>NC_067285.1:88309909-88952980 GCF_020740795.1 Apus apus
CGCTGTGCCTGCCTGTTGGTTTTGTTAGCCCTGGGTGTAGCAGGAGTGGGGAGAGAGCAGGATGCCGGGCACTGCCTCCGCTCCCAGGCCCAGGCTGCTTCCTGGCATGCAGCTCCACGGTGCCCTCCCTCCCGTGCTCTGAGGGGTAACCTGCCGTTCCTCTCACTTTCTATCTCTGTCCCACCATTTTATGTCAAGACTGTATGTACTTACATTCCTCCTAAGTAGTGGATTACACTTATCTGAAGCTACCAACGGTTTGGAGGGACCAGGAAGGTTACTGCATCCGCACATCTCATCCCCTTTCCCAGATGTCTCTGCAGCTGCCCCACAGACCCGCCGTCGGACTCCCCCGCCCCTGGGCACCCCCTGCAGTGCAGCTGCCGTCCCCCGTCCCCGGGGCCGTGCCTACCTTAACCAGGAGGTCGGCGGCGCGGGGGTGCCGGTATCGGATGAGCACCCCCAGGCCGATGGGCAGCAGGGTGCTGCCCAGCGTCAGGCTCACTGCCCCCAGGGGCAGCAGCTGCACCACGGCCGTGTTGATCCAGTGGCGGCTGTAGATCCAGAGGCAGAGGGGCATCAGGAAGAGGGCCAGCAGCGTGGAGGAGGCCGTCATGATAATGCTGCGTCGGGGGAACCAAAGACACACTGGATCACCGGCCGCGGGGCAGCCCTGGGAAGGCGCAGTCCCCGCAGAAAGGGGGCTCTGCGGCCAGCCCGTTGCTTCTCAAGGCAAGCAGCCCCACCCCCCATCATACCCCCCTTTCCCGCCCCGGGAGAGGCAGGAGAGCAGCGCTGGGGGTTTCCAGCTGCTTCGTGTCTGTCCGCTAGTCCTGGCCCCACCGCCGGTAGGTGCCCAGCAACTCCTCCCCGCGCCTCAGGGCGCCGCAGCAGCAACCCCTCGCCCCCCGCCTGTCTGGGAGCGATGGGGAGCGGGACTCCTACCTGAGGTTCATATCCCCGTCGACGAGCACCGACATGAGGTTGGAAAGGTTGCCCCCAGGGCAGCAGCCGCAGATCAGTACAGCCACGGCCGCCACCTCGTCCAGGGCGAAGATGAGGGCGAGGAGGAAGGCCAGCAGCGGCATGGCCACGAACTGCCCCAGCAGCGCCATCAGCAGCCCCACGGGCCGCCGCAGCTGCTGGCCCAGCTGCCCCAGCTCCACGGCGCAGCCCAGCCCCAGCATGGTCACGCAGAGCGCCAGCCCCACCAGCACGCTCAAGCCCTGGCTGAGGGAGCGGTCCCCGAAAGCCTCGCTGCTTCCCGCCAGCGACCCGCCGTCGGGGCCGCCGCTTCCCGCCGCCGGGAGCTGTGTGGAGCCGGCCATGGGCTGCGCGGTCCCCGGGAGCCGCCGGCTCCCTGACGAGCCCCGGAGGAGGTAGCGAGCGGCGGGGGGGCAGAGTCAGTGCGGGATGCGGCGGCGGCTCGCCCAGGCGGCCGGCGGAGCCCGCATCCTGGCCCGGCACATCCCGGCTGGGCGATGTGCCGCGCTCCCTCGCTGCTCCCCGGCTGTCTGCTGCGGTCTCCGGCCCCACGCGGGGCCACCCCCGGCGTGGGCGGCGTCTCGCTGCTGGCCCGACGGCAGCAGCAGCGCCCGGCCCCCAGCGCCGCCCGACCCCGGCGGGGGGAAGCGCAGGCGGGGGCTCATGGCTGGACACCCCGCTCCCCGGTGCTGCCCTCGGCACAGCCGCCTGCATCTTCCCGTTTCCCGAACAGCAACTGTGGTATCGGGGTATTTACTTTGGCATCAGCGTCAAAAAGGCAATCAGCGTCGCCATGTCACCCGGCGTGCGTGGACAGCCTTGTTCCCCTTCCAGGCAAATTGCCGGCTACTGCAAAGGCTGCAGGAAGGGGTGAGGAAGGAGGAAAAGATCTTTTAGGGGCTCGGGGAGGCACATCTTTCTGCTGCTGGGATCCCAGAAGTTTGTGAGGAGAGGCAATACCTTTATAGAGCAGTTGATGCAGGTGGAGGAAGCAGATAAGCTCGCAGGCACACAGGTATTCGTATCAGGGCAAGATACATTGTCCATCACCCAAAAATCACATCAAAGAGTGTTTATTATGTTGTCAGTCATAAAACTGGGGGTTTTTTTACATTCTACGTTTCCCCTATTTCATACTTTTCATTTAATAATTGTGTGTCACCCTGTTCCGTCATAAACCAAATGCTGTTTGGGATGCCAGGCTGAGCTGACAAGGGCAGGAGCTCCCACGAGAGGAGAGCAGCCTCTGAGCACAGGGTGGACCTTAGAGTCTCTGTGCACTTGGCACAGCTACTGGCTGTGCCTCTGGGGCATGATCATCTTCTTTAACCCAGAGCATTCTGAGGGTTTGCAACCACTGCTTCACATCAGCTGTTCTGGGTGGGAGTAGCTGGCTCAGCACCCTCAGTAGCATCCCCAGGGACTGCCCCTTGGTTTCCAGCCTGAGCCTGCTGCTTTCCTCTTGTGGAGTATCTTGGGTCAGAGCTCAAGGAGGATGCACCAAATACAAGGAAAGAGCCAATGGAACCTGCCATGGCCAGCTGCTTGCCTTAAGCAAGTTTCACAAAAAAACTTGGGACAGCAAGTTTCACACACAAAAAAATAATATTTGGGTAAAATTTTAGGCTGTCCCAGGATTTGAGTAGAAATTACTGGTGTCTTGAGAAAAACAAGCTTTAATTTTTACTTGGGGCACAGGTGACACAGGAAGTGCAAGTAGTACTAAGTGACAAAATCTTGGGTATGGCAACTTTGCCAAGATGAGGCTGAGTTTAATATTGTTCTACCTGTGTTTTCGTGTCATTAGTTTGATCAGAACACAGGGAAGGTGAGTTATCAGAGCTGAACAATCAAACAGGATCCAGATTGTTTTAGTTCATCAATATTTCTGGGCTCTGTGTGCTGCTAGGCTAGTGGAGTATGGGGTCTGGTTGGCTTTCTGAGCCAACAGTGTCCTATGGACTTAATTTTCAAGTCTCTGTATGCTGAGAAGTGCTTGCAGTGCATTTATTGTGCTCCTTGAAGTCTTAACCACTGCTGTATTGTATCTCATCCTTCATGTAGCTAGTATTTGGCTTCTCAACATGCAGGTAATTCGCTTATACCCTCCCTTGTTTGTAAGGAATGCCCATGGGGTGTCCCATGGTAGGACCAAGAAGGGATCTCATGGTGGGCAAGCCCAGGCTGGGCTGGTTGTGTGGAGCACAAGGCAGCTGCTTATCGAGCAGGTGTGAAGGGTGCAGGGCTCCTATTTTATCTCCCAGTGCCACTCTCCAAACTCCTTGGTGGAACAGAGCTGGTCATGGGAAGATAGTTTTGTGTTGTAACGTATAAGATATACAGGCAGTTTTAGGAGTACAGTAAACCTAGATACCGTGAAGCAGATGCATCCTGTTTCAAAGCCTGCCCAGCCATTGTAAACTGTTTTAAGGGACACAGAACTGTGGCATTTCTTATGTTGTGAATGCATCGTAACAAATCAAGATTTCTTGAGACTTTTCTTAAAATGTATTTGCTGAAATTCAGACTTAACTCATGGTTTAAACAAGAGCAGTACCACTGACTTCAGGAAAAGCCAAGGCAGAATGCAGCCCACGTGTTTCACTGATTGTCCATCCAGTGAATACTGTCACCCCAGGCACATTTCCACATCCCACGTGTAGGGTGAAGAAACTTCATATCTGCTGCTGAGCATGGTTCTTGTCTTTTTAACTTGCTGCAGGCTTCCAGACATGTTAAAGTACAGGCTGGAGTCTGGAGTGATCCTAAGTAGTTTTGCAGCATCTGGCTGCAAGGCAGCCAGCTCACACGTAGTGCACGCCACCATGCATCTAAATAAATGGCTAATTCCTTCTCTGCTTTCTGTTGTGGGGAGCAGGAGAAAGCACGCTGCTTACTCTTCTATTATTGGAAGCAATAGATTGACTATTCAAGTATAAAAAGACTTGACAAATAAAACTAATCATATATCATTCTCAAGTTATTAGTCCTGTTGAAAAATGGGTGAGAGGATAAGAGGCAGGAAGAGCAAGAAGAGGGAGGGAGAGGACTCATTGAAATGTGAGCTTGTTGTAATTTGTAACTTCTAGAAATAATATTGCCTTACATTATTCTTAGGAGGGGTTTTATTTCCATAGGAGAGCACCTGTGCTATAAACTGGTCTGCAGTGGCAGTAGTCCTTCCACTAGGAATTTTGTTAATCTTTTACAACATGAATTTCTGCACCTTTGCTTTATTTAACTGGAAATCAAGGTGAAAAATAGAGGATAGGCTTGTATGGATTTTAGACAGTGCTGTAAGAAATGACCAAAGTGACCTTGCTGTTCATGCAGCTAGTGACTGCTCCAGCACGTTATGTGGAACTGTTGTTTCAATCACTTGCTTCTCCAGTCTGCCAGAGACTAAAAGCATCTGGCATAGCCCAGGATTGTGACAAAATTGCCATCATTGCATATCTGCAATGAGGTCCCTTCCGGGTCCCCCAAGGGAAACTGCTGGGTTGTGTGCTGTGCTGCAGCTGGATGCCGCTGCTACGCCTGTTGCTCTGCGGGACTTGCAGTCTCAGGCAAGAAGGGTTGGTTTGCAAATACCAAGCAGGTTATGGACAAGGCAGGCACAGGTAAATCATAGTCTTGGACTTGGAAACCTAGATCCCAACCATGTTGCAATTCAGGTGCATGCATGCTGTGTTCATGAGCACTGCGCGAAAGCAAGACAACGAGGTGGCATGAGAAAGCAACGGGCAGGCACCCCTTCCTTTCCCACTCTTCCTATTTCAGCTCAGCATCCATTTCAGCTCTCTCTTCTCCCGCCCTGGCTCCTTGCGTGCCGTGCCCGGCTCCGGGGGGTGGTGCCATCTCCCGTAAGTCATGCCTCGCCTCTCTGCGTGTCCCTGCCGGCCG
The DNA here is from genome assembly GCF_020740795.1 of Apus apus. Taxonomy (NCBI): domain Eukaryota; kingdom Metazoa; phylum Chordata; class Aves; order Apodiformes; family Apodidae; genus Apus; species Apus apus. The sequence goes on from NC_067285.1 coordinate 88,314,797, forward strand.
ATCTGTGGAGCTGTGCCGGGTGTTTGCAGGGGAAGAGAGGCCTCTGGAGGATGGTCCTGCAGGGTGGAAAGTTTTCGGTCAGCACCTTTAAGCAGTGGTGCTACTGAAGAGGCTGGGATGAAGCACTGGCTGGGAAAGTGATGTGCAGGTGAGACCTAGCAGAAGTAGCTTCTGATTTTCATGGGACATATCATCAATCGTTTTGCTTCTGCTTTACTTGCTGTGTGCCTAGGTTCTGGGGAGCAATAAAAATGAAATTTGAGACTTAATAGGACAGTAATAATTTTCCATGGGGAAAATAAAAGTCTTTGCTGTAGTTGTCTCTGATTAAAATAATCTTTAAGGTGTATCATGTGATCTCTTACATGAAGTTTTGGGTAAACTTGTAGGTAAATCAGTGAAATATATATGCCCATTCTTATTTAGAAGTTATATCAAGAGCAGTTATTGTTGTGGCCCAGGAGAATTAGGAATTGGAGCATAACTGTGCTAGGTGTGAGATACTGGTGATTTTGCTTGTTCAGTTGTCTTTGTACTAGGAATAATGCTTCAGCATTCTCTGATCTCTGGCTCCTGCTTCCTCCCTCAAGCAGCTGCACAGAGGGAACTTTGCACTCTTGCCACCCCCTGTCCATAGCCAAGCTTCACTGAGCCAGTGACTAAGATCTTAGTAGTCATGGCTTTGTTTGGTTTTGGTCTTTTTTTCCCCTCCCTTTTTTAATGTATTTTTATTTTATTTTATTTTATTTTATTTTATTTTATTTTATTTTATTTTATTTTATTTTACATAGTTTGTGAGCTGGTTGACTAAACAGGCAAAAAAATTTACATGTTTAAAATAAGATGAAGTGTTGAGATCTATGCCTGTAAGTTGTTCCTAAGTGACCCTCCCAGCCAGACATGGACAGAAGCTGCCTTGGTGAGGATGTGCTGATCAATCTGTGTTGCTCCTGCTCCAAACTCATTGTGTTTCACACCAAGGCAGAGTGCAGTTGGACCATGTATGTGGAGAACATGCAGGAGCTGTGGGTTTGCTATTAGTTCATTGCTCCCACAGCTGTCTGTGGTGCAGAAGGGCTAGGACAGACCTGTCCCCCCTGCTTCCCAGCCTTCTCTGCTACTCTTCGACCTGGCTCTATCACAGCCCTGTCACGCCTTGTCCCAAGCTTGCTTTTCTTAAACTCCCTCTGTCCTGTCCTTAGCACGGCACTGCAGCTCGATCCTGCTTGCTAAATCTCCAAAGTATTAAACATCTTTGATCCCAAAGCCAGCAGGCACATCCAGACCCAGGGTTTGAATTTCAGGATGGGGAAAATTAGATCCATGTCTCTTCCTTCCTTGGCAGGAGACACCACTGCATCCCTGTTGTCTCCTCTACAGACAGGGTCCCATCAAATCATACTTCCCTCCCCTTGTGCAAAGGCACCAGGCACCCTGCTCCCCCTCCCTCCTCTGCTGCGTCTGTCTCTCCTCTTCCCAGCTGCCTTTGTGATTTCTCTGTTCATGGATGTCCTCTGCTCTTCTCCCTTCGATTCCTCTTCCAAATTTTGCCTCTTTCAGTCCAGCTCTACTCTGTATTTATGTCTCCCTTGGGAGCAGTGGTCTGCAAATCACAGGCTCTGAGATTTCATTACACTGGAGTGGTGTGAAAGGGAAACAGCACAAGGCTCATGACTTGGCTGTGCTGACTCCTTTGTGTCTCTGCTGGCTGTTCAGCCTCCCTGAACGGCTGGGGACAGATCCTTTCACTGGAGCTCAGGGTTAGCAGTCAAGGGCAGAAACTGTTATATTAAAACCCTCCTGTTATATGTAGTGTTCTCCCCATGTTTATTTTTAAGATGCCTGAAGACCATTAATCAACAGGTTAAGTGCACCACATCTCAGGTCGCAGTGTTCCAATAATTCATAAGTAGAACTAAGTGTTTAAGGCTGCGTGATCTGCCTTTTAAAAAGGAGACAAAGATCTTCTGCCAACCATTACATTAGAAAAAGGCTTCTGGTCTATGAAAGGAGATTAAATCAGGGCATCATTGAAGAATAATTTGGTAAATTGATTGCTGGTGGTCGATCCTTGAGGTGGTTGTACCCCTACACCTGTAAAACAATTCTAAGCAGTGGTTTTTTTCTTTAAGCAGTTAAATGCCTTGTGTGAGATACCTTTATCCAAATTCAAATAAGAAATAATTCTGCCTCAGTTGCTGTTCCCTTCTGTTGCCATTTGATCTTTTTCTGGCATTGTAGTATTATCTGGATTAAGATGAAAATTCATAATAAAATAAATGACCTGATGACTAATGCATGCTTTGGTCCAGAAGAACCAAAATTAAAATCCTGCCCAGGCAGGCAGGGACATGAGGTGAGATGAGGCTGCCTCTGAAGGCACTGGATTCAGTTTCTAAAGTCAAATGGTGTCTTGCACCACAGGTGCAGGTCTTGTGTCACACGGGCTCTTGCAGGCAGACCCTCTAGGCTGCAGTTTTGAGACAGGCACAACCTGGGTGCTGCAGCCCTGATTTACCTCCCCATGAGTGCTACAAACAGCCCGCTCAGCATCTGCAGGAGCATGGGGAAGGTGTGGGGGGACCCTGAGGGCTGTGAGGGGACAGCAGTGTCATTGAGGCCACACTAAAAATGGGATGTGCTTGTTGGGGCTTTAGGATGTAAATATTGGGGCTGTAGGATGCGTGTGCAGCTGCAGGCCCAGATCCAACTGCATTTATTAGCTTCCATTGCCCACTGAGGCTCCCAGCCCCCTCTTAATTTCCTATGTAGAAACCAGGTCAGGGTTAGGGACATAAATCAAGGGAGCTAATAGGGAGATAGATCACACAAAAGCAGTTGTGTGCCTACAAAATCTATTATTTTGGGTTTTGCAAAAAAAAAACAACAAAAAAAGCCAGATGAGATTAAATGACATTGAAACTGTGTTGTCCCACGGAATAGCTTGAATGTCAAAAAAGGCAGGAATAAATTTAATAATACCTACAACAGCATTTGCTTTACAGAGTATTCATTTAAGCAGAACAAAGACACCCCAAAGACAAATTACATCCCTCTCCTGCCCAGGCTTTCTCTATATTAAAGGGATGTTAATCATGAGCCCCATGGGAAAGATAAGAGCATTGATACTCCAGATTACACAAAAAAAATCTTGGCATTCAGTTATTGTCATTTGTGTCACTACATCGAAGGTGCCCAGATGTGGATTGTTTTGTGTTAGAAACTGTACAAACATAGGATAAAAATGCTTCTTGTTGGGCTTCCAAATTTTTATTGAATAATAAAAATGAGTATCAGAAACACTGATCAACACGTAAGCAAGTCCTTCAAAGCAGATGCACTATTACCTGAATTAAATCTCAAGCTATCTACAAAGAAATCTCAGAAAAATGGGAAGAAATAAATCTCAAACGTAACAGTAATCTCTTAATGCTTGTCTTAGATATTGTTGTATGTTAATCCCATAAAAATATCCTTGACACACTGTGTTATGTGCACTTTTAAGACTGTGATAAATTAAGACATTTTTTAATAACCTAAAGAATCTTTTGAATTTTGAACTTGTGGTATCAGTAGAACTTGCATGTTACTGCAGCTGAGGAAGATGTACCGTGTGTTGTGTACCTGTTGATTTGCCAGGAAGACAAAAGTGTGAATGTCTTAATAAGACCTTCTATTTCCTTTTTGGGGTGTGCAAGCAGAAATACTAAGTATGAAGTCAGAAGGATATTTTTTTCCTGCCTGAGGTGTCAACTCTACCACTAGTTAAAAGTTTTGGGTTTGTTTGTTGTTTTGTTTGTTTGTTTGTTTTTCCCTTGGGGCCTCATCTTTAAAAATAATTCTGATAAATTACAATTAGAAAATGGTATGCTTGAGTTTGGAAAAGTGGTCTTATGGTGGGGTTGGTGGGTATAAATTGCTGTTTGTCCTAGAATTTTTATGTAGGTTGTACTGTCCTCCCAAGGTGATGCTGTGTGGTGCTACTCATTTAATTGGAAAAACCCAGACCAGTGGGAAAATATTTCTCAAACATTTCAGTAGGCTTAAACCCACCTGACACTGAGTAAAAAGTCTAGCAGGGATATTTCAGACTTGGTGATATGTATGAGCAATAAAAAGGCCTAATTCATAAAAGCTAGAAAACAAGATTAAAATATCAAAATGGGTCATTGGAGCAGTCGTTGATAACATGGGGTGCAGCCTGGCATCTGTCAGAATGAAAGGTGATGTGCAGGAAAGATAAGCTGAATTTTATCTCTTTTAGATTAAGTCACATACCTGTATGAGGTGGTTTTTGTTTTGTTTTTGTTTGTTTGTTTGTTTGTTTTTATGGCCAGCTGTGCACAGCTTGGTCTTCCCTCAGACTGGGACTTCCCTGGCATAAATGCAGCTGTTAAATTCACTCAGGACCTTATGGACAATTTTGCATAAGTCCAGGACGATGGGATGAATAGAAGCTGAACTAGACCAAACTTTGGTGTGAAATGCAGAGAGAAAGCAAGTCCTCCCTCTAGTGTTTGGAGAGTCCTGGGAAGGAAGGAAGTGGTGAGAGCAAAAAAAGAAAACCCTGCAATATCTGTAAGTTTAAAAAGAAAAGAAAAAAAAAAGAAAAAAAAAAGAAAAAAAAAAGAAAAAAAGCAAGCAAGCATGAAACAGCAGAGCAGAAGGGCTAAAAAGAGTGGGCATGGTTATTTTAAATAAGTCCCTTTTAGTATTCCCACAGCATGGTTGTGTACCTGGGTGACACCATTCATGCTCCCTGGACCTCTCAGCCTGTGTGAACGGCAGCAGAAACACAGTAACTGAAACTTCGTTGATTTGTTTTTTTTTTTTTGCTAAGGAAAAATAAAAATCCCTCGACTCTGACATTTACCATAGACATTATCTGCTCCCTGACATTTGGGCTTATAAACCGAGGTCAACCAAATTTCCATTCTTAACTTACCCCACTGTGTATCAGACAAGATCTGAACTGACTGAGTGAGCCTTTCTCTGCACAGCAGCGCACTTGCCCCTTGCTCCCAGCACACAGGTCATAAAGATTAGGGCTTATTTCAGTGATGAGGAACTGAACCACAAGAAAATAAATGAGGCATCATTGAAAGTGTGTGGCAGAGCAGGGGACAGAAGGAGGGTCTCCTATGGCCATCATGTATTGGGTGTTTTGATCACAGGGTCTTCAGGAGGGCATCACCGCCTGGGGGAGCAGTGCATCACGTCGGCAGTGGCTGCTGTTGCTGTCCCGAGCGCTGGGTCTGCTACCTGGTGTGCAAGAAGCCAACCCACACAGAGTCAAAATATTTGCTTTAATATCCAGTTCTGTGTAGAAAGGGGAGCAGGGGGGCATTCCACAAAGCAAGCTCACTTTCCCAAAACACAAGTGCTACTTTTGTACCCAGAAACATGAGAAAGACCTTTAATATCACAGTATCACTGGCACACACCATTGGGCACTGATCCCTCGCTTCCATTTGAGGTGGCATTGCTCAAAAATTTCATACACCTGCTCAAAGAGTAGGGGGCTTGTTGTTAGTGGGAGTCACTCTAGCCTGTGGGTGTGAATTTTAGTGTGCTAATGGCTCATTAATATGGTAATAGGGTGATTTCAGTTACTCAGTGTTTTTCCCCCAGTGCTCAAGGCTGTAACCCAAGATAAGCTGTGGGCAGTGCTCCTTCCTATCTCTTTTACCTGGCTACCAGGTGTCATCAGGCCTTTCTTGACTACTTGGGGCATTTTTCTCTGATTGAAATCTGGTTTTGTCTAATTCTTAATGTTTCACTTTTACCTAGGCCCTGTTTTTATTCTGTGTGTCCTTTATGTTTATGTTATTTTTCCCCAAAATTGTACTTATTTCAATTAAGAACTGACATCACTATGGCTATGCAGCTGTACCCTCAGCAAGGGGTTTCAAGGGTTGAGCATGGACTGAGGAGGCTGTTCCAGACTTCTTTCCTGAGGCTGAGTAACAGCAGTGACACCACGTCACTGTCACCAACATTCAGGCACAATCTTAAAAGGACAGGAATCAGGCCAGGGTTTTACTAACTCCTTTGAAGACAGGTCAGTTGAAGCAGCGTTAAGAGCTGGTTTATGTGTCTGCAATAGCCCAGAGGGGAATGGATGAACAGAAACAATACAACATTGCTCTGAGCTCAGTGGTTGAGGAGTTAATGTGGGGTTAAATGGATAACCGTGGAGCTGAGGTTATCACAGGAGGTGAGGCATGAAGAGTAGAGGTTTGCCTGCTCTCCCCCTCTTCCCTTCTCAAAATGGCAGCATGTGCTTCAATAACATTTCATTTGTAAAGGAGAAGAGTGATGAAGGTGTATTTAAGATAGTAGAAGATACTCCTGTCCTGCTGGTCTTTACTAAGAGAAGCAACTCTGCTTGAACAAGACAGATTCTGTCCTGTTCCTTTAACTCTGCGCACAAAAGGTTCAAGCAGCCAGCAGTGCAGCAGGCCTTGCCCTCAGCCCTCAACTGGGTCCAAAACAAATGCCCTGTAACCCAGAGCCCGATCCAGCGTCACTTTCTTCCCTCAGTGTTTTGGCACCCATCTGAAGCACAGAGAAAGCAGCAGCCGCAGCTGTGAAATTATACAGCAGAATTAACCCGCTGAGTGACAGGGAGGTGAATAAGGATCAGTCTGGTAATGGATTGTACAGATTTGTTTGCTGAGAATGTCTGAAGGGCAGCAGAAAACTTGGGAAGAGTGCCTTGAGACACATGCAGGAGACTGCCAAGAGTTAAGAGTGCAGCCATGTTGGGGTTAGAACAGGGGGCACCTAAGTCCAGCCCAGCAGCCTGTCTCTGTTCATGGCCAAGCCCAGCATGTCTGTCTCCCTGACCACACTCCCATCACCAGCATGTCATGACCCAAACATTTCTTCACCTACAGGGTGTCAAGCAGGTAAGGCCATGCAGAGGCCCACATCAAGTCACTGATGACCTACTCCCACATTAATACGCTCCATTTTCTCTTAGGCAGGACAGAGAAGGGGAACAACATGGCATGAGTAGCCTTATTCATCTTCCTGTTACTATATAGTTTTAATGTGAAAAAAAACCCCAAACTCTAACATGGACCACTTTAATGTTTTTTAAGACAACTGTCCTTCTTACTGAAATAAACTAGTTTAATTACTCTATGAATGCTTTCCTTGAATGCAAACAAGCAAGTTTATGTAGAAACCAACAGAGAAGTATATTACTTAATTTCACCAACTATTTGTAGTAAGAAAATAATGACGGTAGACCAAGAAATGCTGGTGTTTTCAGAAATGAGTTGTAATTCACGAGACCTGATTAACATAATTTCAGTTTTATCAATGGATATAGCTGTAAGAAAGCTTGAAAAATGTATCACACTAAGTAGCTCCCAAATTGACTTTGAAGTCGAGCTGGCGAGGGTGGCAGGTGTTCACCTGGTTCTTCTCACAGCCTTGTTGCTGGAGGAATGTGGAGGTAGCTGGTCTCAGGCTGCTTGAGACCACATGCTGGGTTGGGGGGGGGGGGGGGGGAGGAGTGTGCCTGACATCAGACCAAGTTGTTTGTACCAGCAAGGCAGTGCTCCCTCACAGTAGGGCTATAAAAAGTTGCAATTTTCACTACAGTCCCAAGAAGATGGTGGCAAAGAGAATGGAAGAGAACAGAAGAGTTCCTAGCGCTGCACATTGTGCATGATAACCCGGAGTAACACCTTCTCAGTAAGGCATGTACGATTAATCCCTCATATACGCATTATTTTAATATCCCTGGACAACAGAACTAATCTTTCAGGGATAATTCAAAAGATGCAAGGAGGCCTGAACACTCTGTGGGAGAAGGCATCACATGCCATTATCTCTTAAGCTTTATTTTTGTAAGGTATCACAATGGTTTTCCAAAAGAAAATGGACAAGCACGATTACCTATTATGCTGATGATAGGAGCTCAGCTTACAATAGAAGTATCTTCTTTTGTTTAGTCTAAGTCTTGGGGCAGATGTAATCCACTTTTGCCTCATGTGAGAGTGCCACACCGCACAGAGAATCTCAGGCTTTCCAGCTTTCAAAGCTCGTAGTTTTTAATTCACTGTTCGTAACACATCTGGATGATGCACCACGTTGCTGGTAAGGCATTATTTTAGCTACCAGTTCCTTTAATCCCACTGAAGATCCATAACTCAGTTTAATTGCTACAGTCATGTTTTGTGTCCTCTAAGTTCTTAGTCACCAGAGAGTTTATCATTCAATGTAGAGAGGGCAGGGCCACGCAGCACAGCTGAATGAGATACCAGGGCTGAAAATACCATTATAAAACAATCCTGTGGAATTGAGTCTAGTAGAACCTGCTCCTTTCAGTTCTTTAACCCTTCGAGCAGAGAGCATCTTCATTTCTGTGCAGCTGTGTGTAAAACATAGATACTCTAGAGAGCACCTGAATTCCAGCCTCATTTCCTGAAACAAGATGGCTACAGATTAAGACTGCCTATAGGTGTCAGCTTCATACTACAGAACTGACAATGAGAAGACAAGAGTAGGTAGGATTTTTTTATTTTTTAAAATGAAAGCAACCTCACATCATACTTGTTTTACTTAAAAAGTAAACAATCTCAAGTTCACTCTTCTTACAGATCAAGAGAGGGAGAACTAAAGATATATTGCTGTCATATTTAAGTTTCTGATATCCATTTCTCAGAAATACTATTAAAATATGAGCTTTAAATAATCAAAGCTGTGTGCTCTCCAGCCACCCAAGACTTCAGCAGCATAAGCAGCTTCAACCTTCTGCCTCCTTACATGTTTATTGCTCACTTTTCTTTACTATTGCCATTGGACTCCTAGGAGTAAAAGATATGGACTCGATGGATAGACCATTCAGCGGATAAGGAAGTGGCTGGATAGTCAGAGTAGTAGTGAAGTGGAGACCAGTGACAAGTGGCAGTGCTCAGGGGCTGGTACCAGGACCAGTGCTGTTTAACATCTTTGTCAGCAACAGGCTGAGAGAGTTGGGGTTGTTCAGCCTAGAGAAGACTCTGGGGAGACTTCACAGTGGCCTTCTGGTACCTCAAGGGGCCTACAGGAAAGCTGGGGAGGGACCTTTTACAAGGGCATCTAGTGAGAGGACAAGGGGTAACAGCTTTAAACTGGAAAAGGAGAGATTTAGGTTAGTAGGAGAAAATTATTTTCTGTGAGGGTGGTGAGACACTGGAACAGGTTGCCCAGGGAAGTTGTGAATGCCCCCACCCTGGAAGTGTTGAAGGCCAGAGTGGATGGGGCTTTGAGCAACCTGGTCTAGTGGGAGATGTCCCTGCCCATGCAGGGAGGTTAGAACTAGATGATCTTTAAGGTCCCTTCCAACCCAAACCATTCTATGATTCCATTATAACATTTTAGAAGCAGCAGGTGTGAAGCCAGCTCTATGTAAGTAGGTCAGTTAACTAGGAGGGAACATTTTAATGTACTGGCTTAATTACAACATAGGGGACTATGCTGGGAGAAACAATTAAAAGCAAGCCTCACATGTTAAATTTTGTTACAGATTTAATATTAAGTGGCCACCAAATAAAGTAAACCTGGCTTAACTTTATTAATACTAAGGTAAGAAAAAGATGGCATTCACTTTACTATTGCATATGTTGCTTTGTAGAAGGCAAATTACAAAAAGTCACCAAGTTCAAAACAAACTTCTTGCTTGTGAGCCAAAAGGTAGAGGCATTCATATATGAGCTAGAAAAAAAACATGTACTTAAAAACTGAAAGACAGCAGCTTACAAGCTATACTTTTCCACTGCTCAATTTTCTCCATAAATTCTAGAATGTTCAAAATTTGTTTCATGTGGTGGTTTGCAGTGAGCATGAATCCTGTACTTCAACTTGCACTCTGAATGAAAATTCTGAACACGGTTTTTCACATTAAGAATTGCACTTCCAGAGCAGAGGCACAACACAAGCCCACCTCTGTCTGTGAACAAAATCCCAGATTTCACACAAACACAGTATTGCTGTACTCAGTTCATGAATTACAGGAGACAGAAGCTGATGTTGGTAACTTCTGGGAAAGTGAATATGGTTCTTGAAAATAACCCAACCAACCAAAAAATCCAGTATCTCCTAAATTACTGAAGGCTTTAAAAAATAATTTGTTATAAAAATAATGATCCAGGAAGTATTTTGTGGTAAGAATATTTTATATATTTTTTTACACTTTTAACACTTACAAAAACATTCAAACAAAAAAAAATTAAATAACTTTGGAAGCAGAACAAGTCTTTCTGCCTACACACATACAACAATTCCGAGCTGTTGGCACAAAAAGTAATCCACATTCATAAAACCCTTACTGCTATATCAAACATAAGTTAAGTAAATCATAGGCACTAGTTTATCAAATCCATATTTCCACGCTTCTGCAGTAAATCTCTAAACACAGAGCCCCATGATTTCCTGATACCAATAAACTGGTAATGCCAAAGGCTTTCTAGTAAACAGAGCCTGTCTTTTCAGGAAGTCATTTGCTGCATTTCAGGGAGAAGAGCAAAGAAAAGAATCCTTATAAAACTTAAGCTGAATTTACCCAAAGTGATGAATTACTTAAGGAAATGTACACAGCAGTTTGATGCAGCCATGATAAAACCCCCAACATTGTAATCTAAAATGAATTTCAAAATTTAAAAGTCAATCAAGTGTTTGATAAAATCCACCAATTACAATTTACCTTTTCCCAATGAAGACTGCAGCCTTGCTTTGTGAAAGGCTGAAATGTTAAAAGTTTGGGCATTGGTGAGAATATGTGCATTTGATCTAGTCCTCTCTTCTTCATCGTGACAGGAGATACCGACACCCATCGTCTGTGTCAGCAAACCACACAAGATGAATAGATTAGTTACATGTACTGGTCTGCTGGCACAAGGTAGTTTCTTTACCCCTGCTGAAATCTTACTGAATTACAGTATATTTGATACCCTGACTTCAAAGTCTCAGCACAGATCTTGCTCTAGAGTGTGAAGTCATTCATCAACCCAAAATTTGCTTGAGTAATCAGAGCTGCAAATTAGTCTCCTTCCTATTTGGCTTCTTCCAAATCAAGTGGTATTGCATGGCTTTTCATCCAGGGATATGTTAATGCTGGCCTAAAATTCAAGTGCTAGAATTTCAGGATTAGTTATCTTCCTAGTGGTGGGAGTCAAAATACACCAGCAGTTCCAAACTCTGCTACTAATGGGGTTGAAGGCTACCTACCACCCATTCCAGCCTGTAGTGTTCATCAGTCATTGCACAAAGGATATACCATTCACATTCTCTTACTTCATCAACTGTACATCCAAAATACTGAAAAAGCTTCAAACAACATCCCTTCCATTTAGCTAGTCCCACCCAATCCAACTTTAGTTACATATGTTTGAATGATGTCTTTCAGAACAGAAACAATGGTTCAAATGCTAAATAAGAGTTGTTCTGAGCAAAATGTGTTAAGAGTAAGTCAGAGCCACCAGCGGCATTTAATAGCTTGTAAACAGACATTGCAGGTTTCATACTCTGTTACCAGTAATGTAAGATACACATACATAAGGCAAAGTACATATTTAAACACACGTACATGGGCAATATCTTCTGTAAAAATATTTACAATTTAAAATAACCCAATTTAAGAAATGGATGAAAGTAAAAAAATAGGATACAGAAAACTCCCTCATACCATGGAACATCACCTAAATGAATATCATTTGGCATCAAGAGTCAACTCATTACCTTAAAATTTGTATGTTACAAGTGCATAGTTGTGTTTCCTTCTCCTTAACAGCATTTACAGTTGCTTCAGGCTGCAAGCATAGTGACATGGTATCAGAACAAACTAACATTACGACTTGCTCTTTCCTTTGTAAGGAAACCTGTTATGAAGAGTTTTCCCCAAATAGCAAGCCATGTGTTAAAAATGTGGCTACAGTAGCAAAGGCCATCTTTCCTGAGCTGGGAACTTTAAGGTTAGAAAGATTGTTCAGCTGATACTAAGCCCTTTTGGCAATCAAACATATAAGAGCATGATAAATCAACATAGGAAAGATGCAAGCTATACTATTGCATTTGTGTGTTTCTGCTGCATTCAAACCTTTAAAGTTAATAAAAGCCATGGCTACTACTTACTGTTCAGCCTAATCCTCCAGAGTTAAACTTTTGATTCTTCCTGAAGGAGGCACGTACCACTTTCCCCAATGAGAACCTCATACAATGGTTAAATGCTATCTTTCCCTGGCACTGTAGCAGTCTCCAATCAGAATCTTAGCTTTGACTGACATAGTCCTGTTTAATAGTACATATTCACCAATCTTTCTGCCAAATTAAAACAGGCTGAGAATGAAGTTTTGGACAACATAAGTTGACTATTATACTTGCTGTTTTTCAAGATGGGCATTTCTTTGGCATTTGTTAGGTTTCTGCCATCTGACATCGGCCACTGTCATAAATGCTCATATCAATCATTTTTAGCAAGCAAGAGAAGAACCCCAGAACTGATAGCAATTTAATGTAGAAGTGATTGTATGATCACCAAACATCTGATGTTAGATGTCATTAAAGTGCTGCTTTATAATCTCTGTCAGTTTGTGCTAATTAGAGACAGAGAGGTCAGGAATTTTTACAAATCCCAAAAGTCACATCTGAACAGTTTGTATAATCAAGCTGTCTTTTAGCCTGGTGAGGAAGCATCCATGAGCACTGGAACGTTGCATTAAGCTTTGCAGTTCAGTAGCAGCCATCTTTCCAACTCTCGTCTTTCATGTTGCCATAGGTTTTAGGAGCAGGTAATGATCTAAAATAAAAGGAGATATTTTTAGTTTCATACTTAACTGCTGAAGTCTCCATCTACAGTACCTAAGAATGTAAATATTTTATAAATAATTGAAATACTATTTTACTTCTCTGCAATACAGTCTACTTAATAAACCCTGAAGTTTCAGGTTCTGTGTGTTGATGTATCTTGGCAATTAGCATGTCAGAAAAACATCTGCACAGACAGAAAACATTTGGCTATTAAATTCTGTGAAAATACAAACTTAATCTGCTGCCATGTAAAAACAGGCCATTTTGTCCCCACTGATGTATAAACACGGAAATCCTTGTTTAGAATATTATATATTGCTTACCTCAAAATCTTGACATTCATAGATACTTCATTATTGCACAGTGTACAGATACTGCATTATGTATGCAAACTTCCACAAAAAATAGCTAAGTTTAGTAAGTGAAACACTTAAGACAAGTTGTGATTTGGACAACTGCACTCTGGTCCTGTTAAAGTTATTTTCTTAGTTCAGCGTCCTTTGTTACTCACTTTCTAACTCAAGAACCTTTTTCTTTTGCTTCAAAACGATTTTGGAAACATAGGAAAATACTTCACATGGAGGTCTCCATTTCTGTTCTGAAGATCCTGAGATAGCACAGTAATTGCAGGAAGGACCAGCACAAACATAGACGTTCCAAATTCACTGTGAGAACTTCAGATGAAGGCTGCCAGTCACATACTCACCTGCGAACAGGCTGTGCAAGTTTGCTACGAGGCACTGGGATGCCCCCTGTAGAAGGGGCACTGGGTCTGGGCAAACCACTCCTCATCCCTGCTGTCCCTGCCGGTCTGGTAAGAGTAGTGCTGTTAATACTGCTGGCAGGGCTTGGCAAACCTGAACTCTGGGCTGCAAGAGGCCCTGGTGAAGAACTACTGTGTGGCAGCTGTGTGGCTTCTGGAGAAGCAACTGAACCAGGTCCATGGTTACTAAATGCTTTCACTGGTTGTCGGAGAGCTAGGGGAGACGGTGCTGCAGGTGAGCGGAATTTACTTGAAGAAGGTACTGGAAAATAAAATACAGGAGTTACTTTCAAGCTTAAGTTACAGTATAATTGAAGTTAAAGCCAGGAAATTACTTAATGTGAATATTCAAACAATATGGAATGGATAATGGAATTCAGCCAGTCAAGCAGCAATGAGAAACAGGAATTCAGATGTCCTCTTTGTCATGTGTTTTTGATATCGTAACACTCATGTCCCATTTGCTTACTACAAATATTTATTTATCTGGATTTATAAGTAATACTAGTAAGGCTCTAACGATTATATCAGTCAGTTCAAAAGAAATACAGATAATGTGTTTGTTAAGAAGGAATTTAACTGCTTTGGAAACATACAAACATAATTTCCATTCCTCAAGTAACACGTTGAATACAGTATTCTGATGTGGTAAGTCTTTAAAGAGATTCAAAGTGTACATTAGCCTTCGACGATAAAATCCTGACTGCAGAGCATCTTAGTGTTTCTTTTATGCTGCTCTTTTTAACCTAATCAACTGAATTAAAATTCACCTAAAGATATGGTCACATGCCAGATTTAGTGGCTGATCGGGGTGGGGAGATAGGGTCAGCCAACCCCCAACACCAAAGATATTAAGGTGCTGCTATGATACCTATACCAGACAACTGTAACAATGTATAGCCTCCCTCCTCTTACAAACACTATCTAATTTATCAGTATAATAATATCTGTATTTAGATATTGTATTTGAGTTAGTATGCAAGGCCTTTATCAAGTTCTTATAAACCAGAATATTCAAGTTTTTAATGCTGCCAAACCTTAAGCACAATTCTTCACAAGTATGAGAAATGTTTTCAAATAATCTATAACCACTAAAGAGAATACTTAAACTAAACTATCCTATTAATTTTTAGATGGAACTCCACCAGCTTTTTTAACTAATTAGGGTGGGTCAGTAATGGTCAGGAAAGTAACAAAATCACATTTGCATGAACTATTCTTTTCTCCACTAAACGAACTTCTTTATACAGAGACCAAAGTTGTCCCCTCTCTAGCAGATTATGTACATAAAGAAGATGGTCCTTCACATAGCTTTTATTATTTTACAAGTTAGATCCACTAAGAGCATGAGGAGTGCGAGAAGGGATGAGTAGTGACAAGAATACAGCATCCTAAAAGGGGTACAGAGGAAGTGGCAATTTTCAGGTTGTATTTTGAAGGAATTTCTTATAGGGCATGTCTAGGAAGATTAACATGTGCCTCATTACAGATGTGAATTCCTTTTTAGATTATCCAAGGGGGGTTTTCCACTGACAGTGATATCTAACACAGCAGGAAGCCATTCAAGGGGAAGGTGACCAAAAAGGTGGCAGAGCTGTCAACATATAACAATTGGTAAATAGCAAGGATAATAAATAAAACCCCTTAAAATAAGAACCTTGGTGTCAAGCTAGAGGATGGATTAAGGAAAGCATTAACAGCAGAATGACTGAACAAGAGCAGCAGCAAGGTGCTCCTAGGACTAAGATATATTACGTATCAGATGTTTTTAAAATGTGACATTGCCTGTAACATTGGAGCAATTGAACACAGAATTTCCAAGTGATTCTACAGCGTAAACACAGGAAACTTTTAACACTAAGCTTCTCATTACAACATTTGCTGAGAACACAAATACAGCATCATGTTAGCAACTGCCTAGCAGAGCAGTATCAGTATGTGAAAACTTAATACAGCTTTGAGCCTCTCATAAAGGGGAAAAGGTTTTTTGGTCCTGAATATAAGCAATGAAAAGTTGTAACTGAAGAAAGCTTGTCACATTCCCAGTGAAAGCAAGCATCCAGTAAATTAGTCCTCTCCATCTCTCCAGTTTTCTGTTGACCATATTTTACCACGCTTCCAACTTGAACTGTCAATTCACAAAACATTTCCTGTCAGCACAGCATTGTGGGCATTGCTGAAAGCTGTATTCATTTGTGTATATAAAGGACTGAATTGTCCTCCAATGTGCTGGGATCTCCAAAGCAGTCCACATGATGCAATCTCTGGCAAACTGCCTAATAATTCTGCTCTACATATAAATAATTTTGTCTTAGAACAGTTTTGGATATTTAATAAAACTCTGTGTGTAATTTTTGTAATCAGGATCACAGAGTGAGATATGGCCTTAGTCAAAGACTATCTGATAACTGTATTCCTATGTGCAGTGCTGAGCTGACCCATGTTTAACAAAAACACAAACATGTAAGAGAAGGTTCTGAGGAGACCTGTTGTGGATTTTCAGTATTTCAAGGGGACTTTTAAGAAAGATGTGGATGGACTTTTTGTTACCAGGGTCTGCAGTGATAGGGCAACAGGTAATGGTTTTAAACCAAAAAGGTAGATTCAGACTAGATACAAGGAAGAATTTTTTTTTAATGACAAGGGTAGCAAACCACTGGAAGAGGTTGCCTAGAGATGGTAGATGTTCCATCCCTGGAAACTTTCGAGGTCATGTTGGACGGTGCTTTGACTAACCTTACCAAGTTGAAGATGTCCCCACTCACTGCAGGGGGGGTGGATTAGATGACCCAAACCATTGTGTGATCTGACTGATACTAGATTGCTGTACAAGCCTTAACAAACTGGTAACAGTGAGTTACTTGAATGTACTTTGAAATGTTTTACACAAAGTGGTGAAGAAATCCCACCATCCATGTGTGAAAGGTGTCAAGCAATGTAATTAACAGTATTTTTAATTGTTGCTCATAGTTGTCTATTCTTTTGAAACAGAAGTCTTGTTTCATTACTGCATAATGCTTCCATACTTGTGAGAATCTCAGATCAAAAGAAAAAGTTACCACATCAAGGACTATACAAGAGCAAATAACTGCAAAGGTCATGCTGGGTCCTCACTTGCAGTGGGGAAGGGCAGCAACTATGAAGTGGAATACGTAACCAGCAGTGCAACATGCATGGTTCCTCACTCTATTATTTTACAAATAATATGAACTCAAAAGAGAAGTTAATATTCTGTACATTTCCACAGCTCCAGACTAGGCCATCGACCTTATCAGCATTCCAGACATGTCTAGATGAAGGTGCAGGCACAGCCAACTGGGAAGACAGCAAAGGTTTGCAGAGGAATTGAGATGTGGAATGGAGCATCTGCCCTGTGAGGAATGGCTGAGAGAGCTGGGTCTGCTTAACCTGGAGAAAAGGAGACTGAGGGGGGATGTCATAAACACCTGTAAGTATCTAAAGGGCAGGTGTCTGGAGGATGGGATCAGTCTCTTTTCAGCAGTGTCAAATGACAGGACAAGGGGCAATAGGCAGAAGCTGGAGAATAGGAGGTTCAAGTTAAACGTAAGGAAAAACTTCTTTACTGTGAGAGTGACAGAGCACTGGAACAGGCTGCCCAGAGTTTTCAATGTCTCCAGAGAAGGAGACTCCACAACCCATTTGGGACATGTTCCTGTGTGACCTACTGTAGGTGATCCTGCCATAGCAGGGGGGGGTGGACTAGATGATCTTCAGCAGTCCCTTCCAACCCTGACAACTCTGACTCTTATGCCAAAGCAGAACACAGAGAAAACTTTCCTCCATTTGCTATGAAATATTATGAAGACTGAGACCTCCTGTTAAACCAAAGTAATGATATGTTTCTAAATCTTTTTGCAGGGAATGAAGTTGACTCAAAGAAGTCTGCATTGTTAAACCACAGAGAGAAATGCATATATTTTGTCAGCTGGTCTCAATATCGGCATGAAGAACTCTTTAACAATCCTTACAGGATTCCAGCATATACAGAGCTTATGAATTGGTCTCAAGTGAAACAGGATCTTTAAAATGAGATCTTCTAGATTGTCATAGACAACAGGACCAACTATGCTTAAAACCAAAATAATTAACTTGATTTTATCTTACTAGTGACACTGAGGCAGTGTCATATACAAGGCTGCCAGAATTAAACATCAGCTAAAACTTGTCCAGTTAGATCAGACTCAATTATGCATCATGTTCTTAAAAAGAAACCAACTTCAGCCATTAGCAAACTGTAACATCATATACAATAGCCTCTAATTTCTTTAGAAAAAAACCCCACAAATCTAAGTTATCATATGTTGGGGTTAATAATCTAGTTTTGAGAGGAAAAGAGGAAAGTGCAAGCACTTGCACACGTATGTGTAAAACATGCTGACATTTGATGTTCATTCTTTCAAAGGCAGCTTTTTTTCCAGCACAAAGGGTGATATTTTAACTTGCCTGCATATTTTTGCACAATCAAAAAGAGAACAGTTTTTACAACCTTTGTTTTAAAAACTATATTTTATGATTTAAAAAATTTCTATCCAAATGTACCCCTAATGAATATGGATTCAGGAGTCTACTTTTCTAATCCAGATTTCCTGATTAATGGTACAAGTCACCAATCCTTGGATTTTATCTAAAAATTCAATTTAATACTTTTCCTCCAATATAATGCAAGGTTGCATTTTTAATGTTTAGACCAAAAAGTTAACTTTCATACAGCAAGGACCACTTGGTTAATCTCAACATGCAACAGCAATTTTATTAATTTCAAATATGTGAGCTTTAATGCAGGTGAACAATTATCTGAGATTTTTGGAGCTTGATAAGAGGTTGCAAGTTAATTACCTCCTTTTGTAGATGGAGTTTGAAGAAACTGTTTGGTTTTGAAGGCAGCACGAGGCAAATTTTTCTGCCTTTGCAGAGCTGTTGAAAGACAAGAAGTGTTATATTTGTCTAAGAAGGTAAGAAAACTAAATTTATTGGGAATTTCAGAATTGCATCCACTTGTGAAGCATCAAGGAACTGAGTGAGTAAAACACTCAAAGCTGGACGTGGTGGGGTTTTTTAAATGGTGCTTGCTCTTAATGACAGAGTTACAAAGGAGCATGTCAGAAATTTTACAGTGCAAAATGCGCAGATTCTGTAAGAGTAAAGCTTCTTGCAGGGCAAAAAGCCCAGAAAGGCAAAAAAAATTAATACACCAAGGGCAGAACAAGCCACCTAGCAAACATGCTACAGCAATGAGTGCAAGATTAGAGGCAAAGATGACAATGAAACCTTCATATTTGACCTAGCAAGACTAAACTTTTCATTTTAAAGGAGCTTTCAAAAAATATTCTAACACAAAACAAAAGCATAAATCTTTGGCTAAATATTATCATAATCTTATAAAAGTTGTATTTTTCAGTAATGCAAGCATAAGCCATTTTGAGAGATGCCTGGGTTTTTTTTCCACTCAAAAAGTATACAAGAGGGCTCAAGCTTAAAATGAAGACATAACATTAAGAATCATCAGCTGCCAGCATGTAGTCTGCATGACAAAAAATGCTTTTTATTGCTCCTATGCCCTGCCTTTTTTCTAGTAATGTTCAAGGGCTGATACTGCCTTGAAATGACCTCACTACCAACCAGTTACCAAGAGAGAAGCCAGTGTTCCAAGAGCTGCAGAAACTTGGCAAGGAGAGAATTACCTATTGCCAGAAGGAACGCATTGACTCAGCGTATTTTCACCACAACATATTTAAGGGGGAGAAGGAGGAAAGTAATCAATGAAATAAAGCTTCGCCTACAAAGGCTTCTCAAAATGATAAGGTATGAATAAACATCTGTGCTCACCCCAGCGCATGGAGTTTTTATAGTAGCATAGAACTGATCACACTAGCAAGGCTTATTTCCACAGTGAGAAGGAAGGAGAATGGAGGAACAGCTGTGCATAAAGATCCTCACCCTGAGTAAGCAAGCTCAGAAATCCTATCACCAATTGGTGAGTATCACTAGAAAGAAGGTAGGGGAGGAACAGCTGGAATCCTAATAATGTTTAATCCTTTTAAAAAACTTAATACCATATAATAATTGCCATCACCTTTTCCATCCTTCTTCAGTCAGTGCAAGACTCACAATATTTTGTGAACTATAATAGTTAATTTGTGTGTTTTACCTTTATTCTGAAAATACAACTAGGCAGTTATTCATTTTGGTCTTAATAAGTAAAATCTGTAATTTTCAACCAACAGCAAAAAGGAACTGAAGTATTTCTAAACATTTTAATGCTGCCTATGGCTATTGAGAATAAAAAAACCTATTCCTTCTACCAACTAGAATCTAATGCAGAAAAGCATGTGGCAATATGCAATTCTTATTCAACTTCTGGCACATCCTTTTGCTATAAACTTAAGGTATACCCATTAACAGCCAATTAAGCACATTAAGATGTTTAACAATGAGCACAATTCCTAGGAATTTAGCGAGGAAGGCCACTGGCCAGTGTTTCTGTCCACAAATATTCCAGTATGCTATTTTTTTACTGAATCAGTCTTTTTTTTATATATACCACAGAAAATGAAGAACAGCTTCTTCTTTCATATTCATAATCTTTAACTTAGTTTTCCCTAACTCATTCAGTTGGATTTAAATATGCTACTGCATATGGCACTAAGTTTCTTCCTCCACAATTATTTACCCTACTTGCAAGTCAGGTATGTGAAATAACAGCGAAAGTATTTAAAATATATTTATCAAATTCCTTCCTTCTCGATGGAGAATCCAGAAAATAGAGACTCAATAGCTAAACAATTCTGTGCACCGAATCACTGAAAAGAACTTCAGGCAGTGCAATCTGAGCAATGCTGAGGAAACATGCAGTTTGAGATAAACGTGGAGTGCATGCTTATCCACACTATTTGTTGCTCTTCAAGTGCTCCATATACTATTACACTGCATGTCACAAATAGTGCGTGCTGAATATGTGTAGTTGTGTTTACTTCTGATTTATTCAGTTGGAATACTGAGTTTCCTCAAAACACACTTTTCTACTCTCAACATGCCAAGCAGCTGGATCCTGGCAAGTAGACTAGTTACTTTACTGATAGCTTGAACAATCTACAACTTAGCACTCTGAGAAAGTATTATATTTAACTCTGTTTAAAGATTTAACATCCGTGTGCCAATGGTGCCAGCTAAATATCACACACCACCCACTAGAAGGCACAGAGCTCCTGTGTGGAAGTCATCGTCTACAGCTTTACACAATCTAGGTAATGCAGGGTCCAAACACAGAGACTTCCTGTTATTTTAACACTTCAAAGTGTAAAATTTCTGTTCCTTGGAGAACATAAGTATTACTTTATCTGCCAGTGTTTTAAGGTGAAATATTTAATAGCTTTCATATACAGAAAGTACTTTCTGCATAACAGAATGAACAATCAGATATAAATTAAGATTGTGATAGTTACAACTGCTACTTAATTTACTCAGTCTCTTTTCAATAAATAATTGGATTTTTCTCATCACACAATCTTAAAACACCAAATGTTTTCATGTTGTACAGTTGTACCTCTAAGCATATTTTATGCAACTTACCTCTACTCTTTAAGCAAGTGTGTACAATTTGCCTATGTAACAGTAACAGGAACTGTCTTTTCAGAAACTCACTGGATTCCTAACTCATTTTTGAATGCCAGCAACCATAGCAAGTTCAGTACTGCAGCCACAGCAAATGTGCAAGTAAATTATGAACAGCAGATCTTTGACAAGGAGAAAAGTAGTGACCTTGGGTGGCAAGCCAGCATCTTTGCAAAGGTAAGCTCATGCAAAACTAGCAGGTATATGAGGAAGCTTCAAATCCCAAGACACAGAAGTCATTGCCAAGGGAAAACAAAAGTTTGCTGCAATATAACAGTGCTTTGTGCAAGGTGACAAAATATAAAACCAATAAAACAAAAAGTACACTATAAAAAGGACACAATTCTGGAAATTTTTATACAATGTGGTTTTGCAGAAAATTTTTTTACTCCAGACTAAGCAAAGATACTTACTCATTGACTTCATACACAAACCGTTTTACGATTGTCAATAGCAAGACTCTGACAAACATCTGTAAGAGCAGGGAAACTGTAAAAGCTAGAAATCTGGGCTTCATTAATGATGCTTAACTTACATTTAAATGTAAGCTGGTCTAGAGTGGTTCATATATGGGGAAAGATTCCCATGAAAGGCAAGCAGATTTATGTAGTAATTTCTGCGATTCTCAATGCATCCACATGTTGAAAAAATTACACGTACATGTATAAATACATGTCTGACTTCCTCGGCTCCTGCACTGAAATAACTCACTAAATATTGAATATTGAGACTTCTGCTTTCTGATCTTTCCATAAAGTTTCAATGTGAATACAATTTTAATATCAGAAATAGCCTTCTAGCCAACTAAGCTGCCCTCTGTGCTCTTACGTTCCCAGTTCACTCAATTTTAAAACGCCAAATAAAATTTGCACAATTTTTTCACTAAAAAAAGCTTTGTTTCCTTAATTTTCTTTTAGGTAATTTTGATTATTCTTCCCATCTAAAAATAACAGTTGGAGAGCTGCTGTCCCAACTGCTCCAAGTGCTTTACAGTTTGATAAACTTGCGAAACAGCTAACAGTCCTGTATTTGACCCAAATAAAAGGTCCTTTCCATTGTAAATCCCAACTTCTTTCTGAGTGCTTGTGAATAGTGGAAGAAGGGCGCAAAGTGCAAGGAAGCTGGGGTAACCTGTATGAACAATCACAAGGTCACACTAAGTTCTTTAGCTACAGTATCACACACCTAGGACTGACTGTCCACACGACTGTCTGGCCTGAGTCACTACAAAGATAGAAATCTTGTAGTCATTGGCGTGGTCTGTACTCTTTAGTCTGTATTTAACTGTATTTGGTTGCATTAACACTCTTTTGAAAGGACCAGTTAACAAGGGCAGCTAGGCAGGCCAGCATGCCTTTATCATTCAATGGGCAAAAATATTAAAAACATTAGTTTCATTCACAAATTAATATTACATTTCCTGTCAAATATTTAGATTACTGATGAACTTTTATCATAGAACTTTCATAGTTCAAAGGTCTACACATAATATTCATAATGTGCTCTTCTCTTGAAAATGTCACACAAGGTTATTAAATTCTGAAACTTGCTTTAAAATAAAATGGTCAGGAAACATTTAAACAACAGGAACTGTCAATATTGACACATAAAGAAGCACTGAATATTTAAGTGTCATTTGCTTTGGCTTAAGGTCACCATTTTCAAGAGACTTGTGAGATTAGCAACAGTCTGGTATTCAGCAGTTCAATTTTGAACAAACTAGCAGCCCCTAGCACAGCAATGGGCTACTTTATTTCATGTGACACAGGTTAATCCAAACCTTTTCCAAGAAGTAACTAACATTTTTAAAAAGTAAATAAAATCTGCAACTGAATATGTAATTTGCAGATGACAAAACAAAAGAAACTGCAAACAAGGCTTACATGTGCATGAATGCATTTTAGATCAGCTTTCACTAGTCAAAAGCAATAAACATCTAGGTGTTTTTTTCATAGCCTGTTAATTTTCTGCAGTCTAAAAAGAAAATTAAACAGTACAGAGTGTTATACCTTCTATAAATCACGGAAAATAAATGGTTTCAGAAATGTTTAGATAGTTACACTCTTTATAGTACTTCTACATATACTTATAGAAAATTATT
The DNA here is from genome assembly GCF_020740795.1 of Apus apus. Classification (NCBI taxonomy): domain Eukaryota; kingdom Metazoa; phylum Chordata; class Aves; order Apodiformes; family Apodidae; genus Apus; species Apus apus. The sequence goes on from NC_067285.1 coordinate 88,338,094, forward strand.
TATTATAGCTTAAATAAGAGATCCAGACATTCTTTGAATATATAATCAGGACCAGATTTTGTGTGCCAAAAAAGCAGATTTACACAGGTATGATTAAAAAGCAATATTAGCATCTCCAGGTGGCACTTAATGTTTATCTTTGCCATGAAACTGAAAGACAGCTGAGTTCCATCACTGAATTCTGAAATATAGATTGAAGAGTCAGGTACTTACTGGCTGAGGCTTGAGGTTGAATGCGAGGTATTCCTCCATTTGGCACTTGGAAGTTTGAGTCACTTCTGCTGTTTTTCACAGACTCAGCTTGGATGTTAGATGTCCTGGACAGGTTTGGAAGACTACGCCTTAGTTTTTCTGTACAAAATAATACAAAGATACCTCAACATGATGGACAGAGTTCAGGTTATGAGCTCACAGCTGAACTCCAAATCTAAGTGACACAAAATGCTAGCCATATAAAACCACACTACAATTTAGAAGTATATATTTTCTTCTGTATTATCCTCAGATCTATCACATACAAAACATTTATATAAAAAAACAAGAATGTACATTTTTCACCTGTGGTGAAAAAAGTCAAGCATCATGTGCTTTGAAATTGAAACATATCTGGATTATGATTCTCTGTGTTTGTTTTTGTGTTGTTTTTTTTTTACTGTTTTGGAAATTGAATAGGCAAACCTAGTTTGCAGTTGTGCATTTTTTTAGTCTTTACTGAGAACGTTATTTTTAAGACAGAATGCCTGCCTGAAGATTAAAAATACATAATTATTTGAGTAAATGTTTAGGACTAACCAGTCCCACAGCAGCTCATTATACAACAGCCACCCACTTTGAAAGAAACTCTTCATACACAGCATTCAAAATGATTTAAATGTCCAGTTATGCTTCATCTTTCACACATGACTTGACTGTCTATTCAGGTAATACTGAAGGGTTCTTCAAGGGTTTTCTAACATTTGTACCATTGCTCACAAAATATAAAAAGATGCCATTAAATTCTTCTCAAGTCTAATGACATTCTATGTATCTCCAACCCCTGCAGAGCTGGGTTGATGACATACTTTGGACAGAAGACTGCAGATGCCTTGCCAGGATGAGTGGCCAACCTGATTCTGTAGAGGGATGCAGGAAAGAAGTAAGCTAACCATGCACAAGCACTCAAGATGAAAACAGAAGAGTCTTCACAGGCTTGAATATTCCTACAAATGTACTTCCTGCACTTGGTAGTTTGCATTGCTTTGCACTGCAGATGGTGCATTGTTGAACCCTGTCAACCTAATTTCTCTCTAACCATTCTAGAAAAAAATCCCCAAAGAAATCTCAAACAACTTCTTTTTGCTGCTGCTGTATGAACTCTGAATGTCCAAGCAACATTCAACTGCAGAAAACCCACTGCAAGAGAATTCCTTGGACGTGTTTCAGAAACATGATCGCATGTTCTATTTTGAACCCTCTGGTATGTGGGATACCAGCTTTTGGTACCTTGCCTCTCATGGGATATTTTTGTTGTTGCTTATCTAGTATGCATCAAGACTTTCATGAAACCCCAGAAAAAGAACAAGAAAGGAATTGTCAACTAAGTCACAATATAACTGATTAGCCTTTGCATTGTACTTTTTCCTATATACCTAATATTTCCCCAATCCACTATGACTAGACGACACTTAAGCTAACCCTTCCAAAGATATTCTTCAATGATTACATTTACAGGATCATCTTTCCCCAAAAGCTCTATCCTAGCACACTAATTTTCCTGACTAAAATTATAAAATTTCTTAGTCAATGAAATTATCTAAGTAGCACAGTCCTCTTTGCTACCTTAATGGGAAGAAAAAACAACCAACAAAAATACACCCAGAAGAGAAAATGTTTAAAAATGCATGTCTACATCATCTCTACTGCAGACACTTTGCTGCCATCTTACTTGAAAGATGAAAAAAAATTAGGTGAATTATTAATATCTAAACACATTCTTTCTAAATTTTTTATTTGCCAGGTAACAGCTACATTTCTTGAAGTGGGAATATGCTTGTGAAATTTCAGCCCAGTTAAAGGAGTTTCTGCCAGATTGCTATCAGGAAAAAGTACATTTAGGAATAAAAATGATATCAAGATTACACATTACTTTGTTCTATGCCAATATAGTAGAATTGTGTCAAGTTTATGACAAGTGTAACTTTGTTACACAGCAATTTGCACAGCTTTGAAATACCTAGAAATATGAAAAGTCATGCTTTAAGTACTAATATTTAAGGCTACATTGATACTCAAGGAGATCAGAGTCCTACAATGCTAGAAGAAAGTATTCAACTATCTCAGAGGCTACAAACATGCATAAATTGCAGTGTTACTCTTATCTGACCAAAGTTATTTTCCCTGCATTTTACCGTGTCATCTGTAAGACCTAAACCTACTGGTGAACAAGTTTCCTTTGCGCCCTGCTTTATTTTAGTGCATTTGCCTGCCAAAGATAGAACTCTGTCACCACGAAACTCAATTACACCCAGAGTGACTGGATAACATCTAAAATAAATACAAGCCTATCAACTCATCTGACTGTAAGAGCTCACCAGCACAACTTAAGCTTTGCTTGCTCTGCTTTTTTTGTTGACTCTCAGATTTAAACCATGATGTTACACAGGCATATAGTTTTAGCACTGCACACTGACCAAAATCCTTCACAGGAACCACACAACTACCTGTGCAATAAATTAGAGTCAGAGCTTTTTACCTTCACTTTTGACATTGCTAGTTTGCAAATCTGTAGCATGGCCTTGAAGAGAGAGACGAGGTTGCTGTAAACGGCTAATCATAGGTTGGGGCGACACTCGGCTGTACTCTATGCTTCGAGCAGGTGATCGGGAGCGAGGTGAATTTCTTGGAGATTGTTTTGGTGAAGGCCAGGGAGAACTGCGAGGTGATGGCGAGAACCTGTTGACAGCGGGGTGCACTGCATGATGTGTGCCATCTTCTTCATCTTCTAGACTCTGTGCATCAAGCTCCTGATCACTGAACGTGCCTCGCCTTGTAGAATTGCAAGAAGAACCAGAACTTCGCCGAGAAGCAGTTGCTGCGTACTCTTGTCGGAGGCCTGGCAACAAAGAGAACATTGTTTACTTGCTTCCAGCCCACAAATGGTTCAAACTAGTGACAGTGCATACAAATATATATCCAGTGCTCAAACTCATATAACGCACATCAACCCCTTTTATTTGAGGTATTAATTCCAGATTAGTATCAGAAGTAGTCATCTACCAGCTGTTGTCTTGAAATAAGTAGGTGAGCTCATTCCTGTTCCTAGTTCAGCAATTATCAATATAGGTGTGTTGTGTACGTGTTCAACTCCTCTCCTAGGCTCAGTACTTGCAACATAGGTTAGCCTTAATTTTAATATAATGTAACATCCTGTAATAACTGTGGTGGCCACAGTGCAATGTCACTTGCAACATATTAGTAAAGATAACAAAGAAAGCTGTATGACATAAGCTACCCCTAGAGAAACAGGAGTTGTTAGACTAGTGGTCTCCAAAATGGGGTGCACACACATCACGAGATAGGCAAAACAATCCACTGGGGAGGAGGAATAAAATTTTGTACTACTACTACTACTATTTTTAAATCGCATTTATTTAATCTTTATATCATCTTTAAAAATTCTATTTTCTTGTACATTTATGTATTTCTGTGTACTTAATATATTAGTAGAGTAAAAAACCCATACATATATAGGATGTTTGGAGTTGTTTTTTTTTGTTTTGTTTTGGTTTTTTTTTTTTGTTTTTTTTTAGTGAAGTGGTACACAATGGAAAAGTCTGGTGACCACCTAGTTAGATAACATATTACTAACACTTTCTGCAATCTCAGGAGGAACAAGAAGACTGATAAAGTCTCAACTAAATCTATAATAAAAGAAAGACATCTACATAGGTGCTTTTCTTAACTACTCTTTGCCATACTGACTTTACATTTTGGTGATTTAAATCATGGCTCAAGAACTAACGTCCACATGCCTGGATTACATTTGGAAGGCATGCATCTCCTGAGAAGACTGGTGGTGGGCAGTGGTCCAGTCTAATAACCATCCTTTTAGTCTATACCATATGCTACAATCCATACGCTCTCCAGCATCTCTTTTGTCCACTGTTACTGAAGAACACTTCTGCAGAGCAACCTCCTTTCCTTATCCTGGAGGCACAAGTCCTTAGTCAGCCTTCTCAGGAGAACTACATTTGTACACCCACAGTAGAATCTATACCCATTTTCCATCCCTGGTAAGCAGGCAGTACTGCTGTTATTCAATTAAAGAAAAAATCAACTGCACTTATTTTTTTCCAGATGGAAGATACTTACTTTCTTCCTGCATTCGTGCTAAAATCTGCACATCTGTAACATCATTCAGCTTGTAATTAGACCCAATAGAGTCTTCATCCATCTCTGATGCACTCAATTCACTGTCCAGAGAGGACTGTGGGCTTAGTGGAGGATTTCTATCTGCTGAACTTTTAAGGTGACCTACAGAAAGAAAGTTAATAGGAAAAGTTAAAAAAAAAAAAAGGCAAGCTGTATTTCCTTTCATAATAAAAGAACCACCAATCTGAAAACAGATTCTGACTTAGAGAGTGTCACAGACCATTTGAAACATTTGATTGCAAACCTAGGCTGAAAGTATAATATCATCTGGTCTACCCCTACCAAATTTAAACTGCTATGAAGTCTGCACAGCTCTTGCAGAAAGAGCAACTGCATACCTGTTCCATTTGTGCTTTCATTCTCATCTCTGTATCGCTACCTTGTAAGATCAAAGTTTGACTGTATCTTCCTTGACTTGCTGATCCAATTAATATTTATTCAGTTTAGAATGCTTAAGCTACAGTTTATCTGATTATACTATCTGTCCTATATATATACATTTGCTAAATATATTAGAAAAACTCTTCCAATTTGCTGCCTTCTGGCTAATGCCCCATTGCCTGTCACGTTTGATCTCTCTTTCCTACAGGCAGGTACAGCATTGTAGCACACAATGCAGAGCAGAGCTACACAGATTAAAACAAAACCTGGATACTGGAGAGCAGGCTTCTCTTTACAAGTCCACAGCAAACTACAGATAGCTGGACAGTCTGTGCAATCTTTTTTTCCTCTTCCCTGCAAGCTAACTTGAATTAAAGTATATATAATAAGGCAACATTCTGATTTCAGAGTAGAAAGATGTTTCCAACATCAGTTTTTCCAATGCAAAGAAAGTATCCATGGTGCAGAATAAAGGCAGAAAACAGTGCCAAAAGTTAGTGTTTACACTGATGACTGCAGAACCTAATGGGATGCTTTTCATTACAATACATGCTTCTTCCTTAAATTATATTGTTCACATCTCAGATGGACACAACGCATACCAAGTATTTCAGTTAATAAGTAATAGGGTAGCTGCAAAGACTTTAACACTGATACCTATTCTTTAAACACCTACTAGACATTTTACATGCCAGTCAATTATGGGGCCAATTTTGGAAGCCACTTATTTATGTCGGGACTCTACAGAATTAATGCTACATGTTTTGGTCTAACTGCTAATATGTATCAGTGATATTAGGGACATGGGTAACCAGAGCACACATTCTTAGTGTATCTCAGGCCAGAAAGTTTGAAAAAAAACCCCTTCCTAAAAAGTTAAATACTGCACAATGCAAACATCTGACAACAGACTGAGAAGTTTTTGTCTCTTCTTACTCTAGTTCAAGGCAAATGTAATCCAAGACATTTTTGAAAGAAAAAAGAGAAGGAAGGAGAAAAGAACACACACGCTTACCTGAGGTACCAGGAGGTATGAGCTGTTTCACTAAAGCAGATTTCACTGGTGTTGATGAGGGAGAGTTGAAACCACTGCTGTAGGGACTACTAGTATTTGGACTATAGGAGCTCGTGTAACTGACCGCATTGAAAGGGCTGCTGTACAAACTCTGTCTCTTGAGAGCTGTGTGAAGGAGATGAAAAATGACAAATTACACTGAAGGAACTAATGAAAAATAAATACAACACTATATGGCACCTTCAGTGTGATTTAATTACTACACAATTCAAGTAGAACATTTAATTTACCAGGAAGTTTTTAAACTGATTACTCATCTCCTGGATACAACCATACTGTGGAAGAAGTGGAAAAGAAGGGCAAGACAAGATAGTGACGAATATTTTCCTTTAAAAAATACAGATCTGAGATCACTACAACTGATCTCTTCAAGATGTTCAATGCAGGCGTTGAGAGGCAGGAAGAAAGCAACTCAAAAGACTGTAGTAGCTAAGCTACTCTAACTCTTGACATGAAGTCAAGTTCTCCAGAATTCACAGACCTGTCTAAATGACACAGTATTTCAAAAAGTGCCCCCAAGACTGGCAGCACAGAGCTGAGCAACACCACCTACAAAATTCCCCAAATCATAAGGTAAAATTAAAAAAACATTAAGCATGGCAAATGCTTCAGTTTGTATTTTTGAGCACCACAAACCTACTAGGCACAATAAAGCAAATTGACTGTAGGATTATTCCCTTCTGTATACCTCCTGTTCTAACACTTTTGGATTTTTATGTCTGTGAGTTTCAACCCCATACACAATGTAAGACCTAATATTCTTTACTTTCATCTTCTCTTTATTGTAAATATTTTAATGCTGAAATATTTTCAGATTAATGTTAACCGCTGGCAAACATTTTCCCCTATTTTCAGGTGTATGATTTGTATAGTTACTTAAATGTGCAGAAATTTACATTTCATTTTAACAGAAAATGGAAATTCAATGAGGGAAGTTGGAACCGAGGAAAATTTGGTCACTTTTGGTAAAATCAGTTCCTTCATTGCTGAAAGTATTTTATGCTAACTAGAGTTGTATTTTAACAAAGAAGAAATTAAATTGCAAAACATTAAACTGAAAGCTGGAGATACAAACTTTATTATATGCACAACTAGATTAGATTAAGTTGCAGCTCAACTACATGCTAGAAGCTAAACTCTAAGGCATGACAGTATTGAAACTATGCATATTTATTATAAAATGACAATAATAGGCCTAGCAAATGTATGACAATACACTCAACTTGTTCTAAAAAAAAAAAAAAAAGAGTAAAGCAGAAATTAAGGTATTCAAAGAATATTGTGTGATGTTTCCATTACTGACAAAGGGCTTCAATGGCTACTGGTAATAGTTGATCAAAAAAAAGCAACTGAATTCCAATTTGTTTACTAAGTATCCTTTTATTCACTCTAAGATTTTTTTGCTGGTTTGACATTGCAAGAAGCCAAAAGGAACTACAGTTGCATGAAATGCTGCTTTCAGCAGCAAAGCCTGTGTCAGCTCCTTCTCCCACCCCACTTTGCTCTTGGTCACTACCTTCTCAGTTGTCCAGTACAATGGTGGAGCTGCACTATTATCCAGCCTACTAAAGTGGATTTAGGTTAAATGCATCTAAAGTATTTTAACTGATTACAACAGTGAATTAGTTTTTATTACTGCCCAAAAAAACATACCCAAACAAATGGATGGCAGAATGCAGCACCAATTAAAGCTTACTTTACAGCAGATTCCTTAAATTGCACCTCACATAAAGATAATTTCTGGAGTTTAAACCAGTTAATATTACTAGTGCTTTAGTTAGAGTGAAAAGACAAGTTACAGACAGAGGATGGAAAGTTTTCCAGCCTTCACTGCAAGTCTTAAATTATATGCACCAATTTCCACAATTAGTGAATTACATGAATTTTAGCAAGCCTTACTGAGGTACCTCGACTTTATTTTGAGTGTCAGATGGGAAGTTTCAATTTTATTTCAAAGCTCAATTAACAAAACCAGTAATTACAAGCCAGTTGCATTCTGCTTCACTTATGAGACAACTCCTTTGACAGCAAATGCTTCTGGCATTCACACAGGAACCCCAAAGCACCTATTCCAACTGAACCTTTGTTCTCAAGCCAAAGAGATTTACTTTTCATCTCTTGCCAAAAAGGACAATTAAAAAAACCCTAAAATCTAAGTCTGCACAACAATTCTTTATTTTGTACTTATTACACAGACAAGTATTTTAAAATATTAGCCACAAATTAGAAAACAATTGTACTACTGTATAATCTTCAAAACATGCTCTTTCTACATACAGATTTCTTCAGATGAAAGGATACTTTTGTTACATATAAAAAGTACACTCTGGTACATGATGACACTTCATATGCTACAGCAGTTTTCATCCTTGCTAATGTGAACTACCTTCCTCAGCACTGTAATTTTCCTCAGAAAAAAAGCTGGATCCAAAACATTTTTCTGGCCTAGAATTCCTGAAGTTTTTCCAACAGGGATTTCAGTAACTTTTGGAAGAGAAAAATAGTCAAGGCAAAAGAAACACCAAAGATTCAGCAGAGAAAGTAACAGCAGTATAAAAAGAGTTTTCCACAGAGACTAGAACTGAAATTGATAACCTATTACTAGTTACTGGTTCCATTTAAGTGATGCGTACATGAGGTACAAGTACTATGTAAAATACAAGTCACAAGATATTCCAGAAGTTGTAGACTTGGAAACATACTCAAGGCTATAAGCAGCACTACTTGCCTTCTCTAGTGAAGCTTCCTGCTATCCCATGTCTTTGAGTAGGCTAGTTGTTCTAAAGGACAATTTTCTTTTTTGTTACAAATTCATTTTTCCATGCCAACTGCTCCAACCAGCAGTATTAGTGCCCACCTCTTCTACAGCTAACATTTTACCCTATTAGTACTATAGATTAAATACTGCAAGGATCACTGCCAGAAGCAAATTCTCAGTCTATGGAAAAAAACAGGTAAAGTTGCCTAGACACATCATTTGAATGATCAAACTTTCAAGTTTGTTCATTTCACAGGGAAGCTTCTTGTCACTCTGCTTCACCTATGACTGATTTTTTTAAAGATACCCCAAAGGTAACAGAATTTGTGGTGCATCTGGAAGATTTCTACATAGTTCTGAAAAGCTGTTAAAACATGAAAAGTATTGTTCATGCTTAATCTAACTGCTACCCAGTCCTAAATACTCAGTAGTATTCAAATTCCCCAACTCATACCATCATTAATAAATCCCTGTCATCTGAGTACTTTTCATTGTTTATAATTTTAGTCTTTGTCTGTAGCAAGCTATATATATATATATATCTCATGTTAACTGTTCAGGAAAATTGTTAATAGACATTTGTCAAGACAGCATACACAAAGCACAAGAAAGATGAAAGGTGACTCATACTGAAGGCACTTTCACCATTATGCCCGCAAGTTTTATAATAATAAGAAATGGACTTTTCATGTGATCTACCAGCAATGCTTTCACATTTTATTAAGAACAATTTTAGTACAAAGCAAAACAGACTTAGTTGCTCCAGAAAAGAATCCAAGGAGGGAAAAAATGTTAAATAAAGTCAGCACAAAGTTTATGTAGAACCATGTAAAGGAACTGGTGGTTAGGAACACTCCTAGAACTGTCTGTTCACATACTCTTAGCTGAAGTCCAGCCACTCTGATAATTCCTGAAGATAACAGTTTAAAAAATAAGATCACATGTAGTTCAAGACTGCAAAAAGATGGAAATACAGGGAGAGCGTAGATATTGATCGAAAGCAAGTTCTCTCAGAGTAATTTTTTTAAAATTACAATAGGTTTTAACAGGGAAATTTAAAAATTAAGCAAGAAAGCAGATGGACATAATTCTAATCAGACCTTCAGCATTTTGCTGGTTTGACTTAAAAAAGCTGGGAATAAAAGTGTGGAGAATGTAGGCTTTCATCCTCACAAGGCCAAACACTCAGTCCTTCAACAGTTTTGGTTATAACCAACTTGTACCAAGCAAGAATGATGAACTCTGGATTTTTTCATCTGACTGTGACAAGATTGGAAATAACCAGGGATGGGAGGGACAGAAATCAGTATTACCTCCCTAAAGTTTTCAAGAACTTCAGCCTGTGTTTCTTTAGATGAAATAAAATACCTAAATTGAAGTTCCATGTTAACATACTGACTAGAATGTAACAATTAACATAACAATTTAATATAGGATTCTATTTTAAAATAAGAAAACCTCCAAGTTAAGGGGAGTTGTTTCTTCCTGAAAACTTCTGACCAAATTGTAACTCTGTAGGTTGCATAAAAGTCAGGATCCAATGCTTCCTTTCCTTCTATTCATATAGACCAGAAAAAAGAGTAGAATGAATTACTGTTTGCAAACCAAATTAAAACTTTTGACAGAAGTAACCGCTGGATCTCACCTTCTTCTCTCACAACTATCTACTAACTAATTCTAACTAGTTTAGAATAAATATATACAACCTGGTGGTGTTAGTATGCAGGAACTCACCTGACATTGTCTGTTCCAGCCTGTGGATCAGCGACTTTTTAGCACATTCAATGTCAGGACTTGGGTAATCCAGTACCTGCCTGCACCAAACTAATGGACTGACACATTTTTGCACTGGAGTCAGTTTCTTCTTTGGGGACATATATAACCTGAAAAGAAGAGAAAAAAATACATCTATGCAGACAAAATGCCACATATTACGTTATTTCTATTTTTATGCTACATCTACAGTACAATCCAAAAACAAAGAAAGCACAAGTTTTACCTTTAAATTATATATTCGAATACAATGTAATACTGACAACATACGGCTACCCAAAGACTTCAGGCAAGAAATTATGCCTATTTTCTACACTGGGATATACCAACTAATATACCTTCAGACATATTAGGCATATGGACAATTTCACTATGTCACATAAATGTAAAAATCAGGATTACCCTTTTCAGATTTCAGTAACGTACATCTGAAAAAGATAATAACGCTCTATGCAATACGTAACTGTTTCCTAAACTCAAAGATGTAGCAAATGATAAGCATTTTAACAGCCAAGGAACAATGCTAAAGTACATAGAACATATCAGTAGCCTTGAACAACAAACATTTTGTTTTATTTTAAATTTGTATCCTAGAACCTGATCCTTTAGTTCTCCTTCGAACACAGAACAAAGGGACCATCTCTGACGTAAGGAGTATACAGTCAAGCATTAAAAACAAGGAACAAGAGAGAACCTGCACAGAGGAGAGAGAAACAATGAGATCACATTGTTCTGCAGGACATGCTGAGGCCTTTGCATGCCCATCAGCATTCCATGACTGAAGAAAAAAGTACTCCAGTTTAAAGGCTACAGAAATTCAGCTTAAAATTTCTTCTTCCTCAAAAAGCAGATTAAAGGAGAAGTCCTAATCAACCACACACTCAAAATAGGGATATTTAAGTCTTCTCTTTGGACTAGAACCAACTTTGGAATTATGCTTTGGCAAAGACAACAGTGAACTGCAAGATCTACAGCTCTGACTAGAACTTATGCATATGCATAAATGGTTAAATGAGTGTTTCTTCTAGGACTGACGGACTTCATACAGTGTGTCACATACAGCCATATTGACTTGGAGTATCTTAGGAACATCTGAGAGCCTAATCAGCCATGTTTCTATACAAAACAGACAGCAAAAAGTTCTTGGTTCCTTTATGCCAATGACATCAGTGACACACAAGTTATTTCTCACAGCTCTATTATGAGATTATTAGCTGATCCTTCCTCTGTAATTCTAGAACTTGAATTCAATATGTTTTATAAACAGCTTTTAAAGTTGTTGGTTTTTTTCCTTAAATAACTACCCTTTAGGTCACTTCTTACAAAGGCTTCCCAAGAAGCATGTTTATAAAAACCCCACAAATATCTTGCCCAAAACACTGACTGCTTTATTCAGAGCATGCTCTGAAACACTCTTCCCTCATAAATGCAGAAATTAGAATGTTATATTTGCAAATGCAGGAGAGAGAATTTTTAGTACCTTCCAGGCTTTCAAAATTGTTACAATGCAAATAGCCACTGCCACATACTTTAGTTCATGTGGCTTATGCTCTGGCCAGTATCATGCTGGTCATTAAAACAGAATTTGTATAAATCCTCACAGTCTTTACAAGCCCTCTGCCCATAAGAAAAGCTAAGAGCCCATCCACCTGGATGCGTTCCTGTGTGATGTGCTCTAGATGACCCCGCTCTGGCAGGGGGGTTGGACTAGATGATCTTTTGAGGTCCCTTCCAACCCCTAGGATTCTATGATTCTATGTATTTCTAACATTGAAAATCCTTAGAAAGCACAAGAGCCACTCAATTTTTACAGTTTATGTAAACAGTTACACAAATCGTACTTGCTGTGATTATCTGTATATAGCTAAAAATAAAGTCTAACATTTACTAGCTCTCTAACACTTCAAACTTACTGTCTTTTTAGCATTTGCCTGTTTTCTGTCCTGAGGTACATTTACACAATACAAAGAAGTGTCAAAGGTAACAAAGCCAATTTTCATGCTGTACAGGCTAGACTCCTAGCTCTGTGGATAGCTGACATGCCTTGCTGTGTTTGAGAAGTTCCATGCACATTTGGAGTGTGTACAGCTATACGCACTGTAAGAGGCAAGAAACTGAAGTGCATGTCCTTTTTGAAAGACACACAAAAGCAGTATCTTCAACAAACCTAAAATACTACCCTAATAAAATGGCACCTGATATTTTAAGCTTAAATACACCTCCTTTTGTAACCAAACATATATCGCAGATTCTCTCGCATCTTTCCAGTCAGCTGTTTTTACTTTGTTTTCACACCTTATATTTCTAGAAAAGACAGAACTTGAGAACCTTCATGTAACTCCACAACCTCATGACAAGCACATGTGCACCAATGCAGTAATACAATGGGTCTTTCAGTACAGTTTCTTGCACACCATGCAATTACAAAGTCACATTATTAAAAAGCAGTGATCTTAATTTCGCATCTGTCAAAGAACAGCCAATCTCAACTTTTGAAACTGACTTAATTCTACTTGCTTTGCCTAATTTGGATTTTAAAAAATTAGACCAAGGGCAAGGCTAAGAATCAGAGTAGTATTTCCACTACTTCTTCCTCTTTCCCCAGCAGTAGGGACAAAGAACAGAAAAGATACTATGATGCATGCACAAAACTTCAGGCAGCTATGTGATCATTTTTGTCAAACTACTGTTTGACCCAAAAGATACAGGTCCTCCTTAGCTGAAAAGCTCTCCAGAAGAGATGCATTCCCATTTGTAGCCATTAATGCACTCTACAGCAATGTAACTGGCCCTGACTGGCTGCACAACAACTTCAAGACTGAAGATTACCAGTATGATTTCATATATCCTTAAACACTACTAAATCACCTTCTCAAAACAGGAAGTTGAAAACGATTGAGGAAGCTGACAGCTTACAGCTACCACCCATACTACAAATACTAACACACCAGAAATCTAAACTCCAACTTCTCCACAAGAAAGCAAAGACTCTACAATTCAGTAATACATGGTCATATAAAAGAAAACAGCATATAAAAAGAAGCCCAGGAGCTTCAACCTATTTTGAAACAGCTTTAAGAAGCCCAGGCACTGATTCTTCTGCACACAGTAATGTTCCCTTCCTTCAGCTGTCACTAGTCAACTATGCCACAGCAGCAGTGCCAATCTGGAGTTTAAAGCACCCAGGGGCTGTACTGATTAGTTCCAGGAAGACAGCACAAAAAGGGCAGAAAGACTACTGTCACTACAAGCTCATATGGTAATGTCAGCCAAGTGGAACAAGCTGTAGCATGTTGCACTGAAACACAGCTGAGTCGGAAAAGGCTTTGAAGGAACAGGATCAACACTGAGGTAGCAATGGAATATCTGTGTAGGGATTACCTCACATGAGAAACATATCCCAGTGCATTAAAATACAAGAGGATAGTTGCCACAGAAGCCAAGATTCTCATCAGGAAGAAAGGAAGTCTTCTTGTACCAAAATCCTTCTACTGCCCAGTAGAAGTGTGAGGGGAAAAAAATACAGATGAACATGAAGTCACAGATCTGAATTAGAAAGAAGACAGCAAGTGGAAGGAACTAGAGTTAGAGCTCATTTATTTTAGATACATTAAGTTCAAGTGAAAACTGGCAGGTACAATAGAGGCAATGAAACAAGAAAGCAGATAAATATGTAGCAAAGAAAAGTAGGATCAAAAAAGCAACCTGAAGTGATGTGAAAAAAAGAAAGTAGAAATCTAAGGACAGATCAGTAAGAAATTCCACTAAAATACAGGAGGGAAATTCACAATGAGAAGCTACTAAAAAATCATGAGACAATAATACCAGACAGTCTCAGATACAGACAACACAGTGTCTGTATAAACTCTTGTAGATCAGGCTAAAATTTTCAAGAGATCCTATCTGAAACAATTTAAATAAGCTAAATTTTAAGATTAATTTTGACTAAATAGTTAAAGATCTGAAGAGAATCTCTGGTTGTTAAAAAAAAGAAAGCAAAACCTAAGTGACATCCCCGCACATATCTGGCCCACAGATTTCCTCTTTCTTCCTCCCCCACCCTTAGCAAAGTTGCTATCCTGCAGTTGTAACTGACTGAGGCACATTGCTCAGCCTGTAATTACTAATTTGGTGGTGTACTTTACTGAATGTTAAATGAGAGATGAAGGAGTTACAGCAAAACTCCAGGTCTCACATAATAAGGCGATGAATACTAGAAAAACGCTTTGACAATCTCATTAAAACTTCATTTTTAAGCAGCACTTCTTAGCTACATGATCCAATTCTACAAGTAGAATTGGAAGTATTCAGAGAGGTTGCCAAGTATAACTGGGAAAACAACTACCTTTCTGTCACCAGCAATTAAAGATAGGTAGTTGTGCTCCGGTTAGGTGCTGGAAATTAAGCCATTATTCATTTCCTCATCTCAAAAGAACATGAGGCTGTCTGAAAAGGATGTTGTAAAGGGGAAAAGGGGTCTTAAAAACTTGGAAGACTCCTTTAACACTGTCATGTATCTTCTTCAGAACTGCTACACAAACTCTGTACAAGTGTCTACCACCTGAGAAGCATCTCAGAAGGCATCTGTCAGACCATATATGGTCTAACGTGGTATTGGTGATACTTCCATGGAATAGTGAAAAGTTAAGTGTCCTGTTAAATGTGTTCCAAAATATAAATCTGCTTAAATACTAGGCTTGAGAGCTCTATCAACACTTTCAAAAAGTAGAAATATGAATAGTGCCTAAAAAAAAGACACGATTATGAAGTAAGTTTTATAAATACCATTAAAAGACTAAAGGAAATTGGTATTGAAGCTTTCATAACATCAAAACACGAAACAAGTTTAAAAGCCATAAATAACACACAAGAAGCTAGAAATGGAAATAACTTATTCCTATAGACCTCAAACATCTGTTTCACGACAAACATAGGTATCTCAAAGACATTAATCAAATGGTATATTTGATGTGACACCAGCTGTTTCATTTGACAAGCTGGTAACTTGTCTAACCCTTAGTTCTGTCACGTGTTTCTTTTCAAATTACCTTCCTAGTCTGAGAAGCCATTATCTGAATTTGGTTTAAAACCCCAACTTTAAATAAAAATTGACATTTAATCAGCCACAAAAGGGAAAACATCAATTTCTCCTTTACTTAGGTCATTGGGCAGGAATTCATCAGAACCTGTCCAGTTTCCAAGAGGCCTCAACCACATTAATAAAATGCCATTTTAGCAGCTGAAGAGGAAATGCTGCAATGTAATCTCAGCAATAAGAGTACATCCAGGTGCAACTCCATCCTAAAACACTCACACTAGTAGCTTCCTATGGCAAACTTCAGGGTTCCAAAACAAAGTTAGTGCTGAAAGGACATCAAGCAGTATGAGCTGAAAGGCAGCCCTTACAGATGACAACCATGTGTTCATCCTCTGTATCTCAAAACAGCCACTTAGCCAATTAACTGGAATGGACGACTAGAACAGAAATGTAGACTATTAAATTGGTACCAGTTTAATAGAAACAGCATCCTAATGACAGTGCGTACAACAATAAAAGCACTTGCTTTTCATTTTAACTAAACAAGAGACCAAACCAATATGAGATCTTCAAAAACACTACAAATACGACTTTGAGCTATTAACAACCCCCCGTAATTTCACTTTAAACACACAGTAACTCCCTTTCATTTGTAAAGTCAGCCAGCTGTTAGCTATTTCAGCCCTACCAAGGAGACTAGACTGCAATGACATGTCCTCATTTAAAGAGCACACAACTGTTCTGAAGTTTGCTGAGCAATTACATGTACAAAACCAATACACAGTAAGCTCTATACTCTTTGAAGCACATATTGCCTATAAAGTTTGAAGAAAAAGCACTGTACAGCTCAGATAAGTGGCTGTGCAACAAGTAACCACAAAGCAAGTTACCGTGGATTCACAGCTGAACAACTAAACTACAGCAATTGCCCACGTGTGCACACTTATCCTGCAATAAACCCAGGACAGCTCTTTATTTTTATTTTTTTTTAAAAAAAAAAGAAGCATAGCAAGCCACCTTGCGTAGTTACCAAGTTGTCTTGAATGTGCTACACATCCACACCCAACCTTACCCAGCAAGTCAGGCAAGGAGCTGTATACCTCATCCTGCTTCTGAAGAATTTTCCATTCTAGTCCCCTGTCCTGTCCTTTTGTCTTTTTAATTAATTAGTTTTAAAAGCCCTGTACTTATTTAACAATTTTCAAATTTCAATTTGATCCAATCTGGTTCAAGTTAAATATGAACACCCATTGAACAGATCACCAAAGTCACCAGTAACTTTTCAAGGAAGTAACTAGCAGGCCTAAAGAAAAGTCTCCATGGGACTATGTACTGCTCAGTACTCTGTGCATGTGCACATGTGCCTGTTTGCAACTTCCAGTACCCTACTAGGAAGAAAGTTTCAGCATATCAAACAGGATTCAGAAGCATATGTCCATGAAAATCTAAATTAACTAAAATTTTGAGTAATTTATCATTATTCGAAGATTGTCTCATGTGCTAAACTGTTTAAAACCTAAAACATATATGGATTTATCTAACCACAACCAAAAAAACCCAAACAAACAAGCAAAAACATTAACAGTCCAAAGCTCACTAATACTGTAATGCTCTTTTAATAGCTAATGCTGCTACTAAAGCAGTATCATCAACTTCATTTCACCTGTTCGTAAGTTAGGCTACTTTTACCTTCTCCTTTCATTTTTTCACTTCACACTCCTGTCCTGTGTAGACTTACCTAAAAGCATTTAATGAATTAAAACCTTAAAATGAGCTGATCAACTCCAAAATGTAGATTTAAAAAACAACACGTCACATTTCAGTATCAATTTCAGTCACAGTATCAACTGTTCCATCCTACATTCACAGCCAGACTTCACAGGCACTAATCACTTGCGAGCATTACATGTAAAATAATGTGATTTTAGTTGCAAAGACTTTCTTCTGCCATTACAAGGCAGCAGACAATTTCATAATGGGGTATATAAATACAAGGGTTGAAAAAATGTCTGTACTACACAAAGCAGAGAGAACAGAGATAACCAGCACCCTTCATCATCTGTTATTTCTCACTGAAAGGTCCCTCTGATATAAAGTTAAGACAAATCTAAGCTTGTCTAAGCCGACAATCAAAACAGGGAAAATAAATCAATTTTTTATGTATCAACTGTGATTTAAATTTAGTTTGTTTCCATGTAAGGGTTGCTCAGCTGGTAAGTGGTCTTTGATTTCTACAGCGGTGTACTTCCATCATTAAGCACTGACTTAACTGATGTTCATAAATTCCAGGAGTTTGATTATTTTTCCAAACTACTCTATAACAATGGGAATCAATTTAGCCAATCCACACTTATCATTAATTGCTCATTAAAATACAGCATGAAAAGACAAAGCTTTTTAAATTACATAGCCATATTTCTTGATATGTACAACAATATGTAAATTTTAACAACCGCTGTTCTCTAGGCATATGCTTTTGTGACTTAGTCATTGTCCCACATCTGAGATGGAAAATTGGAATTTTAGTTGCTAGAGTATTAGGAAAGGAATGAAGATATAATAGACCCCAATTAAGTTCTATGGTCTTTTGAGGACTAGAACCTGCATGGAACATGACTGAAGCCACATTAATAGGCAGTCTAAGCAATATGCCAAACACCCGACAACAAGCAGTGAACTTATGCTGTCTGCCCCAAGAGCCCAGAACTACAGTAACAAAAACTCACAGCATTTATGCTGTCACCATATGCTCTGTTGTGACATCAACTTTCACTGAAGAGATGCATTATGTTGCCTATGATTTAGGATTAAAATCTAAAATGATAATATCTACTGTCAGTAGAATTCATAACATTCAGAAACTCCAAACTTACTGTGCAAATTTAGTATATTTTATTTCCCTCATGTACTATAAGCCAGTAGATTACAAGACATAAGAACAGCTGCCTTGCAGACTCATCATCTGGAAGATGACGCCTTGCGTTAATTGAGTAAGGTCATATTGGATGAGAATAAACTTATGCTCTCATACTTCTCCAGTGGATTGGCCTGGATGTCAGACAAATGACTTCTCCAAGGAAGTGCACACATTGTCTACTCCCTAAGCAACTAAAACATTGTTCATGCATGGAATCATTTCAGCATTTTCAAAGGTGTTTCTAACTCTGAAAGACATATTTGTTTGTTTTTTAAATTTGGCTGCATGTTCACTCCCAAAAGACCTTTGTAGATGAACCTACAACCACTTCTGACCCAAGCCAGACTGCTTTTGTTACACTTTTCCTCCCTGTACACGCTTCCCTTGTGTTTCTCTGCTGACATTATGCTCCTCCTCACTATTTCTCCTGCAGCTCTAAAGCTTCTCCTCAACTAGTGTCACAAAAAATTTCAAAAAAGACAACTAGAGAACAGCACGACGTTAAGAGAGCAAACCTTGATTTTCCATAGGAGCTCAAACAAGTATAATAAAGACAAGGGGAACAGCCACCTGCAAGTGTTTCTGCTGGAGTAGCAGGGTAGGCAGTGCATTTAAAAAGAGAGGAACTGCCTGAGGTAAACCGTGGTCCTCAATCATTAGGAACAAATGAAAACACCTAAGGACAACACACTCACGCGACGGAGTGCCTTGCCTCTGCCTTCAGATATATCAGCCTTCACAGCTGAAAGAAATCAAGGCTTAAAACAAAAGTGATGCACGTTTGAAAACCTGTAACAGTACCTGTAAGCTAATTCTGCACTACCTTAGAAATTTTCCACAAGTTTCTCAACGCCTCCACACCTTCTGAACTTCGGAAAACCCTGGCAGCTTATTTCGCAGCGGAACTGGAACCTGCCCCAGTCTCCCAAGTGACCCCACGTAATACCCTCACAGCTGCCTAACACAAAGCACAGAGCTGCAGGCCTCCAGGGAGCTGCGATGTGATGTGCAGAAACCAAAACACCCTTCTCCTGCAGGATTCGGCACCTCCCGGACAAGCTATTCCCTCCAGCCAGTCCCAGGGCTCGAGGCTCCCCCCTACACAAAACCCCACACCGCGTCCAAACACCAGGCACGCGTCTGAAAACGGCCCCTTCCCCCGGGGACTGCTGGGCAAGGAGAGGACGGTGCCTTCCCCGCCTCCCGGCGCCCAGGGACGGCGGAGCGGGACGCCCCCCACCCCATTCCTACCCCGGCCGCCTCCTCACCAGCCGGTCTCGTCCTCCTCGCAGCCGGCCAGTCGCTCCAGCTCCTCCGGCCTGAGCAGCGCCGCGTCGTCCAGGAGGCCGCTGCCCTCCTCGCCGGCCGCGCTGCCGCCGGGCTCCTCGGGGGGCGGCCTCCGGGCGGCGGCCCTGGGGCTGAGGCAGCGGCCGTCGGGCGGGGAGGCGGCGGGGGGCGACGCGGAGGGCCCGCCGCCCAGGAAGCGCTTGGGGCTGGCGGGGGCGGCGGGCAGGGCGCCGTGGCGGCTGCGGAGCTGCTCGTTCTGCTTCTCGAGCTTCTTCACCAGCTCCTGCAGCTTCCGCACCTCTGCGTCCGCGTTCACGCCCGAGCCGACGTCCTCCATGGCGCCCGCCGGAGAGGGGCGGCTGCGCGGGGAAGGGCGGCCGCGCCGCCCCGTCTACATGGCCGGCCGGCCCGCGGCGGGGCAGGGCCGGGGCGGGGCGGGCCACGGAGCTGCTGCTGCTGCCGCCGCCTTCTCAGCGGCGCCGGCGGGCGGGGAAGGGGGCGGGGAGAGCGCGTCCGGCCGCCGCCGCCATCTTACGGCCTCCACCGTCCCGTCCCGTCCCACCGCCCCGGCGTCACAAGCGTCACCCGGAAGCGTCACCGCCCGCGTCACCGCCCGCTGCTCCCGCTGCTCCCGCTCCCGGGCGCGGTGACGTCCCGGGCCGGGCCGGGCCGGGGCAGCCCCCTCGCCTGACGGCGGGCGCGGCGGGGCGGGCTCCTCGGCGGGCTCCTCGGCAGCCTCGCCTCCCAGCGAGCCGCCTGGCCCCCCCGCCCGCGGGCCGCACGTCCCACGCCGGAGCTGTACGCGGAAGCCGGCAAACCTTCCCAAAGCGCTCGCATCCTCTCGGGAATACGAGGCGTGCGCCGGCGCCGAGGCCCCGGCGATGGTCTTAGGCCCTGGGTGTGTGACGGGCGTGTGAACTGTCCCCCGTATCTCACTTGAGCCTTTCCTGTTACATAAATACATATCAGTATAAAAAGCGACATCAAATTGCCATCTACAACGAGACTCTTGAATCTCTAGGTTTAAGGAGCTGTAGGTTTGGGGGGTTTGTGTCTCCAAACGTGCTTCTTGAAGATGCTCTTCCCCTGCCCGCCCCCATGGCATTGTGAGCGCACTCGCTGCCGGCCCTTCCCAGCCTGGGCGCTCGTCCCGAGCTCCAGCTACTCAGCGGCTTCGTCCCGGAGCCGGGGAGAGGGAAGCAGCGAGCGGGCTGGAGGCTGCGGTAGGTAGCGATGCGGGTGAGCAGCATTTACCTGGCTCTGGGAGGGAAGGAGGGAACCGAAACGGAGGTGCTCAGACCTGGGGTTGTGCTGAGAAGGTCTGAAGCGTGGGGGCAGTGAACACCAGGGGATCACGGCAGGGTTGCCTCAGGTGCCCTGCGTGGCCACGCGCGGATCTTCAGCAGCCTTACCTGTGGGGACGAGGATGGGGTCCCTTCCTTGCCTCGCGCAAATACTCCCCTTACACGTTCAAATATTACATTATTTCCTTTTGTACAGCACTGTTTGAGAGCTTGTGCTGAGGTGGTTACTGTCCATGGTTACTATTAGGTCCTCGCCAGAATCCAGGCCTTTGATCCAGAAATACAATTTATGTCATTATTTGCTCCAAAGCAGCATCATCTTAAGTATTTAACTGTATTAAAATACTTCTGGGCTGGTATATTTTAATAAAGCAATTTTAAATACTCTTGTAGTTGTTTTCGTTATCTGCTAGCAAAACAAGCTTTTTATCAGCAGCATGGATTTTGTATAATTGTCGCAACTATAGAACTATTAAACAGTTTTGGCCCATGAACCTTTGAGGCTCCGCTCATTGATACCACATTAACCATCACTGGAAAACCCTTGGAGGCTGGTCTGTAAACCAATTTAAATCCAGCTTGTTCTCGGTTAAGTCTGTATCGTTTGGTACCTTAAGGGAATTCAGATACATTCTGTGAGCAGTTACTTTATTAACAGAACTTACAGCCCTCAAATAGGGAAGGAAAACACTAACAAGGTTTCAGACAGTAAGGATCTTCTGTGACACTAATACTTTCAGTGACACCGCTGACAATTCAATGGTTGGTGGGTGTACTGGTGAGGTCAGTTATTAATTGAAATAAGTAGCATTTGGGGGAAAAATTTACATTGGGGAAAAATCACACAAAAGAAAACACAAGGGACATGCAGAATGAAAACAGGGCCTAGATAAGAGTGAAACAGTAAGAATCAGACAAAACCAGATTCCAGTTAGAGAAAAACATGCCCCAGGTAGTCAACAGCCCAGCCTTGAGACAGGCCTGATGACACCTGGTAGCCAGGTGAAAAGGATGGGAAGGAGCACTGCCCACAGCTTATCTTGGGTTACAGCCTTGAACACGGGGGAAAAAACACTGAGTAATTGAAATCACCATATTAGCATATTAATGATCTATTAGCACACTAAGATTCACACCCACAGGCTAGAGGGACCCCCACTAACAACAAGCCCCCTACTCTTTGAGCAGGTGTAGTGAAATTTTTGAGCAATGCCACCTCAGATGGAAGCAAAGGATTAGTGCCCAGTCATGTGTGCCAGTGATAGAATAATGTTAGAGATTAAGTTCTTTCTCATGTTTCTGGGTATAAAAGTAGCACTTGTGTTTTGGGAAAGTGAGCTTGCTTTGTGGAATGCCCCCCTGCTCCCCTTTCTGCACAGAACTGGATATTAAAGCAAATATTTTGACTCTGTGTGTGGATTGGCTTCTGGCACACCGGGTAACAGACGCACCTTTCAGGACAACAGTCGTGGTCTTAACCTATGCAGAGAAGTTTATTCCAACTTAGAATATTCGTAGCAGGACCACAAAATATAGCTTCCTTATTCTTCTTTAACTATCCTCAGTCTAAAAGTTGGTGGCACAGTAAACCTTCAGTCACTTGTGTGAATCATGGTTTTATAATAGCAATAGAAGAAGTTCAGTCTTTTTCTACCCTGCAGCTCCTGGGATCAGGATGGGGTGGGTGGCTGGGGCTGGGAGAGGGGCAGAGTGTGAAGTGGGGCTGTGATGGAGGGCTCTGCTAGGAATCACAGACTGTGGAAAAGGACCAGGACCAGAAAGAACCTCAAGCTCCTAGGAGCTGCTACTGTTTGTGGGGATTATGTCATGTTTAGGGGTCTCCTCTGTGGTGTAATGTGGCAGCTCTGAGACCCTCCCAGGAGGCTGGGCATTGCCTACATACTGCCTCTCCTCTCCTTCCTCTTCTTCCTCTCTTCTTTTAGCCCCTTTTATGGTCTGTCTGTCCCCCAGATTCCCTACTCCAACATTTGGTCCCCTGCTGGCATCATTACTTTGCTGCCAACAGCTCCAGCAATTATTTCTCCCTACAAGATACACTCCCTGGAGATGTGGAGATCCCGAGGGAGAAAAGTGAGGAAAAAGGTTTGAGAGCTGCTAAATCATTTGCTATTTTTACAAAGAGTAAAGACAATTGACATGAACAAAGAGAGTAATTGATTAACTGTAAACATAGTCTTCCAGGTAAACGCCAGAAAAAACTTCTTTCCTGTGAGAGTGCCAGAGCACTGGGACAGGCTGCCCAGAGAGGTTGTGGAGTCTCCTTCTCTGGAGACATCCAAAACCCGCCTGGATGCATTCCTGTGTGATGTGCTCTGGGTGATCCTGCCCTGGCAGGGGGTTGGACTGGATAATCTTTCGAGGTCCCTTCCAACCCTTAAGATTCTGTGATTTTGTGATAGTCTGGGCCTGAATAGTGAGGACCATAATCCTGCTTTCTCCTTCACTCTTGTGCTGTGAGTGCCCTTCTAGGGTTTTGGGAACTGAGAAGAAGCAAGGCATGGACCAAAACCCTTCCATTAAGTGTCAGATCAATAATGGGCTTCCAAGAGCTTTTTGGTTATCAGATTCCAAACTTGCACTGGCTAGATGTAAGAGACCACAGCTGGGCAGAGGCCCCTGGGTGATTATACACAACCATAAATTGATAGTAGTGCCACAAAAATGAAATACTTCCGCTGTGTCACAAGAGCAAGAGAAATTCATCTGCATGTGAAATTGGGCCTGTTGTAGATGTTTTCTGAGCAGCTGCAGGTTGAGTCCATGATGTCTTTTCCACACACATGGAGAGGGAAGGAAAAAGCAGTGTTTCTGCAGCACTGTTTTCCAGATCTCAGTATCTGCATAGGTGCTTTATTTCTATTGTCACCTGGTTGAATAGAAGGTGCCTAAGGGGAAGGAACATATGAGGATGGGCAGATGCATGGTGGGAAGTAAATAGCAAATATTTAACTTCATGCCTGGAAAACCGAACTGGTTTTTAAGCAGCTTTGTGTAATCTCCTGCAGAAAGTTGTTACCTGCCAGACTTCTCAAAGGAGGTGTTCAGCAGGCCCACACATGTTCTTCTTAGGCAGTGTTTATCTAAACCCTTGACAAAATAGAAAGTGTCGCCTGTCGTTACAATGTATAGTATGTGCAAACATTACATACGCATAGAGTAAGTATGCCTCTTTCATAATATGTCCCTTTCAGAATTAATTTCCAAACTGTTCAGCTGGTTCTGCTGAAAGAACCAACTTTATTTATAAAAGGCTGAGTATAGCTGAACTCGTCAGTGGTGAGACAACACATTGGGCCCTTTAGATTAGACTGAAGTTATTTGAAATCTCAAAAATCCGGTCAGTATCTCTGCACACATCTTCAGTAGCTGTCCTCTAGAAACTGTGAACAGGAATGAGCTTTGTAAAGGCATCTGTGAGCAAAAACACTTAAAGATCTCTGTAAATATTTTTAAAAGGTAGATGTACTGATGGATTTACTACTGACACTGTAATGGGTGAGAGAGACCCACATTCACTACACTGGTCTTACAAGCCTCCCTGAAGGGCAGGCAAAATTCCAGCTGAGGTCTGCCATTGAAAGTGCATCTGTCTTTAGTATCATCTAGTATAAAATACAGCCCTTTGCCATGAATTAACATGCCTCTTCTTTTTCTGCACAAAAAAAAAAAAAAAAAAAAAGTTAAAATGTTGATGAAAACCATCTTTAAACATGTGTTTTATGGTCCAAATCTGGAGCAAGAACAATTCTAGGACACAGCACAAATGGATTTCTAATGAGGCTGGTATTCACAGCATGCCATGTGGCTAGAAAATATATGAACAAATATGTACTTCAATATTCACAATTCACATAATTCATTTAGGCTGGTGACTCTTTTCAAAGATTATAATCACAACTGAGCATGGTAATAAATCTTTCATATCACAGAATCACAGGATGACTGAGGTTGGAAGGAACCTCTGGATCCAACCTTCCTGCTCAAGTAGGGTCTGCCAGAGCCAATTGCCCAGGACTGTATTCCAGACAGCTTCTGAATATCTCCAAGGATGGAGACTCCACCACCTCTCTGAGCAACCTGTGCCAGTGCTTTTGCTCAACCTCACTGTTAAAAAAAAAAAAAAAAAGGTTTCTTCCTTGATGTTTCTGTCAGCCCAGCTTGTCAAGGTCCCTCTGAATGGCAGCATGACCCCCTGGTGTAACAGCCACTCCTCCTAGTTTGATCTCATCAGCAAATTTGCTGAGGGTACACTCTGCTCCATCATCCAGGTCATTAATGAAGATGTTGAACAAAACTGGTGTGAGTATTGACCTCTGGGGTACAGCCCTAGTTGCTGACCTCCAACCAGACTTTGTGCTGCTGAGCACTACCTTCTGGGCCTGGATCACTGCAGGCACCCCACATAATATTTGAATATTCGCACTAGATTCATAATCATGGCATCTGAGTGCCTTCCATGGGTTTAAGGGCCTTTAATATTTCTTGCATTTTTTCCATATCTGCATGTACAAATGAAAATGCAGTTTTGTCATGGAGTTATTTACCAGTATTTCATGTTTATCAATCACTGGAGAATAATTTAATTGCTCTTTAGAAACCTGCTAAGCTCAACATGCTTAAAATGCTGTGATGAGACCTAAGTGACTCAGAACACTGGGAAAGCATTTTCTGTTGACAAGAAGATTAATGATTTTTCTTCATTTGCAGACTGCAGTGATTTCCTTCACTTGAGTAACACTGAGTGAAACCTTATATGCCTCCACCCCTATGCAGCAATTTCTGTTCTAACTTTCAAAAAAGCTTTCTAAATTTCCTGAGAACTCTTCTGACATGCCTTTATTAACAAGCCAACACTAGAAGGAAGAATTGTGCTCAAGAAGTTCCCAAAACAGTTTCCCTATGGACTCTTTTAGCAGGAAAAGGGGCTATATCTTTGGAATGCAAAATAATTGAAAAGAGAGCAAGTTTAATTTATGTTTAAGTTTGAAATGCTGCATTTACATGCGTGTTTAAAAAGTTAGTATGCTTTAAATATCTTCTTCGTTAGATTTTCGTGAAAATTTGTAGCTGAAAGGGCAAGAGAGAGAATACAGATAGTGCTTAACACAGACAAAGTATTGCAACTAAATTAGGTTTATGCTCAATTGATTCATTAGTGACTTGTATTTACCAAGGCTGTGCTTCTGCCTGAAGACAGTATGCTAGTACTCACAAAAATAATTAAGAATTGCAATCAAGAAAGGACAATGTTGTGTGGCCAGTTTTAAATGTGGTTGCAGCAATGGAAATACTGTACACGAACAAAAGAATTACCCAAGAAGCCTGAGACTTATCCCTGTACTTGGAGAGAAAACGAGAATACCTTGAAAAATGATGTTCGGCTATATTATTAAAAACTAAAGAATAATGAAACTTCAACTTTTGCCTTATTCTTTGTTCTCTTTTGAGGAAGCGTTTGGCTATTTTGCCCAGTACAGAAGGCGTCTGTCGCCATCTAGTGACACCACGATGCTTGAGTCGGAATCGGGCACCTCAACTGAGCCTTCTCAGGGAGAAGGTTGTCACCAGGATTCTTGCCAGCCTGCCGCCGGGGAACTTGAGGCCACCAGACCTCACCGCTCTGGTGGTCCAGGACTCGCTCCCGAGGAGGTGTCCCAGAGATGGTTCGACTGTGTGCACAGAGTTCCTGGTGGGACGGCTTTTGCTGTTCCTGTGCTGCGGGGAGGTAGCACAGGTAAGTCTGTGCTCAGGCCTCAGTGCTGACAATTCCCTGCACAGATTTTGGAGGCACTTGGAGTGGAACCCCTGCTCATTCCACAGCAGAAGAAATTCCTTGAATTTGGAGGATGCCATAAAGCAAATCCTATGGTGTAACCAGTGCCAACACTTACAGACCTTTTCTTCAACACCAATATTATATGATTTATCACAGTGTCATGATTTTTCTTTTTTTCTTGATCCTTGTATGGTGATTTTCTTTACATGCCAGTTGAAGAATGATTTTAACCCACAGTGGTAAAACAACAAAGAACATGTAGGATTGAGCAAAACCTTCCTGCTTACATTGCTGCTTTTTCTAGTGCCATTCACTCTGTGGTCTCCTGTTGGACAACTAAACTAGGTAGCTGCCGGGAGGAGTGGAGATGGTCACCACAGCCTCTAAAGGCCCTGCAGGGAAAACAAAAGAAAATTCAAATTTATTTCCCAGAGCACATTTCCCAGGGCATAATTAAGTGCATACCTGCTTGTTGAAGTCCACAAGAAGAGCCATCATTAGACTTCCCACTGCAGGAATATTACCATGTTTGTGAATGGGACGCAAACTGGGATAGTATTGTTTAGAAACCAGAATGGATTACAAGAACAGGCTGTGAAGGTGGGTGGGCAGGAGACCACTTGGGAGGAGTTACAGGGTTTCAGGCAACTGTCTCTCTCAACAAAACCACAGGAAAATACTCTGACCTTGAAATGGCAGGTGTCGCTCTTTATAAAGCAGTAGGATTGATATAAAGATTTGCCCCTCCACCTCCCTTCATGTATAGCTGGATCTTGATGAACAATTTGATGTACAAAAATTCAGTACAAATTTATTCTGTTGTTTTCCTATGGATTTGTCTGCTTTCTTCCTAATACTACCATGACATTCATCAAGCCAACTGAATAACTGGGATTTTTTCTTTTCAGTAATGACTTACTGACAGCAACAGCAAGGTGATCCTCCAAATTATACAGTACAAATAATCTTACTTATTTTCCTGTGTTTCTATGTTAGTTTGCAGACATTTTAAAGACCATTCAGCATTTAAAAAATGTAACTGATAAAATGGTCTGGTTTATTATCCATCCTCTTGCTTTATATTTCCAGTGTTTCTTTAATTGTCCCCTTTAGATGTTAAGATTTCTACTCAGGACAAGTTTGGAGTTTTGTTTACTAAGTGCTTCTTTTCTTCTGTTACACCTAATAGTACTACTCAATAGGAAGCCAAGCTCTGCTGAATGTAAGTAACTGAAATACTTATTTAAAAATATTGGTGCTACTCCACTGATTTGAAATATGAGCACATATTGAGCCAGAACAGTTCAGCCAGGCAACTGGAGTTCCTTTAAGCCAGTGTTCCAGAAATTATCTTTATGTATCCCACAGGGAATAAGTTACAGGAAATAACTCTATTCACAATTAATTGAGAAAACATTGATACCTGTAAAGAAAGAACCTACAAGGAATAGAAGAAGTGCCTTGCAAGACAGAAGGCATATAGAAAAGGTGACAACATCAAAAGCCAAGCTTACTTGGATGCTGCAAAGGAAATTTAAGCAAGTAGCGAAAGGTACCTTGGCCATATAAAGAATAAAAAAGAAGTGGATACCTTATGAAACATAGATGTGGTTGCAATTAAAGATAATCTAGATACAGCCCCAAACTACCTGAGTATTTGGCTCAGCATCAGTAATTATAATGCTGCAGTGCACAAAGGCAAAACCAAGGACATTAATGAGAATGGGTGTGGAAGAGAAATTGTCAAGTGCAAGGTGAGAACAAAGTGCAAAGGGCTTAGCTCTCAAGAAGGCCCAGTAACTGAGGTAGTAAAGCCAGGGGTAAGCGTTTAAATGCATTTATTAAAACAGATTGCAATACTGTATGATTACAACAATAAAAATATGAAGTAGTGATCTTTGAGAAGAAAAGCTATCCACAAAAGCAAATTAGGATTATCTTAATTGCCTACAAGGACTCAACATTGTGTAAAAGAAACAGAGATGTAAAAGTGTATGAAAATGGGAGAAATAGTTACTGGATCCAGATTGTGCCAAATTAACTTGGTATTTTTCTTCGCTAAAATACATTATATTTTAGAGAATGGAATTGCAATAAAGTAAGTCTGTATAGTTTTCAGTAAGTGGCTGACACATAACTGGTGTTACGTGCAAGTCAGTGTGATGATGCAGGAAAATCAGAGGGAAGAAACAAGCTGAAGAGAAGCAGCAGTGGCTGTACTTACAGTAAAATGCTCAGGCTGTATGGAGATGATTGTGTAACTGGATTAGGGATTGACTGCATTTATAATTTCTGTTAATGACAATATC
Organism: Apus apus; assembly: GCF_020740795.1. Classification (NCBI taxonomy): domain Eukaryota; kingdom Metazoa; phylum Chordata; class Aves; order Apodiformes; family Apodidae; genus Apus; species Apus apus. The sequence continues at coordinate 88,367,143 of NC_067285.1, forward strand.
CAAGTAATAGAAATAATGAATGAAATGCACTGGTGAAAGAAAGAAGGAATCTGGCATACACAGTAGGACTGAACTGCCATAAAGCAAGGGCTCAACAGAAGTCTAATGCAACAAAAGCAAGGGACTTAGAGACTAGGAAGAATTTCTGCGGTAAGTACAGGTCCATCAGTTGCTGATAAAAGATGCAGAGAAAGGGCTTGTCTCATTTAGTCAATTGTTCATCTAATATGGATATCTAAAGACCAGTACTGTGGTATCATCATGAAAAATGAAAACACATCTAAAGATCTCTAAGTGCTGTACTTTAGGTAGGTTAAAGGGAAATATTTATGCAACTGTATAAACTGAGACCCTGCAGAGTAGTCTGAACAACTCTGACACAGTGAACAAAAGAATGCATAGGAATGAATACATAGTAGGAGAAGTTCAGGAAAGAGGACCTTAAAATGGCCAAGGAGATACTGGTACCCTCAGTATAGGCCATAAAACATCTTGTTTAGCTCAACCAGATGTGGTTTCAGAGGGTGACAAGGGTAAACACCGGGGAGGAAGAACTATGCAAGTAAAAGGATACTACCCCAAGAACAAATGAGTATAAACTAGCTACTGCTGATCTAAAGTGATAACAGACTCATCATAACCAGATAATCTAGAATTGTTCATTATGGAGGGCAGTGGAGGCAAACAGCTGTCTTCCCTCTAGAATTTGCCACCCTTGTTCATGTACTGTGCTTGTGGGATTGCTGTGATATTAGGGGTGGGAAGGATTTGAGTTTCAAGTCCCACGTTTTCCAGCTTCTTCCACATTCAAGTTACGGTTCTACACAGTCTTAGCATTCCCAATATAAGAAACACATAAACAAGTGATAAATTGGTGCATATGCTTAACTTCAAACACAAGATTGGTCCTACCAGCTCTTCTTCTTCCTACAGGAAGCTGAGGAGGGAGTTTTTAAAGAGCTCATAGTGACAGGACAAGAGGTAATGGATCAAAACTGGAAGAGGGGAGATTTAGGTTAGACATTAGGAGGACATTTTTTACTGTGAGCGTGGTGAGGCACTGGAACAGGTTGCCCAGGGAAGTTGTGAATGCCCCCTCCCTGGAAGTGTTCAAGGCCAGGTTGGATGGGGCTTTGAGTAACTTGATCTGGTGGGAGGTGTCCCTGCCCATGCAGGGGAGTTGGAACTAGGTGATCTTTAAGGCCCCCTCCAGCCCAAACCATTCTATGATTCTATGATTCTATGATATCCCTGCCCCCTTATGGTATCGTACTTTGTACACGAGTTTAACTGATTTTATCCTTTGCAGCTTGAAACAACCTTTGGAGTGTGCCAGTGAGCTGTGACCTTCTAAATGCCTTTGTTGCTCAGTAGAAAGGCTGAATCACTCATTGTAAGGGATTTATGGAAGATGCAAAATCAAAATAGGTGGAACAGATCCAGCCCAGGTGTGGCTGCAGCCAGTGGTGCTCTAGAGCTAAATACAAACTAAGCTTAGGCTTCCTCCAGGAGAAGGGAGCTGCCTGGGGCTGAGGTACCAGAGGTAACACTCTCTTCCCCCCCTCACAGACAAGCCCCTATGTTAGGGCATGGTAAGATGCAGGTGTCTGATGCAAGAAGGCACATTTTGCATTTCCTTTATTCATAGGTCTGAGCCTGTTCTACTGCTGCACAATTCTTTAAGTACAGCAAGCCCTACATAAGAGCTAAGCTATACGCAGACCTCAAAAGATGTGTCAAAATGACAAAAGTCAACCCTTTGTAGAAAGTTCAGAGTAGAGAAAAAATTCAAAGGCCTCTTATTTTTAACCAAGAATGTAGCAGTTTGTCTTGATTTCCCAGGTCAAACAATGTGGCAGGCTGGTGAGAACAAGATATTTTCTATGGGCTCAGTTCCTACTATTGTTTACAAGCCAAATGTGAGGCTAGATAGTAAAGGGTCAGCCCACTCATAGTCATGGCACAGGCATCTCTTACAAGTGACATGTCTGTGTATTAGAACAAAGAAACACATGAAGGCAAGGGACTTACAGTTCTCTTCCTTTCTCAGAAGCATTTTGTCATGAAAAGTTTGAGGAAAAAGTCTGGGTTTCTTCAGAGATTTTTATTATTTAAAAAAAAATGCTTCTAGTGCTCATCACAATTGATTTTTCCTAGGAGTTAAGCATCTAAACAGTGGTAGCTAAATAGTTTTCTGAAAATGCTGGCTTTAGGGCAGAATCCAATGAAGCATAGCAGAGTACTAGTTTGGCAATAGTAGGCTTATTGTCTGTCGTTCAAATTGTCGTATTTCTGCAGGTCAGAATGATGAACCAAACTGCATTCTTTACCTTGTCTTTCAACAGGTGTATTACAAATCGCATGTGTGTGTGAATGCATGTGTGTTTATCTCTGTGTCTACACATGCACATACCTGAACACATACATCTATTAAGCACCATATTTGCAGGCCACATTGGATCTGAAAAACTGTTAGAAAGCTGGACTTCAAACGGAACAAGATTAGGCTTAATCCTGAATTAAAGTAAGTTGCAAGAAGGCAGGAATGAAGTGTGAAGTGCGAATGACCTCTTTATATCACTTGAGGCTCCCTAGTTACCATAAATCTCAATTTTAAGAGCTCTTAGGAGCAATCACAGAATCACAGAATCACAGAATCTTAGGGGTTGGAAGGGACCTCAAAAGATCATCTAGTCCAACCCCCCTGACAAATGGAGACATAAAATTATTTTCAGCAAGACCATAGCTGTGAGCAAGACTTTGCAATGGATGCAACATTCATCTCTACTCAGTTTTGACCAGAGCAGTGGAATTCAAAGGGGCTGAGTTAGAACAAAAAATGTTTCATTTTATGTATTTTTTAATATTACCATTGAATATTACTTGAAAAGTGAACATCAGTTACATAAAATATTTTAATATGAAGTTACAAATCCTTTAATAACAAAACAAATACTATTTGCTGCAACTCTTTTGAAAATATATAACATTAACAGCTGTCAATGAAGACTGGGAAAATGTCTTTTAGGGTGAATGCAGGATGCAAAGTTCGCTATAGAATGAATTCAGGTAGGATTTACTCTGAATTGCCACTACTGTAGTGCCAGCTTGGTAAGACCATAAATTAATGTTATGTGACAAAATGCTTGGACTTTAGACTGCTGTCATGCTACTGATTGCATTTGTTGAAGCGGGCTTACAAAGTCAACCAGCTGCTTGCTGAGTTTTGTTCTCCAGTTTGCAATTGTGTTAGGGAAACCCAAATACACTAACGCTCCATAAGCCAATGAACCATAGTCTGACCTACATGTAAACTGAGAACAATTGCACTAAGAGTGTGTCTACCACAGAATGCCACCACAGTCAGACTCTGAACTTCTCTTGAGGATTAGGGTTTTTGTGTGATAGCCTTCTCAGCAAAGTGGTTCAGCTACTTCTTCTGATTAAATCACCGTAACACGGTGATGTAACACAATACAAACCTCTCATCTCTTGTCTCCTGAGAGAGAAAAGTTCTATTTTCATTTTTGCTTTGTGTTCTAAGCCTAGGCTAAGTCTCACATGAGGCTTTATGTACAAGCTAAAATTACACATTGACGACCTATAGCATATTGTAGCTAAACAGACCACATCCTGACACAAAATCTCCCTTCAGCGTTATTGCTATAAATTTGGGGTAACTCCAAGGTCAGCCATGAAATTCCAGTTCTGCTGAGCTCAGAATCTGTTCATTGTAACACTCATCCCTGTTGATTAAACTGCCACTTATATCTGAAGGCTAAATTTGCTTTTGGATTTTTAAAGTTGTCTTTTGAGGCATGCATACTGTTTCCTTAGCAGCCACACATGTGGCTTTTAGAACAGATGTGGTGCTATCACAGTGTCTGAGGCTGCCCTGCAATGTCACTTAGCTGCAATTTTTGCTCAGGGCTCCTGGTAGGTGCACGCTGCAGGTAGTCCACACCACCTCCACTCCACTCATAAGCTGTCAGGGCAGTGGTTTTCAGGTCTAAAGATCCTTGGAGAGGAGATCCTACCGAATGAGATGTGGCCCTTTTTGGTTACTTCCTGTGAGTCCCCTGAACAGCCTAAGAGAGATTCTGCAAGCATGTTTGCAGTCACTACCTTAAGAGCATCCTTTCAAGCAGGCTGGATAAGCTCCATTTAGGAGTATATTTCCTTGGTGTGGCATTTATCTCTAAGGTCACTTAACATTTGTTTAACCTGACCTGACCATAGCAAAGAAAGGATGCATATCTGATGATATCTCAATTACCATGTTCTAACTTACCAGCAGTAAGGGCCAGTCAGATTTATTAGTTTTTGTCTCCTTCAGTGTCTCTTTTTTAGGTCTTCTCATAGGGCATGCTGTCCCCAGAGGGCAGTTAAGGGAGGACTGTCTTTTAGGGCTTCCTCCAGCTGACAGTCTTTCTATGGATTTGCTTCTTTGCATTGTACTGTGTAGAAAAACTCTGATGACAATAGTTGCTTCTCTATTTAAGTGTGTGATCCGTTCTCAGAAAAAAAAGAGCTCACAGGGCTCTCATGCAGAGAAGACAAATCCCATATGTAGCCCACCTTCATGGTTGTGTATCCCACAATGTGCTTGGAGAACCTGCCTTTTTCAGTTGAAGGATAGCCACAGATGAAATTGAAAGTAACTTTTATTCTTACTATAACCTATTGATAATGAATTAAGAAGAGTCTTGTTGTTTGTTGGTTTGTTTGTTGTTTTTTTCCTCCAGATAAGGATGTATCTTTTTTTAAATAAAAGTGGGCAGGGAATGTCTTTATGATCCAGCCAGTGTGGCCAGAAAGCTGCACGTTGTGGCAGTAGAGGAAATACACTGTCTGCTAAGAGGAACCAGAGGGATAGGGGTTGTTCAGTTGTTTGAATTGCTTAAGAAGTAAAGTAGGTAAAAGCAGATAAAAGTAACATTCAGTAGCAGAAAGCGGTTTGCTTGTCCTTAGAGGCAGACAGGAGATTTCCTAAACACATAGCTGTAATGCAGATGTCTGGCACATTTGGTGCTGGTATCAGATCACTTCATGACCACTGGGTCCTCAGAGCCCAAGGGGATTGAACAATTGTAGTTGGAACCTAGCTCTGTATTGGAATCACCTGTCTTCTCAAGGAGTAGACCAGATGATGTGTCCTTGTGGATCTTTCTGATGATGGGACTTGCCAATAAAAAATTACAGTGCCTCTTGTATTTCCATTTTTCGCTTCTTGAGCAGACTGGGAATCATATCCTGAAGCACAGCTGCATTGAACATGTACACATGGTCTCACTGAAATACAGCAGGTGTGAGTTTTGTAATTGGCACTGGCAACTACATCCTTCTCTGTATCGGAAAGACCTGCTCCCTCAAATATATGCTGTGCCTCTTAAACGTCACAGCTGACTAGAGACCTCAGTGGAAGATCCAGCTGCTCCTGTCTCACTCCCTACCTTTCATGAATCTCAACCTATTGTAGCAGTAAAGGCTTTGGGGGAACAAAGAAGGCTGATTACCATTTATGGAAGACTGAACAACAGGTTACGGGCTGTGCAAGGTGCAGATTAGTTGATGGTGGAAAAGTGCTAGGGTGACCTTGTTGAGTTACTGTGATGGCTTATGGACAGGCAATAAATGTTGTTGCAGTAACTCACAAGCCTTTTGTAAAAATACATTTATTTGTGTCTATGAAAGGTAGGCTCCATCCGGCCCAGCATCCTGCATTCTAAGGTGACCACAGATGGATGACCAAGGAAAAGCAAGAACAAGGCAAGCATTTATGAGATCTTTATAGAAGTATTCCCCAGACCTCTGCCTCAGGAGGCTTCCTGGACCCATCATATTGCCTCCATCTGGTGATTCTCAATAGATCCCACTTCCAAGTGTCTCTCTTGAAACCCATCTGATCTGCTTCATCTAGAATACCATTTGAAAAGCAAAAATTTCCACACATCTTCTGGCTGCTGCACGGGAACCATTTCCTTTTTGTTTGATTTCAATCCTGCTCTTACCAGCTTCACTAGAGAACTTCGAGCTCTTGAATCAGAAGGGACAGTGAACAAGAGATTCCTATTTGCTCTTTCCATCCCATTCAGGATTTTGCAGACTGTTATTGTACACGCTTTGTACCACCTCTCTTAAAGGTGGAGATGATCCATTCCACTCATTTGTAGTGACAGATGCCACAGAAAATCCCATGAATGTATCAAATGTTTCCTCAGAGTAAACTTCAAAAAATGCACAGAAAAAGAAAGTATAGGAGTGACTGTGGGATGTCTGAAGGAAGAGACTGATGAACTGATAATCTGATAAACGTCATCCTTCCTGAATGAGGAAGCACATGAGTGGAGAAGAAAGTAGAGGAAACAATGTGATTATGTAATGAAATATTGCATCAGGATGCACATGCACAAGGCTTCTGAAGTAAAATTACAGAGATGGTCTTAATTTTGGTATTTCTGACTTTGAAAGTCTAGCATATATGGATTTCCTGGGAGAAAGGGGAGAAGGCATTTAGGAGGCCATAGTCTAATTTCCTCCTCTCTGTCAGGCACTACCAGGCTGTAATAGCCCTGACTTCTCTCCTGGGGCCTCCCACCACTCTCCTCATGGCCCAGGACCCCATTTCAGCCCCCCAGGGCTGTCAGTCCCCAGTGCCCCAGCAGAGCTGATCTCCAGCTTCCCACAGTCCTGCACTGCCTGGCTACGGGCCCTGACTGCTGGTCTAATGTTGGCTTGACCCTGGGCATGTCCCATCACCATAGAGCTGCCTGGCAATGTCTGGACCTGTCCTTGACCTGTAACTTTCTGGCTTTTACCTTGGACCTGGCTCCTCCTCACTACCTTTCCTGATGATCTGGGCTCTGGTTGAACCTAGCTGCCCCTCAGCCTGCCCTGCTCCCTGACTGGGTGGTGGGACAGAGCCTGGATGAGAGGCCTTCTTCTGCTGTCCTACTGGGGATCCCCCATGACTCCTGAACCCTAAGGAGCCCCCTCCACCTGTGTCTTGAAGCACTTCCCATTAACATGGTCTGGTGCTCTGTGACCTGATGTAGCAAAAACTCTGTGAGTTTAGCATTGCCTCGATACATATTGTGTCTGGATTCACCCACTCTGGATATTTTTTCCCCAAACTTAGCTAGGTGGAATAAGAAGAACAAGATCTTTATCTCTGTTTCATAGATAGGATCAAACAGAAACAAAATTACATAAAAGGCTGGGAGGGAAACAGTGTTGGTAAAATTCACAAATAGAGCAATGAACACACTGCTATGGGCATCAGCAGGTTGAGCAAGATTAAAAAGGAAGGTTATTACATGGATAACAAGAATATCCAGAGTTTTAACAATCAAAACTAAGCTAAAATATATTGAAAGGAAATTAAACCTTATACTTCAGAGCTTCAGGAATTGTCTCACTGTAGAGACTTATGTGAGACTTTACCTAGAGCTACAATTCCTCTTCCTAGGACCTATCTTCATCATAGCTTTAGGTGCCAAGGGCTAGTCAATATTGGAGACTTTTGGCTTGAGTCAGTCTGGAAATTTTGGGGGAACTTTGCTATTGGTTTCCCACTAGAAAACTACAGAAGATACTACCACAATGAGCTGCAGTAAGGAACTCTATGGGTATGCTTATACTGGAAGGCATGCTAGCTTCAAAAGTTAACAATGAAGATGCACTAAATACCTGATCTAGTTGTCATGCCTTTAGCAATTATCTAAGAGAAAGAGAAACATGCTCATAGATAATTAATCCAAATCTAAACAGATAAGAGGAAGTAGGCTCTAAAAGTGCTGATTTTTCTCTTTGGAAGGAGTCTAGATGATAATTTCATGCAAAAACATTCATATTAAATTTGTGAAGTTGAGTAAGATTAATGTGGCTCCTTAAAATATATCTGAGTTAACAGTAAACTAGTTAATTTCAATATTACTAGATGTGAAATTTAGCTCCTCTATCAAGGTCTATTCATGTATTTATTCTCTCTCTTCCTAGTAATCTTCAGGTATTTACTTTGCCCAGCTATTCCATGTGACTACAAATCAGAAGGTAGCTGCAATTTCAGGTACATAATGGATGTGTACAATCTCCTTTCTTTTTTCTCCTTGAGATCTTAAAAGTCCTTTCTTCTCATCTAATGGTAGGCATGAATGGTAGGTTTAAATGATAGTCTTTGCACCACACTGGGCAAAATTTTGACCGCATCTCTTGTAGTTTTGCATCTGCAAGATGCATTTCTCACTGTTAAGCAACTGGTGAATTATTCTGGCACATTCATAACTCTCTGGTACCTTTAAAACTTTTGTAATGAGTTCCCTGGAATAATATCTGTGTTGACCATGATGCCTCTGCACAAACTTCCTTTGGTGCTCTTTCCCATACCTGCTCTTGTCCAAGCCTCAACCATGTGTTTACCTGTCTATCTTCTATTGCTCTTTACTCTCTGATAATGGGTTGGCCCAGGTCTTCTTTAATTGTTTGCATATGATCAGATTTTTCTTTTCTGTTGTGACATTAATGCTTCTGGTCTTGTCATGCTGAGATCTTGGACTTGTCACCTTTCTGAGACAAGAGATTTTAGAGCCCAGATGTCAAAACACAGATATTTTTGTTTAATGCTTGAGTTAAAACTTTAGCTTAAAAAGTGTAGTTGAGCACTGCTTTAAAACTAAGGATTTAGCAGCTGCCTCACAAGGAAGCAGGAGACAAAACATGGAGCTATGTGAAGTTGGGTGGGACTTTGGTAAAGAACTATGATATTGATTTACACACCATTGTGAATGTGGCTAGTGTGCCCAATGTCATGAAGTGTGGCAGGATAAAAAAAAAAAAACACAACACAGAGAGGCACCTGATGGAGTTCTACTCTCCAGCCCCCAGTAAAAACCTCCCCAAAACCTGCTCAAAGTGTCTGCCAGTGATCCATAGCCCACCTTGCAAGCTGGTCTGCCAGACAGAACCCACAGCTGCCCTGCCTGCTGGTTTCTGTTCTCCTAACTAAGCCTTACTAAAATACTGTCCTTGTGGTTTTCAATATTTTGCTGGTCTCTCCATCCACCTTCAAGACAACCATATTGACTGCAAGAAAGAATATTTTTTGGTAGGTCTTTATGACACTCCACTGCTTAGCATAACTGTCGGTGGTGCAATGGAATTATCACCCCCAAGATCTCTCAAAGCTGGGAAAAATCTCTGGAGAAAGGAAAAGCACCATATTTGCTGATAGAAAAACCAGACATTGAAGAATGACACTATTTTTTCCCTCATTCACAGGGTTCCTCTTGAGAGTGAGAATAACTCTTGTTTGCCATCTCTGCCCACGGCAAGTGAGGGGAGAGAAGTAAACAGAGGAAATGCTCAGTGACTGAATTCACAGAAGCCTCCAAGAAATGAAGAAGGGCTGAACAGGGTGAAGAGGGTTTGACAGGCACAAAAAGGAAAAAGAGGAAGGGCCTCTCTGTGACCAAGGGACTGGCAGAGATGCTTCTCTCTGACCAGAAAGATTGCAGGGAAGGGGCTTTTTGGACTCTAAGAGCTCAACCGAAAAAACAACACTTGCTCCAAAGAGAAACAGATAGACTATGAGATAACGAAGCATAAAGAGGTGAATAATTGTTGGAAATGTGGTCTATCAAAGTTGCCTCCCGACTTGTATAATTTTCTTTCTCTCTTTGGTACTTTAGACTGTATGTGGGCCTGAAATTTCATAAGCCTCAGTCTTTCCTGAGGTGGAGACTTCCTCCTTAGAGAGAGGTGGTTTGCCATGAGAGCTCTTCACCACTGTTCTTTCCTTTGCAGTGGAGCAAAATCAAATGCTCCGGGAGCTGAGTGCCTCTAATCCAAAATGGAACAATATCACTCTGCCATTACAGTTCCTTAAGTCCTTGGGAGCTTACCAAAGAAAAAGATCAATTAACAAGTGCCCCAATCCTGAAATGCAGAGGTAGGTTTGATGCCATGCCACCCCACTCCACAGGGGACCTGAACTTCTAAGAGAAAAAAGAAGAAAAATGCTGCAAGTAACGCCAAGCTCTTCTGGATATAGAATCAAGGCCCTTAAGCATCCCCTCCTTTTTTGCAATCCTTATGTTTGCAGAACATTTCTGCACGTGAAATTTTAGGGAAATGAAATAATTTCTGGTTCCAACTCGCTGCTGTTTCTTCAAGGTGGAATTTTTTTATTTTAATCCTGAAGGAAAAACATTCCCCTGGATGGAAAACTCAGCCCCTTCCTGGCTGTAAAATTTATACACATGTATGAAAGACACCTACATTTTAAAAAGTACTTTTGCTCTTTAAATATATTAGATCATGATGCAGTAGTAGCTCTGGAGATGGGCACTTCTGGGTATTTATGAAGTACAGGAGGAAAGCAAAACCGTCTTTGCAAAACGAAAACTTCCTCCAGTAACTTTGCAAACCCTGGCACTGTACAGGGATTGGCATGTCTCTCAAACTGAAATCACGCCACTTGCCCTTTTTAGCAAGAGTGAAGGCTTACAGGCCATGAGAAACCAAAACTGTGCAGCAGAAATAGAAGTGCACAGTGCTGCCCTCCTCACCAAGCCATGAAAGTGATGGACAATGCTTTTTCCCAAGGCTTTTGGAAAGCTTTCCCAAAGTTTTTTCCCCAAGCTTTCGAGAGCAGTTGAACCTCAATTTGTGTGGTCAGTGTGCATTTAAGAGAGTGTTTCCCAATGCTTGGCACATCCTCTCCTTTGCCACCCAGCCTTTGCAGACCTCTTTTACTTGTGCCACATCTACTGTCCAGTCCAGAGCAGTTATAATTCACAGCAAGCACAGCTAGTCTAAGCTTAGCTTTCAGGCGGTAACCAACCCTCTTCAGTCCCTCAGAGGAATACCACTCTCCTCAGAAGCAGTACCATCTTGTAGGTGCTTTGATCCCACTGTCCCGCTGATATCTCTCTCTGCCAATGTGGTAGAAGAAGGTGAAAAGGAAAGAGAGAGCATTTTCAGGAGTGGGAACTGGCAAGTTTCATAAAGCTTGCAAAAAAATGGTGATCCACACCTTCACCACCAATGCTCCATCAGTTGATCAATCAACACCAAAGTGGTTAACTCCTGGTCAGTAGTTGTAAGAAGGACAACTTTAGCACAGCGACATCCACATGCTTTTGACCATGGAGATGTGCTGTCCTGTCCCTTTGCTGCTGCTGCAGCTCTGGGGTGAAGTTTCAGGAGAAATGTAGCTGCTGCTGCTCAAGTCACACAGTAGCATATCCACTCCCTACTAGGTGAGACTTCTTTCTGGAGCTCAGAAATGGCACCTTATAGGGTAAAGCTATTCCAAATCTCTCCTTAAGCAACTGTTCAGTTTTTATGCCCTTTCCTCCTGCCACAGCAGCAGAGTTGCTTGAAAAATGAAGCAAAAGTTGCCTGCTTTGCAGAAGTGACAGCATCAGTGACAATGGGTAAGGAGGTCTGCATAGAGTGTGTACTACTGCAAGTATGTGGGACAGAGAGGAGGGAGGGTGGGCAGAGCAGGTGGGTGGAACTGGTCTCCATGAGGTGGCCACAAGGAGACTGCCCACATGGTTATAGCAGAAATGCCCCATGCACCAGGATTGCAACCCTGGGCTCAGCAGTAGTGTGAAAAGCATGGGAGATGTGACCGCAGTGCCAAAAGCATGATCTGTAGAAAATCCCCCAAGTGAAAACAAAGACTCTGTAAATAATTTCTTCCGAGCTAAAAGCCATCTGTGTTGATCCAGCTATTACACACTAGTCACAACAAAACAATTCACTTGCAAGCAGCATAGACCCCTCTTGATTTCCTCTAGATTGATGCTTAGAAACAGGAGAGATGTATTTCAACTGAACTTTACAAGCTCTTTTTCTCTCAATGAGGTTTTGCAGGCTGGCAGTTTCTATAGGTAAGGTTGGACTAAGAGAAGGAGGCAAAGAAGAGAACCTGGCTGACATCTCACTACAGACCCTGAAGCCTGAAGTTCAAAAGAGACTCCTCACGGTTGCAAAAAGCCACATTCAGTTATTCTGGCTGTAGATGAGTTGTCTGAGCTCCGGGGTGGCTGGATACAACTGTTAAGCTAGTATGAAGGAAGGCATCATAACCCCGGGCACGAGCAGGTGTGTGGTGGGCATTACAGAGATGCACAGCCCAGTCAGAACGGAGGAGAGCCGTGCCCACCGCTCCCCTGTAGCCCCGCCTTGTGACTGCTCAGTCTTCATTGCGGTTTGGAACGAGAAACAGACCTGGGCCAACGCACCAGTTACACACGTTTTAAAGCCAGTTGGTAGCAAGCATATGGATGCATGAAGATTTCTGGGGAGAGTTTGCATCCTGCGCCGGGTTGTATAATTTGCCTTTACTTCACCGACACGTTTCTGGGCTGTTGGATGTGAGACACCTTCCTGCCCAGCTCCTCGCCGCCCTACACCTGCCCGGAGCGCCGAGGGCGCCCAGGGCTGCGCGGAGGCCCCGCCGCCGGGGCGGGGAGCGGGCTCGGCCGCCGGGGCCGCCCCCTCCGCTTCCTCCCCTGGCATCCCCGGGGATCCGCGCTCGGCGGGAGGAGGAGGAGGTGCCGGGGCTACCACCCTCCCGTGTCGGAGCGGGGCAGGGCATTGCGGTGCTTCCCGCCCTCCTTCCGCCTTCCTCCGCGCCGCTGGCGCCAGGGCTCTTTCCGCGGGGGCGGCGGCGGCCGGGACACCCTGGTAAGGAAGGGCTTTCAGCTAAGGGCTGGCGAGCAGCGGGGGAGAGCTTAGTTCTCAAAAAGACCGGGGGAGAGTTTATTTCGTCGCGCTGCCAGCCGGGGCTGCTCCCAGCACAGGCGGCCGAGCCCGCGCCCCGCAGCAGCGCAGGTGGGCGGCCCCGGTGTCCCGTGGCGGGCTGTCCCAGGTAGGGTGGTGGCTCACGGAGCGCAGGCTGCAGCAGCCGCCTTTTGCGGCTGAAAACGTGGAAGTGTGTTCCTTCCTCGACGTCCAGGTGTCACACGGATCTGTAAGCGGGAGCTATGACAAAAGCTGCATTTTAAATCTTTGCTTAAAAGCGCTATGATTTGTGTAATGTAAGGAGTTGTAGCCCAGGCCGCCAAGTCCGTTCTAAAGCTAACAGTGGCCGAGTATTTTCTTGTTTATGTGACTTTTTTTCTCTGAGGCTTTCCTAACCCAAGAATGTTTCACCTCGTCTCAAGGCACAATTAGCCCAGTGTATGAGGTCAGTCATCGTAATCATTCGTGCTGCTCCTGCTGCTTTCTGTCCCACAGCGTGGTTATCCTTTCTGGCAGTGAATGCTCATATGTAGCCTCATGCCGGGATACTGCGCATCTGCAGCTCAGGCAGCAGGTGACTAGATTTGCAGAGTGCTTTTCCAGAGGCTTCCTTTCTGCATCCCTCTAAGTCGGAACCGATAATTATTTGAACTGTAAACTCAGCTCTTAGTGTAGACTTGGCCATGAGCTCTCTGCTCGCAAAGAGTGATGTGCACCTTACTGTGACAAATGCTTCTCTGAAATACTTGGTGTTGTTTCATGTATCCAGTAAGACAGTAGTTTTTATAGATGGAAAAACTGACCGTAGCAGAAATGCAGATAAAAAGGTGTTTTGTGAGGTATTACTTCTGAAGCATTTGTTTTCATTTAGAGTAAATGTTGCTGATGTTTTATCTGAGTGTCTCACCATTGATACAGTGTGGCTGCAGGAGGGCAAAGCATCGCTGCTTTATTTGTCAGAACTCTCCAGTGACTGGAAGATGGGTTGTTAGTTATGGCAGCTATATAAGTGTTTAAGGCATTCTGGCCCATCGAGAAGGAGCACACATACAAATAGACTCACAGGTACACTTGAGAGAGTACTCAGAGTGCTTTTTGCACATGCTCCTCTTTCCTTTCAGCACACCAGCTGTGCTGTTCGGATTATACCACAAGTTGAGAAGAGGCACTTTAGGCATCCTGGCTTTGTTTCAGGGGCACTGCTCTTGTAGGTGGGGAGGTAGTTCCTGGGCAGGGTGCTACTCATGGTGTTCTGAAGGTTATGGTTTGTAAGGGCACTACAGCAGGAAAAAGCCCATTTGCTACCAGACTCTCCTCTGATAGTCTTTGTATTTATCTAGGTTTTATTATATGTGTTTTATTCATTGAGAAATTACATCCTATGTTGAAATAATCACATTTGTCTCTGCATTTGGTCCTCGGTGAAAGGGTGCTTCACATGTTCTGCTCAATTTCTAAATTAATATTATGGACATTTTAAACCAAAGCATTTCTTGTAAGCCTGCCTGCTGAAACCAATGAAAACAGAGTAATGTGGTTGTATTTGGCTATTTGGCACCTGGTTACTCCCTTACTCTTTTTTTTTTTTTTTTTATGATAATCTCACAGGTGTGAAAATCAAAACCAAAGATCTGGAGTTCACACAGTTAAAACGTTCTGCCAGTTAGACATCTGTCATGAAATAGCTCTAGCTCTCAGCTGACAGACCTGATTTTTTTAGCCCTTGAAAATTTATGGGTATATCACCTTTTATTTTAATTTATATTTTTTAAATCTTGTAAAACTATTAATTGTGAGGCAGATAGAATCGTGTCCTAATTAACTTACACTTTAACTATTAGCTGTGGGCCTAGTATTCTGGATTTAGCATTGCAATATATCCAGTAACCTGGCTGACTGCCTACAATGGCTAAAAAGGGAGAAAAATAAAATAGAGCTGATAAAACAATATCAGCTCCATATTGTTGCATCTTGCCCTGAACAACATTGCTTTCAGAAATGCTGTGAATAATGTAGTATCCTGTAATTAAAGTTAAAATAACTGGAAAGCTGTTACTTTCACAGAATTACTTGGAAAAGTCTTCCCCTCTACCAAATGTAGGTACAACCTGTTGTAGATTTAATTCCCTCTGTGCTGAGTTAGTGTATAGACTGGATACACAAGGTAAGGTGCACAATGGTGTAAGTTTCATCCAAATATTTATATCTCAAATATGCAAAACATTTTCTGTGTAATAGACAATGGGAGTCTGCTTCCTGCTGTCAATGTAAAGACCATGGAAAAAATGTCTTCAGCCTCTGTTAACCATTGACATCTAAGATGTTTCTCTACTTCTGCTTGTTTTGACCTTTTTTTCAGTAACCTATTACCTTTTCACTGCTGAACTTGGAACTGTGCTTCAAAAAAGGTGAGTTTGTGTATGCCAGAAAATCAGTTCTAGCAGTCTACAATGGCTGTCCTGCAGAAATAGTGTAAGAAAATACCAGTGTGAGAATCAAAAGATTGGATGGGAATCAGTAGTCAGAGTGGAGTAAAGGTTTGGCATGGAGAAGGGCTGAGGTGCTTTTTATTTATTTTTTATATTGCAAAGAACATACATGCTTCTGAAGAACATCCATCATATATTTTTGTATTTGTGCTCCAGATATTATTATGTAGATGCATCTATTTGTGAAGAATTACAAGTGCCTTGGCTAAAAAGTGACAGTAATGATCAGTCAGTTGTTGCACCATGGAAGCTAGAGTGATTAATTAAATGTCCTGCTGATACCTGTAGCTTTGTCTGTTATGCAAAATGCAAGGGAAAGACTCTCATTACACTGATTACAGCCTGACAGACCTCCTTCTCACTGCAGAAGGACTGGCCCAACTTATCCTGATTCTTCTGGCCAGGGGCCTCATGCTAGCAATAAGCATTAGAGGTACTACTGATACAACAGAGCAGAACTCTTCAGAAACCAGTAAAATTGCACCTGCATTTTAACAAATGGTCAGTCACGTCTTAATAAATGTGTTAACAGAGGATGCTACGCCTAAAGCCAAATTTCCAGTTTTCTCTGCTGGCCCTCAGGCAGAGTATGTTTTTCTTTTGCTTCTTGTCTGCTTTTGGAATGTATTTTCTGAAGGAAAAAGCATTAGGAAAGAAAGCAGTGTGTAGGTGAGGGAAGCCAGCGTTTGGATGGATGCTTATGCCCTTTGTCTGGCATGACAGAAGAGGAACTGGGGAGTAGAGGCTTGTGATTGACCACTTCCCCGTGGCCGTTATGGCTCTGGCAGTTCTCAGTCATACCCTGCCCTAGCTCAGCCACACGGGCTGTGATTCAGAGTCAGGGAAAATACCATGTGAGATAAAACTTGGAAAACCAGATAGACTTTTTTTTTTATATATACATGGGGAGTCGAGTCTCATTGTAGGAGATGCTTTATGGGGATGGTAGTGAGATTTTGCCATTTCCTATATGTGGAGGTGGAGCAGAGTAATGAGAGGTCCATTCCGTGCAAGCACAGTGAAGTGGCTGTTGTGTTCAAATGGGATAATGAAATCCCTGGAAGAGTAGCAGAAGCCTTTTGGGAGTAGGTCTGTCCATCATGGGCAGAGTTTACCTTTCTTAGGAAGAGTGACATCACCTAGCAGAACTCTTGGGTTTTGACAATAACCAAACATTATGAGGAAAATTACATTGCTGAAAAGGATGTATCTGTTTGGTATTCTGGGTGGTACAGTAAAGCCTATGCCTAACTCAGTGTGGTCCAGCCTTGGTACTGTGAGCAGCAGGGTTGGTTTTTGGGAGCCTGCTACAGAGAGACAAGTTGTTCTGGGAGGGCCTGAGCCTGGCCAGCAGCTGACATATGAGAGTTGCTCTCCATGAGGGAAGCTGTGGGACTCGTCTTGGTGATGGGAAGAGTTGTTTGGCCACATTTTCAGCCGCAGCCCCTCTTCCAAGACAAAGCAGCAGGCTGCCAACTGGGCTGACCTGTTCCAGTTTTTAAGGTGAAAATCCTATGGGGCATTAAACAAATGCAGAGGGGGCAGGGGAATATATTACAGTGTGCCAGGGTGTGTAGGACCTGGGTGAGTATTTTCTTGGCACTCCTGCTTTTCTTCATTCATGTTTCTCTTATCAGCGGATATACGAATGGGTACCACTTTGCCACATGTAGGTGAAAATGTATGCTCAAGTAGGCCACAGGTGAGTTTCCTGTAAGAAGAGGTTTTGCTCAGTCCTATGCCTACTACAGACTGCGATCTGATTAAATCATAAAAATGCTTTAGAACTAGGCCTTGTTTGCACTTGAATGTAGGGCAGAAAAAACTGGCTTTGGGTGGTACAGGAAACAGGGTTTTTCTCTCTGATCCGGGGTCTGGACAGAATACCAGGACTCTGCCTTGCCAGAGACTTCACTGTCCCCTGTCATGTTAGACCGGGAACGATTCCTGACCATTTATGCTTATTAAATAAAAGAAGACCTTTCCCCACATCCCCTTCCAGGATAGACACGTAACTCCCCATCAGACTCAGATAAGAACTTGCCCTTCAGTTTTAGCTGAACATAGTATCCCTTGTAACTCTGTCCTAGGCAGCCCATGCCCAAATCTTCACGTCAGGTTCCCTTTGCTCCTCTACAGGGCAGATGAAATAATCACAATACATCAAGTTCTTAATGCATTCAGGGTTGCTGCTTGTCCTGTGAATTACAGGAAGTCCTGTATCACAGGCTCAAGTTCCATATCCTGGCACTAAGAATAATTGTGTGTTCCTCCCCACCTCCCCAGTCACGAGCATCTCTTCCCAGGTGAAGCTGCAAACAGCTGCCATTCCCAGTGCCTCAGTGGGAGAAGAAGAGAGGGAGCCTATCCCGTGTTGGGTTGTGCAACCCAGTTAGTGGGATGTGCTCTTAACTTGTAAACTGAGTTGAACCAAATGGACTGCCTTTTCTGTCCCATGGGACATCCTTCCAACTGATAATTTTAAATATACTTTGGGATCTTTTAGAAGTAAAATGCTACCTAAACTTTATCCAGCAAAGACGCTTAAAAGAACATTTTTTAGCATGAAGAATCTAGTACTCAGATGTTAAGAATGGCTGGTTCAGAACTGCCAGCACAACTTTGATTCATCTTGCCTTCTGTGAGGGTGGTGAGACACTGGGAAAGGTTGCCCAGAGAAGTTGTGGATGCCCCATTCCTGGAAGTGTTCAAGGCCAGGTTGGATGGGGCTTTGAGCAACCTGGTCTAGTGGAAAGGGTCTCTGCCTATGGTAAGGGAGTTGGAACTAGATGATTTTCAACCTTTCTATGAGATATGTTTAGTTATGTAGGCACATGTGGTTTTCTTTTTTCATTAGGCCACTGTTTCACTCAGACCATGACTGGTCAGGCCATTTTTCTTTGCTTTGTCATGGTGGTCTGCTGTGAGGACCAACTTGTCCTTAGCACCAAAGGCTGACATCAGCCTTGCAGCTTTGGTGACCTCTTGTTCATTGTCAGCAGCACTTGAATGGTTCGGTTCTTGGGAACAGCCATATTTACAGCTGGAACAGGCATATTTACAGCTCTGGTGTGTCAGATGAACTGTGAGCATCTATTCCATGGGAGGAGACTTTGCAAATGACACAGTGAAAGGCTGTGAGGTGTGACAGTGATGAGAGATCAGCTGGTGGGCTGTGTTTCAGTGACAAGGGCTGCAGGTGGCTCCTCTGCCACCACGGTGGTTCTCTTTTCACACCAAGACACTCTCTCAAAGCTCGAGGAGGGATTACAGCTGTCTGATTTAAAAAATTAAGTAATGAGCAAGCAGCAAAATTCCCTCAATTTTGCATAGTTACTTCTCTGGATCTCTTGAACAGAAACTAACTCTGAAAGTGAGTGCAAAGCAGGCACTCTCCATGAAAACCTGAGACCTAGGCATAAAGGACTATCTTATTGTACCTTTACGGAGTCTTCACTTTACTCCTTGTAATTTTGACCTTAGTGGGCCTGAATGGTAGCAGCCAAACTTCTGCTGATGCCCTTTCTGTAGTATCCTTGTGCCTCGCCATAAATGATCAGAACGGATTACAGGGACTATGATACTGTCAGGCATTAATGATGGTATCCACACAGTGTCTCAAGGAGAGTTTAAGCTGAATATGGTTCCTTTAGATGCTTAATGTCTCACAACACCTGACAAATGCCTCTCATTGCCTGTTCATCTTGTAACAGTTTGGACACCCCAGCATCTAAGAACTGACATCAAGGGGAGCAGAGATAAGGAGCTGCTTAGATAGAGATGCTCCCTACCTTCACTACAGGAGTGAAAGGGAAAACACAACACTACGGCACTGCCTCAGTTATGTTTATTTTTGGGTTGAGTAAGAAACTTCTCCCCTAAATCAATACTTACATTTTGACATGTGTGAAACTAAAATCCTGTGGTATTCCTTGTTCAGGCTGCACTGCATGTGAAGAAGAAATTCTTCAGGGTCACAGCCTGGATTTTTAGTCTTGTATATGGAAACTTTATTATCAAGTGGCTGAAATGCAAGTAAAAGTTTAACAATTTAACAAAACTCTAAAAATAATTTCAGGGTGGAACTTTGTGGGATCTACCTCAGTAACTTCAGGAAAATAGGTCTCACTCTTCCACTTTCTCTCTAGAAAGTACTCACAGCATGGATTCTACTTGGCGAGGTCTTTGCCCATTTCTAAATTTTTAATCTTTGACATACATGTGGTTCAAGCACAGAGCAACACAGAAACTGAAAGGCTTTGTTAGCTGATTAAAGAAAATGAAAGCTTCTGTAATTACGGTCCATCAAGTAGTATGTCAGCTGGACATGCACAAAGCATGAGAACATGAAGTTTGGTCTGTAGCATTACTTCTGCAATATTGAGAGCAACTGAGTGGTAATTCTTGTACCAAGAGCTGTTGTACCCCTGTCAGTGAAGTAAGGGTGTGGTATGATGGTGAGGAAATTATGATTTTCATTTATGTGAAATTTTCCTTGTAACCCACCCAACATAACAGGGTAAGAGAGTCTGGAATCGGAAGATAAGAATGCTGACATTGCCAACACCACTGCTTTGGTATGCAGAGCTCTGGATTGCCAGATTTCTTGGCTGAAATGTAAATGGTCATTCATTTCGGCTCCAATCTCTCGTGCTTGTTTCATAGTGGAGGGGACGTATCCTGGTGAAAATGTTGCAGGGGAAACTTGACAAACAGGAACTTGCAGTATTTCCTCTCCCCCACTTGTTGTCTTGGGTTTTTCCTCAGACACAGAATACAGTTTTGACCTGTAACTCTAGATGTATGATCCCTGTCTATATGACAGAGGTTTGGGTTAGTAAGCCACTCAGTAGATGCAAAAAATCACCAGTTATCAAATGGTCTTATAATACTACCTCAAAATTAAGACTTTGAGGGAAAATATACCTATTAGTCAATGTGGACACCAACACACGAGTTATAGCCAGTAGTTCTGCATCTGAGTCAACTTCACAGGTTTGTCTTCAGCTGAAATTCCTCTGGTTATTATTATTTCTTACTGGATAGCATCCGCATAGCCTGGCGGGTACTTGCTTGTGTCTCTATTTAAAACCAGTAATCAATATAAGTGTATTTTTTCATATTAATGGCTCTATTAATGGATGTGTTTAAACATAGTATAGTTCTGGTACATTAATTTTAAGTGAACTGTCATGATAATGAAAAAAGTATGTTATGTAAATATCTCGTATATATTGCTAGCATCTTACCACATAGCATATGGTTACCTTGGGCTATGTCTTTTGCACACTTAATTTTGTTAAAAGCATAATGCTGGTTTATAGATGTTGGAATTGCTCCTGGTGGAGGGTACAAGGCATGCAGGAGCTGTGCTAAATCTCTTGCTCACAAACCTGTTTAACTCTTGCCTCAGATAACACAACTACTCAGTGAAATGCGTCAACTTGAGAGTTACAGCTTGCTGTTAAGGTGTTCTTAACACCAGCTGGCAAACCACTAAAAGACTAACTAAAAAGAGGATATTATTTTTATTAAGCTTATTCTCTTTTTAAAGAAAGAATGTTTGGTTTTGTGCCAACAACAGGGTTGTTAACAGCTATTGTTATGGGGCAGACATAAATTTGGCTCACTTCTACTCTACAGGAATGTCTTAGAAGGGTGTGTGCTTGATAAAAGCTACAAAGAAGATTATTATTTTAATAATAGGAAGAATAGACTTTAGTCTTCAGCAACCCAGGAAAAAGTACAAGCATATCCCTGGAGCTGGTTCAGGGCTATCTCAGCTGGTTCTGTTAAATTGGTGTTCCTATGAAAAGAAAACAAACCAGCTGCCATCACTTGTCTCTAACCTAGTGCTTATCCAGAGGTAAGTTTCTCTTCTGCAAGCTGCTTGCCTAAGAGTCTCCCCAAATTCCCTGAAAGGCAACTTTTTTTGCAGATTTTCCTTCACCTAAGGACTTCCTTACAGCTCCTTCCAGCCATACGCTGACTGTTATGATCATGTGGTCCTTAGCTGGGAGTTAACCAGTTTCTTATGGATGGGTCTGGACTAATTTTCCTGCAAGCCACCTCTTTGTACTCAGGCTCAAGGACGCATGTGTAGCTGTCATTCTGTAGGTACTAAGCACTCAACTGGCTTTTACGCTGCAAGTGCCACAAGTTTTTATCCATTTTGGGAAGTAATACAGTTGCTATATATTTGCAAAAGGGGAAAAAATATCTTGAGAAACACTGCAGAAAGGAGCACTGCAGAAATGATAAAAGGATTTATACCTGAAGTCTGATGAGGCAGTGCCATCTGACTAAAGAAAAACTGATGATTGAAATAGCTGAAATATTCATAGAAGACAAACAGATAAGGAGCTACAGCCTACTATCATTCTTGGAAATGATAGTTTCCCTGAAGAAGTAAAAAGTTCTTTTACATTTCTCATGACTAAAATTTAATGCCAAAAGCAGGTGACAGGTGGCTAGGTAAGCAGCTTGCTTCCCTTGCAATGAACAGCATACATAGTTGATGTTTGCAAGGTGTCTTAAAAGCAAATGCTGTTTTGATTCAATTAAATTTTGAGGAACTTCTCCAGATAAACTCATCTCACTAATTGTACATTAGTGAGAGTGCATTGCTGCCTTTTTGAGTACCTTATCATTGTACCTGGTACAGCAGGACTCCGATGGACTGCATAGTCTGAGCTGTTGTAACTAAAGGATGGCTTTTGAAGATGAATTTCAAAACCTGTGTACCCATACCACTGGATTTCCTGCAGGCATTTGAGGAAATTATAGGTGCTCCATGACCCACTGTTCTACATGTGCAAGGCATATCAGGTCATTTAAAGGTAGCCTGAGACAGTGGTTGAGGTGAAGTCATAAGTAAGAACTCTGGAGCAGTTAAGCTCTGGAGCCCTTAGGACAGGAAGGATGTTGGAGAGGTTCCAGAGAAGGGCCATGAAGATCATCAAAGGGCTGGAGCACCTCTGCTATGAAGACAGGCTGAGAGAGTTGGGGCTGTTCAGCCTGGAGAAGAGAAGGCTCCAAGTAGACCTCATAGCAGCCTTCCAGTACCTGAAGGGGCTACAGGAAAGCTGGGGAGGGGCTTTTCATCAGAGAGGGCAGTGATAGGACAAGGGGTAAGCATTTTAAACCGAGAGAGGGTAGATTTATGTTAGACATTGGGAAGAAATTCTTCACCGTGAGGGTAGTAAGGTGCTGGAATAGGTTGCTTAGGGAGGCTGTCAAGCCCCCTCCTTGGAGGTGTTTAAGGCCAGGTTGGATGAGGTTTTGTGCAGTCTGGTCTAGTGTGAGGTGTCCCTGCTCATAGTAGGGAGGTTGGAACCTGATGATCTTTAAGGTCCCTTCCAACCTTAACCATTCTATGATGCCTGCTTCTACTTCATGTGGGATGTATCTGCAAACCACTTGTACATACCTCTTGTAAGACATTGAAAAAATATTTTTGATTCACAAAAAGTATATCAATCTTAGAGCCAAATGGAGTTTGGGTGAGAGAAGCTAGCAGTGAGCCAGCTAGGAACCCAATTTTGGAAAAGCAATGTTCAATAGTGCAAGTGCAGAGTCCTGCTTTTGTGCCATCAGGATCCAAGCCAGGATTTCTGTGGCTTCAGCTACACCATGTAGATACACCAGTGGCACTTCACCATGGCAGTCCTTTGGTGCAGACAGCCTCTTAGAAGTATTTCAGGTTGACATATTGCTGGCAAAGTATGTTCAAGCCATGAAAGCTTTTATTCAGCCACTGAGTTTTCTTGGTAGCTTTTAAGATCATCACAGGTAAAGATCTAGAAAGCTGGGTGTTGCTTTTTTGTGTTGAAATATTATTGTAGGAGATAGGTTCTAGCTCCAGAATGAATGGGGTTGGTACCACAGGAGAGGTGGTGCTAGATGGTTAATAGGTGCCTTATTTTTACCACTTGCACTTCAAGAAGTACGTCAGCCCGATGATACAAAACAGGACTGATCACATTCAAGTTAGTGCAAAATTAGGTTAACTGTATTGATATCAGTTACTTGTCATATGTGCTGGCAGAGCAGGAAGAGTTAACTTCAGTAGTCTGAAAACACATAGTTGTTCAGTGGAAAAAGTTAATCTTAGAGTGTGTGGAAAGAGAAGTAACTGAGGAAGTATTAGTCATTCCCTGTGCATAAAGCAAGGCATAATTTGTATGTGTTACAGGATTTTAGTTAGACCATGTCAAAAGAGTGTCTTGAATACTTTTTTTTTCTTCTTCCCGATAGATTGGATTTGCTTTCTTAGATTTGTATTTTTTGGTACAATAGCAATTGACCTCCTACTAAATGGTGAGCTTTAGGATTCCTAGATGGGGTTAGGTTCAACCTCTGACTTAGCAGAACATTTATTTTTCCAGTCCTCTAAATCTCTAGCTTACTGGAGAACTAGGAAAGGCTTTTGCACAGGTATCGCCCATTTCCTTTGCCAATCTCATCTTTGTGTGTTTCTTTAGTAAGTGGGTGTTGCTGTTTCTCTTTCCTTCTTATCAGCAGGGTTTTTTTATGAAAAAGGCTGAGGCAGCAGTTCTGCTTTGCTGAATGTCCACCCAGCACTGCAGAGCAAGTGGGGAGATGGTGGAATAGCTTCAGTTTATGTAGAAGTGAAGTTAATAGACTCTGCTCTGAGCTTTTGCTCCTCCAAATCAGTGCCATGCCAGTTTGGAGGTAGTCCTTCCATTTTCCTCTCTAACCTTATTTTGAAAATATTTACCAGAACAAAGAGGACTGTCTCCTTATGAAGGTACATACATGTATATAAAAAGGGCCAATATACCACATACCACCTCCTAGTTCACACCCTGACCTTTGCTTTATGTTCATGATTTACCTTTTACCTCTTCACTGTAAGCTGAGGACCAGTTATATTTGTGCAAGTAAACCACACTGATACTCTTCACCAGACTTCATAACTGTGGTAGCATTGCTCCCCTCATTAAAAAATCAGAAATCTACCCTCAAAAAGAAGTCTCTAAATAGAAAGTGGAATTGTGGTTTCTTTGGGGTTTTTTTAATTGCCTTCTCTAAATTCTATCTTCTTTGCTTGAATCAAACATGTGATGATGAAGCTATAGCTACTGTTCTTACGTGTGATTTTGCTGGATGTTTCAGGAGGTTTTGTGAGAAGGCCCAGCTAGGGATAAGTTTATCTTGTTGTAAAGGTTTGGTCTCCCTGTGCGCTAAGGCCACCAAATACGCAAAGCTCTCGCCTGGAAGCTGTGTGATTGCAGTAAAGCCTGCTGACAGGATATTTTAGTTTGTGTCAGACTGCATATGGCTTCTGGTGAGCCCAAAAGCACAGGTTCTCAGCAGAAGAAGTAATTTCTGCCTGCAGAAGACCGGAGATGGGGTTTCTTCTGTGGGAAGCACTGTTCCGTTGTGGTAGGTCGCCTTACCTTTGTCTATTGCAAAAATAAGGTGGTAACTTTGGATCCTGAAGTGGAATTTAACAAGGTAGCTAATGCGAATAGCATTATTATGGAATGAATAGCAACAATTAACTGCTGCTTTGGAATTGAGCGGATGGTGATGCAAAACCACGTTATATATGTTGTTACAGAACTATCTAATTTTCTTAGGTCTAAAAAAACCTAGACTGGCTGAGTATTTAAGATTCTCTTACTGTTGAAGGTTTTCTGGGTATGGCTTGG
Organism: Apus apus; assembly: GCF_020740795.1. Classification (NCBI taxonomy): domain Eukaryota; kingdom Metazoa; phylum Chordata; class Aves; order Apodiformes; family Apodidae; genus Apus; species Apus apus. The sequence goes on from NC_067285.1 coordinate 88,392,062, forward strand.
CATACATTTTTAATTACCTTTCTCGTTAATCACAACTGCTCTCTCTATGTATGTTTATAAAAATAAAGACCTCTTCTTGCCAACAACATAAACCATCAGATTTTAATGTCATATTATTACTCTGTGAGGAAAATGGGGTGGATGGAGGTAGGGGTTAAACATTAATCTATAGATGGTGGTGAAGAGCAACAATGACTTTTCAACAAGCATTGAAAGAGCAGCAAAAACAAAGGCTTGGAGATGTTACAGCTCTACCAATGACACTTCACAGGAAATAAATATGGTAAATAAGTTTTTGATCTGAATAAACAGAAAGCAAAGTAGTTAGTGCATGTTTATAAGTACTACAGAGCTTTTATGTTAAAGAAAAAAAGAAAAGCTACAAATACAGAGCTCTAGAGGAATGAATAAAAAGACAAGAAGTTGTTGAGGATAGTGAAAATTGATCACTCCATCTTTTGTACAGTATCCCATAGTGTTGCTAACACAAAGTTAGCAGTAAATAATTTAAAATAAAAAATGCCCATGTCAACAGATTTTCTACATTACAGATGGTAATGCAATTTTTGTTTCATAAAGCAGAGGTTCATTTCCTAAACAGTTTATTTGTGAGGGAATTGAAGAAGGTGCACAACAAAGCTGTGAAAGGATAAAATAGGCTTTGGAGGGCACTGTTCACAGAAGGTCATGATAAAGGGCAATAACTGAGGTTACAAATCATTTGGAGACACATATATGTAATTCTCACAAATCTGAACTCATCACTGCTGCTCTTACCATTTCCCCCTGGCTGTTCTGTGCACTTCGGCTCTACTTCTTGTATGTGATTGTTGATGGTCCAGCTTGGTGTAATCAACCATCTCAATGCCAGCTGACCCTGAGAGGAACCATCACTTTTTTCACCACTGTTTTCTTCACTTACCCCCAGCTACCTCAGTTATACCGCTAAAAGGAAACAAATGCTTTTATTTTGTAAAATGTCATGAACCTGTTTCCAAGGAATTCTGGAAAACCTGTGCTGGTTGCAATGAAAGACTCCTCCTGCATGTGTATGTGAGTAGCTTTCAGTTGAACTAAGGATATTTTGCAACATCACATGGCTATTTCAGAGAACCTCCAGCCAAAGTGTTGCCAGAGTTACCCCTTTGCATATTTTCTTTTAAACGTTAATTTAGTGAGGGCAAATACTAATTTTATTTTCACAGGGTAACATGATTATATATGTATATATTATATATGATTATATATAAAATTAGCCAGTTATTCTTTGCCTGACTTTCAAACAGAGATGAGGGTTTTGCAATAGACTTTTGTCTATTAGAAAGTAGCACCCCCCAATTACATTTTTCTCAGTGAAAAAAATAGCTTACATATGATAGTAGTTTCTGAGAGTCTGCTGTAGAAAGAAAAAAAAAAAAGGAGAGAAAAAAAATCCAAGTTATTTTTACTTCTTTTTCTGGCACATGATGCATTTCATATATCACTACAGTATTTTCCATCTCAATTCCAATTTTAAAATTATGAAAGATTTTGTTATGCTATTTCTCTGTGTTTGTATTTCTGTGAAATTTGCCATTTGAACAAGGATTAATAACAGTTGTCTTATTCAGTTTTATTTTCTTTTTGGAGTTTGAATCTGCAACATTAGATGTGGGGAAAAAGTCTTCTCTACCATTTGAAGCACGAGAGCAGATTTTGCAATCCTTTCTTACACTGAGTAGTGATTATTCAAATAAGCCTGTGCTGGATGGTCATGTAAGTAACTATTCACATGTAGCTTGGTTTGCAGTTTCATGATAAAGGGACAGCAGCTTCAGCAGAAAAAAACAGGGTAAGGAGTTCTCCTTTTCTTCTTCCTCCTGCACTGTTTTTGCTCTCTACTCAGAGCTGCAGTGTGCTGCCTAGTCACTTTATGCCATTACAGCTGTTTGAGGCTGTTTGAGGGAACACATTATGAACTTGATTTGCAAATTGATCTGAATCAATTTTAAAAGCATATATGTTCTGGAACCACCTGTATACTTAAAGTTAACACTTTGATTAAAAAAAAAAAAAGACTCAGTGAATGTTGCATCATTTTAATTAATGTACTGCATTAGGTGATAACATTTTCAATGTTAAATACACAGACCTAGAATTGCTATCAGTTTGGACTCATGGGTTCAAAATCTGAAAAAGAGCAAGTTTTCAGGGTGTGTGAAACCCACATCAGAAAGCTGAGGATGACAATTTCTTAGAGGGATTCTCTGTCTTGGGTTGCAGCCCATCAGCTCAGCACGAAGATTCTGCATGGGTAGATGTTACCATCATCACTAGAGAGGGCTTGAAACTCAGAAAACTCGGTTCCTGTTTGAATTTAACTTTGTTTTCAGCCACAGACAAATGTTTTCTGTAGATGTTTGTTTGATATTGTTATGATAAACATGTTTTTCAGAATTATTTTATTCTTCAGTACTGCTCCATGACTGTGTGATATAGAGTTTTGTGCCATAGAAGATAACTATTACTTAATGCATTGGTATCAAGAAACCCAGGTCATATTGGGATGCACTTTTTCTACTCACTAGAACTTCCACTGGGACTTTCATCTATTCAACACCCGTTCAACAGTTTGAATATTAGCAGTGCTTATAGACCAGCTAACGATGACTAATTGTTTCAATAAACAAACAAAATCCAGGAGCCAGGAGTGGGATTCAGGAGATACATGGGTAGTGCTGCAGCTGCTGAGGTTACCTCATCACTTAATGCCCCAGTTTTCCCCGATGAAAACCAGGAAAGATGGCATGCAGAAGCAGCTGTCTACAAGTAAAAACTTCATTCTATATTGGTCAAGGTGTAACAGAGTTACAAAGTAACAGATTTACGTTAAAAGTAGTTTTCATTTGTTTTGAGGAAGATGTGTGGTGACGTCACAGCCGTTCAGGTGAATATTTGTGTAGTGTGAAGATGGATCAGTGGAAGCTGATGCAGACTTTTTGATACTTAAAAGTTGGGAATGTTGGGCCCCCCTTTATATCCCCCAAAACACTGAGAATCTGTAACTGTTTCTGATTTCAGTCGGAATTCTGAGTATTCAACATCTCTACAAATCAGATCATATTTGTTACCACGTAACTATGGTTGGCAGGGAACAGGGCAGGTCCTTGGCAGGGGATACTGTGAGAAGATGGGTGGCAGCACAAAACTCCCACAGCTGTTTCAAATAAGATAACAATGTGTCATGCAAACAGTTTCATGTCCTGAGGGATGGTCTAGGGAAAAATGTGGATAAATATTCTAAAACTGTACTGAAGAAAAAGAAGTGATGTGTAGGTTTGCTAAGAGGTAAGGGTGGTTGTTAGAGATGCTTCTCAATGAAGTATTGCAGTTTTGGAAAGGAACTTGCAGAGCGACAGGTGAGGGTGCAGTTGTCCTGAGCCTTATTTATGGAAACAGAAATGCGGCTAGAGCCATTGGCTTGGAAAAAAAGCAAGCAAAACAGGTTTCTGTGACCAAATGCAGATTCAGAGGCTGATTATCTGACTTGGGAAACTGGTTCTTACCTGCAGAGATCTCCAAGGCAGTGATAATTCAGTGTAGCAACTAGGAGCAGGTATTGACCAATTACAGTATTCATTCATTTATTTATTTATTTTTAATGCTGATTTTTTCAAAATGATTATTGTTTTGTTTCTTGTATAATGTTAACGTGACCAAAGAGGGTTGGCAGGGAAATGAAATATTTTAGCATTATCAGTATTAAGGTTTGAAATCATAGTTCATTTTTAAGCCTTCTTGGGCTCTCTAGTGTAGCTCTACAGGGATCTCTGGGATACTCTTTCTAAGAGAAATAATGATTATGCTTTTCTTAAGTACCAAGAGAGAATTAGTATTATAGAGACTAGAATAGTTGTTTTGAATGGGAGAGCCAGTGGTGGGTACCCTCTTAGTTTTGTGTGCTTTAACCTGAACTGAAGGTTAATACTGACTTTCAATTCTTCAAACAATGTTTGCATTTTCAGTCTATGGTCATATCCTTCCTTCTACAATTATCTTTAAGACTGTCAGTTTATTATCTGGAGGAGGGAAATAAAACAGAATTTGGCAGCTTGAGTAATAAAGAATGCACTCAAGACAATTATTAATTCAAAAAGATCTGTTGTCTTCCCAAGAATGCAAAGTGACAGATAATCAACAAAATATGCACATATGTGTGCATCAGAAGAAGAGTAAAACCAAAAAGAGATTATCTGTAATAATCACAGAATCACAGAATTGCTGGAGTTGGAAGTGACCTCTAGAAATCATCTAGTCCAACTCTCCCACTGAAGTAGAGTAACCTAGAGCACTTTACACAGGTCTGCATCCAGGCGGGTTTTGAATATCTCCAGCGAAGGAGACTCCACAACTTCCTTGGGCAGCCTGTTGCAGTGCCCTGTCACTCTCACTGTAAAGAAGTTTTTCCTCATATTTAAATGGAACTTCCTATGTTCCAGCTTGTACCCATTGCCCCATGTCCTGTCAGTGGGAACTACTGAGAAGAGCCTGTCTCCATCTTCCTTGCACTCACCCTTTAGATACTTATATACATTGATAAGGTCTCCCATCAGCTTTCTCATCTCCAGGCTAAAGAGTCCCAGCTCTTTCAGCCTTTCCTCATAAGAAAGATGCTCCAATCACCCTGTCATCTTCGTCACCCTCCTCTGGACTCTCTCTAGTAGTTCCGTGTCTCTCTTGAACTGTGGAGCCCAGAACTGGATGCAGTATTCCAGCTGTGGCCTCACCACGGCAGAGTAGAAGGTAGAATGACCTTCCTTGACCTACTGGCCACACTCTTCTTTAAGTAACCTAGGATTCCATTGGCCTACTTGGCAGCAAGGGCACATTGCTGGCTCATGGATAATTTACTGTCTATAATCACAATTTCCAGTCCCATTATAGCCTTTTACTTATGCATCCTAACTGGTCTTATTTTGTAATTACACCTAAACCACAGACTGATTTTTTAGCATATGCAGAGATATATACCTTGAAGATAAAAGGGTATTATAAAGAAGTGAACAACTATATCCACCTGTATGAAATGGAAGGAGTGTGAGATACAAGAGTTTAGTCGGCCAAAACAGGGTGAAATGCAGTCCCTGGGCTAGATGGCAGGCAATGGGTGTAATTTCATGTACTGTACAACAAATACTGACATGTTTGGGCACAAAGCACAAGGAGAGGCACTAAATTGAATTCCTTTAAATTTATTTGAGCTTTACTTTTATGAGGTAATGTTGTGAGGATGGCTGTGGCTTTTTGCGCCAATGCTGTGAGATGCACTGTTTTGTCAATGGTGATGTTGTCCACAGGGAAAAATGTACGTATATTTCCCCAGTGAATTTTGAAATACTCTAAGTAGTAAATAGGTGCAGAAATTAAGCCCTGTGAGAAATTTAAAAAAGGTTTTGTTTTGGATTTGTTGTTTTGTGGGGTTTTTTTAATGTGTTGGAGGGAAATTTCCTAGCAGTACAGAGATCTGCAGTAATTATCTAGGGCTTTGGCTTGGATTATCCCCATCCCCTCCACACCCACACACACTTGAGAAGTTATTCATAATCACTGGTGCCTCAGCAGATGCTGCTGTTCTTCCTCAAGACATGGCCTCATCCCACAGCTGTGCTGCTCCAGTGGGAGCTGCTCCCAAGGTCTGCACCTGCAGCATGCCCTGGCTTTGGAGCAGGGCTGGAGACATGGGCTGAGAGGTGCAGCAGGCAGGTCTGGCAGAAAGTTAGCAAAGGGGAGGGTCCTAGGCATGGAAGTTTTCTGGAACAGCTTCTGCACAACCTCTCCCCCACCTGTCATTCCTGCCTCTGTGCCACCTCGTGTTAAATCTGTGCAGGCAGCCATCTGTGCTGCACGGGGATGAGTCTGGCTGGATCCCTTCCCCAGCCTGCTTCCCAGCCCAGTGAGAGGACACTCGCACAAGGCGGGGTGGCAATGAGCAGGTGAGGGAGGAGGTCAGCTGTGCTTAACTGGCAAAGAACAGAGCGACTGCCTGGCTATGTCTCCAGCAGGACATTAGAGCCAGATTTGCAACCGAAGTAACTGCATGTGGGTTCATTTTTATGTGCTTCTAAGTCATACGTCCTACAGCTGTCAATCGTGGTGTAAAACTTCAAAGTAGTTTGACACTACTGAGCAACCAGAACTCTCCAATGTAAATTACTTGGGTTGTTGATGGTCAGCATGAAGCCTTTCTAAATAGAAGATGGAGGGCATATATTTTCTGAGAAATAAGCTTTAACTCTGTTAATCCTCTAAGCAACCTTTTTTCTGAATGTTTTCAGTAATATAATTGGAGTGAATTTTCAAAATGACTTTTACTCGTCCATGTTCAGTTTTGTACAACAAGCATTTTTGTAAATGTCATTTATATATGCACAGACCTTAGCAATTAAAACTTTGATATGCATTAGGACTTTGTAATGAAGAGCAGTTGTACACTGTGTTTGCCTGGAGCACATTTCTCACCCATATTTTCTGTGATGTAGGCTATGTGTCCCTTATTTCATCCCAGTAAAGTCTGGCATTTGAATTCCTGGGAACATGCCAGCACAGTCCTCAGCTGAGCAAAACCTGAACTTCCTTGTCTAATAATTAACTTTTGTAAACTTCCAGATGCTTAGGGTGAGCTCTAGCTTTCTGTGTATTCAGGTAGTTTCATTTATGTGTAGAAGCTCTTTTTTACTACAGAAATCTCCAGCTCTGTGATCCTCCAGAGATATCAAAATGATTTATTCCTCTTGTCTTCACAGGAACTGATATTCAATGGCTAGAAACAGCTGACAAGTGGCTGAAATGAATACGACTACTATCCTACAAGAGATTTTGATTAAAAGATCACAGCAGAAGAAGAGGACTTCTCCCTTAAACTATAAAGAGAGGCTTTTTGTACTTACAAAGTCTATGCTAACATATTACGAAGGTCGAGCGGAGGTAGGAGACACAGATTTATACTATAAAGTGCCTTTGTTCCTGTTTGCTTTTGTATACTACTGTTTTTTTCCCTAGCATATATAATACTGTCAGGAATAGATGGGGGCAATGGCCATGAGGGCAATGAACATGAGCTGCCATTTGTCTTTTATTTATAATGCAGATTGACAGAGGTGCAGATAACTTATCTGGTGTTCAACATTAACTTTTTCTTAATCAGAGCAGTAGTACATAGCCAGGATGCCAGGAATAAGACAAAACAGCTTTTACAGGTGATGATCAAAGCTGACTTCTTTCTCTCTCCAGAGAGAGGAAAGATCGCTGTGATAACAAAGTGGGGAAAAGGAAGAAAAAACTTAAAATTGTAGTAGCTTGTGTCCATGCTTAACATGAAGGCCATTACTTTCATATCTGGGAATTAACTGAATTCAAACAGGAGAAAGGGCATTTGTTAGGAGGAGTGCATTGCAGACCAAGTTTACTAGAGATGAGATCCATTAGAGTGAATCATGTAACCTAGTGATTGAAGTGAAGTTGGAAGCAGTTTATCTTTGGCAGCATGAGGAGCTCATCTCTGTTAGAATTTTCTGTGTAAATTCTGTTAAGGATTAAGAAAAAGATCAGACTGACTGAGGTTGGAAGGGACCTCTGGAGGCAATCCTCATTTGCACTTGTTGAAGTTGGTGAGGTTCCTGTCAGCCTGTTTCTCCAGCCTGTGTAGATACCTCTGGATGGCAGCATGAACCTCTGGCATATCAGCCACTCCTCCCAGTTTTGTGTTATCAGCAAACTTGGCAGAGGGTGCCCTCTGCTCCATCACCCAGGTTATTAATGAAGATGTTGAACAGGATCAGACTCAGTACTGACTCCTGGGGTACACTGCTAGTCAGTGGCTTCAAACTAGACTTTGTGCCATGGACAACCACCCTCTGGGTCCAGCTGTTCAACCAGTTTTCAATTCACCTCAGAATATGAATTTTTGTATTTTTACTAACTGTGCAGCTTGAAGTACTTATTTTAGAATACTTTTAAATTAGTGGTTTTAGAATGCTTTCCCCTGCCCCCTCCTGAATAAATAGGTGGGGGCAAAGAAGCCCCCTGAAACATGTTTTGAATGCTTAACCCTGTGTCAGCTTACATTCAGGTGAAATAGAAATGTAACTAACAGGTTTTTCAGGTCTAGTTGTCAGCCTTCAGGAAATTCCACTTCTAGCTTTCCCCTTGTAGCTTTCCCTTTCCCCTGCTGGTTAATGTCCTCTGGCTAAAATACCGTTCCAGGAGACTGACTGGTGGATCTGTCCAAGAGAGGATTCAAACTACCAGTTTTATTTTTTAGTGAGCTGGAAATGGCCTGCCCATATTGCCCTCAGCTGTGGAGGCAGTAACTTCTTAAAATATTCCAGCATAGGGTAAGGACACATGGGGCAAAAATATTCATTACACCGACACTAGCCCAGCAGTTTGCTGCTGATCCAGGCAACTCCATCTCATCCCTGACCCAGCCTTGCAGGACTTTCTTACCCATTTGGATTGGTCCTGGCACTTCTTGGAATCCAAACTGCTGTGAAAAAACTTGCCCATCATCAAAAAGATACTTAATCCTTCTTTATTTTTGCTGGATGAGTGCTTGCTGGGTTAGCAAGCTGTGTCAGCTCTATGCAGGATCTAACAGGTTCCAGAGGAGGTGCCAGGTGGTGCAGTACAGGATGCTCCAGCTGTTGACATCAGCTAGCTCATCAGACTGGCTCAGCTGAAGCACAGCTTTCCAACCTCAAACCCTTTCATTTTCACCATTCCTCCTAGTTAAGATTCTTTTAAACATTAAGAAGCACTTTATTTTATTAACAATATTATTTGAAAACAATGAGTTCTTATCTTAGAGGGGTACACTGAATATTTTTGTCAGTAATACTTGGTCTCTATTTGAAAAAAACAGAAAAATCACAGCAGGACTAAGATCTCTGTGACTCAGTGGCAGCTACTTCTTTGTGGCACTGGTAAACTGAAATTGAAAAAGTTTGGGGGTTTTATCAGTTGTTTGGTTTTTGCTTGATTTTTTTTTTCAGCCAATGCTAGTGGCTGTAAATTTGTATTTACAGTAAGTTGTATATTCTGGTGGAAGTAACTTATATAAAAATAAATCAGTTGAGATTAAAATATTTCTGGCCCTTCTGAACAGTTGGAGGTTTATTGCTGGAATAAGTATGGCTACTGTGTACGCTGGTTGAATTTAAAGATATGGCAGGTTAAGGGATAGGTATGGACTGATCTTATTTCAGGTTTGGCAATATTTAAAGTCCAGATTGCTCAGATAAACATGGAAATGCCAGGGCAAGAAGATCCCACACCCTAATTTTAATCACATAACTGGAGTCACAGCACTCTGCCAAGGGTGGCTGAGTTCTGCTCCTCTAGGCAAGTACATGATTCCCAGTGTGGTGACTGGCCAAACTGAAGTGGGTTTCTTTGTTTGGGTGTGGTGTTTTTTCTTGTTGTGGTGTTGTTGTTGTTGTTTTCCATTTTAACTTATAAGGGAATTCAGTAGAGAGAGTTCAAGAGGAAGCCAGGGTTTGTGGTCACGTGAGTAGTCATGCCACTTCTTTTAAAAAACAAGATTAAATTAAACCTTGTTTTCCAGATTAGTCAATACTCAGAGTGTGGGCAAGTTGGCATTATAAATAAGGTGACAGAATTAGATACTGACAGAAGTGGAACATTTATGACAACTAAAAGCAGTCAACCATACCAAATGTTGTTCTTGTAAATGCTGCTGAGAGATGAAATTGATCCTGTCCGGTGCAGCTGGTGACCAGAAACTGCACATTAGAGAAGTGCTCTTCTCTATTTTTTCTGTCTTATGTGTTGACAAATTGCCATATACTTACTTGGAGCAATAAACAATTATATCATAAGCATGACTACTAGCGACAGGGTAAAATCTTGTTGAAACTTGCTCATAACCTATTTAAATCTTTTCACACGTACTTCCAAGCAGCTCAGGTACCCTGTCATGGCACAGAGTGCCTACAGCGAAGCTGGAGTTGCACTGTTGCCATGACAAGGAGAAATGTGGCTTCTGCTCTTAGAAATATTGCTGGATTGTAGGTCATGGAGGAGGTGTGTGAACTATCAGTGAAGCTTAACTACAGAATCAGTAAAGAGGCTGAATTTCAAGACTGGTTTCAAAGCACAGAAACCTGAGAAAGGAGAGTCCTGGTTCAGGTCGCCTGCGTAAAGCTCTACAATTATGAGTAATGTCATGGGAAACTTTGGTATAGGAAGCCAATAGGACCTTGGCTTTTGTGGCTTAACTTCTGGACATTATGCTGTTTGGTAAAAAAATGGGAGATGTATCACCTTAAGGTTGGTTAAAAAGATGGCAAATAAAAACCTTAAAAATAGAGATACATGAGGAGCTGACTTGCCTTAAGCATCACAGAGATTATTTTTAAGTTGTCAGAAAAAAGGTAATATTCTGTTTAAGCTGGAGGCAGCTTCTGGTCTTGGCTTTTTTTTTTTTTCTTCCCCTCTCCTCCCATAAATTCTCTTAATTAGTAAGTGTAAATGTTGAGAAAATACCATTATTGCAATCTTGGGCTAACAATAGTTAATAAGCATATAAAAGACTGAATTAATGTTTTAAGTTTCATGAAGCCTTTAATGGTTCATCAGCTGTTATTTTCTCTCTTTTTTTCCCTTATTTTCTCTCTTTTTTTCCTTCACGTTGCAGAAGTGTCTAAGGAGATCTGGATGTGATAGATTCCATTTGTAATGAAGACAAAAATTCACTGTAGTAAGAAATAATGAAATCAGCCTCCAAGTTCAGAGTACTGATCATGAATGTATAAAAATAGGGAAGAAGTAAAATATCTTCCTATTCTAAGTATGAAGATTTACTATAGAACTGAATATGCTCCATTCAGAAAGATTTAAGATATGTGCAGTGTTCTCAAATATTGCAGACTTTAAATAGACTTATGTAGACAGTAGCGACTGGTGGTTTGGAAGTGGAAGGTAGAAGGCATTTTGAGTAGGTCCTCAAGGCCCTTGCTCATGAGGCCTCCTGTGCTATGCTCGCTGGTGTCAGCTGGAGTGATTGATGGCAATGTAACTTCTTCAGATAATCTGGCTGTATAACAAAGGCTTGTAGTGTTTTAGTGAGGAAACACTGATGTGAAATATTTTATTAGGAAATCTCTTTCAAATTTTGTGGGGTTTGGAAGCTCAGCATACTACTGTAGGTATGCTTTTGTTCATTTTCCTGAACTATTTTCTTCTAAGAAATCTAAAAATACTAATCTGTAGGAAATTAGCAGTTACAGTGGAAAGGAATACTCATGTTACAACTCTACCAGTATGCCTGGTGGCTGGTGTCCCATGGTGCAAGCACTGCTCACACTCCTTTGCAGAGTGATTTAGCAGCATCATTTATTCCTCTTGAGTCAAACAACAGACCACTCAGCATTCAAGCTACTGTGTCCACTACAGTGTTCCAGCAAGTACTCTTAGTTTATGATCTTTCTCCTTGTGTGGCAATAATTTTTACTGTTTTGAATTCTTTCTCAACGAATGGTCAGAAGATGTCTTTGAACTGTGAGAAGATATTAGGGCAGTCTGGTGTCCCTGACTGGAGCAGGCTTACTGCTGCATTACAGAATAGCCATGATAGAAGGTAACATGTACTTCATACAAGTTTTAGTTAGCTCCGGCTGCCAGAGCATCTCACTTGAACTAAAAGTGCCACCAGACTAGTGGTTTTTGCTCTAGGTGGTATTTTAGGCAAGGGAAATTCTTTGAGATGAAGGCAAGATAATAAACGTGTTAAAGCACTCCTCGTCACTGGAGTCGTTGAAAGGAGCTGGTTTGCGCAAGTGAAATGTCCTGCTAGTTTCTTGGTTTGAAAATTTTCACACTGGTGTTTGTCACAAGTGCTTCCACAAAGCTGGCACAGATCTGGTCATAATTTTATAAATCGTTATCAATGTATGGACTGTTAGTATCCTGATGTCTATTGGAGTTGTGGAATGTTCTCTTTCACCATGATATTTCTCCCTTTCCCTCTCGTCTTGCTTAGCAGTGACACTGTAGTTTGAAAGTGTGCTGATGTGTGGTTTGGTTACTGTCCTCCCACACAGAGTGTGGTGTGCTCACATCAACCTTTCCAGCCCATGGCAGCTTGTGCTGACCTTGAGCATGAAGCCTGTGATCTTGTGAATGTGAAGTTGCTTTAAGCTTTAGCATCTTCATTTCCTCATGTTTGCTGTATGGATTACAGTTTACAGGGATATATGGTTCATACTGGATTTTGTGTTTTCAAAAAGTGTAGGCTAAATCCTGGTCCCCATGGTCACCCTGTGTGGTTTTGGGTGAATGGAGGTCTGTGGTGTTAGAGAGAGGACAAAATGGGGGAGAGTCTGTGCTGCAGTTTGCCTGTTAGTTCTGGAGGGACTGCACAGAGGGTATTGGGGTAGGCACAGCACTTACCTATTTATTAGTGTGCAGAAACCATTTGCTTCTACAGAGAAGGCCAATAATAGCTTCAGAGGGAAAATGTTTGAGAGTTTTGTTTACAAGTGTGCTTCTGTGGAGTCAAGTAGAAGGTGGCTTTCCGATGAGCTGAGCTTGCGAGGTGCAGAGTGCTCTTGTCTTCACTGGCAGTAGTGGTATTTGCCATCAGGATCAGACTGGTGTGGAAACTGTCTTGCATAAATGAAAGAGCCATTACAACCAAGAAAAAACAACCCAAATATAAATCAACAAAGCAGAATAAAAACTTGAACATTCTTGGGGGTTGCTAATTTTGAAAGTCTCTTCCCAAGGAAAAAAGGTTCTTCTGCAAGAGTTTTATTTGGTTCTTGTAATTTGAATAGAGAGGAGACAGAAGCTACTGAAATTACCGTGGTGATATTTTAAGGAAGGAAAAATAACTTTAAAAGCTCTGGGGCCCACTCTAAAGCTGCAGGTTTCAGGGTAAAATTGTGTGGCTTCATTGCAACACTAATCTTGTGCAAATACTTCCTTTGGAGCATAACAACACCATGGAGTTCCAAAACCCTATGCAAGTTGCTTTTGTTTTTTTAAATTATTATTAATGTGTATCAGTTACATTGTTGTTTATTCCTATAGTGCTTATCCTTTATTATTTTTAACTTACCCTGATATTTATGGTTTCCTTGGTCATGACATCAGTGATTTAATTATTTAGATAAAGGAAAACACAATTCAGTATTAAAATGTTTCTGACTGATAATTTTCTTTTTTTTGATGTAGATAAATAGCTTCTGAAATGAGTAGGTTGGCAGAGCCTTTTTTTTTCTTCCAAGTGATAGGTAGCAATGATAAAGATTTCTTAAAATACTTGCAAGTTTGTAATATAGCTTGGTTCCAGCTAGGTCTAGAAGAGGACTGTGAGTTGGCTGCTGTTTCCCCTCTAGGAAACAGAAGTGCATATACAATTCCACAGGAACTGTGTAGAAGTTCTTAGCTGTACCTACTGAGGACATACCTTCACAACTGTCTCTAAGAGCTTATGGTTTTAGATTGATTCAACTCTTACTGTTTAGCAATTGCAAATTGAATTACACACAGTTTTTTTCCCAGCACCATCAGAAAAAGAATGAACTAAAATTTTTAAAGTGCAGTCAGGATAGATGCATTATTTAAAACACACCCACACATGTGCTTTTATATATATCTATATATATACAATTAAAGATGTAATTATTAACTTGTGACAGTTATTTTCAGCATCTCTTATATTGTTGAGCAAGTACAACTATGTATTTATGTGTTATCCCACCTAGAAAGATGCATGTCACATCCATCTGGATTAAAAATATTGGGTTTGTACATCTTACAAAAAAACTGAGTCAAAATACATTATGGAATAGGGGGCTTTTCGAACTTCTTCACAAGATCTATACTTAAATGCTAACTCAGAAAAAGTGTATCCACCTTTTCTAATTGTGTAATAACTCTATAATTACTACAACCATTGTTTCTACAGATTAACAGCATTAGGAAAATAGTTAAGTTTAACTTCTTTGCACTTGATTATGTAGAAATCAAGACAGAGAATTAGCGAGTGACTTGGTAATCTGTAGATGCCTGACCAACAGATAGTCTTCATGTTATAGTTTGTCAAGCAAACTTACAGATGTCTTTAATGATGCAACAATACCTACATTGCTATTCCTATAGCAATAACTGGATTGTTATTCCTATATGAAGATCTCTTTGCTCAGCTGGAATAATGGAATTGTGAGAGATCCATCTCTGATGAGAAAGAGCGCTATAGGAAACTGACTGTTGCTTCAGCAAGTAAAACGTACAGATGCAAAAATTATAGTAAGGAGTAAGTTTTCTTTTAGGTAAAAAGTAGGAATTAATTGTCTAAAATACAGCTCCACATAAAGCTTGTCAGACTCCAAAAACCTTCTGGAAGGGGCAAAAATGAGTCAGGAGGTAACGAGCTGAGAGAGTCCGAGAAGAAAAATCTCACAGGGAGAGAGCCTGGATAAAAGGTTCACTGGAAAGCAGTAGATAGTGGCATTAGGAACCATGAAGCTCCCCATCCGTCCTGGGTTGCTTGCTCCTGTTCCCTCCCTACCTCCAGATTCAGGAAAATATTTTTTTAAACAAATTTTTTGCTCATAGGCAGAACTATCATATTGATGATGATCCAGAAGACTTCAAACAGTGGCTGAAAATCCAAGAGAAGATGGATCACAGTAGGCATAGCTGGGGAAATTTTAAGCAGGTGTAAATGAAAGCTCTTCAAGTTGGAGAAATAACTTAAAGCTATTAATGTATATTAAAGGTTGGACCAGATGATCTTTGAGGTCCCTTCCAACCTGGCATTCTATGACTCTATGTGGATGGAGCCAGCTTAGCAGAGCATGGGAGTGCTCACTTGAAAACAGCAAGCCAAGTTGTAAAAGAAGTTGGTTTTGTTGCAGTAATTATTCCCTCTTCTCTATAACATGTACCAAAATGAAAATCTGATATAAAATGAGGATCTGCAGTAATTCTCTTTCTAGAAGAATTTTTATGTTTATGAGATGGAACAAATTAGACATAGTTGGAGTTGAAAAGTGTAAGTTATAGTAGTTGAGATACTGACAGGGCATGGATGAGAATGTTTACCTTATGACTAAACAGGAGTAGATGAGTCTTAAAGGTGCTAAGAAGGAAGATCTGGAAGATAAATGAGATTCTGGAGAGCTAGAGGAGGCCTAGTTTTAACATTTCAGAGGAGAATCTGAGAAGCTGTAAGCTATGAAGGCAATTTTCAGAAGAGAATGAGAAAAAACAGACTTGTTGAAAGTATCTGCAAGATACCGAAACTGCACGTTAACCAACAAAGATTTGTCAAGAAAAAAATTAATCTCAGTTTATCTATATTCTTTCTGCCATAGGTTAACAAGTCTTGTGGGTAGCAGAGAAGCAGCAGATGTCCTGTGTTTTTGTTCCAGTAAGGGTTTTTTGACACTGCTGTATGAGACATTTTCACATGTCACTATTAGAAATGACCTGTATAAATAAATATCTTGTAAATCTGATTGCAGAACACATGGGAAACAGGTACAGTGCCCAGGAGGCATCAGTGGCTGGTTTTCAGATTGAAAGATGGTCATGGTTCGGGTGTCCTGTTGTTCAGTATTTTCATTAGTGATATTGTTGCTGGAATTGTTGCTGAAATAGAACTTTGTTGAGTTCTTAGGTGATGTAAAAACTTGACAGAGCTCAAGCATTTTTAGAAAGCAAGTCTAGAAATCAAAGTGGTAGATTTGGATTAGGTGTGTGGTGGGTTTGGTTGGTTTTTATTTTTTTATTTTGTAGAATGTCATTCAGTGTTGATGAGCGCAGAAGTTAAAAGCTTAGGCAAGAATGCTGAAAAGTTCAAATACAGAATGGGAATAAGTAGCTAAGTGTCGGGCTGCACCCTTCAGGACCTGGATGACAGGATAATAAATCATAAGCTGAATGTGTGTCAATGAAACCTTCTTGCTGTGAAAAAGGCAAATATTACATTAGGATGAAAAAATGAGACTTTGAAGCCTTACAATCTGATAATAAGGCATCAGCTGCAGTGCTGCACCTGGTTTGGGGCAATAACTTTCAAGGAAGATGTGGATCTGCCTGCAAGATTCAGGGCAGGAACAGCAGGAAGGATGAGGTTACCAGAAGCCTGCACTGTGGTGAAGGGCTGGTGGAGGGGCAAGTGTTTAAAGCAGAGAGAGGGACTGGTGCTGGACAAGAATCTTTTAAGACAAAAAAACCTAACCCCTGAGCTCTGTAGCTGAGGGGTTCATCTGAAGCTTGAAAGAGTAGGTCACGTAGCTGGTGCCTTGGCTAGGTGAACTCTCAAGTTGTCTCCTGGGGCTCTGGTCACTTGCCTGTGATGCCTGTGGACTTGGATTCTCCTCCCTTCTTGGCTCAAGTTGTCTGGGTCTAGAGTTCAGAAAGCACAGAGGGTGTGATACAGAGTTGTCTGAATAACAGGTGTCACCTATACTATGGACAGAGTGATGGCCCCAAGAGGGAAGAAAACAGGGCAGAAGTGCTACACCTGGGCTCGGGTCTGTGAGGACTCCATGGGAAACAGCTAAGAGAATTGCTGAAAGAACCTGAAGCTATGTGCTAGTTATTTTGAAAGCTGGAAGGCTGTAGGTGATTTAGGGCCTTATATGGATGGAGGTCTGGCTGATTTATTTTGTGTACTTTACTCTCATTTAGATTGCTTCCTTATGTGATTGCAGCAATGTATCATAAACATAAATGTGTACATTTGACTGACTGCCTCTCAGTTGCAGGGTAAGAGTAAATTACAGATAATGCATTGTAGTCATGGCTAAGAAGTTGCATCAGTGCTACTATGGAGAATTAGTTTATGTGCTTTGGTAGAGGATTTTTTTATTTCCTGTTTTGCAGGATGGGGTTTAATACTTTCTCCTTCTCACTTCTTTTTGTATTTTTTTTCCCCTTGAAATTTTTCCCAAGAGTCAGATCTTGGATCAGGTCAGACCAGACCTCTCACTTTTAATCTCATTTCTGGCCATTTTGGAAAGGTGAATAGAAATACTTGATAATTGTTTTTCTTAGAATAACAATTTTTAAAAAGTTTATTGAAAGGAGGCAGGGCATTCTTCAACATCTCTGCAACACTGAAAAATAAGGGGATGGAAAATGTAGCTGTGTAATATTTAGCTGCAGTAATTATATTTGCATAATTACTAATTGCTTGTGTGAAAATGCCTCTCAAGAGGGAACTGCAGCAGTATCCAGTGCTTGTCAGTAATTGGCAAGACTACTCCTAAAAAATTAAATAAATAAAAAGAAAAAAGTGTGAAAACACCCTTACATTTGGCTTTGGAGCATATGCTACCAGAGAAGTTCTCTGCATGAGGTGTTGGGTTAGCCAGGCTTTTCTGAGGCTTTGTAAAGTTGCAGAGCAGCTCCATAAAAGGAGATGTCATTAATGCTGAGACCTTTCATACTTGTTCCATGGGTCACACACTGCTGACCTCAGGTTTTCCTACATGGGAATAAGCAGGGGAGAGATACAGTATGAAAGAGAGAGAGAGAGGCAGCATGGGTGAGATAGAATGCAGCTATTTCTTGACAGCCAGGCTGATTCTGCTTGTTTTCATGGATTTTTTGGCAAACAGAATGTCCTCTGTTCTGTTTAACTACCCAACCCCACTTCTCTGAGAGTAAGCAGCACCATAGTTCCATAAGCAAAGAACGTGAAAAAACATTTCCTCTGACATTTGGAATATGGGCTTCTTAATTTTTAAAGCTATTGTATTTAGCAGAGAAGTATTTCCAAATCTATAGATGATAATCTAACAGATTTTACTTGTCTTTCTGTATTCAAAGATTTCTGGTTTTTTGACAGGAACCAAGGAACTGTATGATCATTTACTTGAACTGTATCTCATATGTAGTTCTAATTTTATAACTTCTTGATATCAGAGTCTTATGTGTTAAACAATAGGAATAGCTTATTTGTTCACATTCCATGGAGATAAGACTTATTGCTTGGACTGGCCATCCTCATTGTGAGCAAGGAGCAGAGCTTCTGAAATTATAAATCAAGTTTTTGAAGCATCAGCAAGTATGAAGTACATATAGCATTTTGAGAAGCTTTGTATAGTGGCTTTGTGAAGTCACTTCCCTTTTTAATTTTTATCTATTTGTTATTCTTATTGGGATATAGTATTTTTATACCTTTAATACTGTTCTAACCATGTTTCCTTCTGTAGACCTCCCTCTATAGGCTTATATCTATCTTCAGAAAAGGGGTGGACCAGTTTTGATAGGTCCCTTGAGTTCACCTGCCGGTGGTGTTTCCAAATCCTCTGTGAATACAGTGTCCAGTTCAGACAGTGTCCATGACTCTATTGGTGAAATACTACCACTTCTTCACTGAATTCAACCTTTTTCTACTATGTTAGTCATCTTCCACCTCCAAAAACAACAGTGAAAAATGCCCCTCTGCCTCCTATGGTCTGACATTGCATAATTTGCCGTTATACTAATTTTAACTCCTTCCAGTAGAGATCCCTTGTGGGAAGGAGTGGTTGTTGGTGGATTTATTGTGGCTGGCTCATGCCTGTATCTCTACTTCCCAACTACTCCAGGGCTTGAGCTCTCTTTTAATTCTGCATTTCATGTCTTCTGTATGTCTGGGTCTAGAACAAGCCATTTGGAATACAGAATAAATGCAAAACAGTAACAGTGTGCGAGGTGTCCTGTTATAAAGGGAGGGAGACGAACTGCAAAGGCTTTTTAAGCATTTTTCTTGAGTCATTCCTTCCTGCTCCTTTGCCAATTGGTTTAAGAGTGGGAAATGCTGAGATAAAATACAACTGCACACCTGACAATTTGAATGCTGCTGGCCGTTAATAACTGTTGCTTCTCATGCAATCTGAAATATGTCTGGATTAAATACATTTTTATTTAGTTTCACATATATTTATCCATATATTTAGTCTGTGAAGTATGCAAGAGTAGGAAAATCTTCTCTGATGTCAAGCTTAGTTTGATGGTTTGGGTTGCAAGGCAGGTCAGCTTTGAGTTGGCTTAATTTACTATCTCATGATGAAGCAAACTGAGCTACCTTGAATAGCTGAAGTTTACAAAAGCATTACTTAGGATATAGGATTAGTAGAATGATGTGCTGTTTGTTTTGCTTTATATTTTTCCAAAATGTTAATTGATTATCTTGTTGGATTCCTGTCCTTTGTCCTCCTGAGAGATGTATGTTCCTTTTGAGTGAGTACTGAGTGCCAGAATTAGCAGGAAAATCTCTGAATCTTGGGGGGTGGAGAAACAACAAAGCCTGTCCCTCTAAGGAATTTCTGTCATTCCAGATAAATGACACATCTTGTTTGGATCCTTCTATTCTGCCTTGGCTAGTCTGGCAGTTCTGAAGCTGCCAGGCCTGCCACGCAGTGCCAAGGAGAGGGAGAAGCAGTTCTTGCTGCTGTACAAAGTGTTGCATAATTCAGTAACTCAGTTTTTGGCAGTTCCATAAATATATGTTTGACTTTAGGCAGTCAAAGTTCAAGTAAGGGGATACCATAAAATAAACAGAAGACTTGGAACAGTTTTTGGATTAAAAAAAATCCAAGGTTGCATACTTGGTGCAAATTATTTTTCTGCATAACATGATATAGCTTTGTAGAGCAGATCATGATAATGTTTATGATTTGACTTTTTAAAATGGTTCATTAAAATTACTCATTATTCTTTTTTGTTTTCCTTCTTTTGTTTCCCCAATTTTAAAAAGCCCTATACTGGGGCTTCTTCTGGGGTTTCTTTAGTTTTTCTGGTGTTAAATAACAATTACAGCTTTATCTGAACTTAGTTCCTGACATTCTTCCTGATGCTGACCACGACATGCATTAATTGTTCATGCACATTTTCTCTGCCTGTTTTGTTCATAACAACATGCGTAAGAGACAGAGTATTAAATGTGTTTTATATGCTGAAGAGACTTCCATGTTTTTGTGGGGTATTAATTACAGTGTTTCTAGGGTGGTGGAACTGTGGTGGTTATATTTGAAATTGCTCTTTGCTTCTGTTTGTAAGACTGTCTTTTCAATTGCTTATGATTGCGCCAAAGTTCTGCTATCTGGGCTAACACTTCCATTGTCAGGAGAGAAGGAGGTAGCCAAGTTAGGACTGGAGTATCTCAAATAAGTCAGTATATAGTAATTATTTACACATTGTGTGAACAATGTCCATCTTTTGTAAGCTGCTCTCTTAACTGGATGTGTTGGATGTGCTTGGCAAATCAAAATTTTTGACATGGATTAATTTGGGACCCTCCATGATTTGCTGCCATTTAAAAAAAATATTTTTTTTGTTTTTGTTCTGGATTTCAGAAAAACTACTTCTCCTATTAGAGACTCAGATTCCCTGAAAGTAAGAGGTGGCCCTGTACAGTCTCCATAGATTCATCATCATTTTGGTCTCAAAAGTGTATTGTTGAGGTGTTTCCCTTTGTCCTGCAGCAGTGTGCACTGTAAATTTTTGTGCTTCTGGAGTTAAAGCAACATCGGTATCTTAAGTGGAAAAGGAAGGAAGAAGTCTCTACTGAAACAATAGAGAATTAGATAAATTGCTTATATTTTACATAATGTTTTTTGCTTTTTTCTTATAGAAAAAGTACAGAAAAGGATCTGTGGATATTTCAAGGATTAAATGTGTAGAAGTTGTAAAAAGTGATGGTATTATCCCCTGTCAAAATAAATATCCCTTTCAGGTATGTTACTTTTATATATAATATATAAATTACAGTGCTCTTTTCAACAGCACCAAGCCATTTGGATGCAACTGGCTTGAAATTGCTGTCATTTCCAAATACTGAGTCTGCTCTCTGAGACTATGTGGGAGGTGGTTCAGAACTGGTGATTAAAAACCAACCCCAGCAAGCTCTGCTGCTCCTGAAGTCCCCTCCCTTGGGAGTTTTTCCTTATAGACTTGGTGTTTCTCTTTTCCCCACCCTTTCTGCTTCAGTTTTGCCTGGGAAGTGCCTTGTCATAGTCTGCCTGCAAAATGGGTTACCTGGCAGCCTGTTCTCCTTCTCTTCATTCTTTCACATTAAATTAAACTGTATTACCATTACATTATATAAGAATAAGAAAATTAATCTAAAACTTGTTGTATTTTCTTCCATTATTAATGTAATGGACATAAACACAGAAAACAAAGTGCGTAGAAGGGAAGAGGAATTGTTTAGATATGAGGGGTTGGATGCTGTGTCTGCTTATGATAAAAGGAATGGTTGTAGTTAAGGGAGCAATACTTGCTTTCCACCAGTAGCAGCAATAAAGAAAAAGAAGACAGGACTCACTCCAGAGCAGGACATAAATACAAGGAGTTATGAAATGGCTGGGAACAAAGGATGTCTGATTATGAAATAGCTTTAGCAATTAAATGGAAGTGTTTTTGGAAAACATATGGTGAAGAATGAGCAAAGCAAACATTTTAAGGAATACTCACAAGATAATGTACCATTACAAGATCCTTCCTTATTCTACTGAAAGCATTGTATTTTAATAGTAAACCCTAATAGCCTTTTCCAAGTTCTTGTATTTTGTGCCTGAGTACACATTTGCCAAATTATAGTAATTTGTCTTGTTCTGTTTCCTGAGGAATAAATAAATTAATATTACCGGGTGAATGTATTTGGATTATTTCTTTTCCCCCCTTCCAGGTTGTATATGATGCTAATACGCTCTATATTTTTGCACCAAGTGCAGACAGCCGGGATCAGTGGGTGAGGAATCTGAAAGAAGGTAATGAAAATTGCTTATACTTCACATCTGACATATGTAGATACATCTTACTTGAGCTGACTGGCTGGGATGGAGTTAACTTGGTGCTGTGTTTTGGATTTGCGGCCAAAACAGTGCTGAAAATACACCAGTGTTTTAGTTGCAGCTGGCACAGCATGGAAGCTTTGCCTTTTTGCTCCCTCTGCCCCCACAGTGAAGGGGTTGGGGGTGGGTAAGAGGCTGGGAGGTGACACAGCTGGGACAACGAACATGAACTGACCAAAAGGGACCTTCCAGGCCATGTAATGACAAGGCTGGCAACAAAAACTGGGGTAAAGGAAGATGAGGGTTGGGATTTTCTGGCTTCCATATTGGCAGTTGCTCAGAGTCTGACTGGGCATTGATCTGCTTTGCGAGAGATGGTGAGCAATTGCCTTTGCATCACTTGTGGGGTTTTTTTAATTTCTTTTGGTTATTAAACTGTCTTTATCTCAAGTGTTTTCCTCTTGTGCTTTCTATTCTCTACCCTGTCCCTCTGGGTGCGGAGGCGAGTGGGCAAATGGCTGTGTGAATGCTTAGCTGCTTGCCAGTGTCAACTCACAACAAGGTAGAAAAACAAAATGGTAAAGCTCCAAGCATCTATCCACTGATTTTTATTTTTATTGGGCCAGCTCATTGTTTGCATACGTATCAAGTTATAACAGGTACTGGGAGTATCAAACACCCACTGATTTAATTTGACTTGTGACGTCCAGCTGCAATCAGGATTTGGCTCTACGTTTTTGTGCAACATGTAAATCATCAAAAAGCTTATCCAGGCTCATTAATGGCATTGGTGGAAAGTTCTGTTTGAATAGAGCTAGACAGCATGTTGGTTTTACACTGATGTAACATGACAGGAGGCATCTCCTCTGAGATGCAATCTGATTAGTGCTATCATAGTGAGTAAAGATCTTTTATTCAAGAGGCTCTTAAATCTTTCTGCCACCATCAAATGGTCACATTAATTGCAAGTGCTTTGCAAAGTAATAAGAAATAATTCCTGGCTGGAGACCACAGGGCAAGGAATAACCTCTGAAACTCAGCAAGCCAATAGGATGGGGGTAAGGAGCCTTACAGATCAAACACAGGCATTGTGCTATTAAAATAGTGACAAATGTCAGCTATCTTTCCCTCCAGAACACTATTTGTAGAGGAAATTGAGTCACTTACAGCAGTAACAAAAAGAAAAGGGACAGGCTGAGCCCCCAGGGCCTTCACAGCTGCATGACTGCTTTGCCTGGTGCAGGTGGGTGCCTGGTTCTTTTGTTGGTGTATCAAAGGCCTGCCCCTGCTGCAGTGGCTTGTTTAGGCAAGGAGTATAGCACTCTCTTCTGGAATAAAGCTATGTATTATCCTAAAAAATGTCCTCTACTCTCCTCACATCATCTCCACATAAATTTGCATGAAGGTTGTTCAGAAAAAACAATTATAAAGCAAGGACAAGTGAAGATTAATGCCTCATGTCAAAGATACTGTAATATTTATTGAAAATTGCCTTCTTGTAGGTTTTTTTGTATCTTTCAGTATATGCTCTTTTTCTTCTTGTAGAAATAAAGAACAACAGCAATATAATGGTAAAATATCATCCTAAATTCTGGACAGAGGGAATTTATCAGTGTTGCAGACAGACAGAAAAATTAGCACCCGGCTGTGAAAAATACAATCTTTTTGAAAACAGTAAGTACCTAAATTTTCATATGAGGTTGGTTTGGCATATTTTTCTACTTTTTTTTATATGATCCTGTCATCACACCTGAATGCCCTAGATATTAGGAAAATTTGGAGAGCAGAGTGAATCACTGATACCGTGCCCAAAGTAAATAAAAATATTTTTCATTTAAATGCATTTTGTAAAAAAGAAAAGCCAGTGAATTGTCCTTGCAAAAATGTTTTGAAAAATCTGAAAGGAAAATTGAGGTTGCTGAGTTTGTTTCACTTGGTTTGTTTTTCCCTGAAACTTACTTGACCAAGTGCTTAACTCAGGCTGAGGATAAAACCTGATGGCAAAGTAGATTCAGCTAGAAATCCTTGCCAGCACTTCAGTTTTAATAAATAACTTCAACACACACACATAAAAGATTAATGTTGCATTTGGTGTTACCATATCAGTGTAAAAATTATACAAGAAGTCTTAATGTAATTTACAGACACTACTGAATTTACTTGGAGGCTTGTAAATGTCCATATGCCAAACCTGGATGAACTGTGACTTCTGTAGGCATGTGCATCTTCCAGCATCTGAATCACAGATTCTGCTTGTTCAGCACCAGATGCTGTAGCATTCGAAGATGTGCAGGCATGACCCTCACTGCAATATTGTCATACATAAGGACAAGTAATTTAGTCCTCAATGTAAGGAAAATTCTATACTAGGAAAAGAAATGTAGCCATTGCTTACCTCCCAGTGAAATTAACAGTGCCTGGATGGTTCCCTGTATCAGGGCCTTCAACGGGAATGGTGGGAACCTGTGGATTTAGTTGCATTAAAAGACTTGAAGAACGGATCATGGTCAGCCTTATTTGTCAGGATGGTGCAAAACCTGACATATAACTTGACCTTTTAAGTGAAAAAACAGATGTTGATACGAACAGATGCATTATCATGGTGACAAGAACACTGCTTTCTTTTTAAATATCTTTTTTATCTCTCTTTCTGCATCTGAGAGCAGGTTCAGGGATTTCTGCATGGCACATTCAGATGTGGCACAGATATTGCCAAATACTATGGTGAACGTAGCCTGCCATTTGATTTAGGATGTTTTTGCAAGAATATTTTATCAACATTTTCCTAATGCTTAACTGGACCTGTCTTTTTTTCCTGACCTTCTGAACTCTCTTGAAAGCTATCTAAGATATTAAGACCTTATAATCTGTAATTTAAACCTTTTATCCTTTTTTTACCTCTGCTCTGTTTCTAGGTGTAATGAGATTTCCCTCTCCAATGCCACAAAAAATTGTGGTAGGTAGTGCCTTTAAAATTTTGCATAGATAATTGCTGGTTTTTGAAATGGCAGTTAGATTTCCTGAGATTCATTCCATATCCTATGGCTAAGGTTTATTTCTGTATGTGTCAGTGGACATCATGCTCTTACATCAGGGTGGAAATACCCCTTTGAAATTCAGCTGCACCTCTGGCAGCTGTGGGGCTGCAGAGTGAGCCAGCCCTGTGGGTAGCACATGGGGGATTGTCTGCCACACTCTCCAGCTGCCTCTAAGGGCCACCACAGCTTGCTCCTGGAGACAACCCAGAATTAGCTCAGCTTTTGCCCCTGGGATGCTGGGCTGGTTTGCACTGGTGTGATGGTTTGAGTGGGTGGGGTGGGATAATGGAGCAGCATAGGATGATAATAATGTTGGGTCGTTTTCAGCGAAGGCCTCCACCACCTGTACCTCCAGTTGAAGAAAATGGCCATGAAGAGGAAGAGATAGTTGTAGCAATGTATGATTTTGAGCCTACAGAGCATCATGATTTAAGATTAGAGAAAGGTGAAGAATATACCGTGATTGAGAAGAATGACATTCACTGGTGGAAGGCGAGAGACAAATATGGGTGAACACAAATTCCTTATTTTTCATTATTAAGTTAATAAGACTGTTTCCATGTTGTAGTAGTTTATATTGACTGTGTGTGTTAACAAATAACTGTTAGACCCTGCTTTGGATCCCAGCCCTGAAATTTCATCCATATCCTTCTTCCCACATAGAAATAAATTTTTTTAAAGTGAGGTGCTTGATAGATGGTGAGGCCTCAGTGCAAAGACTGTTGCAGAGCTGGAAACTTTCACAATTCTACTTTCTGTCAGGCTTTATGATTTCCCAATTAAAGCATCAGCCAACCTGCAAAACCTCACTAGACTGGAACAGTATTCCCTATTCCGGGGGAACAGATCATTAGGGAGTAATATACTTAACAGTCAGCTCAGCAGGCTCCAACTTCCAGACTTCATCTTATTTAATAGCTGGATCATTAAGGTCAATCTTTGAATGAGTTGGGAGAGAGTTGCAGTAAGATGCCTTAATGACTACAACTTTACATTCCCTGGAATAAATTTTTTCCCTGTGGTTTTAAAGGTGAACATTTCCATACTTTAATATTTATCAGGTTCCTGTTGCAATATGTTAGGGGTAAATGTGACTTACCAGGCTATGGCAGGTTCCAAATACATTTCCAGTGACTGGCTGAGACCACTGAAGAGACAAAGCAGCAGAGGGTTACTCTTCTTCATCCCTTCTGCTGGTTTGCTTGAAGACTTCTGCTGCCTGTGTCACTTCTCTAGGTGCAGTGAAAGCTAATGTGGAAATGCTGATGCAGAAAATTAGTTTCTGTATAATCAGAAGTAGAGTGGGTGGGTCAGTAATAAATAATTACTGGTAATTAGCAGAATAAAACACTGTCTTCTAGGCATGCAATTTTACACATTTTCACTCAGATTATGTATTTTATTTTATTTTTTTAGAAAACAAGGCTATATTCCAAGTAACTATGTAACAGGAAAGAAGTCCAACAACCTTGATCAATATGAGTGAGTGAATATTTGAATTAAAATCTAGAAGATCATAAAATGAAAGCTATGGTTTGAGAATTACCAAGTATTTTTAAAGTTTTGAAAGAAACAATTTACGTATGATAGTACTGATCCCAGAGACTAAATGTAAATATTTCAAATATACATATGTTTGCTCTGATTCTCTTATTTTTTTTTCTGTCATATATAATGTAGTGTCAAGCCAGTGAGATGGCCATGAGGCATGCAGTTTTTAGGCTATTACTGTTAAAGCAAAAGAAACCTTCCCTATTCTCTGATAGACAAAGGGTAACATTAAAGGAAGTGTATCCATTATGAGTGTGCTGAGTGCTTTTTTAGTATTAAAGTGGTGTGTCTATCCAAAGTGTGTGGCAATAAGATAGTAGAATATAAAACAGTGGAAATCATTCAAAGTAAACATAACAGATCAGAGATTTTGGAAAACAGCTCCAGTTTTCAAGAAAATTTATTACTTGATCTCAGTGTATGCATGTAACTTATCAGCTGTAAAAGCATAGCTTTTTTATTAAAAAAAAGGCAAAAAAAAGCTTTTTCCAGTTGATGTTTAATTATGGAGTACTTATTTAAGAACATCAGGATAAAATTTAACACTGTAGTCTCCAAGCCTGTTGTTCTTGACATTCAGATTTCAGTATAGCATAAAACTGTTGTGCTTGAGAGCTTAAGACATATTTAATGACTTTTAGATAAAATGGAACTACAAGGAAATAATAATTAAAACCAGTTTACAAAACCACATTTCTTGGTCCAAAACTCTACTCTCAGCCACGCAGGGCTCCTATTGCTGTGTTTTGACAGAAGGTAAAATTTCCTCTGGGATTTTCCCCTCAGCCTTACGTGAGGGAATTACTTGTTCTTTGCTGCTTTCTCATGTTTGTAGCTCTTGCTAAGAGCCCTGCCCTGCTGTGGGCTGGGCTACAGGGCTGGTAGAAAGGGAAGGAAGGAACTGGGCTGCCTTATCTGGTCCAGCCACTCTGTGCCTTACCACCTTGGGGCTGTAATTCTGAGTCTGTTCAGGGAGGATTACTCCAGGTCATCTACCAACTGCAAGAAACTACTATCTCCAGAAGAGCAAAACTTGATTAGAGGCTGTCGTGCCACTTCCCTGCTCAGTTACCCCTGTGGCATCATAGCTCAAGATGATTGCCCCATGACATTTAAGAGCTGCCTGTTTTTCCTTTAGAAATTATTTGCTGCAGCTGGCTGAAATGTCAGTGCATCTGTGGCTGCTTTAACCTGTCCATGCAGCACTGAGCTCAGGGATGTGCAACCGTGACATTTAATTCACTCTTGACCTCCTCTTTGGTAGGTGGGTCCTCCCTGGAAAACCAGAACCATGACGTTACTGCATGAGCGGTGGAGCCGCCAGCTCCGCCGGTGGCTGGACCAGGGTGTGTAGGCAGCTGCTGCCCTGGGGCTGCCAGCCTGCCCTCAGCCTGCTGTTCACAGCAGCTACTGCCACCAGCCTGAGTGTGTTTCAGGAGTGTTTTTGCCAAAAAAATGAGCTCAGTTACCTGAATTGTATTTGCTTCTGCAGGATCTCATTGGATTTGTTTCAGGGCGTTTTTATGGGATAACTGCACAATGTAATAAAACTGATTTTTGCACACTAAAAAAGGTTCAGTTCTTGACTTCTAAAATTATTAAATCTTTAGCTTTGTAATACTTCGCTTCAAGCATTTTATGTAAATCATGTACCTTGGAGAAGTTTTGGTTACTTGTGTTGTGTTGCAGGTGGTACAGCAGAAACCTAAACAGAAGCAAGGCAGAGCAGCTTCTCAGAAATGAGGTGAGCACAGCAGCCTTGCAGTATTAACTGTGAAATTCATGTGAAGTATCTTCTTTTATTAAAGCAGAGGCTTACTTTGGCATATGCCAGACACAGGACAAGTAGAAGAGGTATGCAGCTTAAAACTGGCTGTAGGTAACTGTCAACGTGCTTGTGTTTTAGGATAAAGAAGGTGGTTTTGTGGTGAGAGACTCCAGTCAGCCTGGCCTCTATACCGTTTCCCTTTATACAAAGTTTGGAGGGTGAGTTTCTGTGGCTGCTCTGCACACCTTGTCTTGTCCAAATCCATTTGCATCTGCATCCAAATCCATGGGCTGGAGGAAAGCCCAGGACAGAGCTCAATAAAGAAATGAGGGCTGCTGTGGTAGAAAAGACAGGTGACTAGAATGAGCTTCTCGATTCCATGGTTAGGGCACATTTGATTTAATCCAGTGTAGACCTGAGCCTCCGCCCAAAGAAGGAGGTCTTGCTCTCCCATGCTGTGTTTGATCTCTTCCCCCCTGCCATCCTAAGTATTTGCTTTGGTGTGTGGTGAGCTGGACTGGGGAGCATACTGGGCTGAAAATTAACCTTTTAGGGGTTAATCTTCAACTTGGTCTGAGCACTGAGATGTAGGCTCATCACCAGCACCTGAGATCTTTCTTATTGAAGCTGTTCCTGAGGCTTGTGACATTGGGCATCTGCACTGGCCCGTTCAGTTTCCTTTTCCTAGTCAATGTGCTCCTCTTAAAAAACCCATGACATATGACATTGCATTATTATTAATTGTTACTATTGTTGTTATTACTATTTTTGCAGAGAAGGTTCATCAGGAATAAGACACTACCATATAAAAGAAACAGTGACGTCACCAAAGCAGTACTACCTCGCAGAAAAACATCTCTTTAACTCCATTCCAGAAATAATTGAGTATCATAAACATAATGCAGCAGGTAGATGAACTGGATTTTTTCTGTCACTTAGCATAGATTCGAAAGGGACCCTGAGGCATTTTAGAGTTTTAATGGAAGTTTTTAGGTTTTCACAGATCCTGCTTTTCAGGAAAGTAATGAGACACTGCATTTTCACATTTTTTTCAATATAGGCAATAATTTGAAAGGTTTTATGTAAACATATAGATATTAAAAATAATAATAATAATAAAAAAAATATATATATACATGTATATTACTGTCCCCAGAGTAACAGAAGAATAGTTGTATTTAGTCAGAAAAAGTAATTAGTTTAGCTCCACATAATGTCTTTACCAGCTGCCTGTATCCCACAGCAGATGGACAGGGATGATACTTCCCCAGAGTACTCACCAGGCACTAGCTTTTTACCTGCTGGTCACCACTGCTTAAAGTGATCTAATCTTCCCCTTATAGCAAACAGTTTAGGACAATAATAATGTGTTTACACATGTCTTTGTAAAGCTTAGACACTTTGGAGCTATGTCTGTTGCTGTTGTCTGCCAACTGTATGATGGGATATGGAGAGTTTAGGAATTAGGTTCAAGGCACAGATACCAATATAGTATATTTTTTGCAATCCAGTCTGTGCATAAATTTCGCTCCTGAGCAGTAGTTTCCAGATGTTTATGTCAAACTCAGATATCCCAGCATTTCCTGATGATATTCTGAAAAATGCCTTTCTTGAAAATATACTCCCAAAACATAACCTTTCTTTTAATTTGTTATAACTGATGTTACTACTTATTTTTAATTGCATAATTTCTTTGAGTCATATCAAGCTCTGACAAGCTTTTAGAATAATATTCAGCTAGCATGCACCTTTTATTTTGCGTATGTAAAATCCGCACTTGGAAGTGGTGGCATTAATATGTATGAAATAGACGGTAAAAAGTAATGTTGTGAGTTTTAGATAATTTTTCTGATCTATGAAAGGGGTCCCCAGCCTTTAGTAGTCCAGAACTGTAAAACACAAATACATATGCATATATCTATACTCATCTCTCACCAGTAAAGAAGATGCAGCAAGTTAGATACAGTGAGTGCTCCTGTGTACCTCTTATAGCCGCTTTGAATGGTCAACATAGCTCCATAGCAGAAAACATGATCAGAGCTGTAAATAGTGATAAGCTTATTGTTAATCAGTGTTGAAGTCTGCAGTGAAAAAGTGGCTGATTTGCTGCCTGGCACTATTTCAGAAGTAAACTCTGTCTCTTGAATTATCGCTGAACCTCAGGTCTTGTCACGAGGCTGCGTTACCCAGTCACCCCAAAGAAGACAACAGCACCAACAACAGCAGGATTCAGCTATGGTAATTGTGTGTTAAAATCATCTACATGTATTTTTTCTAAAGGTTTTATATATGTTAAGATGCTGCAATGTTTTCTAAGAATGTTTTGTACTATGATTGGCTATACTAATTCACACGGGTCCAAACTGTAGCTTCTAGACCTTGCACAGAGCATCGACATGCAAAGGTGTCCTGGCTGGTGGTAGGCGTGTGGTGACAAGGGCAGCAGTGAGGAGAGTCAGAACCTGTCACTGGTGCTCCAGGGGAATTTGGCGTCTTTCCCCACACTTCTGTGGACACCTTGAACTCTGCAAGATTAAAGAGCTATGCCTTTGGCTCCTTCATATAAGCCTCCAGACTTCTGACTCAATCTTGGCCCTTTGATCTTTGTGGAAAGGTTACTTTTTTTTAAAATACAAATTTGGAATAACCTGTTTAAGCATGGCACATTGGGTGATGTGAGCAGTTTCTACACATTGGCACAACTTTCTATGATGGCAGCTTGTGGAAATCAAGCCTGGTAATATCGGTATGTAATTACTGGCCTCAGGAAAATTTGAGTTTTGCCTTCTGTGTTGATCAGAGGCTGCTTAAAGGTCATGTCTAGCTAAAACTGTTTAGTGAGGTATCAAAGTGTTTTGTTTTCAAGTTAATTCTAAGGTGTTTTCTCCCTAAATTCCCTAATTTGCTAGTAATCCACTTTCCCTTTCTTCTTCCTTATCACCTACCAGTTCAGTAGGTTACTTAATACAGAAGTCATGGGGTTTCTTTCATTCTGTTTTATAGAGAAATGGGAAATTAATCCCTCAGAACTGACATTCATGAGAGAACTGGGGAGTGGTCTGTTCGGCGTAGTGCGCCTTGGGAAGTGGAGGGCACAGTACAAAGTGGCCATCAAAGCAATTCGGGAAGGGGCAATGTATGAAGAGGATTTCATTGAAGAAGCTAAAGTAATGATGTGAGTTGTGTGCTTGACAGTTTTATTGCCGGTTTGAGGCCTCTGATGCCATAGACTGATTATAAATAAAATACTAGAGGCAGGTGGTATGTTTTCAGTTTTGTGGGTGGAGAGCTAGCACTGGGAGGAGGAAGTAGTAACGACATGATCTCAATCTTTTTAGGAAACTAACACATCCTAAATTAGTTCAGCTGTATGGTGTGTGCACACAACAGAGACCTATTTACATCGTGACAGAGTTCATGGAGCATGGCTGCCTTCTCAATTACCTGAGACAAAAACGGGGAGTTTTGAGTAAAGATGTCCTGCTCACTATGTGCCAAGATGTATGTGAGGGAATGGAGTACCTGGAGAGAAACAGCTTTATCCACAGAGACCTGGTAACATCCCCTTAGGCAATACACTCCTCTTTGGAATTTTTATGTTTGAACTAACCTATTACTTTTAGAACAGCCTCATTGTAAAGAATTGCTTTTGCTTTTTTGTAAGTAGTTGAAGTTGGTTCTTTTGGATCTAATCAATTTTCTAAAACGGCTCTGTACAGAAAACAATTTTCTGTCTCCCAGGAAAATGGGATAAAATCTAAATGTTTTATAAGGAATTAATAGCTATTTGCACTGATACAATAGTCTGTCGCTGTTCTGTATTGGTGCCATTTTCACCAGTCATCAGTCCCATAAAATAGTAATTGTTTTTCTGGTGATTTTTTACAAAAAGTTCTCGTTGTCAAAACAAGAGCAAATGCACATGTACTTTTTATAATGAGAATACACCACTGAACTTGGTAAATTGGTGACCTTGCTAAGCAATGAGATCAAAGTCCTCATTAGCTTGTTATAATTTGCTTGCAAGAGGCTACATGTTTTTCATCCAACTCTAACCATTCCTTTTGCAGGCTGCCAGAAACTGCTTGGTGAGTGACTCAGGAGTGGTCAAAGTGTCAGATTTTGGAATGACAAGGTATGGCTGAGTATGCAAACACATTTGTGGGGCTTTTGGAAAATTCACTTAATCTTTGGACTTAGTCATAAAGCAACACACGCCTAGCAAAATTACAGGAAAAAAGAGATTTTTTGACCTCTAGGGAACATCCTTTGGTTCATTTTTTTCCAGAGCTTTTAAAGCTTTTTCATTCTGTGGACACATGTCAATTTCTTTACTCATTTTAATTCTGGAAAAATCAAAACTGGGCAGCTTATTCTCTAAAGAAATTAGTGTGTTATGAGAGGCCTAGCTTTGCATTCACTTTGTTGTCTGACTGATCTTAGCATCTTTCTGTAGTATCTGTGAAAATCTTATAAATTTTAATCTTGTAGTGATGCAGGAGGCATATTAGAGCTTGTGTCTTTGACAGCAGAGCTCATGCTGCAGAGATAAGATCTGTTAATCTGTATTTTGGTAAATAAATGATAGGAAGAGGCTGTTCAGTGAGTCTGAGATCTTCTTGGAGTAGATGGTTCAGAGTTCCATTTCATTAGCAGAAGTGCTGGGGAATGCTGAGATCTGGAGTGGGGTTAATTTCCTGCCCTTGTTAGCACCTGTGGGTGATAAATCAAGTGGGTAATGTGTGAGGAGTGGGGCTTGCAAAGGAAGGAGTTACAGCACCATGGTTTGACTATGCTCTTCTTGGCTTTTACCACTTTTCTGTGCTACTGAGTTTCTGTGTCCCCTGACATCTGAATTCAGACTGGCCAGTGAGAAACAGAGCACATTTCTCTCATAATACAGACATTTAACTTCTAAGTGTACTATATCTATGTGGTATAGCTGACAATCACAAGAGAGACTCTGAGGTCATAAAGAAAATGAACTGTCTTGACTGAAACACTAGTACTGCCCCAGAGAAGCAATTTTATTGTGTGATGCTTAATAGTCATGGCCATTAGGTGGCAATATGAGCTTCTAATACTCCGCATCTAAACTATCGTTTGCAGGCATGAAGGCTGACTGAAGGATATGGGGTTTTTTGTTGTTAGTTTTTTGTTTGTTTGTTTGTTTTTAGGTATGTCCTTGATGATCAATACACAAGCTCCTCAGGGGCCAAATTTCCTGTGAAATGGTGCCCCCCAGAAGTTTTTAATTATAGCCGATTCAGCAGCAAGTCAGATGTGTGGTCGTTTGGTAAGACATTCATCGCTGAAAGAAAGCACTGTTTTTACATTTTATCAATAGCAGTTAAGCTCCAGTCATTGGTAAGGATTCAGACACCTGAGAAGAAGCTCAGAGAAACTATTTGCCGTTGTTTTATGCTTGCATAAATTTCCACTGAGACCTTTAGAACTGTTATTTATTAAAGTCCATGCTACTAGAATAAGGTGTTTTCAGTGATGACACATGCAAGCACTTTCTAGAATATGGATCTCAAACTATTTATCTACCAGCAATCCTAAACCCAGAACTCAAAATAAACATATGTTTACAAGTTATTTACTCTTCTCTTAATGTTTATTTTCTTTTCTTTTTTTTCTAAGGTGTTCTAATGTGGGAAGTCTTTACAGAAGGAAAAATGCCCTTTGAAAAAAGCTCCAACTATGAAGTGGTAACAATGGTTAGTCAAGGACACCGTCTGTATCGGCCCAAACTAGCCTCCAAGCAGGTGTATGAAATGATGATGATGTGCTGGCAGGAGGTATATACTTTTTTATTCTTTTGTCTTTGAATTGAAAAAAACGTCAGTATAGCAATAGTGATTAATCCCTTTTGCAGCATTCTGACTGTATCCAGCTTTCCCAGCTATTTGTGTGTTTATTGCCAAGACAAAGATCCCTCCCTGGTTTGCAACTGAACTAGCACTGTGATAAGAAAAAACACCCAGGAAATTTCTGTGAAATAAATGAACTATCAGACTAAGTATGCAAATGCATTAGTAACAAAACAAAATGATTGCTAAATCTGTACTGGTCAGGATTATATCAATGTACAAATACCACTAGCAAAGAAATTCAGTCAGAATGGTTCAGAGATAGATTCTCTGTTTTTATATAGTGTCAGTTATTAATCATTACAGAAACATGCCAGAATGACCAACAATATTTTTAAAGGAATACCTAATTCCCTGATTATAAATTCTATAGGAAACATAGATTAACTTGCAGTTAAATCTAAATACAAATCCAAAGGTTTATAAAGAAAGAAAAAAAAAATACAGTGTACTGCTAAGCCACCTAACCAAGAAAGATACTGTACAGTTTTCCCAGGGTCAAAGAGGCAGCAAACCCAAGTGTAATACTTTAGCAACTAAATTGGTATAAAACAGTTTTTGTAGTATTAAAGAAGAAAGCCTCTAAGAGGATCAGTGCATTTAATGAAATGTCTCTAATTTTGAAAGAGCAATCTAAGAAACCAAGAATGGAAAGAGCTACATTATTTTTAGTTAGTCTTTGCACAGGGGGTGCTAAGGCAACACTGCTCTATTCCAGTAATAAAGATGACATACTGTCTGACACTTGTCTTGGAGGAGAAGGTGCTGGAACAGAGAGAAATCAGTCATCAAACCACCTGGTGCAGATCTAAAACTTACAAAACAGCTGGTTAATGCAGAAAAAAATACATTGAAAACAACAGTGCCCTGGAGGGCTGCAGAATGACAAATTTCTCTGTAGTTCAAAAATGCTATTTGTACAAGCCAAGAATAAATTTTGTTTCTAGTTGGTAACCTGCTTGACATAGTCATTAAAATGGAGTAATAAATTACCTTAACAGTAAATTTTTAGTGCTCTTTGAATAGTAATATGTGTTTACAGGATGTATATGAACATCAATTAATTGAATAAATTATTGATTTCATCAGGGGTTATTATAAAAAAAATCTAAGCAGACATCATGTAGGAGAGAGAGAATCTTTGAGAATCACAAACAGGGCACAAGTAATGACAAGATACCATCAGTCTTTGTCATAAAATATGATTAAGTGTAGGTACCTCACTCATTTAAATAATTTATTAATGATTTGTAGAGAGAGGTGAATACTGAGGCTTCAAAATTCAGCTAGTGATACAAATCTAATGAGGCTGATAAATGGAGGAAATTAAAGTTATCCAAATATACCAAAGATGCTAAATTAACTGTGTCAGCACGGAGACTAACTCAGTGTATTGCTGTAATTAAACAAAACAAACAATGTTATGGCACATAAGGAACTGTATGGAAGATAAATGGAGTAGATTAAAGATGCTGTTATATGTCTATAATGCAGTCTCATTTCAGAGTTCAAAAAAATAACGTTGAAGTAAAAGTTGCTTCAAAGAATGACTCAAAATTCTCAGGAGCATGAACAACTTGCATAAAGAAAGATTGGAGCAATTACTGGGGGAGGTGGTAACAGGGAAGGAAAAGAAAGTGTAGCACTATGCAAAATAACAAATTACATGATGAGTCTAGTCCGGCAACACCTGTTTATGCATTTTCGGAGCCTTAAAAAAAAGGTGATGCTTACTGAGATGAAGCAACACATCCAAAATCCACTCAAGAAAATATTTTTTGCATGTCTATCTCTAATGAAACGGTAAATTCATTGCCACAGAATGGTATCAAGACCAATAATTTATAAAAATCAAGACAACTTTCTGATCACAGCTGTGTATGCTTTTTATTTTTTAGAAACCAGAGGGGCGCCCGACTTTTGAAGACTTGCTTCACACAATCATTGACATTGCAGAGGGTGAAGATGCTTTCTGAAGAAACAACAGCAGCACAAGTAGAGGAAAGAAGCCACTTTCCAGATATGAGGTGTCACCATTTCTTTTTAAAAGCATGATCCTGTAAGCTACTGGATACTGTGAAATGGTGTGGGTAACCTGGAACACCTGATCGACTCCAGCACAAGGAGAGATTTTTGTGATGGTGGGAAATGAGCACAGTCTCTTCAGCAATACTAGCAGTCTCCATATTTTCACTGTCAGTATTGCATAGCTGGCAGTTGAGCTCTTTATGGAGGAAGAGAGAATGTGGCCTAAGCCCAGGACCCTAATTTGCTTTTAGTGAGTTGGGTTCATGTACTTACAGTCCACAATTCTGAGTTTCTCTTTACACAGGCAGTAATACTTGTAGTGATTTGCGTGCTTGAAAATTGAAGTATCTCTTAATGGCAATTTACTGACATTGAAATGTTTCCAAAGATTCTCCAGAAACTCTCTTTTTCCAATTGATGGGTGTTACATGACACATCAAGAACAAAAAACATGCCTTGTTCATTTGCACATGGCAGGTTGTTTATAGCACGGTCTTCAGTTTAGTGTAACACTCAAAAAGCTTTGCTTCAGAGCTGAGCTATGATATGCCCCAAGCCATTCTAGGCTGTTTGGTCAATCAGAGACCTCCCACGGTGAGTCTTGATGTTACTCATGAAAAAATAAGTCCAAGATTCAGCACAACTGGCTTTCAGTGTACTATAGTACCTTGTTTTGGATTAATTATAAAATAATTTATATGCTGTATGTGTTGTAAATATATAAATTCCATGCATTTATTTATATAAAGTGTGTTTTCCTCTTTAAATTTTCAAGCACAAGTTTGTCCTACCTTCACTTACATACATAACTTGATACATGAGGTTGTAAATTAAAGAAAGCAAACTCCCAAGTGTGTTTAAGGAGGGCTTCTCTTTCTGTCTGTCATCTGTACATACAGTGATCTAACCATTCTGTTCTTAAAAGAAAATGTTGTAGTATATGTGCATGTAAATAAACTGGATGTTAAGTATTGTTTGGAACCAACTGATGTGTTGCCAATAATTTACTGTCAGTGCATCAGAAGCCAAACTCATTGTTCATGTGAATATGGTGTGATTATAGTCCATATCTATACATCTGTGTTTACACATTCTATACTATATATATAGTATGAATATATATTTAAATTAACTTGCCCATGGTGAAATGTTCAGTGCAGAAATGCCTGAATTCTCTTTAGAACTTACATGCCCTGTCTCCTGTGCTAGAGTAGAGGCCAGTGTCTCCACAGTCTTGCTGAAGCCTGTTTCAGTTAATCTTGACTTTGTAACGGTGCATATGAGCAGTATTTGCACTTCAATTTTGCTTTAGCCACCTCCTGATATTATACGTTTTTCTTTTGTTACTTATGCTCTTGTGCCATTTGTAATAGAAAATGGATTGCAGAAAACTTTTTTTAGTATTTTTTTGCAAGTAGGCAGAGAGGAGTATGGTAAGGTTTGTTTCCAATCAAATTATTAAAGGTGACTATAGTTAGCTTAATG
Organism: Apus apus; assembly: GCF_020740795.1. Lineage (NCBI taxonomy): Eukaryota > Metazoa > Chordata > Aves > Apodiformes > Apodidae > Apus > Apus apus. The sequence goes on from NC_067285.1 coordinate 88,429,605, forward strand.
CATTCCATCATTCTTGCATTTGAGTGTTTCTGTAATAAATTTTGGAGATCCCTGCATTGCTATACTTAAGCCTTCATGTTCAAAAAAGAAGTGCTTTTCTTTTCTCATGCTATTCCTTTGAAAAGTTACAGGCTTTCAGAAAAGATATAGATGGCTATTTCCTTTTTCTTAATGACAAAGCCTCAGAAGATTATTGCAGCTGCGCAAACCAACTTGTCAGTGTTGTCCAATCTACTACCCAATCAACACCAGCAGCACGTATTGTTAAAGGAGAAAACTAGGAGGTTCTACCTGTAGTAATAAAAGGATTGTGGAAGATCTAAGGTAAGTCCGGCTCATCTTTCCTTCCCTAACTGCTCCTTTGCACCGTAGTTTCTCAGCTGAGACACTGAAAATTCTGGCATTGCCGGTGCTTTCAACAATACATCATGAGTAGTTCTACAGTAATAGGTAATTTTTCCCTTAAAACACAAATTAAGCATAGGAAAATAAGGAGATTAATAGTTTTCAATGAACCTTAAACCTGTTTCTTTATAATAATAATAATATATTTATAATTAACTTCTATCATTAAACACACTCTAACTGTGCAGACTTTTGGTAGCAGTTTCCGCAGTGGGGTGGGTGCTTTGAATCCAGCCCCTTCACCTGCCTCTTCCCAGCACCTGGGGATAATTTCTACATACCTGCTAACAGATGAAATACTTACTTAGGATGTCAGGAACTGCGAGGAATCCAGTTTCTAGATTAATGCTTTTTTTTCATTAAATACAGCGTTAGATGGTTAATTTTGGAAAGGATCAGAACAGCTCTGGAGGCAGCTGTCTTGCCAATTCTCCTGATGTCTTCAAAAGCAGGATGAAATTCTATACTGTCCTTCTGAATTAACTCACTCATCTTTAAGCAACTTTTTATTATTACTGAGTTTTCTCAAATATTGGGGTCAAAAATTCATCTGAACAGAACTCTCAGAACTTCTCGCAGAGCTGTGAGAAAAAAAACTTCCCTCTTTCCCTCGTTCCCTCTTTCTCTCTCTCTTTCTTTCTGTCTTTTTAATATTTTTTTTCCTGTAAAATGTGCGTTTGATACTAGAAAGCAGGCACTGTTTTAATCTCATTTTTTCTTCTTCTTTTTTTTTTTTTTTTGAGACACATGAGATGAGTATATAGTCTGATTTGTTTTTTGTTTTGTTGTGTTTTTTTTTTTAAGTAGGCGGGGTCAAGCAGTAATTGTGGTTTACTATGTTTCATATCAGAGTGAAGAAGAGCTCGGCTAGGGCTGTTTTACTGGCACACCTGATGAAGTTTGCATTTCCATTTGAATCTAAGCAGACAACCAGACATGATTCTTTCTACTTGTAAGTAATCTGGGCAGTGTATTTTGCAGTTTTGTTTTGTGCAGCAGCAGTGTACTTAGCAAATGAAATATTTAAATATTGCCGTAACAATTCCATTTTCTGTTGGGCTGCTCAGGTGATCTTTGTTCAGACTGCTTGTCTGGACTTTCAGAATTAGTTCTCAAATATTAATCCACTGCATGATGGATTCAGCAAAGCAGCTACATTTAGGGAGATATTTCTACATACTGCCCTTAAGAGCATGTACAGCGTAGACATGAATAAGCTGTTTGGTAGAACTAGGTCTGCCTTTCCTCCAGAGAATTAACTTACTGGAAAGACAGAAAGCCTCTGCTTGCATATGTGAAAAGTTGAAAGCTTGTCTTTTAAAGCATTTTTAAAAGCAAATTATACCATGGCTTTCTACTAGATCATTGATTTTTCTAGTACTGTTGAAAACTGACAGACGTACCAGATCAGGAGGCATGCCAGGTGTTACAGTAAGGATCTGGGTTTGATGGGTGAAGCCGAGTTTGTGGTGTTGATCACATTTAACCTGCTGCTCCACTGCAAGAGCAGGAACTTAATGCAGAAAAAATGTTAGAAGAGTGCAAGTGTTAGTCATGGCCTACAGTGCTTTCAAAATCAGTAGTGCTTTGTGAAACAGTGTATCAGAAAAAGAAACTCAAGCCAAGAAAACTATGAAATAACAAAATGCTGAAATGCAAATTTAAAAAATTAATCTCTAACTTGTTACTTTTATTTTTTTATACTACTTCTCAAAGGGTGCAAATTAGAGTGTGTGATAAGTGAAGAAAGGAGGAAGATTGTACATACAAAAATGTGTAAATTGGCCACCTGTACAGACAGTGTTATCAACCCAAAGCATACTGCTGGGCATTTTGGGACTTGATCAGGCCAGTTATTGGCAGCAATAGACCATCTCAAAGGGCTTGTGTGTTTTCACTAAGCCTTCTCTGTTTTCTTGGCACTATCTTTCTGCTTCTCAAGCAAACAGCTGTTTCTCACAGATGACCAGTCTTTTTATTCTTCCTCTAGCATCTCATTCTGCTCTGTTGTCCACAGATAAATTTGTTTTCAGGCCTCTAAGTTGATTATCTAAATGTCAGCTGCAAATGTTTAGTCTAAATGTTTGTAAGGCTAGTTTCAACACCAGTGTCCTAGTATTTCCACTTCATCCACATGCTTCTCTTGCCATTTCTCATTTCAAAACTATGCATGCTGAAAGGTCTGATTTTGAGCCTTATAATTTTATAGACTGTCATGGCTCTGTGCTAGTGTTGGGATTCATATTTATTAACCTGTCACCGGGGAGACAATATGACACTGTTTTAAAAACAAATGCATTCCTTATTTCCAGAAAGAAGACAAGCAGTGAAATGGGCTATTGCCATTGTTTCTGTGTTAAATTACTTGTAGAACTGAATAAGCTTTGTCAAAGGTTGCAAGAAATTGGAGAACTTTAAAATTCTCCACCAAATTAAGAAGGAAGACTTGACAAATTCTATATTCAACAGCTCAAATACTCATCTTGTTTGATTTAAACCTAGGTTTTAAACTAGTGACTTGAGTTGCTTCATGATGACTTACCCTGAGGATCAAAGCCATATGTGTTTTGGTAGCTTATGTTTTGATAAAACTCAGGGAAATGTAAGCTTGAAAGGTCTAGTGGGGCTGTGGTTGCTGGAGAAACCTTCCTTCCTGTGGACTTAAAGGAGCCAAGATTTGACCACATTTTCTGGCGTTTTTGGGAAAATTTTTTGTTAGGTAGGAAAGAGAGAAGTGGGACCTGATAATAACGATGGGTCCATAAGTACTTTAGTGGAACAGATTTAAAAAATAATTTACTGTTAAAAAACTTGGAATAGTTTTTCCTATTAAGATTTTTTCTTTCTGTCTTTCCTGTGTCCTGTCCAAGCAGTCTTGTCATTCACAACATGATAAATTTTACTGGTGCCTCTGTTCTATTCAAAATATGGAATCCAAAATGTGATTTTCTTGCTGAAGCACAACTCTCACTAATCCTATCACTGACTAATTTTTAATTTTTAAACTCTACAATGTGGCTACTTAAGTTAGGGACCAGGGGGGTCAAGGCCTGCTAATAAGTTTGTGACTCTAACATCCTTTGATATATCCAGAGTGTTTTGCTTCAGAAAAGGTTCTAAGTCCAAAACTGAAGGAAATCGGGTAGTTCCATTGATTTCAGTGATTCGAGTTAGGGCACAGCAGAAATTAAAGTCAAGAAGAAATATTTAAATTTTAAGTAAATTCGAATAATCTGTTTTGAATTTCTTATTTGCATTTTAAAATATGGCAATTTTTTTACATTAAAATGCAGGGGTTAAAAAATTATCATTCTTTATTTGTCTGTCTGGTGGCTGTTGAACAGAAGCAAAGAGAAAGGAAGGAAGAGCCCAGGCGGCAGGAGGGTGTTTGTAGCTGTGAGAAGCTTCAGGCAGGAAACACAGGCTTCCTGTAGTGCTGCATGAGCTGTGCCGGGGCACCTGGAGGCAGCCAGCCCTGTAAACATCTGTCTCTGCTGCTGGCAGAAGATACGAGCCAATTTAATCAAATTATTCATTCAGTGTATCAAAGCTTTCACCATCTGCAGTGTTGGCCAAATCTTTCTGAAAGAGCATCACAGAGCAGCTTTGGGGCCTTTCTGTAGTGAGTTATGAACGCAAAAAATATGTTTTTAATCAAGGGGAGAAAAAGTGCTGTGCAAGAAGCTTGTTAGTGACTAGAGAGGATGTAAAATGTGTAGATCAATACATAGTTCTTTGCCTGAGATGCTGAAATTCCAATGCATCAGGTCAAAATTCCTGACTTAATTCAATTTAATGAAAGCAGGACTTTAGGCCTGAAATTTATGACACAGAACTGAAGGCCCTTCTCTGTCTGTGTTCCTTGATAAGGTTTCTCAGTGGAGCTGACAAATTTCCAAACAGAAATTAACAGTTTTTACTGCTATAATTTAGGCTTTTACTAATTTCTGCTGAGTTAATTCCACAAGTGCTCTAGGAGTAGTGCATGGACAAAAAAAAAAAAAATATCAGAAGTGAAGAGGTTGCCAAGAACAGATGTGTAAAGATAGGTTTGGTTTTGAAGAGTTGGAAATACTCTTCTTTAGGATGATAAAAATCTGCTTGATTGACAGGCCATTATTTCATACTTAAAACACTCAAATAAGGAGAAGGAGGAGAAGCAAACTTCGCAGAACTGTGTAGAGTTTGTGCTGCTCTTCAGGACCCAACAATTCAGTTCAACATGAGCTTATCTGTCCCCTGGCCTTAGTCTAATCTGAGCCTTCACTTTTTGCTTGCAGAATTTGGTCATATTATGTGATCTTTGATTGTTTAAACACTCTAGCCTTGGAAAAATGGCTCACCAAATGAAACGTGTCCCAGGACACGCTGTAATTAAAGCTTTAACCTTTACCTTTTATGTGGTTCTATGTACAGGACAAGAGACTAAATACTTAGTATCATATATGCTTGGGATGTTTTAAATAACATCACATACATTAATTTATTGCTAATTGCTTTTAACACAGAAAAGGGGGAGAGGACGGGACACGGAGGTGTCAAACACAAAAAGCATCCAATAAAAGAGCAAGTCTGGCATTCACTGAAGGTAGAAAGGATTCCTGAGCTTATGCTATAAGTTTATTCAAATTGCTGGGGTCATAAAGCAAAGCAAAACAGGATTTCATGTCCATAACATCGGTCTGAACCCCTCACTTTGGGCTAACAGCTAAGTCTTTAAATTCTTATAAGAGGATAATGCTTACATCACATTGAAACTCCATAGTGCTGCTTCTAAATATTTCTAGGGAGAGCAAGTTGTCAAATGAGGAATAATATATTTAATTAGACTAGATGGTTTAATCAGAAGAAGTAGAAAAGCTTTCAAATATCATATTTGGTTTTGCACATCACTGAATACTTTATAAACATTGTTTAAAATTCACGGTACTGGCTGAAGTAAAAGAAACCCAAATATTTTTTTCATCCTTGGTGTCCATGGTTTATGAAACACTGAAGTGATTAGAAAAATAAATGGGAACCTAACACAGTCTGTGTCAGGGGACAAACACAGTTCCTTTCCAATATATTTGGGAAGATTTGGTAAGTAGCATGTAATTTAAAACAACCTTCTTTTGTAATGAAATTGCCATAAAGTCCTCAGATGGCATTGCCTGCAAGCCTACACTGTCATGTGCTATGCTTCCAAGGCACTAATTAATACTGCTTTAGAGACATTTATTTCTTACACCATGAGACTACTTCACTCTTGAATTTATGGAATTTTTGGGGGAACCAAAAAGTGATGGTAATAAACCAGAAATACTTCCCATCCAGCTTTTAAAAAGTGATTTTCATTCCATGCTTGTTCTTACCTAGAAAATTAATAATCTCAGCCCTCTAATGAAACAATGCTAGAGACCATATTCAGGGAACCTTCAGCCACTGTAATTTTAAACAGTTTAATGTACACTGGGAAGTTATGCAGCACAGGAACTGTATTGCCCAGATCTTTTCAGACTGTTTTGTTTTGGTTCATTGCCTTTTTTTTTTTTTTTTTAAGAAATTGTCAGTGTCAGCTGGCTTGGGTGTTTGTAATCACTGCATTTTACATAGCTGTCAGTGGAAACTTTTATTAAAAAGTTGATAATGTCTTATGATTAATGTAGGCTCACCAGCTTCCTACACAATAGGTTCTTCACAGGATGCAACGGTCTAAGGGAAATTGCCCTGAGACTTTCAAGATAAGTACTCTAACCAAAACACTTATGAGATGGGTATCTTCCTCTTCCAGCTAAGAACTAGTTTTGGTCTTATCTTTCTGACATCTGACATTCTGCCTTCTTTTATTGGTGCAAGTTTTGCTAAATTAGGTGGCTTTATAGAGAAAATAATTGCATTTTCATTGTGCAGTAAGATTGCTTTATGTTCTGAATGCTAGGATGCACACTGTCAGCACACTTGGCTGAAACATTCCTAACAGGCATTGGCAAAAAGTCTTTCAGGACAACAGAGGGACATCCTATTTATTTCAGGCTGGATTGTCATTAGGATCAATGAGCCAAAAGAAAAATGAAGTGCAAGACGCTGGTGGGACTGGCCTCTTTTTGTACTTTTTGTACTATAACCTCTGTCACAAAGCAAAATCAGGACTTGTTAGGTCGGGACATGAAGTTTATTTACTGTCAGTGCAGCTGAATGTGACTGGAGCCTTGTCTACGTATGCCTGGCTCTCATGCTTCCTAAGAGAGCACACATGTCACCTGAGACCCTGGGCTGGTGCTGCTGCCCTCCCAGCTGCCCACCAGCTGCACTTGGTGCTGAGATGGTTCAGGGGCCCGTCCCAGCAGAGAGTGGTTCCCCACTGGTTTAGCATCCTGTCACTCCTTTGGAGATGAGATGAGCAGCAGTGCAGAGGGAAAGAGGACAGGACCATAGCTATCACAGCTTGGTTTTAAGTGCCACAGGAACACAAGCTGTGGAAAGTAGGTCTCAGCCTGAGTAGAAGTGGACCAGAGTGGATGTCAATCATTCATTTACCTCATTCAAATAATCTTAGTGCCTTCCGACCTATTTAATGCCATATCCGCTCTGCTACCCATAAAAGATTTACTAGATCATAGAATCTTAGGGGTTGGAAGGGACCTCAAAGATCATCTAGTCCGACCCCCCCTGCTAGAGCAGGGTCACCTAGAGCACATCACACAAGAACGCATCCAGGTGGGTTTTGAATGACTCCAGTGAAGGAGACTCCACAACCTCTCTGGGCAGCCTGTTCCAGTGCTCTGTCACTCTCACAGTAAAAAAATTTTTTCGCATATTCACCTTGAACCTCCTATGCTCCAATTTCCACCCATTACCCCTTGTCCTATCACTGGTCATCACTGAGAAAAGCCTAACTCCATCTCCCTGACACTCACCCTTTACGTATTTGTAAACATTAATGAGGTCACCCCTCAGTCTCCTTTTCTCCCAGCTAAAGAGACCCAGCTCCCTCAGCCTCTCCTCATAAGGGAGATGTTCTACTCCCTTAATCATCTTTGTAGCTCTGCGCTGGACTCTGGATGTAAATGTTGGATGGATGTAAATGTACAACATATGTGATGTATCCCATGTATTTTTCTCAAGATGATCAACCACTTGGAACAGGAGCGTAAAGCACATATTTGTTAGCATTTAAACCTGGACTAATACATACATTACAGTAGTGGCTGCAACAAGAGAATCAGTATTAATACAAAGAATTGCACATAGCATGTCTCCTTTAATAAACCTCACAATAAGAAAAAGCTTGTTGTGCAAGCAGGGTTTTTGTATTTGGCTTGAATGATCTAAAAATTATGTCATTGCTAAAGGGGGCAGTTCACCTCCTGTCCCCTTTATTGCACTGGTTAATGCTTGCATGGGGTGGTGTGATCAGTCAGACTGGTATCAATCTGGTTGACAAGGTCTGTTTGTTTTTTTTTTTCTGTCTGATTTAGTGAGCTGATTTAACGCATCACATGGCCTCATAATTGTAAAGACATTGTAAGGGAGAAAGTGGGAGCAAATAGCTGGGGTGGCAAGAAAGGTCTGCTGTCTTTGGTGGATGCAAATTCAGTCTTAATGATTTGCTGGATATCTCACAGCAAGACAGAGCTAAAAATGGAGCTAAGCATATCTGGTAGCTCTTAATTCTGTAAGTTTTGTAACCAAAGAAACAGGAACACTGCATATATGGGAAATGTTCTTCTTCACAGATCACACCATCCAGTCTGTTTTCTGCTGCTGCTGCTGCTGTGCAGTGCAAAAAAGGTATGTGAAATGCTTAAGCTTTTCATTAATTAGGATCATAGAATCATAGAATGGTTTGGGCTAGAAGGGACCTAGAAGATCGTCTAGTTCCAACCCTCCCCACAAGGGCAGGGACACCTCCCACTAGACCAGGTTGCACAAAGCCCAGTCCAACCTGGCCTTGAACACATCCAGGGAGGGGGCATTCACAACCTCCCTGGGCAACCTGTTCCAGTGCCTCACCACCCTAACAGTAAAGAATTTCTTCCTAATGTCTAACCTAAATCTCCCCTCTTACAGTTTAAAACCATTGCCCCTTGTCCTATCCCTACACACCCCAATAAAAAAACCCCTCCCCAGCTTTCCTGTAGCCTCTTCAGGTACTGGAAGGCTGCTACAAGGTCTCCCTGGAGTCTTCTCTTCTCTAAGCTGAACAACCCCAACTCTCAGCCTGTCTTCATAGGAGAGGTGCCTCAGCCCTCAGATCATCTTTGTGGCCCTTCTCTGGACTTGCTCCAAGAGCTCTTTATCCTTCTTGTGCTGAGGGCTCCAGGGCACATTGCTGGCTCATACCAACACCCCCAGGTCTTTCTCCTCAAGGCTGTTCTCTGCCCGACCTGAATTTGTGCTTGGGGTTACCCCAACCCAGGTGCCAGACCTTGCACTATGATTCACGCAGTTGGCATGGGCCCACCTCTCAAGCCTGTCAAGGTCCCTTTAGATGGCATCCCTTCCCTCCAGTATGTCAACCACACCACAGAGGATGATGAAAATATCTACACAAAAAGGATTTTAAAAATTCCTCAATTTTCAGTAGAACTGTTAATTGTAAAGAAATTTCAGGAAGCTCTACCTTGCATATCCCTAATATGAAGGAAGGCATATATAGCCACAAATGACTATTTTTATGTGACTTTTTATAGCTACATATTCACACAAATACTTAATGTTTTTCAAAATCAGAGCAATGAGAACAAAAATGAACCTGGATCCTGATTCTGACCTGTACTCAGCCTCACAATCAGATGTTTCCTATGCATCTACTTGGAAGTGCAGGGTAAGAAACATTTTGGTAGGTGAAAAGAGAATGGAGGTAATGTGCCATACAGTGGTTCAGTGCTAGAACAAGCAGAGGGGTAACTAACTCTTGAACATGTAAGATGCTTCATTGCATACAAATGTCAGAGTAGAGGCGTCTGAAGATTCATACAAGTGTAAATACAGGGTCACAGGGAGGTTTCCCAAGTTTTCTGTAATGAATGAGGTGGTTCCTTCTCCCATCTCTGGGTTTGGGTGATGGAGGTAGGAAGGGTGGGTCTGACGTGTTGGATAGATGCAAGCTTGCCTTGCTCAGCCAGCATGTGAGACATCCACTGCAGTTTTACTTGATCTAAGGTGAATAATCTGAGCTTTCAAAGCATAACCAAGAACAAAGCTAGAACCTCTCTTGATGTAAAAGAAAACGATTATTCTCCTGCTGATTTGCTGCGGTGCCGTCTGGGCTAATACTCCAGAAACATGACTGAATTTCCAGACATCATAACTCTACTGATTTCAGTGCTGCTCTGCTTTTAAACCAGCTGAGGAATTGTCCCAGCATTCATACCATGTAGAAGTCACCTTGCTTAGGTAGATGGCTTGTCTATTAGTCACTGCACTTTCCACTGTCATTTTGGCTTCTACACCAAACTACTCAAATCTAAGTCTTGCTGTTTTACAGGTGATTAAGTGATAAGTGCTTTATTTACAAGAAGAAGTAATGACCATGATGAGTTCAATTTAGTTACTGAGATGGTATAACAGCAGGGGAATTAAGCAAGTAATACTAATGAGAAGAGAATAATTATGCAAGATAACTTCTTTTTTCACTAGCGTAAGAGGCAAGTGCAGTTTAAGAACAAGCCATTACCTCCTCTACCTGCCAAGGCCTTGGAAGACTACACAAAAAAACCCAGAGTTATTGCACTCTATGACTTCTCTGCTAGAGGACCCTTGGATTTACCACTCAAGAAGTCAGAAGAATACATTATCCTTGAACAGGATGATCCTCACTGGTGGAAGGCAAGAGACCGACATGGGTAAGAGTGGACGTCTGTTCCAATCTCCCTATACAGAAAGAAAAATCTTAAAACAGTGCCTGGGAAAGTGGGCATTTTGTTTAGTCTTATGTCAGGGGAGAGAATATGGACCGTTCCCCACAACATGCAAGCACACATCTTATGCTTCATGTGAAAGCTTTGTGAAGGTCAGAAATTAAGAGGGTGGCTTTTGATTCAGAAGAAATATATTTTTATTCTAAATTTTCTTTTTATTTGCCTTGAAAATTTTTATTAGCATGTCGCTCTCATCACCCTATAAATACCAGATGTAGTTTTCATTTCAGTAGTTTTCATCTACAGTTGTGTGGCAGAAAGATGGTGCCTGGGATGAAAGGACTCAGACTTGTATTCAATTCCCACGTTGGGATTCAGTATCTAGCAGCATGACCAATGGTACAAGGAACCTTTGTAATTCAACAAAAGGAAGATGTTTACCTTAATCCTATCAATATTTTACACCATAGTATAACATTATTTCCAATATGTTTCAGGAATGAAGGTCTAATTCCCAGCAACTACATTACTGAGAACAATAAAAGTAATTTAGAAACATATGAGTAAGTACCCTTGAAAATAGTAACTGTGCTTTCTTTTCTAAAAATGGATTGCAGTAATACATTTTAAGTGCTAGGTCCTTCAGTGTTCATTACACATGAACGGGTGTTTATCAAAATCTCTCCTTTTTGTTACAAAATATTACTTTTAGAATGATTAACCGTTTTGATTTGGAACTACTAACTCAGAGTATAACATGAGATTACAAGCACTGAGCATTACAAAGAAGAACATTCATTTGCATAAATCATAATGTCAGAATCCAGATGTTTCCTATTTCTGTAGACTCACTACATAATGTTTCTATATTATTATTACTTCCTGTTGTGAACATGTAATTAATTGACTAGAAGCTAATGAATTACTTCAATGTAATTTACTGGAGAAAAGAGTAAAATTCTGCAAAATTCTAGAGAAGAGAGGCTTGACGCAGCATCCAGGGCTGTAAATTTCATCACAGTTTGCTGTAACTGTTTCCTGGGCTTTTTCTTTTTTTGAGCTCATATTTAATCACAGCGAATGGGGAAAAAAGTTGTCCCATTTACTATGGTCTAACAAAGTCATTCCAAATTAAGAGATGCTTATATACAACAGTACTTCTGTTCAGGTTTTTGGACTGCAAATAGTGCAACTATTAAGCTTGATTACTTTCGTAAAACAGAGCAAACATTAATATTTACTTCCTGAAATTAAAGGATGGGTTATCTCCTTGTTGCAGATGGTACTGCAAAAACATAAACAGAAGACAGGCAGAACTTCTCTTGCGCCAGAAGGTAACTCAGCTTATACAAAAAGCTAACAATATCTAAAAGATCCATCAGTAGAGGCATCAAGAGCGTTACCACAGTCAAATTCAAATCTGGTTGGTATGCAGTAAGAGAGAGTACTTTAAAATAAAAGGCTTTCTGGGGTAAGCATAGTGCAGGCGACTCAGACTGCACAGTTTTAAGTTGTAGCCCCAGCAAATTCTATATAGATTTTCCACACTAGATAAAATCAAATTACATGTGGTTTAATGTGCTTGTCTTTTGTATGAAGTGTTGAATACTGAAATCCATGTAGTAAGTACATTAGCAAGGTTAGCAAAGCTTAACAAAACCTCTGCATTTTACCTACGTATTGAGGTAAAAGTCCATACTTTGTTCTACCCCCTCTACCAGTTACCAAAGTGCCTAACTCAGTTAAGTCTCATTAGGTCTCTGCTCAAGGACTAACACAGGGTTTGAACAAGATAGACTAGAGAAGAACATCTCAGAACTGTTTTACAGTATTTTATTCTAATAAATGGTAAAATTTGATTTTCTAATAAATCAAAGCATTTTCACTACTTCACTCTGAAGACTAAAATTCATCTAAATTATTTAACTAAAAAAAAATTGCCTGGCATTTAGTATTTTCCCTTATTTAATTTTGCTCTGCTGTCTACCAGGCTATCAATTCCCATTCTCCACTGCTTTATCCCCCTCCCAAGTAGCCATAGGTATTCCATGGAATTTAGCAATCAGCTGAAAGTACTATCTGACAGGAGGATTACTCAAGATCAAAGGCAGAAAATAACTCTACCTGGATTTCTTTTCAGTCCAAAGAAGGCACATTTGTTGTCAGAGATTCAAGCCATCGGGGGCTTCTTACGCTGTCCATGTATTCACGGGCTAAAGGGTGAGTTGCTCAGAATGGTTAGGGTTTGAATCAAAAGGTGGTGGAAGAGCTTCACCCAGCCTCCTTGGGATAAGTGGGTAGGTTGGACATACAGTGCACAGGAGCAGGGAACCACTGGGGTGCTGTTTGTGCAGAGTTAATTAGCCTATGTGCAGGAAGGCTGACAGTGGGCAGTGGATCTGGGAATCAGGGTGCAAATGTCCTGCCAAGGCAAGATTAACTGCAGTCACTGAAATCCCCAAATAATCTGCTTTTAAACTGTGCACCTCACTCACATAATACAGGCAATATAACTATACATTTGCATCTACTTTCCTCTCTTTGTACATGAAATGCCATGGCTGCCACAGTCTTCAGCTGCTGCACCCAACAGCTTTCCTTCTCTGGAGGCTCTGCTGTGCCCAGACTTCTCCTGTTTATCTCCTAAAATAACCTTACCTCCTCACTGTGCAGTTTTACTTCTTCTGCCAGAGGACTGCCACAGGACTTGCTTTTTCCCCACATCAGTAGCGATCCCCTACAGTGCTGACTTAGCCTTTCTTAAGCTGCCTTATACCCTCCTTCCTCAGTCCTTACATACTCCTGTATCAGTCGTGTTTGCTTCCCTTCTCTTCCTCTTAGAGCAAGCCAGAGGTGAGAGGAGCAAGGCAAAGGCATCTTTGCTTCCACCACCCTCTTCCTCAATTCCTCCCCTCCTCAGAAAGGTGGGATGAGCCCTCCATGCAGGGAGAATCCTCCATGCTGGGCACAGGCTCACATTACAGCAGGACACCAACCGTCAGCAGCCACTTTCATCCTGAAATGCAAATTTCCTTTCTTCATTTTGAGTCTCACACAAAGCAGGGGTAGACAGGCAGCAAAATGTACAGAAAGCAGGAAAGAAAGACAGTGTGGAGAAATACAGAAAAGCAAATGTATCAAGTAAAAGCTCCAATAAGGAGCACTTGGAGAAGCAGAACAGCAAATTGAATCTCAAATTATATGTGAATATGTTTTTAACTTTTGGGGGGAAACTCAGGTAATGAAGAGCATTTTCATTTCAAAAGCTGAGATTCAAACAAGTGCTGACTTAGGAGAAACATCTGTGAAATGGTATTTCTTATGGATGCAACAATACTTATTGGGGTAAATACTTATGCAATAAAATAAAACACATTGTGCAGTATCTCCCAAAGTTGCGAGAGAGATCCATTCAAGTCCTTTTATCTTTCATGAAGCAGTATCATAGCTACAAACAACCATTTAAAATTGAGAATTGTACCCCAGGTTTTCAGATTTTGTGCTTTCTTTCAAAGTGAAATTTAATTAGATTTATAGCATGAATTATTTTTGCTGAACATTCTAATTATTTTTTTGATTTCAGAAACCACAGTGGAGATATTCGACATTATCAAATCAAGAAAAACCACCTGGGACAATATTACGTAGCAGAAAAATATCTCTTTTCATCTGTTCCTGAACTCATTGAGTATCATCAACACAATGCTGCAGGTAATGCATGCAAGCTGGTAAGGTTTGACAACTATAGGAGGTTCAAGGTGAATATCCGAAAAAATTTTTTTACTGTAAGAGTGACAGAGCACTGGAACAGGCTGCCCAGGGAGGTTGTGGAGTCTCCTTCACTGGAGACATTCAAAACCCACCTGGATGCGTTCCTATGTGATGTACTCTAGGTGACCCTGCTCTGGCAGGGGTGGTTGGACTAGATGATCTTTTGAGGTCCCTTCCAACCCCTATGATTCTATGATTCTATGATAACTGATGGTTTGAAGCTTTTCGGGATTTCAAGACAATGGCAATGACCCTTCCTCTAATACTTCCATTATAGAAAGAGACACAAGTTTTTCTGTTGCTAATGAATTAAAATATGCCATAATCCTTTCTGGCAAAGTCATAGCTGTAGAGTGAGTATAGCATGGGGGAAGTGAAATTATCAAACTCATCTACAGGTATTAACTGGATTTTACATAGCCAGAAGTCTAATGTGTTTGCCTGTTCTGTATTCTCCTGGTTCATATTTGACTGGATGGCACTTGTATGAAATATGACCATAATTCTTTCCTCATCTCCAACAAGGACTTGCATGCATGGAATTTATAGACAAGCAGGAGCTATGCTGTGTATCAGCAGGCAGCATTCTACTGATTTTGGCAAAAAAAAACAACACTCCACAAACAATCAAAGGCATATTTAGGGAGCACAAGGACTCTCTAACACTGGTTTGCAGCCTAGCAGAGTTAGCCACCTCTAATTGTTGTCTGACAGCAGTCTTTTATAATTTTTAGCATTAAAAAATGCCCTTCCCCTTGGTTCTGCCCATCATTTTAATGTAATATAAAGATTTTACTCTGAATGAGTGAAGATGGGAAAACATGTAGAGATTCCTTACACTAGTGAGTGAGCAAAATAGGAGGCTTTTGCTGAAGGGAAGAGGATTGTGGGGAACACATAAAGCAGGAAAGGACCTGAAACTAGCAGTTGGGAGAATGCATGAACACAGGTCTGTGGTGAGGTATGTACTCACTGATACACTGTTGGCTTATGAATTCAAAGAAAATTAACGACAGACAAAAAAAATATTTCTTGCAATGGGAAACAATCCTGAGGAATCATGCTGGAAGAGATCGCTCAGGTGGGTGATACAGTATTGTAGTACTCATTTTTTTAAGATCACTAACATCATACAATCAAGCATGAGTATCACTTTTGGTTGTATGAAAGTATTGGTACTTTTGTAGTCAGGGCTTTATTGAATAGTCTTCTTCCATTTCTTCTCACTGTAGAGTTTTATGCAAACAAGCTCTAAGCAAAAGTAACTTTGAGAAATAAGAAATGTACAATAGATTCCAAAGATTTCTGTTTGAGAAGAGGTATGATCTAGCTTACTTCTAAATGGAGCAATTCTAAATGGACCAAATTCTGGTCAACAGAATATTATTGCTTTGTCCCCTACAGGTCTTATTACTCGTCTCCGACATCCAGTTGGATCAGCTGGATGTTCTTCACCGGCAACAGCAGGATTTAGTTATGGTAAATTTTTTACCTTCTTTTGGTGGAGATTTAGGTTCCTGGCTAGGCAAGAATTTAAATTGCATCCACCCAGCTAATAACTACGTTATATCTGTGGAATTTCCCCATAATAAGATATGCATAAACAGCCACATATTCACCAGAAACAGACACTCATTTCCTCATAAGGCGTCAATACCAAACAAGACACATGACTTGAGTCCTTCTCATCAGCAACTGTTTTCTTTCTGTCAAAGCCACCAGAGCATTTCAGGGCTATCTGGACTTTCCCACAGAGGCCTAAGACTCAAAAATACACTTAATAGCTTTTCAAAGGCTATTTGATTTATTGAAATGCTCAGGAAATTGAAATGAATATTATTTATGGGGCAGCTCTTCCTTTTCAGTTCTGCAAGTTTTAAAAATAAGAATGAAATCTTATGCAGCATTAGAAAACAAGCTATAAATGCCAGTTTTGTGTATATAGATCAGGAAGTTCATATCATCTGGCTGATGATAGGAGCCTCCAAATTTGTGTATCTCTCCTGTGAACATTCTCATTAATCTTAAGGGTTAATATTTCTGAATGGCAGAACTATTGTGGTTATTACAGTAGAGGCAGCCAGTAACTATTTCTGTAGCAATACTATCCATCCAGAAGTGGTTCAGAGTTCAACATCACATATGATAGTGCCAAAAAGGTTCTCATATGTACTCAAAGCTAAACACGCGTTCTCTTCAAGCATCAGACATTCCTACACTAAGCAATTTAAACACTAAGCACATTCTACAAGCTGTAAAATAACATTCACATACAAACATATATGAGCATGTGGAATATTTAAAACTCATGCTATAGCTATATGATGAGCAGTTGTGATGTTTTACTGCATGCATTAACTGCAAGTACCAAGGCATGTTTCCTGGAGCACAGCTCAGGGAAGCTGACCTGACTGTTTTAATATATTGGATTGCTTTTACAGAGGAGTGGGAATTAAACCCATCTGAACTGATGTTTGTGAAAGAACTTGGGCGAGGGCAGTTTGGAGTTGTTCATTTGGGGAAATGGCAAAGAATCACCAAGGTTGCCATCAAAACAATCAGTGAAGGTGCAATGTCTGAAGATGATTTCATTGAGGAGGCCAAAGTAATGATGTAAGTACAAAAGCTATAATATCTGACAGTTGACATTGAGATGACAAAGAGATAAATATAACCAATTTTGTAAATTAGGGAAGTGTGCAGCCTGGGTCTTGGCACAGCCCAGAAGAAAAGAACCCTTGCAGGGTCATGTTCTCTGCCTGAAAGCCAGGCATAACCAAACCTTTCCTTTTCACATCATCCAAATCAAGCTTTGCATTTATATAACTGATGAACATTTATGAATTCAAAGAGTGCACTTTGTGGAGGCAATTGTAGGCAAAAATGCATTAGATTGTGGGACAGCTCTGATCCCAGTTGAATTGAATACAGTTTATCAAGTACTGAAAGTATTTTTTAAAACCGTCATGAGAATCAAAGGTCTAGTTACCTGCCAGGGGCAAATGCTAGCCTGTCTAAAATGTGATTTTAAACAGGAAACTCTCCCACCCAAAGCTGGTCCAGCTTTATGGTGTGTGCACACATCACAAGCCTCTCTGTGTTGTGACTGAATTCATGGAAAATGGCTGCCTGCTCAATTACCTTCGGCAAAGGCAAGGGAAACTCAGCAGAGACATGCTGCTGAGCATGTGCCAGGATGTGTGTGAAGGGATGGAATACCTGGAAAGAAACAGCTTTATTCACCGTGATTTAGTAAGTACAATAGTTTTTTGAAGTTACTGGGAAATATTGGCAGTATAGAACATGCCACTGCTTTTTATGGGACATTAGTGTGTCCCGTAAGACTTCAGACCTGCAGGATCTAAGAAACCAGCAATGTTTTTCTGCCTGTAAACCAAAACTTTTCAGCTGTTCTTTTGTCTGTGGACAGCTGGAAAAACTGCTTGATAATTGAGAGAAGTCAGAGAAAACTGGGATACTAGCATGGAGCAGGCTGGTGTTAGGACATCTCAATACAAGAATATCATGCAGTGGTCACAACACAGCTAAAATCACAGCAATAAAAAAAGGCAGCAACAGTGAGGTGTATTATTATTATTATTATTATTATTATTATTATTATTATTATTATTATTATTATTATTATTATTATTATATCTTTATCTAATTCTTTTCTGTTCCTTACTGCCTTTCCTTGTTGCTGGGATATCTGGGTGGCTTTTCTGCCCTACATCTCATACACAGGGAACCACAGGGAAGGAGCTTGTTTCATTAATCTGCTTTTTGTTCAATGCTCACATCTGGATGTGGAGAGGAAGTTTTCCTGCTCTCCTCCCTAGTTGCCTGAAGAAATGTGAAATCTTGAAAATTTCCAAGGAGTTCCTGATTTCTGTAATGAAAAAGTCACAAAACATTTTAAAAATTTCACGTTGAGTGTCCTACTGCTAGTGTTTGGGAAAATACTACACTCTGCAGCCTGAAGTTTCTGTCATCATGCAGGAATATGTAAAGATGCAACTGGCACTACAAGCATTTAAGCCAATAAATGCCATGGATATGTAACTAGGTGGCAGTGAAATATGTTCCCTGACCCAGAGCCAGAAATTCACTTATATTTTTGAGCATGACACTAATCTCCTTTTAGAATATAAACAGTATACAAGGTGAAAGAAAACAATCAGCGATTGCTTATTTCTTGATATGCTTTAGCACAGATTTCAGATCCGTTTCTCTCCTTTTCCCCAGGCTGCAAGAAACTGTCTAGTCAATGCTCAACACATTGTTAAAGTGTCCGACTTCGGCATGTCGAGGTACGAGGCTATTGATGCAGGTTTAGTGAGTACCTATTCTCAGTCACCTGCACCGTGACCTTGAGTTAACCTCATTGCTTCCTTCACTGATTTGGGGGAATTCCACTGTTATCAATTTTTGCATTCTGATGGAAATTATAACGTTGTTTAACTAGTGTACCATGAACTCAATGTCATGTCCTACTCTTGATATTGATGAGTGTAAGACAGTTTAACAAAGTGCCTAGTGAACTTCAGAAGTAGTTCATGCACAGAGAAACACCAGGTGCACACAGGGCTGCCAGAAGCTTGAAGAAACAAGTTTCATGACTTTTCAGAGCAGCAGGGAGGACAGAAAGTCCCTAGGGAAAGATTTGGGTGCTGGTGCTGACCTTTGGAGGTGGTGGAGGAGGAGGCGGGAAGGACTGGTGGGGCGGGCAGGAAGTGTGGGGTGCACTGCTCTGGCAGGGATGTGGTTTTTCTGCTTAATGGGAGGAGCAGCCAAACTTGGAGAAAGACAGCATAATGCACTCTGAGAAGCACAGGCCAGAGAAATGAGGCTCTGCCCTCACAGACTTCCCCCAGAGAACATGCTGTATTTTATAGCTGAGCTGACCAAACAACTGACTGCCACCCAAAGGGCTTGTTTCACTCCTTCCTTCTTTCCCCTTGCAAGCCCAGCACAAAGCTCCCCTGTGTTTTACTGGCTGGTTTTTCTGCTGGATTAGGAGGCTGAATTGGCTCACTTTGGAGACAGACAAGCTTGAAATGTGGTTCATGGCTCTGAGCAGGAGGCGGTGGTGACATTCGCTGTGTGGCTGCAAGTCGTTAGCTCAGCACGGCCATGCTGCTTGCCTTTCCCTTATGTTTTGCTTCCTGTTTCTAACCTGAGAATTACAACACCCCAGCAGTTCATAATTAAATATTTGGTTTTCAAAAGGCTTCCCTACAGCATGGCAGTGTGCACTGACTGCACTACTCCCCACATGGGTGAGGTCAGCATCAGGGGTCTGGACTTGCCCAGACACATCAGAAGACACAGTAAGAGACCAAAGGGCTATGAGGGTCCAGTCTGAGAACTGAACAGCACGCTGCTACCAAAAAGTGGTGACCAGTGGTGTGGCTCTAGAACAGGCACTCATTCTCCTGAGGAGACCATGGAGAGGTGATGGGATCACAATCTTACTATTCAGAGCTCACACTGAGTATTTTGTACTGTTATTTCATAATGTTCCTTATCCAACAACCGCCCATCTTTCTGTGCCTGCACCAAAAGAAGAAAGGGAGACAAAGAGATGATTTCTCCTAATGTGACCTCCTTTAAAAGGTGCTCTAAATGGAGCATTTGCATTATGCCTTCTGTGAGAACAAATGTTTTGTAGTGTACATCTGTCTTCTGCTCAGGAACTTTAATACTGGGAAAATTTGCACAGAGCTTGTATGTAGGTATGGCTCTGTCTAACAGCCTTTTAAAATATTGCCCTATAAACACCTGCATCCAGTATGTAATTTCATCATAACTGGGAGGTCAGTTCCTATAAACTTGGGCAAAGAATATCCATTTTCTAGTACATCTGCAAAAGCTGTTGCCTTGTATGTGATGAACATTTCTTTATGTGTTGCATCTGTAACAATGTGCCAGAAATTACATCTGTGAGGGTGAGCAGTGAGTGGATTCTACCTGTTATTTAGGAAGGGTAGCCTTCTACCAGCGATGTTTGGGTGCAAGTGGTGTATTAAAATGTATGTTCTGACATACTTCAAGTAATTCAAATAATTAATTTAAAAATAAATCTCTTTAAGTGCCTAGCTTCCAGTGTGGGTACCTGTGTGCGTATTATATGAAATTAGCGGTACCATTTGTTTCTAAATTAACACTGTATTTTTATGAAATTGTAAGCCATCTGGGGAAATGTTGCCAGAACTGTCTCCCATTTAACTATCATTAAAATATATGCTGTTACTTGTTATTCCTTAGGTATGTCATTGACAATGAATATATCAGCTCTTCAGGTGCCAAGTTTCCAGTCAAATGGTCATCTCCTGAAGTCTTTCATTTCAAAAAATATAGCAGCAAATCAGATGTCTGGTCATTTGGTGAGTTGATTAGGTTAATATGCAACATATCATGCTTCCCTAAAACTACTGATGTGATTTAAGAAAGTGTAACTTTTTACTGATACTACCTATCTTAAGCTGGAGTCCTTCCCATTTTCAAATCTTGCCTATACTGAATAAGGATATTTTTAAATAGAAAGGCTCTGTGCCTAAATATTAGATTTTGACTGAAGCGTGCAATCTTGGTATGTCTTCATTAGCCAAATCACTTCAGTTTCATGAACCACTGTCCTACTTGACTTAAAAAATGGCAGAATTGTATCAGTTGAAAATGTTTTTGGTAGTCTGTCTTCATCCAGCTCAGATTGCCCATGTTTTCATACAATACACAAGAAATAAAGAGTGGATTTTGTCCTTCTAAAGTTTTTAAATAGCTTATGCATTTGGGGTTTTTGTTTTGTCTTAACTATTTTGGTTCGCCTCTAGGTGTACTGATGTGGGAAGTTTTCACAGAAGGTAAAATGCCTTTTGGAAGTAAATCAAATTTTGAAGTTGTCCATGAGATCTCTCAGGGTAACCGACTTTATCGACCACATTTGGCATCACATACAGTGTACAAAGTCATGTACAGCTGCTGGCATGAGGTTTGTTGCCTTTTTTATTTTTTCCTGTGATATTACTTTATTATTAATTTGTAATATGGATCTAAAAGCAATCTTAAAAAATTGAGGCATTATATCCTCATTTCACATCTGTGGCATCTTTGGTGTCTTCCAGTATGCTTTTCACATGTCACACCTATCTTTACAAGCTTCTGTTTCTTTTGACTGTTGCATTTAATAAATATAAAGCAGATCAATCAGTACAATAGGTCTAGACCACCCCTGGTTTTGAAAATGCCACTACTGTCTTGCTTCTCAGCTGCGTCAAATGTAATACCTTTTTCACACCTCTGTATCACGTGTAGCTTTCCCTAGCTCTGCTATGAATGGTAACTGTAACACATTCATATACAAAGTGGGTATACCCACTCAATGTGGACGTTAAACCCCATTTTTCAGGTGTATATCAGTACCTCTGTATATCACTACAGCTCCTAGAGTGCACTTCCTTCACCCTCTTCTCTCTGATTTACTACTTGATGTTCTCTCTCCATTTCTCCACCATCTTTCTCTCTATATTGGTATCAAACTATTGATTTTGTCCATTTCTCCATCTGAGCCATTCCTTAAGGTCGCTCCTTCTCCGCTGAACAGGAAATGAATCTTAATTTTTAGATAAAAGAACTTTCAGAAGAGCTTTGTATGTAATACTTTCATGTAAATAGGCATGCACACACTGAGAGTAGCTGGGGAACCTTATTGCTACCATTGTCTCCTTTATCCTATCTCTCCTTTCTTCTCCATCTTTTTTTTAACTCTACATGAAATTTTTAGACCCTGAGTAAAAAAACTAAGGAGACTGAAATCTAAACTGCATCTAGCTTGCTTGCTTACTGCAAACATCCATTGGGGTGGCAGCCAACAGTATAGGGAAAAACTTCTCTCTTCTCCTGTCTGCCATCACCCAGGAGTTTGTTCCATGCTGAGCTGCAATACATCAAATGAAACAACAGTGAAGATCCTTTTCAGCAGCCCAGAAAATATTCTTGAGTATCATGGTTACTGAGAGGTAGCACTTTCCAGTGACCCATTGCAGGAATTGAAATAAATAAATATAGGAATTGAAATAAATAAAACAATTTTAGGAACACTTGAAAAAGTGGCTGTGCTCATGTTGCTGGTGTCATGAAGAACAGCTTATGGTTTGCCCCTCAAATGACAAACTAGATATTTTGTTCTGTATTAATAAAATAAAATGTTAATTTTTAAGTGGTAGCTCATACGTACCTATAACCATCTTCTGAAGTCTGGTACTGTAATTTATCAATCTCCTAATATAAATATATCCTATGCTTTTCTTTTCAGAAACCTGAAGGACGTCCTACTTTTGCAGAGTTAATAGAGACCCTCACAAATATAACAGAGATGGGATAACTGCAGATTTTACATGAATGTATTTACTGAAAGGTTGACATTAAGCATGTCAATAATGTAGCTGATATGGAAAACCTCAGCCTTTTTACAGCAGTCTCCACTTAAACTGCAGTACCAGCATCCTGCATACTGAAGCAGCTGTTCAGGCTTGGCCTAATTTTCACTAATTTGAGAAAGATACTTCAGGAGACTGGTTTGGGACTCTCAAGGCTTTGTTTTTATGATTAGGAATAAAAATCTGTCTGAAAAGAAGTAACCAAGCTTACTCACCTTATAGGCCTCCTGTTTATTCTTTTTGTCAGAGCTACACTAATTCCTGTAACAATATTATTATTTAGTACTTAATATGACTCATGCACTGGGAAGTACTTACTAGCAGCAGCAAAAATTATAGCAGAACTTCTGACAAAGCTCTAGCTAAGTCATGTTTAAATATAAGCCCTTTGGCTGCAAAAGCATCCAGCACTGAAGAAATGGAACAGCATTTCAGAAGGGGCAACAAGCTAAACAACCAGCCTCTAGAGCAGCATCTGCACTTGTGCCTGTACCCACTGCTGCTGATAAAGGTGGGCAAGGGTAGAAAAGTGAACAGACATCACTTAGCAGCTTAGCATCACAAATTTTGAATTTCCAGAAGATGATGTCATCTTTGGGTTGCACCCATTCCTGGCATTAATCACTTGCCTTTACTGCAATTATATTTTGATAGTTATCATACCTGCAGAAAGGAAGTTCTTAATCCTATTGTTTGAACTTTTGTGTGTGCCTCCAAACACACTTTTAAGGCATTTCTCCTTCAAGGGAAGCATAATATCCCTATCACTTCATGTCATCGCCTAGAAGAATTGCCCCCAGCTGGTATCAGTGTTTAGTTCTATAATCAGCTCATTTATGAGCATTCAGTTCCTGATCAGACCTATGCCTAAATACAGATCTATATCACACATTGAGCTCACCACAATATTACACCCAGGCCTCAGAAGTATAAGGCTTTTCACCAGATGATTGATACACTACAAATGTGAAAATTAAACTGTCTCTGCAATATATAAGTACATGGGGACTTTGAATCCTGTGTGAGGCATCTTTTTTAATAGCTCTTGTAAATCTGGTTTTGCCACATTTATTACTGCAAATTAATATGTAATCTACTACAGTACCATGCAATAAAAAGCTCTGGTAGGTTTATGTACTCAAATCACCCTGCTTATGGTTCACTGAGTTGTCCCATGGTGAATATGCATCCATCCTTGAAAGATGTTGGTCTTGGACACAGAGCTAATAATGCTTGCCTACCAAGCCTTCAACTTCTCATGATAATCTTTCTGTAGGCTGCTTTGGGAAAATTACAAGTAGACTGTTAGTAACATGCTGACGCAGATAACTTTGACAGCAGCTATCATCAGGCTGACAGTACATAAGGGTATTCTAGCGTTTTTTCATTTCAGAATCTGTGAAACCAGTGCTTAATTGGCAACAAGAAAGGTTTACAGGACAAAGGTCAGGTACCTACTGAGGATTTGTTTACTGAAACAGCTACACCCATAAGGACTAAGTAGGCCACTTCAGTCCTCATGATGTCTGAGCTTAGCTCCAACTCTAACCATGTTCAAACAGGCAAAAATGGAAGTACTTACATGAGTGAACAGTGAGTGCCACCCATGTTACAGTGACACAAGCAGGCAAGCAGATATCTGTTCACTGTTGGTTTTTTTTTAAAAAAAAAACATTGTGTGAAAAGACATAGACATGGAAAAGCAGTAAAGGTAAGAAGGAGACCCTATACCACCCCCAATGAGCTCATGTATGTCAAAGGCTGCATGAGTGCCCAGCATTTCTAAAAAGTTGGTTGATGTTTCCTGATCAAACATTGGAAAACTTGCAGTAAGTCAGTATTATGGAAAAAAAAGGTAGAAATCTCAGCCTCTGTCCACCAGCTGCTTACAATATACCTCTTTTCTATAAAAAAGCTGCACTGTTGACAAACTGGGATGTATTTTCATAAAATGAACTTACAGCAGGAGGATGGTGTTTGCTAGGAGTATATACTTCCCCATGTAGTTCTGGGATGAAACTGTGCTGAGTAAAGAGGTTGAATTTTTTTAATCGGCACACTTTGGGATGAAGATTTTTTTATAGCATGGCTGTTTGAAGCATGGCTGGGAAGGCAAGTAAAAGAAGATGGTAGAACAGGTTTCTGTAGAAATTAATAACCTATGTACTTTTTTCCAAATACCCTGCATATTATTTAACCTATCCAAGTCTTCTTGACCTACCTACATTTAATCAGCACAGCTATGTAATGAATTTAATTGCCCATTAATTTGTCCTGAGGTATGGTAATAATGAGTAGCTGCCAAGATTTGTTTTGTATCAACATTTCAAAGCCGTAATTCAGTTAGCAATGTATTGCTTCTGAGGTTTTCTTTGTTCTAGTTCTTAACCATTCCTCCTTTCCAAAACACTTCAAATTTAGAAAGTATCCTTCATTTCACTGCCTGGAAAGCCTGGCAACTCACTAAATTACTGTCCATCGAGGCTGACAATGAGCAAGAGATTCTTAATGTATCAGCTTTGTCTTCCCTAGTTTAGAAGAGAAGGCATTTGCACTTGCCCATTATTTTTGTCCCTCAAAATCTATGTCTTTTGACTACTAATAATCAGCATTAAGTATTTCTTGCTGATGCTTTTTACAGAACACCAGGGTTAAAGTAACACATCTGGACAAATTGGGTAATTCTGTAAGAGAAGCTAAAACCTGTGCATTTCCCCATACTCTTCCTTCCAGTTCCATCATAACATTTAGAATTTTTTAGCTCAAGGTGAATATATAGTAATTTCACATGTGGCTTGTCTAGGAGAAAAACATTTTCTTTCCTGTTACAAAAACTAGTAAAAGTCAAAGCTACTAAAACAAGGTCATGATCAGGTCAGACGCACATGAACTGCAAGGACATCAGCCAGACAGTCTTAATCTAGAATCCACTTATGTGTGCATAGAACAAGCTGCTAAAACCAAGATTATTTGCTTTGAAACTATCAGATAGGGTTTAAATGCTTGCTTACTAGAAATATGAATAACACTCCTTTTTATCCCTTGTTTAAAAACCAGATAATTTAGTACATAACCCACAAATAATTTATTACAAGATAAGTATTAACATCATTAAAAAGTAAAATTATTCCAAATTAATAACTAAATATAAACATCTTCAAAGATAACATCTTGTATAGCAAATGTTTTTTATATTAAAAAAATAATAATTTACTTCTTAACATGACAGACTTCCTATACACCATGAAAATGAGCACTGACTTTGGTTTTCTCACATTGTAATAAAATAACATTATTTTCCTAGTAGAGTGTTTTATTTATGTATAAGAGCTGGTCCAGTAGAAAATACAGAATTTGTGCTTGCTACAAATTAATTGCTTACTAGATGTTGGTATAAAAAGAGCCCAGATCCTTCTCAGATAAAGTATTAGTAAATATCTTAAAATAATGCCAACACACAACCGGTCAAGAATGGGACAGGTTGCTTTTTCATACAAACAACCCATTTGGTCACACCTGTATAAGCAAATAGAAGGGTCACCAGCTATGTAAAGGATCTCTTTTTCTCTTTTTAGGGTAAATCAGTATTCAGTTATTATTTAAATTGTATGAGTAATTCACAGTGAAAAGCAATGCAAGTTTTCGTTAAAAGGCAAACTGTAATGAAAATTCCATCTTAAGCATTTTTATCACTCATATTATCAGTTTTAAACTATTAAGATTTTGTAGCTTGAATCTGACTGATAAAGCCAAAATATTCTCTACATTACCTAAGAAGTAGTGAAACTGTTTATATATTTTCTTCTCCGAAGTATTTTTAACTCATATTTTAACATCAAAGAATTGCTGCAAGTCTCATCACTTGGAAAGCTGAAAAATACTCCAAAGCTGTATACATTTTTGTGAAAACGTCTCTTTTGCTGGGGTAACACTGCTGCCACTTCCTGCCCTATTTAATGTACTTCTCAAATTAGGTAATCACAGGAAATAACCTGAATACCCATTGCCTAATTACATCTTCAGGGCTTCTCTTTACAACAGCAAGATTACCTGCAATCTTTTATAAAGTACTGTCAGCAGGAGAACTGGACACGCTTTTCAGTATCACATGTTTCAGATAAGCTCTTCATTGTAAAAATGAGGGTTTAGAAATAAGGTGCCGGTGATTGATAGAATTTCTGCCTCTCCCTGTACGTATGTCAACTCCAAACCTAGCCAAGTGAAAAAAAAAAAGGTGCTTGTAATTTAGAAATAACTTGGTCTAGTATCCTTAGTGTTACTTTCTAGTTTTTGACAGCTACTAAAGCATCATTAAAAATAATTAACAAGTGAGATGTTTCATGAACGTCTTTCAAAAAGCAAGTACTTAAACCTTGCACAACACAAACACACATGAAATATTAGTAGTAACACTTCTGTTCTTTCAGCTAAATTACAAGCTTTTTTTCATGGAATAATTCACTATCCATCTAAGTGTCTCTTTGCATGTTAGAGAATATACAGCCTGCTTCATGAGGAGGTTCTGCGTGGCATATAAATCTCAGCTGATTAAAATCAGTTTTTAATTGCTGAAATGATAGCATCCTCTGGCAAAGGTTTTGCATTCACACTTAAAAACCCCAGAATCGGAAAGGCTGCCTTTCCAATGAGCTTGTCATTACCCACACTTGTGATTGCTGAAGCTAACTTCTTCCTCAAAAAGTGGCAACAAAGGCGATTGTAATGAGTAAAACATGGACTGTGCAAGCTGTTTTTGTGAGATAAAGATCAGTGACCACAAGTGAGGAGCAGTGTGGTTCAGATACTAACATCTAACAGAGGTGAATACTCATTTTTAGAAAAGATTAAAAGGCCAAACAAAAACAAAAGATGTTTTGATGTTTCTCACCCTTGTTTGCAGTCCTTCCTTTCCCTAGTATTTTTAAATACACACAGATTAGAGAATAGATTTTGCTCTTATAGAGGAATATAAAACAGCAGGATTGTTTTGCTATTAAGAAATGGTATCTTTCTGGAAAATTAGAAAATATTTTGGAAAGCTTAAATGGGTTTTGATTAATAAATGACAATATTAGGAAGAAGTATGGAAGTAAGTAAAGCTCCTCTTTAAGCCCTCAAAGTAGTATAAAACATACTGGAAATTCTTAAATGCACATACTGGTTTTCTTCTGCTTTTGAACAATTTATTCTTTTATCTCATTCTCCAGTAGGAGATGCTGCATACAAAAAAGGACAAGGTTGTTCATTGCCTGACATACAATCACGATTCTGTCATGTTGGTTATTGAACACTTCCATTCATTATTACCAACTGCTGGTACAGAGGAGTGGCCCACACTTAACTGCCCTTACAGACGGTTTTCCAGAGGATTGCAGGAAAGAAGAGCATTCTGGTAGACACAGGTGGGCTTAGTCTGCAATTCACGATACTTCGAGGACGAAAACTGCTTAAGAGTTTCATTGATTGAATAAAACGTTGTCCTCCTCATATACTAAAGCTGGGTCCTCCATGCTCTCCAGTAAAGTGTGATGGGTTTCATATTCACGGTGTGGTAATGATGGCTCTTTGGTAACAGTAGACATCAACTGATGCCAGGTGATACTAGTATTTTTGAAAGCATGCAAGAGAAAAATGCCTATGATGATACTGCAGAATCCACTCAGGGTTCCAACGATATCACCCAGGTCCATACTACTCCACTCCTTGAACAGGATGATGGAGCATGTCACAACTGTCGTGGTGAAACACACGTAATAAATAGGTGTCACTAGAGATGTATTGAACACGTCCAATGCTTTGTTGAGGTAGTTGATCTGAGTGCTGACTGAGAGTGCTAAGATGCCCACCAAAATGTAAACCATTGGATGTCGATAAACTGGCTTCTTCTCCAGCATTTGTTTAATAGCAATGCCCAGGCCTTTCACAGATGAGACAGAGAAGGCACCAATGAGTGAGCAAATTAAAATGTAGATCAGTATGTTTGTCTGACCTTTCTTTGGAGCCACAATAAAAATCAGCATGAAGGCAGCAACTATTAGGAGAACAG
This sequence comes from Apus apus, assembly GCF_020740795.1. NCBI lineage: Eukaryota > Metazoa > Chordata > Aves > Apodiformes > Apodidae > Apus > Apus apus. Next base: position 88,458,110 of record NC_067285.1, read on the forward strand.
CAAACGTAACAAATGCTGTAAAAAAGAGGAAAGGGAAGAAGAGTAATGCACATGAGAGAAAATACAAGACTATGTCCAAATACACACTAAAAGTTGATCAGTGTCCTAAACACCTCTCTATGAACTGTAGCACAAATTCATCCCAACTGCATACAGACCTGGATCTTGCAGCTTTCTTTCCATCTCATCTAGTGAGGTGACCTCCTCCTCCTGAGGGGCATGAACAACCATCACCGTTGACCCCAAAATGCTGAGTACACAGCCCAGCTTTCCATGAATATTCAGCTTCTCATTTAAAAAATAGGATGACAATATAGCACTGTTTGGCAAAATAGAAATAAAATGTTTAGCTCCACCAGCCGCATGAGACATTCAAAATCTTTCATGTAACATGACAGTAATTCAAAACCTCTTTTGGGTATGTGGGAAACCAGCCTGAAACAATAAATTTTTAAGAAGTTTTGCTGGAAAGTTGGTCAGGATAAAGAAGGTCACATCAGGTTTTAAGGCGGTTAGAAACCCTGTTCCCTCCCCTCCATGTTGTAAATGGTCTGAATTGCTCAAGGAACTTTTCACTACTGGTTGCTCGGGTCAGGGGTATGGACTCTCACACACCTGTAGACTGACAACACTAGCTGGTAAACAAAAATGGTTTAAAGCACTACATTTGCCACTAGAACCAATCACATAAGTTTCAGAAACTCTTCCTCCTCATCCCTTCCCTGGGCTCTCCCACCCAGGCACAGTTTCTGCCTGGGTTGCCAGGTCTCCCTCCAAAACATGGAGAAGTCAAGTCTCATTCTTCAAAGAGGATTAACCCCAGGCTCTCCAAAGGGTTCAAGATTTAACTTAAGGATAATAACATGGCCCAGGTAAGACCACTTCACAGGGCACACATTAGCCAGCTAGAGCACAACCTTAGGCACAGACATAGGCTTAACAACGTGTGGACATGCTCACAAAGAGTTTTTCAACCCATTGGTTAAAATTATGGCTATTTTTACACACAACGGTGATAAGCTCACTAATGTGAAGTTCTCAAGACTTCTCTGTTTCATGAAAATTGGAAAGATTGCTATCCTCATCAAAGGACAGGACGTTAAAACCCAAGGCTGTTTTGAACAGCAGCAGCCAGGAAGCCAGTTAGTCTGCACCTACCCACATGCTGATCCCAGCACATCTGCAGGTGACAATGTTACACTGGTTGTGCTATGACAGAATAGCTGCAGTTTCAGCAGTTGATTACTGCAAGCATCTGTTAGCCAGAAAACTCCGAAAGTGTGGCCCAGGTTGGTTTTAAACACAATGTTTCATATAGTATATTCAGGTCTTCAAAATAAGAGTTTGATATTTAAAACACAATAATTCCATTTTGCTAATAAATTATTTCCCAGAATGTTTGTTGTAAGCATAATCCATATATTTTCTGCTTCTGTGATAGCCATATTCATGGATATGCTTAATTACTTGGAAGTTGTTTGGTTCTTCATACACAGGACATAATGAGTGTTTGAGGGGCATTAATTTCTCAGAAGAATCAGATTTTAACTGTGGATATTAAAAACCCTAAAATTTTCTTTGTCTGCATTCTAGAAAGGACCAAACAAACCCAAAATGCTTATTAAGTGTGCATTAATATGAAATTATGCTCCTATAAGAAAGAAATGTTTTTGAAAACATTTTAATGGGGCAATACTGTATTATCTTTTAAAGTTTTGTCACAACTAAAGAAAAGGGTAAGGCTTGTTAAGAAAGCTTCAGTTTTCTAGGAAGAGATTAATTACAGCCTTCTACCACTGTACATCAGCTGTATACCTGATATATGCTAGCAAGAAATACTTTATAATATGGGTGGAAGGCTGTTGGGAAAGCAGATAGTGGATTTTGTAACAAGACTTCTCATTGCCTCCACCCAGAAGATTCAGTTCTAAATAAGCAAGGATCTTTCCACCAAGAAACAAAAAGCATTGTCAATATATCACTTCTCAGTTCTCTTACTAAAATCCTCTACTTTCAACCAAAGACGTTGTTTTTTCCTCACACAGTGAATGGTTCACTTGGCAAAGTTTGCTTCCAGTTTGTACTAACCTTATGAGAACACTCAGTGCACCCAAAGGCGTAACTAAGGTTGCAGGTGCAAAGGCATAGGCAGCAAAGTTTGCAGCTTCTCCTAATCCCACTGCAGAAGAAAGAACATGTGGATCAGGTTGAAGTCAGAGAATAAAAGACATGCTATTATATTTTGTATGACAGATACGATAGCAAATAAAAACCAAAACCATTTTTCTACACTAGATATGCAAATTTTCCTTTCAAAATTATCTAACTTCCTCTGGACATAATAAAGACTAAAGAAAGTAAAATAGTTTTCACCTAAGTACTCCTGGAAGCTGGACATATTCAATCCCATTGCCTTTGACTGGATATTAAATAAAAGTTTGTTACTCTGAGAAGAGCTCCAAAGAGCACAACATTTGAGAGACATTATCAGAACAGCTTCTGTTATAAAGGTGATAGCAAAGACATTTCTTTCGGGACTGCAAAAATCAGGGAATAAATCTGTTTAAAACAATCTGCTACATGTAGCATTTACATTCAGGTTGAGGGGAAAGAGGTGACTTACTTGATAGCAATCCAGCCCACCAAAGCCATTCCTTCAAATAAGAATATCCACCTTGTCCTGAAAGCAGAAAAAATAATGTCATTTTAGGAGAAAGAGATCACCTTATTACATTAAACAAAACTACAGCTTCACATTTGCCTCTACTCATATAAAGTAATGAAAGAGCATGTTATGTGGATGTGACATGAAGAATATTTTGTTGGATTTTGACTGATATTTTTATTAATCACTCTACTACTTTGAGACTTGGACTTCCGAAAAATGATATCTCACTAAAGGAAAAGTTCCAAGCAAAAGTAAAATGTCCATGAAGATCGTTGATGAGCTTCAGAAATGGTTCAAAGTGCTTTCCCAGGTTAAATCCAATACATCCAACACACAGTCTGCTGCATTTTGACTCTGCTTATACTTTTAATTGAGAGAAATTAGAAAGAAAAATGCCATTACATGCTTTAACTTTTTTTACATAAATGGTCAGTCTATTGAACATTTTTTTCAAGTAACCAAATTATCTGAAAGAGTATTATGAGAAACACAAACAAAATAAAAACTGCTAATATAAAGAGAATTATGAGATTAATCCAATGTTTGTTTTTTTAAAAAAAGGTCTCCACATTTTTCTAGCTCTTTATTTGTTGACTTTTGGAAAAATTTCTTTACTGAAAGAGTGGCCAAGCATTGGAACAGGCCGCCCAGGAAAGTGGTGGAGTCACCATCCCTGAAGTGTTAAAAAATGTGTATACGTGGCACTTTGGGATGTGGTTTAGCCAGCATAGTGGTGTTGGGTTGACGGTTGGACTTGATTATCTAAGAGATCTTTTTCAACTTTAATGATTGTATGCCTTTGATGAAAGAATAGTTATACTACTGTAGAAACTTTTATAACTAGTATTGCACTTCCTTCTTTTAAAAACGAGTAAATCTAGTTGCCATCTTAAGACTTTCTGTTTCTAGACGGAGGGGAAGATGGGAAAAAAGAGAAAAGCATTTTGAAAGATAAGACAAAGGGATAATTTTATTTGATATCTAATTGCTGCCAAGAAGGAAAAATCACCAGCTCACTATATTTAATATACACCACTACCCCCATAGCCCTAAGAATTCTTAAATCTCAGTCCCTGTAATCACATTTCCATCCCTAGCCAAGAAAGGACTTCTGATCACAGTTCAAGTGTGATGTTTTTCAACTATGACTCTTCTAAATGTGTAATCTGTGACTCAAACCTTGATATTGCTAAGTTATAACAGAGATGTTAGTGTCCCCAGGAGGAGCAAGGTGGGCACCACTGCTTACCAGCTCGGGGGGCTCCTTTGTCTGCCAGTTTCAAAAGTCCTTTCTTCTTCAGTATGAAACTAGAACCAATAAAGATACTGGAACCTATTGCCAAAGCCAAGCCAATGTAGAGGTGATACCTGCTTCCAGCAGGTGTGGAAATGCTCCAGTTTGTTTCATTGAGAGTCCCATCCATAGAGGCGAGGAGAGAAGAGTGGGATTCAGACACATTGATGATCTGGCACCATGCTTGACAGGAGTCGTGGCAAGCAAAAGAAAGCACAGCACCTGAGAGGAGGAGGACAAGTGATTCATGAACCAGGCACAGCTCTGGAGGAGCCCCACCCTTGCTCTGCTCACCTCTTGCCACATCTTCTAAGAGCACTTGTCATTTCTGGCCATGCAAATAACTCACAAAATCCAGAGAACATACACAATGTATTGAGCAACCTGGTTGGTGCAAGGTGTCCCTGCCCATGCAGGGCGGTTGGAACTAGATGATCTTTAAGGTCCCTTCCAACCCAAACCATTCTATGATTCTATGAATACTGCTCCAGGTCAATACCCACCCCTGTAATTCACAGGTACATGCTTTTTTTTTTTTTTTTTTTTTTTTTTACTACATTGGTTCAGTCAAGCAATTGGGGCAATACCAAGCAATGTGGCAATTAAGTATTATCTTCAGTGTAAAATTCAACTTGCAATCATGAAAGCTAGCCTGTAACCTTAAAAATAAATGGTTCTTCTGTGTTGTGCAGAGACCACCACCCCAAAACAAACATATAGCCACATCCACTATTTCAGACTTCGTCTGTCAGAGTAAGCCTGCTGTTATTCCAGACTTCTACTTTTTCATTTGTGGTTGAGATGTGGAAACAAAAAACAAAAAAAGAAAAGGAAAATCTCTATAGGGAGCAAACCTATACTGCATATGGGTATTAATATGTTTTATTAAAATTGTTCAGTGACTACTGTGTGAGCCAGACCTTTAACCAATCATAAAATTTTAAGGTGGAGGCCTCATTACACCTCACAGCAATTTTCATCTAACCTCGACAACCCCTAACTGGAGGAAGCCCACAGCCTGCAAGGGACAGTCCCGTGGCTATCCCTGCAACAGAGCTTCAGACCCATGTGATCCTGAGCTAACCTGAAACTTCACACTCTCCACCAGCCAAAGCTTCTCAGCATCACTATGAGGACATCCTGTGGGAATGACATCATTGCCATCAGCCTTAGTGTGCTTTTTAAAGGAAGAAGAGGCATTGCATTTCTGAGAAGAAATGGAGTAATTCTTTTGCATGGGGAAGCAGGGTTGCCCTGATTGGAGCAAGGACAGAATGAAGTTTCTTTCTAGTAATTTTACTTTTCAGTTAAATCTCTTCTAAGTAACAGCACTTGCTGAAATTAACAGCATGTTTTTGATCCAGTGTTTGCTTCTAGGACTGATAAAGCTCAATGTTTATAGTTACTGCTGGAGAATGGTGTGCAGAAAGGCTCTTGCTTATACTTATTCCTATACAAACCAAGGTCACTGCTTGGTTCCACTAAACTTCTTGTGTGCTGGAAAGGAAAGAAAGGAAAAGGGGTAACTCCTGCAACCCTCCTGTGGGGACAAGGAGATCAGATTGGTGACCAAAATTGACCAAATTAAATATTCCATAAAAAAACTGTGGTTTTAGATCCATAGTGACACAAGCATATCCCAAGGCATATCAATGACAACAGATTTATTTCACGTTCACTGAGAAGCTACATAATGCAATTTTACTTGGTAAAGAAAAATTAAACTCAGACTTCTCAAAGCTTCTGCAGTGTTTTCCTCCTCTCAAAGGAAAAAATATTATTGTTTTAATTAAAGCTGTGTAGTTTAGTTTCCAACCTGTAATTCCCTTTCCCTTACTTTCTTTTCCCCTTCTGGGAAGGGAAGGTGTTTAACAGAGAGCATCTGTCAGTTGTTTAATTGCCAGCCCAGCATTAGACCTTAACAAGGGGACAGGTAGCAATGGTGCAACAGGGCTCACAGTAGCCTAGGCTGATGTTTTTCACGGTTTCTCACAGTAGACTGCAGCACACAAACAGTGTAGATCAGAGAATCTAGACTGGAATAGCTTTTAAGGACTGCTTTTTTGGAAAGAAAGGTTTTACCACAAAGACATGTTAAAATATGAAACAGCAGGTGCAGAATACAGACACGCATTGTAATTCACATAAAGCACTGCATGCAACAAGTAATTTTGCTTTCCATTTTTCCCCTGTAATTAAAATGACACTTGAAGGATTCATCCTGCTGAGTGGCACCATCAATAAGGGACTTTTTTTTTTCCCCCCAACAGAAAAATCATCTGGAGACTTTGCAGAAAAGGACATGCCTCTGTATCTGTCCATACCTAAGCTCTGTTCCGGCAAAAACGTTTCACTGCACAATTAACAATGATCAGTCTTGGATAATTCACCTAATACTGTTTAGGAAGGAATATTTAAAATACCAAAAGTACTAAAAATGGTAGGAAATTTGAGAGCATATCTTCATTTGCAGCTGACAATGCTGACACACACTGGGAGACGAAGTCCCTTACAAGTAAGGAACTGAGAATGAATACCTGCTCCCAGGTGTCCTGTGCCACACTGTACAACAAACACAACATTTCAGGCTTTGCAATCACATTTCCTTGCTTACCAAGAGAGCTTCTACATAACAGGAGTTGGTTTGTATTGATAAGCCAGACTCCGTAAAAATGGTCCCCCAAGATGGGTATGTCTATATTCTGCAGCTGAAAATTAAAACCTTAAAGACTACAACTACAAGAAACTACTTACGCATGGTGTGAAGGACAGATAGTATTCTGCCGTCTTATCATTACTAGAAGTTGCAGTTGGATAGTACAAAATAAATGGGATTTGCATCTGTATCTGAAAGTATTTTAAAATCCTGAAGTATTAGCATAGTCTTAGAAAAATTACCATATACTTAAGTTTTGATGCAATTCTTAAATTACAAAAGATTACAAAGAAGTCCTTTAAGCATTAATGTTTCTCTTAGCTAACACACTTTGGGGCAAGGCAAAAAAGCGGAGAGGTTGCCAGTGAAATAAAACCCTTAGCTCTCAATACCTTATAATGATGCTAAACTGGATTGGCAATAGTTTTACCACTGCCCCTCCGCTAATACAGACTTCATGTGAGAAGCAGAAACAGTTCTTGCCTTTACATAAAAAAAAAGGATTAAGACTACAGTTCTTGGTAAGTATGGTCTTTTAGCTACCTGCAATGGTAAAAGCAGCTTTCTATCAGTGTGTTTGGTTTCTAAAGTGGAGAAAATAACACTTTTCTCCCGTCTTTTGTGAATGGTGTACTTTCAGTTAGCTCGAGATATATGGCAGGCTTATTCCCTTCCATATAACACTACCACTGTTTTTTCTACTGATTCTTAAGTTTTCCATTCCCCAGCTTTACAACATCAAACAATAAAAATTTAATGATGCCATCTGTAGTAAGTCACTCAGGATGCGTCTCTCCTTTCTGAAATACAATCTTTGCTCACATTTACAGAGAAATTGTTTTTTTCACCTGTTTGGTCTGCCAGCTGAGAAGAATAAGTTTGAACAGTTGTGATCTCTGTTTATTGTGCTGAGAAGCTTTTTTGAGCTTAAAAAATGTGTAATTTGTTCCATTTGCAGGTAAAGTGGTATGTCACTCCATTGATGAAAGAACCACCTCAGAGCGGGGAAGAAGACACTGATCCAGGAATTAGTCTTATTTTATTCCCCACTGCAACCAGTTTAAAGATTAACTGGAAGCACTGAGGAAGGTGACAAATCTCTGAGGCTGCCTGGCTTCCTCAGCACCCAGTTTCTGTAGCTAAACTAGTTTCACCTCCTACTTCCAAACATCAACAAACATGACCCTGTCAGCAGAACCCCTCCTTGCAGAAATAAATTCTCACCTCTGACTCAAGGCTGCTAGCAACAGGAAACCATTCCGCCACTGCTGTGACTTCTGAAGTGTTTTTGCAATTCAGCTAAATCAAAAAGTGTTTTCTCAAACACCTAAATATGACCTGAGCACGGTACATCAGCCAGCCCAGTACTACACACTCCTTGTAAGCAACTTCTATGAAGTGCAGTCCTGCCTAGGAATAAAGTACCTTGTGGTTTGCTGGTGACAGCCAGCTTAGCTTTTAACCTGCCATTGTGGATACTGGTCCTAAGTCATCTGGAAAACTATTTGATTAGATATGTAGTTTGACCATTTTTATTGCACTCACGGCTGAGCTCACATCTGGCAGGGACACGAAATGCCCTTCTTGGTCACCCGGGAAATACCAAGCCCACTTTCGCCAAGGCCTGGCTGCTGAGGCCGAAAGTCCATGCACCGAGAAGCCGCAGGGATCGTTCCCTGGCAGACCCCCATTCACCACAACGCACAGGAGATGCTGAAAATACGGTTTAGAAAACAGCCAGACAGGGAAGAGCCGCGCAGGACCCTGCCCGGCGCCGGCAGCGCCACACACTTCGGAAAACAACCGCACCGCGTCCCGGCGGAGCAAAGCCTGACGTGTGCGGGAGTCACGCCAGCGCTGCGGGGGCGGGGGGCTGCAGACCGCGCCCTCACCTCCGCCCGTTGCCACGCACGCCCGCCGCACCGCCTGCGCCGCGCAACCTGCCGCTCAGCGCCGCGACCGCGGCGACCCCTCCCGCCAGCGCTGCGCGCCCCGCACCCGCTCCGCGCGCAGCCCCCCGCTCCCCTCCGCGCCCGCGCAGGTACTGACCCGTGCGGCAGGGCGGGCGGGCAGGCAGCACCGCCCGGTGCGCCATGGCTGCGGGACGGCCCCTCCGCGGGCTGCGCAGCGGCGCGGCAGGTGGCGGCAGCTCCGCCCGCCCGGGCGCGTCCCGGCGCACCTGGGAGCGTCCGGCCCGCCCGCCCCGCGGCCTCTGGCCCGGGAGCTGGAGGTGGCATCCCCGCCGCGCCTGTGGGCGCGTCCCGACCGGGAACGGGCACGTAGGACTCCAGGAGTGACCCCGGATGGGTTTTATTTGTATAAAGCGTGATACTGTCATAGAATCGTAGAATGGTTTGGGTTGGAAGGCACCTTAAAGATCACCTTGTTCCACCCCACCTGCCATGGGCAGGGATGCCCTCCACAAGATGAGGTGGCTCAAAGCTCCACCCAGCTTGGCCTTGACTACTTCCCAGGGAACGGGGCATGACTTCCCTGGGCAACCTGGTCCAGTGCTTCATCACCTCCACACTAAAGAATTTCTTCCTAATGTTTAACCTAGATCTCCTCTCTTCCAGTTTGAAATCGTTACCCCTCATCCCATCACTCCATGCGCTTCAAAGTCCCTTCCCAGCTTTCCTGTAGGCCCCTTCAGGTACTGGAAGGCTACTGTAAGGTCTCCCTGAGGACTTCTATAGGCTGAACAACCCCAGCTCTCTCAGCCTGACCTCATAGGAGATGTGCTCCAGCTGTCTCATCATCTTCATGGCCCTCCTGTGGAGTCACTCCAAGAATTCCATGTCCTTCCTGGGGGCCCCAGAACTGAGCACAGTACTCCAGGTGGGGTCTCATGAGAGTGGAGTGGAGGGGAAGAATCACCTCCCTTGGCTTGCTGGCCATGCTTCTTCTGGTGCAGCTCCACTTCTTTTGCTGTAGTCCAAGTTCTTGCCTGGGGAATTCTACAAGCCCTCACAAACACTGAATCAAAAGGAAAGAGCTCTCTTTGAGGTACCTAGGCAGTATTTGTGTCTAATGGAAGTTTCTGTAAGTTTTTCTTCCCTTCACACCTGGAAGAAGTAGTGAGCCATGTTAGTGTGTAACCACATAAAATGTGTGATGAGCTGCCTGCGCTAGCCTCGACTGCTGGCTCTGCGGGCAGGACGGGGCCTTCTGCAGCCAGACTATCCCAGCTTCACAGAAGTAGGGCAGCACCTGGTGATACCTACCCTGAGATGACTCCCTGTGGTTGAACAGGCTCCAGGGTGTCATAAGAAACAATTCTCTTTATTACCCAATCAATAGTTTCCAGGTAGAAGTCTAACATGGGTAAGTGAAACACACAAAATAAATGGCTTAATAAACCATTATATGCTAACCTAGGGCTGCCCAGCAAACTTCCTAGCATAGTCTGAGAATCTTCAGCATGCACAAGAACTTCCCAAATCGGAGCCAAACTGAGCTGCCAAATTCATCTCCATAGAGCAGCACATAGATAGGCTGTCTTGAGGCTAGCAGCATTGTAATGACGCTTTGGAGCACAACACCTAAATTAATCATCTTTGCTTTTGAAAAGTTTTAGCTCTGGTGCTGACTGGTGACATTTCTAAAGTACAGGTTACTGCTACAAAAGAGCAGTAATTTAAAACAGTATTTAAAACACTTACATTCAAGTATTAAAGCACAATCTGAAAAACTCGGAGGAAACTTTCATCTTCTTGTAAAACATAAGCATTCCCGTAGGATAAAACCATGTATATGGACTGCAGGCATGTCTGCAGTCTGCTCATAACTCCTATTTTTGTTCTGTGCTCCCTCAGATCTGTCACCTCTAGATGTTTACACCCAGTTTCTGCCAAAACGCATCAATTTTTCTAGCTTCCTGCAATTTGACTAAAGCAAATGAAGCATCAGTCTTGCAAGTGACTCAAGCTGGCAGAGCTGCAGAGAACAAGGGAGGTGGGAACATCCACAAGGGCCTGCTGAAGCAGTGGAGAGGGTGGGATAGCTGCCAAAGACCACCTCTTCCGCTGGCACAGTTCTTGCTGTCAGGGTTTCACTGAGGTGTGGTACACAGAGCAAGAATACTGAGAAACAAAGCAGGTAACACTTCTGCAGATTGGCCTCTTTCCAGGCCAACTCCTTTTACTGACCATGGACATCAAAGTCTTTTTAATTAATTAATAAAATATTTTATTTGAATCACAGATTGGTCAACAGCCAGCTGAATATGAGCTGGCAGTGTGCCCGGGTGGCCAAGAAGGCCAGCAGCATCCTGGCTTGTATCAATTAATGTGGCCAGCAGGACTCATGAGGCTGCCCCCCAAATACTGTGTTCAGTTTTGGGCCCGTCACTACAAGAAAGACACTAGGTGCTAGAGTTGTGTCCAAAGAAATGCAAAAAAAGCTGGTGAAGGGCTTAGGGTTAATCCATAGGAGGAGGGGCTGAGGGAACAGAGAAGGGCCATGAAAATTATCAAAGGGCTGGAGCACCTGTGCTATGAAGACAGGCTGAGAGAGTTGGGGCTGTTCAGCCTGGAGAAGAGAAGGCTCCATGGAGACCTCCTAGTAGCCTTCCAGTACCTGAAAGGGCTACAGGAAAGCTGGGAAGGGGCTTTTCTCCAGAGATGGTAGTGTCAGGACATGGGGTAGTGGTTTTAAACTGAAAGAGGTTGAAATTTAGGTTACACATCAGGAAGAAATTCTTCACTGTGAGGGTAGTAAGGCACTGGAATAGGTTGCCTAGGGGGGTTTTGGAAGCTCCCTCCCTGGAGGTGTTAAAGGCCAGGTTGGATGAGGCTTGTGCAGCCTGGTCTAGTGTGAAGTGTCCCTGTTCATGGCAGGGGGGTTGGAACCTGATGATCTTTAAGGTCCCTTCCAAGTTTAACCATTCTATCATTCTATGAACTGGGGTTTTTTAGTCTGGAGAAAAGGAGGTTGAGAGAAGAACTCATTGCTCTCTACAGCTACCTGAAAGGAAGTTGTAGCAAGGTGGGTGTTGGTCTCTTCTCCCAAGTAATAAATGATGGGACAACAGGAGTTGGCCTTAAGTTGTGCCATGGGAGCTTTAGATTGGATATTAGGAAAAATTTCTTGGGTTGTCAGGCATGGGAACAAGCTGCCCAGGGAAGTAGTGGAGGCACCGTCCCTGGAGTTATTTGAAAGACGCGTAGATGTGGTGCTTACAGACATGGTTTAGTGGTGGACTTGGCAGTGCTGGGTTAACGGTTGGACTCAATGATCCTAAGGGTCTTTTCCAACCTGAATGATTCTATACATTTACTTGTTGCTTGGTTGGAAATCGTTATTGAAGCTAATGCTTTGTGTTTTTAAAACTGCAGTAAACCGTGAAAACACATGAAACTCTGAGAAAAAGTATTAAGTCACAGAAACCTGCAGCTAACAATCCAGTCAAACATAAATAATGTGCAAATTTAATGTATAATACAATTACAGAAGGGAGTGGATATGCTTCATGTGTGTATGCTTCACTGATGATTTATAGTATTTTGCATACTCAACTCATTTCAAAGACATTTGAGACAATGCTAGGAAGACAGAAACTACATAAAAGTAATTTATCAACGTTGATATATTTTTCTTTTTTTTTTTTGGATGACATATAGAATCATAGAATCATTGAATCATAGAATCATAGGGGTTGGAAGGGACCTTGAAAGATCATCTAGTCCAACCCCCCCGCCAGAGCAGGGTCACCTAGAGTACATCACACAGGAATGCGTCTAGGCGGGTCTTGAATGTCTCCAGTGAAGAAGACTCCACAACCTCTCTGGGCAGCCTGTTCCAGTGCTCTGTCACTCTCACAGTAAAAAATTTTTTTCTGATATTCACCTTAAACCTCCTATGCTCCAATTTGTATCCATTACTCCTTGTCCTATCACTGGTCATCACTGAAAAAAGCTTAACTCCATCTTCTTGACACTCACCCTTTATGTATTTGTAAACATTGATGAGGTCACCCCTCAGTCTCCTTTTCTCCAAACTAAAGAGACCCAGCTCTCTCAGCCTTTCCTCATAAGGGAGATGTTCCACTCCCTTAATCATCTTTGTGGCTCTGCGCTGGACTCTTTCAAGCACTTCCCTGTCCTTCTTGAACTGAGGGGCCCAGAACTGGACACAATACTCCAGATGCGGCCTCACCAATGCAGAATAGAGGGGGAGGAGAACCTCTCTTGACCTACTAATCACACCCTTTCTAATGCACCCCAGGATGCCATTGGCCTTCTTAGCCACAAGGGCACACTGCTGGCTCATGGTCATCCTCCTGTCTACTAGAACCTCCAGGTCCCTTTCACCTACACTGCTCTCCAGCAGGTCAGCCCCCAACCTGTACTGGTGCATGGCATTTTTCTTCCCCAAATGCAAAACTCTACGCTTGCCCTTGTTGAACTTCATCAGGTTTTTCCCCGCCCAAGTCTCCAGCCTGTCTAAGTCTCTCTGAATGGCAGCACAGCCTTCTGGTGTGTCAGCCACTCCTCCCAACTTGGTGTCATCAGCAAACTTGCTGAGGGTACATTCTGTACCCTCATCCAGGTCGTTGATGAAGATGTTGAACAACAGCGGTCCCAGTACCGACCCCTGAGGGACTCCACTAGTCTCAGGCCTCCAACTAGATTCTGCCCCATTGACTACAACTCTCTGACTTCTTCCTTTCAACCAGTTCTTGATCCACCTCACTGCCTGATCATCAAACCCATACTTGATCAACTTATCTACAAGGATGCTGTGGGAGACTGTGTCAAATGCTTTACTGAAATCAAGATAGACCACATCTACCGCTCTACCATATAAAGGTCATATGGGAAAGAAAATAAACCTGCTACACCTTTCTGGGTCATTGTACTAATTTTTTCCATTAAATGTATAGAAATGGCAAGAAAGAAGTTATGTTAAAAATCTGTTACTTATGCTTATACTGAAACTGACTGTTAAGCAAGCACTGACTTTAATTGTTGATTTTCAATAAAAATAGAAGCACTAAGTATCAATCCAACTTTATACTTTTACATTTATAAATAAAATAGTAATCAGAAACAGCATTTTTTTTGCCTTAATAAAACACATCTTGCCTCTGTGTTAGCCATTAATGACTTATTTAAACAAAGTTTGTGTGACCTCTTGGCTTTCTCATAAATTATGTTGTTGAGGATTTTTTTTTCTTATATACATTGAGTTCCTTATATCTGTTATTATGCAGTATTTAATTATATTATCCTAAATACTGGAGGTGATGACAACAGGTTTCCCTACTGGGAAAAAAACTGTTCACTGTGCAGCTAGTCCAGGTGCAGACATGAAGCAAGATCTACCTTCTTATTATTTAGGAAAGCTGCCAATGACATTCTGAAGCCTTATCATCGTTGCTCAGCTTCCCTGTTCTGCATTAGTCTTCCATTCCTGCAGCTGCTGCTACCCAACAGGGTCCAAACATCAGCTCTGTTCAATACATGAGCTACAGGCAGGTTTATTACCTGTCCTGGCATGCAGCCACACAAAAATTAATGAGCTAGATTTGAGTAGAGCTCTGACCATGGGAACTCCACCTGCCCCAAATGACAGTGATTTAGTGTAGACCTGCAGGAGCAATATGTAAAGGAATTAACTTCAACTGAGACCAAAAAATGGTGCCCCTAGATTGTAGTTCAGTATGATCAGATTGCTGTACGTGCTCTGAAGAGACCAACTGTATACATGTTGCCTTAAAAGTGCCCAGGTGATGTTGCCTTAACTCCTACTTTGTTAAAATGAATGAAAGACAAGCAAGGCTAGATATATCAAACCTATTTTAACTACAGTGCATTTTCTATCACTGTTATTTGACAACATCATATATTGATTATTTTCTTTTAAGTTCAATTAATTCAGTTGAATTACCTTTGTATGTGTAAACATTTTAGAATCATTATTCTGTGCCACCAACCTAGATTTTCTATGTTATTTTAGCTTGAAATAAAATTCTGCTGAGCAGAGATCCTAAGTGACTGTTCACAGCTACTGGCACTCCTGCAGGGTAACCATGCTTGTTCTTTATCCCAATTATATTAGGGAACAAAGTTTTATTTTTTTTTCCAGAGAGTTTTCTGGTGGCCCAGTCCCTCTGTTCCTTGCAGGTTCCAAGTTGGGGGGAGAAGAGACGTCTCAAAGCCACCCCAATCTGGGTGGCACAAAGATAGGCTCATTGCAGGTTCAGAGCCCACAGAGAACTGCTGGGCACAGCCAGACACGGTGCTTGCTGTGCCTGTGGATGTCAGAAGTGTTAATCCCTGCATGGAACAGTCATGCATAAACTAGGGTCTGGACCTGGAAGATGCTGGTAAAAGGCTTTGACCTAGCATGCTGATAGCATGCTGTATGGATTTGTATGATGTGCCTCATAGTGCTCATATCCGCAAAAGGCTTGAGGTCTGTCCAGTGCTTTCCAGTTCCAGTCTCATCTGTGGGAATCCTTCTCAAATTGCTCCTACTTCTTCCTTCTCCATCCTGCACCCATTTAACTCTAAAGTAAAAATACAGTACCACCTACTGGTGGATGTACTTCTTGCACTGGTGGTTTTCCAGTCACCAAGCTGCATTGGGGCCTGGCATGCTTCATGATATTGAGTTCCCTGTAACACCAGTCTACAGAAAATACTATTAAATAGGCCAGAAGCCCTGGAGCCTTCTCAGCTGCAGCACTTCCAATATGACATTCATTGCTGCAATCACATCAGCACTAGAAAAGACAGCACAGTATATGCAGAGAGTAAGACTCCCAATACTGTGGTCCCAGTCCAAACACCCATCTGTGTACATAGCTCCAACACAGTAAGCTGAAAGACAATGCTGTGCCATTAAACCCCACTTATTTATATATTAAAAAAATGTATGTGTAATGTATCTAGTGTTTTGGTTAGGGGTATCTGAAACTAGAGGTAGATTTAATAGGATTGAGAAGAATTACAGATGATGACACAGGAAGATACAAAAATAGATTAAAGTTGGCCTACTATATAATAATCCATTAGTGCGGTCACTCTCCCATCAGTCAAGGTTACTTCGCTGGAATAGAGAACAATAGGAACAATATCCATGAAAAAATATTGACACTAAACTAATGTAATTGTCAGTGAAGTCAATGACAACCATGTAACTGGCTTTTAAAAGATGTTAAGAATTGAGACCACTGTGCTAAGCCCACCCAGAACTTGTCCTGCAAAACTCTTTGCAGGTAAGTGAGGTCCTGGCCACTGTCAGACATGGAATGGGTCTGGGCTAATAGGACTCATCTTCCTCTGTTTGAGAGCTTCTTTGAAAAACTCCATGGTAAAACAGATAAGAAAAAATAAGTTAGAGTTGCTTTACAGGACTGCTTATTTTAAAAGAAAACTGACTATTCTCCAACAGAATAAAAAGATGTATCCCCTTTGTAGTTCATACTGGCTTGAATGACACAACATAGACTTGACTGGCTTGGTTGGTCCTCTAAAACTCTTGGACAAAGGTATGTGCTAAATGCAGGAGTTCACAATTGAAGTTTGTGTGACACACAACAAGGCATGTGTCCCAGAAACTCAGTGCTACTGCACATTCACAAAATCACTGCTCAGTGTTGAGCACTGAGATCTTTCAGACGGCAAACCAGGAAAAACTCTATCAGGATGACAGAGGTAAAACTGATCCTGATTCAGCCCTAGCTGGATGCAGTATTGAATCTCTTCTGAGATTCCTTTTGTATCTATGATTTTAGGATAGGAGTTGTATTTCAGCCCTTTGAAAATAAATGTGAAACATATGCCAGAACTTAGAAGATTATTAATTTCTTTGTTCATTTGTTGTGTTGAATATCTTACTGTAGATTTGTATATCTGGCTTCCACTGGGCATAATGTTATGTGTATCCTTGTTGCCCATTACTGTTTTATTTAAAACATTTTTTATTCTTTATATTTCAATTATTTTTTCTCCTAGAAAATGGACTGTCTGGGGCCAGTGTTGTTTAATATCTTCATTAACGATATTGACAGAGACATTGAGAGCACCCTTAGCGAGTTTGCTGATGACACCAAGCTGGGTGGTGCGGTCATTATGCCAGAGGGACAGGAGGGATCCAGGCCATCCAGAGGGACCTTGACAAGCTAGAGGAGTGGGCCCAGGTGAACTTCATGAGGTTCAACAAGGCTAAATGCAGGGTCCTGCACCTGGGCTGAGGTAACCCAAGATATGAATACAGGCTGGGGGAGGTCATGCTTGAGAGCAGCCCTGTGGAAAAAGATCAGGGGCTACTAGTGGATCAAAAGCTGGACATGAGCCACCAATGTGCAGTTGCAGCCCAGAAAGCCAACCACAACCTGGGCTGCATCAAAAGAAGTGTGACCAGCAGATTGAGAGAGGTGATTCTGCCTCTCTACTTTCCCCTGCTGAGACCTCACCTAGAATACTGCATCCTGGTCTGGTCTGGTGCCCCCAGCACAAGAAAGATGTGGACCTGTTGGAACATGTCCATGGCCACAAAAATGGTCTGAGGGCTGGAGCATCTCTCTTATGAGGACAGGCTGAGGGAGTTGGGGTTGTTCAGTCTGAAAAGAGGGGAACCTCATAGTGGCCTTCCAGTACCTGAAGGGGACCTACAGGAAAGCTGGGGAGGGTCTTTTTACAGGGCTTGCAGTGAGAGGCCGAGGAGTAATGGTTTTAAGCTGAAAGAAGAGAGATTTAGGTTAGAGATCAGGCATAAATTCTTCAGTGTAAGGGTGGTGAGACACTGGAACAAGCTGCCCAGAGATGTGGGGGCTCCATCCCTGGACATGTTCAAGGGCAGATTGGATGGGGCTCTGAGCAGCCTGTTCTAGTGGAAGGTGTCCCTGCCCATGCAGGGGAGTTGGAACTTGATGATCTTTAAGGTCCCTTCCAACTCAAAAAATTATGTGATTCTGTGATTCTTCAGGATTGAAAAGTCATAGCAGCAGATGAGTCTAATTCCTCTCTCCAGTTGGGAGGCTGACCTATGATTTGGAGCATCATTTTGAATTTGTCATTAAATCTACAGAATGTCAATCCACTTATGAATGACCACTCCGTCACCTGGGCTGCAAGATTTAAGTGGGTTCATATGAATGTCAATGGCATTGCTTCCTCCTGCTCTTGGTTGAGGAAACAAATGTGTCTTTATCCTGGGATCCCAGGGGGCTGGACTGCATTCCTGAATACTGCTTGTTGTGAAGCTAAGTTTAGAAGTAATTCACTAACTTTAGCTATGTTGTTCTGGGCTCCCCAGTTCAAGAGGGAGAGGGATCTACTTGAGGGAGTCCAATGGAGGCTCCAAGATTGATTAACACCTGTCTTACGAGGAAAAGCTGAGAGACCTGGGGCTTTTCAGTCTAGAGAGAAGACTGAGGGCGGATCTAATTAATGTATATAAATAGATGAGGGCTGGGCATCAAGAAGGCAGAGACAATCTCTTTTCACTTGTGCCCTGTGATAGGATGAAGGGCAATGGATTCAAACTTGAGCACAGGAAGTTCCACCTCAACATGAGGAAGAACTTCTTTACTGTGAGGGCTACAGAGCACTTGGATCGGGCTGCCCAGAGAGGTTGTGAAGTCTCCTTCTCTGGAGACTTTCAAGACCCACCTGGATGCCTTTCCAGATGTGATCCAGATGTTCCAGAGTGATCTGCCCTAGTTTTTGGTCCTGCTTTGGCAGGGGGCTTGGACTCGATGATCTTTGGAGGGCCCTTCCAACCCCTAGTATTCAGTGATTCTGTGATGTCTCAGTTGTGAAAAAGATAGCATTTCAAATCTGAAAATTCACTCTTTTTGCTGCTTAGAAGATTTTCTGCACTGGATTTAATGCTCAGCAATGCCTCCTCCCTGTCTCCTCCCTCCCCCCCAGGATGGACCACATAAAACATGCCAGATTGAAAAACCAAGCACTCAAGCTCCTGAGAAGTCAATATCTCGACATTTTCTCTTCAAAGTACAGTAGATGCTCTTGAGGCTTTCTTGATTGTGTGGCCATTACAGATGAACCCTTGCCTGTTTCTAAAGGAGGAGGACTGCAGCTACTCCAGAAACCCTTTTGCAAAGTCATAATCCATACCAAACGTGGATACCAGTTCAGTGTCTTAAAACTTTATAATCATGGCATTATTTTCCACTAAATATATATTCACAATTCACAGGCTTTTAAAAGCATCAAAATAGAAATGTAAAAGTTGGGTTAGATTAGTTAAGAACTTTCAGTAGTTTAAAATGGTATTTCCAATCATTCAGCAATATGATAAACACAATAAAATAAACAGGAAATTTCAATCTATGATGTTTTATCTATTCTGGTAAAGACCTGTTACTACTATAAAAAAACCCAAAACATCTGCAATATTAAGAAAATGGAGCAGCAGACAATATTGAATATACAATAATTTACAATTTATTTGGGCTTTTTTTCAGTTTTAAGACAGAGTATGCTTCAGTATTTGTCACTTCTTGTGCATGTTAACAGGGCTAGTAAGCTTCTCCTCAGGTGAGGGATAATAGTTACTGCCACTGTCACTTTCATCTCTCTCTAAATCTCAAAATCCATCACTAGGTCAAGGAAATCCTCCTCTAATATCCAAGTCCTTCCCTGGGAATAATTCAGAGAACTGCACATGGGACTGGCTGGTTGAGAAATTAATCAATAAGGGATTTATGTATGAAATTTTGATTATATTTAGCTTTCCAAGATGGTTCTGCTTATTTAGCAAAGAAACGCAGCTGATTTAAAGGACTGAAATCGTTACTAGAAGCAGCAGATTACGTTGCCAAGGTAAGTATGCACACTGATGAAACTGCTTGTTGCAGAACTGCTAGGGACTCTTTGCATGTTAGAAAAGAGATTTTCCTGTAACACATTGCATATTTTAACATTCAGCAAGGATTTTTGCTGCTTTTTGTAAAGAAAAAAGTAGATCTTTATATGATGCCAAATTCTGTTCTGGGGTATCCTTACTCAAAGCATTTTCTCCCTGAAAGTAATGAGAAGTGAATATGGTGGGCCAGTAAGAAAGTGAGAAATAGGTGAAATAAAAGAGCAGAAGAGATGGAAGCTGATCTTCCATTGACTACAATCCTGTAAAAGGATAATACAGCCTTCGTTTTCTTACAGCCCTAAAGGTTGTGAAGTATAGTGATTAATATAATCAAGTTTTAGGTCATAATGTTTGAAAACTCTTTTGTTTATCATAGTTGTCAATTTTAAAATTCAAAGCTAGTAAAAGTAAGTTATTTGTGGTGATACAGTAAAAACAATATGGTAAAAAACTAATATACTTCTAAAACAAGCATTTATCTGTATTAACTTTTACATTTACTCCCTAAATATGATACTGAGAAAATGAACACTGGATTTTTAAAATAAATACAGTGGAATAATTTGTGACAATGTATCAGTTTAAGAAAAATAGGTGTGACTATAGAGTAAGAAACTTACCAGTGATACAATTTAGTAAAAACTATCTGAAATACTGTTTTAGAAATCTCTATGGTATACTTTAAAAATGCATTATGGTGAGTTCTGGACCCACAGAGATTAAAAGAACATTTTCCAATGTTCCCAGTGTGGGTTTTATCACAGAAGTGCTGTAACCACAGTCCCTGAACCAGGAGGAATTACTGTGTCCAACTTGCACTGGGCACATGCTGCATTAGCACTTGTGTGTCCCACACTTAAGAATTGCAAAACTCCCCACTATTTGCTTTGAGGCTAATGGGATTTGAAGATATTCTTGTGCTACATATCCTGACTGATTGACAAGGGAGAAAACCTGGCACCGCAGTCACCCAAGCTTGACATTCAGATTTAGTATTTTGAGACTAAAGAGTAGTAAATACTTCTAATTTCCATATGCAGGTGATTTTGAGACATAGTTAACACCCATGCGATGCTTCCAGTGCCTCAGTAAGATGAAATCTTCAGTTCTGTCCCAAGTGGCAGCTCCTCTTTCCCAGCAATTCCTATGCATGGCTGCTATGGCTCCTTCAATAGAACACAAAGCACATCTCAGTAGACACTGACAGACCCAGAGGAATCTGGCTATTTGCAAAAATGCACAGAAAATCATCTTTACCTGAAGAACAGATGAATGAATAAGAGACAGATTTTTGCCTAAACTCCAGGCGAAGTATTCAGGATGGGTGTGGATTTTTCTACATGTCCTATTTTACCACACTTCTCACCATCTTTAATCTCTAGCACTTTTGTTAGTGTGGCTGGATAGCCCAAAGTTGAAGATGGATTTTTTTTCTCTTGAAACTAACGAGGACTCAAAGAGCAAAGATACACATGAAAAATTAGTTCCTATGTACAAGTGATGGTATTTGGACTCCTAATGTGAATGGGCTGGTTTAGAGACCCTCTATTGGAGGAATGATTTTGGAATGTGATTGGAAGGAGCTGGACACAGCTTTATTTTGCACAATTATCTGAGAGCTGTGTGGACTGCAGTGTGGCTCTATGGAGGATATAGGTTAAATCAGGATAAAATTTTGTGTGCCAGCATTAGCACAGCTTTCAGAGTGCCTGTAAGCAGATATAAAGCTGCTTAGTTCAACCTGGTGTACTTTCAATCTCCACACTTTCAAACACAATTTATCCTT
Source organism: Apus apus (assembly GCF_020740795.1). Lineage (NCBI taxonomy): Eukaryota > Metazoa > Chordata > Aves > Apodiformes > Apodidae > Apus > Apus apus. The sequence goes on from NC_067285.1 coordinate 88,479,354, forward strand.
GGTGTCAGTCAGTGGAAACCCTGTGAAAGCTTTTAGGCACCTGCTGAATCTAACCTAATGTTCAGTAGTCTTAGAAACTTAGAATCTTTTTATGTGACATCTTAGACCCGATCCTGGCTCTGAAGCATGTAAAGACTGACTACCAGTGCTGGACTACATTTAGGACTACTCATAGTAGAAAACTCCTTTATCTTTCTTTATCAATCTTTATCTTTCTGTTTGTAGAATGTTGTATATTGCTGAATTATTTTTTGCACCATGTGTCACTCATGACTGGTGACTGCTGGAAACATGGGTTTCCTCTCCTATTTGCTGTATAAATTATTTTTTGTTTCATTAACTAATAAGGAAAGCCTGGTAAGTCTGGCAGTAACATGGCAGCTGTATCATTGTGTGTATCAGCTGTGTCCCAATGGGTAGAAAATCTAGTAAGGGAGCTAGGAGACCAGCGTGGTTAAAAAAGGAACTGCTGGGGAAACTCAAGTGGAAAAGGAAAATCTATAGATCATGGAAGGAGGGACTGGTCACTTGGGAGGAATATAGGAATGTTGTCAGGGAATGTAGGGAGGCAACTAGGAAAGCTAAGGCCTCCTTGGAACTTAATCTTGCAAGTCGGGTTAAGGACAGTAGAAAGGGCTTTTTCAAATACATAGCCAGCAAAGCTAATACCAGAGGCAATATAGGCCCACTGCTGAATGAGGTGGGTGCCCTGGTGACAGAGGATATGAAGAAGGCAGAGGTGCTGAATGCCTTCTTTGCCTCTGTCTTTACTCCTGCAGGCTTTTCCCATGAGCCCCAGATTCATATAACCCCAGAAGTAGTCAAGATAGGTGAGGACATAGTAGATGAGGATTGGGTTAGGGATCAGTTGCATAATCTGGACATCCATAAATCGATGGGTCCGGATGAAATGCATCCAAGGGTGCTGAGGGAGCTGGCGGAGGTCATTGCTAGTCCACTCTCCATCATCTTCGGTAAGTCATGGGTAACAGGAGAGGTGCCTGAGGACTGGAGGATAGCAAGTGTCACTCCAGTCTATAAGAAGGGCAAGAAGGAGGACCCGGGTAACTATAGACCGGTCAGCCTCACCTCCATCCCTGGAAAGGTAATGGAACAACTTGTCCTTGGCACTATCTCTAGACATATCAAGGAGATGGGGGTCATCAAGAGCAGTCAACATGGTTTTACCAAGGGTAAGTCATGTTTGACTAACCTCATAGCCTTCTATGAGGAAATTACTAGGTGGATAGATGATGGTAGAGCGGTAGATGTGGTCTATCTTGATTTCAGTAAAGCATTTGACACCGTCTCCCACAGCATCCTTGTAGATAAGTTGATCAAGTATGGGTTTGATGATCAGGCAGTGAGGTGGATCAAGAACTGGTTGAAAGGAAGAAGTCAGAGAGTTGTAGTCAATGGGGCAGAATCTAGTTGGAGGCCTGTGACTAGTGGAGTCCCTCAGGGGTCAGTACTGGGACCGGTGTTGTTCAATATCTTCATCAACGACCTGGATGAGGGCACAGAATGTACTCTCAGCAAGTTTGCTGATGACACCAAGCTGGGAGGAGTGGCTGACACACCAGAAGGCTGTGCTGCCATTCAGAGAGACTTAGACAGGCTGGAGACTTGGGCGGGGAAAAACCTGATGAAGTTTAACAAGAGCAAGTGTAGAGTTTTGCATTTGGGGAAGAAAAACGCCATGCACCAGTACAGGTTGGGGGCTGACCTGCTGGAGAGCAGTGTAGGTGAAAGGGACCTGGGGGTCATGGTAGACAGGAGGATGACCATGAGTCAGCAGTGTGCCCTTGTGGCTAAGAAGGCCAATGGCATCCTGGGGTGTATTAGAAAGGGTGTGGTTAGTAGGTCAAGAGAGGTTCTCCTCCCCCTCTATTCTGCATTGGTGAGGCCACATCTGGAATATTGTGTCCAGTTCTGGGCCCCTCAGTTCAAGAAGGACAGGGAAGTGCTTGAAAGAGTCCAGCGCAGAGCCACAAGGATGATTAAGGGAGTGGAACATCTCCCTTATGAGGAAAGGCTGAGGGAGCTGGGTCTCTTTAGTTTGGAGAAAAGGAGACTGAGGGGGGACCTCATCAATGTTTACAAATATGTAAAGGGTGAGTGTCAAGACGATGGAGTTAAGCTTTTTTCAGTGAAGACCAGTGATAGGACAAGGGGTAATGGATACAAGTTGGAGCATAGGAGGTTTAAGATGAATATCAGGAAAAATTTTTTTACTGTAAGAGTGACAGAGCATTGGAACAGGCTGCCCAGAGAGGTTGTGGAGTCTCCTTCGCTGGAGACATTCAAAACCCGCCTGGATGCCTTCCTGTGTGATGTACTCTAGGTGACCCTGCTCTGGCAGGGGGGTTGGACTAGATGATCTTTCGAGGTCCCTTCCAACCCCTAGGATTCTATGATTCTATGATTCTATGATCATTCTTCTTCCTTTTTGTGCTGTGCTTGACTACAGGTTGGAAGTACTTTCTTTAAGATTGATTAATTCTATGGCATTTGACTTTACATAACAGTGGTGCAGCTACTCATCTGTCAGATTGTGGCCTGCAGACATTTCTATACTCTCATTTCACATGCACAGCGATATTGTTACTGCAGTGGATAGCATCTGTTTTATAATCCTACCTAAAAAAGGTCCTGTCAAGAGCAGATCACACCTGTAGACACAACTCATGCCAAAAGAGTTGGCAGTCTCATTGATGAGACAACTCAGAAAATTCTAAGAACAGTGGTGAAAAGGGAGAGTGGCAGTTATGAACATGACAACATTTTCTATTTTTTTAGTATTGAGATAAGCAAAACAGACATGAATGGCCACTAACATTTCTGTTTATGTATTTATGTCCAACTTGCAATATGAGTAAGGAGATTCTACTATATCAGCCTTCAAGTTCCTTGTTACAGAACCTACTTTTTCGTCTCAATAGAGTATAACTCTCACATGTCATACATACTGACACATCTTTGGACATCCCACCAATAAATGCTTTCTAGTCTGATTTTCAGGATGTCACCTGTGCATGAATTTATTTATCCATCCTGTTACAATAAATTATGAGTGTTTGGTTCAAAATCAAATGAAACAGTAGTAGACGTTTCAAACCCAACTGTCTAAATATCTTCAAGATATGTGACTAGGCTCAGAAGAATGACCTAAATTAATGCTTCCTCTAAGAGAAAGATGTGTTGAACATTCCCTTTACCAGCAATTGCCTAGTCATTCAGCACACTGAAGCACCCACAGTGCCCTTTCTTGTCTGGTGGGAATGTCGTGGGAGAGAGGAAACTGAAAATACTATTGTTGGTTTTGGGGGAACCAGGATATAAAGGATTCATCTTTAGGAAAAAAAAATAATAAAAATTGCTTGTTACTTTTGCTAGTTGTGAAATGTCTTATTTCTTCTTAAAATCTGTCTTCCTCAATCACCTAAGGTAAGACAAACTTGATCATGAAGGTAGGAGTCATTGAGACCCATCACTCCCATACAACTGTTCCCACTCTGGTAGTGCAAGACACCAGTGACAACCCTGGACCAATGGACAAAGGGGAAAACAGGTATGCCAAATTTACCATATTGTGTCTGTTTGTTTGTTTTTCTTTGATAATTTGCATGGAATTAACTAAGCATAGATACTCGCCATCATCTAATTTTCTTTACCCCCTATTAATAAACTAAGTTTTAAAGATTGTTATATATTTCTAATTGTTTATATTTAGGAGAATAAAAACTGTGCTCCTTCAGTTTCCTTAGAAAACTTTGCTTGTGATTAAAATGGTGATGAACATTCAATGACTGCCTTTCCGAAGGCAACAAATGACAGTTTGGATTAAATGTTGGGGTTTTTTTTATATTTCAGCAGATATTATATAACTGTGTTGTTTTGCTGTTTCCTAGGCAACAGTATCTACCTGGTGCATTTGCACAGTACAATATTAACAACAATAGTAATAAAGATGAGTAAGTATCTTTGCCATTTCATAAAATGAGAGTACTGCCAAATCAGTTGTTTAAGCAGCACTCAAAAATTTTAAATATATCTATTAATTTATTTATAAACAGAGATGTCATTCAAGTAATCCTGAAAGAAACTGCATATACATTTGAACTTCATGCACATAAATAACAGTGATCATTCTCAATACCGAAGTTATTAGCATTATATCTATTAATTTAAAATAAAAATAGTTCTATGTGAATACAATAAGCAAAAATGTTTTTCAGTCCAAACACCTAAGTATGATGTTATACAGATGATACTAATAAATAAATGTGGAAGTAATGGCTATTGCTTATCCCATGAGCCTGTCATATTCTTCCTTTCCTCAGAGAGAAGAAAAAGAAAAAAGAAAAGAAGAGGTAAGATAAAGAGTAATAACGCTACTGTTTCTTAGAAATAGTATAAAATGTCTTAAGACATTTAATTTATTTGCAAATTTGTTTCAACTTAGTCTGTAACAACATTGTAAATCTATTTCTTAGCAAGTCAGAAAAAAAAAAGGATGGAGAAACAAAAAAGAAGGAAAAAAAGGAGAAAACCAAAAATAAAGATAAGTCCAAGAAGAAAGAAAATAAAGAAGAGTAAGTATTTTTCATTTAGGTCCTGCTGTGTTAGTCTAATAAAATTGCTTTTGATGTAAAACTGAGTCGATTCATGGACATGCTGTAAACAAGATGCTTATACTCCAGTGAATGAGTGTACAGACTGCTGTTGTTCTCCCTGGAGTGGAGTTGTTCTGATTTAACTTCCTATGTGGACAACAGGAATATGCATGCATGGAATTGAGCTGAAAAAGATAATCTAGAAAAATCTCATCTGGATTCTGATAATCCAGTGTTTTTTGGATAACACTTTGCAGCAAAAGATGTGCCAGTGTAAAGCAATCTCTTCCATATATAAGAGCACCTACAAGCAAGTAAAATCTTCTATGATCTTAAATTTCTTATTTTACCTTTAGCTTGGTAAATTCATAATTTTCTGGCCACGGAGGAGAAACTTACAATAGTGTGGTAGGAACGTGTGTGGAATGTTTTCTTGTTCTTTGGTTTCTTTACCTAAACTATGCCAATGTTTCACCTTTCTCAGAGTAAGACTTTTCCCTGTGAGAGAGACACAATTTGTCTCACTTATTTAAACATTAGTAGTCACATCATAATTTTATTTTTTGAAAGATTATAAATCACTTATCAGACAAGACAGTTAATCGGGCAGGAAAAAACCCCAACTTTAGATGGCTGAAATTACATGTGCCAAAATAAACTTAAGTGGGACTGCCAACTTAAGTGGGACTTTTCTAGCAAAATTTAGCTTCTAAAGTTTGCATCCTATGTCACACTTAACAAGCAGCTTCATGTTCTCTATGCATTCAAGCAAGGAAGCTTAACCTTAATAAAGATAATCTATTTTACAATGACAATATCTGGAATGCTTCATTCCTCAAAAAATGTTATGTGTTTTTTAACTCTCTCATTAAATCTCCTTTCTTCCTTAGGAAGAAGAAAGATATTTTCACTATAGACCCAGCAGGAAATATATATTATAACTGGTTGTTTTGCATCACAATGCCTGTCATGTACAACTGGACCATGATTATTGCTAGGTGATGTACTCCTTTAATGACTACAGAAATCTTCTGGCAAATCACAGTATCCTTTAATAGAAAAAATAAAATAAAATAATCACTGATTTCATGCAAGTGTTTAATTTTCATTTGATGGTAACTTACTTTTGTCTTTTCCTATACAGAGCCTGTTTTGATGAGCTGCAGCACGACTACTTGTTGGCATGGTTTATTATAGATTACATATCTGATGCCATCTATGTTGTTGACATGTTTGTACAGACAAGAACAGGTAAAAATACTCAATGATTAAGTATTGCTCTTCATATATTTGTGTCAGGTAGTTTAAAATATTCAGAATTCTACTCTTGTTATCTGGGTACCCTTGATGAGGTGTAATATTGAAAAAGGCATCAAGATACATCTCTGAAAGACAGGAGTTTGTGACCTGTAAAAGCAGGAGAAACTGATGTATTACGTAAAGAATACATACAGCTTGGGGTCAGCCAAGCATGAGGTATGCTAGATACAAGCTGCTTCTGCCTGCTGATGACTCAACAAGAGAAAATAAACATGCAATGTGGCAGGATCAGGCATTCTGAAAATTCAGCACATAAATCTGGATTTTTTCTTTAAGGAGATTCAAGTACATACTTGATTTTCAAGACCATTGAGCAAGCAAGATATCCAACTAACTTCAGCTGCAACTCTTTCTTTTAAAGTCTACACCTACCTACATCCAGAGCTACTGAGTAGATGCATTCAGTATGGAACTGAAATTCCCATGTTCAAATTCTCTCCCCGATTAACCACCCTTCCTACAGCCAGTGGAGTTTTTCTAGGGGGTTGGGGCTTTTTTCATATGTTCACCATAGTGGAAAAGTGGAGGGAAAGAATCAGAGCTAGAAATGTTTCTTTTACAAAGTTTACTGTTTAGCTCAAGCTCAACCATACAGCACTAAGCTGAATATTTTGAAATAAGAAATTGCTTATTAAAAAGTAAGAGAAGTTATGTATCATCTGAACTTGCACCCAAATTATTTTTCAGAGTAAATTTGAACTGACATTAAACACAACACAGCTGAAGTTTTAACATTTTTTATTATTTCCAATTTTATTTTAGGTTACCTGGAGCAAGGTCTTCTGGTCAAAGAAGAACAAAAGCTTCGAGAGAAATATAAGTCATCTTTGCAATTCAAATTAGATTTTCTCTCCATCATACCAACTGATCTCTTATACTTTAAGTTAGGACTGAACTACCCGGAATTAAGAATAAACAGACTACTCAGAGTAGCTCGGATGTTTGAATTCTTCCAGCGAACAGAAACAAGGACAAACTACCCAAATATCTTCAGGATCTCTAACCTTGTCATGTACATTATGATTATTATTCACTGGAATGCCTGTGTGTATTATTCGATCTCGAAAGCCATTGGATTTGGGGCTGACACATGGGTCTACCCCAACATCTCTGACCCTGAATTTGCCCGTCTGACTAGAAAGTATGTCTACAGTCTTTACTGGTCAACACTGACCCTGACTACTATCGGTGAAACCCCCCCTCCTGTAAGAGATTCTGAGTATTTCTTTGTGGTCATTGACTTCTTGGTTGGAGTATTGATTTTCGCTACCATTGTTGGTAATGTGGGCTCTATGATCTCCAACATGAATGCTGCCAGGGCAGAGTTTCAAGCAAGGATCGATGCTATCAAGCAGTATATGCACTTTCGGAATGTGAGTAAAGACATGGAAAAAAGAGTTATAAAGTGGTTTGATTACCTGTGGACAAACAAAAAGGCTGTGGATGAAAGGGAAGTCTTGAAGTATCTGCCAGATAAACTAAGAGCAGAGATTGCAATCAATGTTCACCTGGAAACACTAAAAAAAGTTAGAATTTTTGCAGACTGTGAAGCTGGTCTGTTGGTTGAACTGGTTTTGAAACTCCAGCCACAAGTATACAGTCCTGGAGATTATATTTGCAGAAAAGGAGATATTGGACGAGAGATGTACATTATCAAAGAAGGCAAGCTGGCAGTAGTAGCTGATGATGGAATTACCCAATTTGTGGTCCTAAGTGATGGCAGCTATTTTGGAGAAATCAGCATTCTTAATATCAAAGGTAGCAAAGCTGGCAACCGAAGAACAGCCAATATTAGAAGTATTGGATACTCTGACTTGTTTTGTCTGTCTAAAGATGATCTCATGGAGGCTTTAACAGAATATCCAGACGCAAAGGCTATGCTGGAAGAAAAAGGCAAGCAAATCCTAATGAAAGATGGGTTGCTGGACATTGAAATTGCCAATTTAGGAAGTGATCCTAAAGATTTGGAAGAGAAGGTCACCTACATGCAAGGAGCAATGGACAGATTACAAACAAAGTTTGCCAGGTTGTTGGCTGAGTATGAAGCTGCACAACAGAAGCTGAAAAAAAGACTTACAAAAATTGAGAAAATACTGGAACCAGTTCTAGAGCAAGAATTTGCAGACTTAGAAGAAGCAGATCCATTGACAGACAAACCTGGAAAAGCAGAATAAAGTACGGGAGGATGCCAATAAGACTTATAGTCAAATCCTGTGTGGGGCTGAATACATTTCTTTCAAATCTTTGTAGGACCTGACTATTAATTATTAAAAACTATTTGTTGTAGAAATGTAATTTCCTGCAAGTGCACATATTTGGCAGGTTTCGGCAGGAAAAGGAAGATTTGAGAAACAGGATGGAAGAGAACACCTTGCTCTCGCATAAACAGGTGGTATTATCTGCTAATGCCCTATGTACTCTTTATGTAACACCACTCCACAGCAAACGGGTTCAATTTACACACGGCCCTCTACTGGCATGTACTGAAAGTTTTGCTGACTATTTAAAAATAATTTATTCTTGTCTACTTATGGAAGGAAGGAAAGGTTTGGTAACAGTTACATTATTTGAAGTCTATATAGGAACGAACTATGGGGGGTTGGACTAGATCACCTTTAGAGGTCCCTTCCAACCCAAAACATTCTATGATTCTATGATTCTATTCTATGATATTAAATTTGTGTATAAATAAACACCTTTTAATATCTCTTGATTAATATGAGGTTAACTAAGTATGGAATATTATATAAAGAATTAGTATATCTACAATGCAGATATGAGTACCAAAAGCTGTAAGATTTGGAAATTATTACCTCATTGGGTCCACATTGGCAAATTTCTTGAAATGTAAGTGCCCAGTTTTTAAGGGTCCTTTTTTTTTTTTTTTTTGATACTACATGCAAAGATTGGAATAGAGAAGAAAATACAATTTCTGCAAGCATTGGTATGACAAATCTGGTTGGCTCAAAGTCTAGCTGTTCTTTCCACAATAATAAGAAATACATAATATTGAAGACTGCTCTGATCCATGTAATAATATGGCTGCTGAATATGGGCTATCATGTTTTTAAGATCTGTGCTTAGAAATGTTTACGTCCATGATATAACAATTGTGGATGCTGGAAAAGCACAAAGGGCAGACATGACAAAGAAGCCAAACTCTCCCTGCAGCATTTTCTGTAGCTGCTGTTGGGGAAAAATATTACTAAATAGGTTATTTTTTTCATTCATGGGGTATTTCTTTCTTCTGCGCATAACTACCATTAAGATAGTCAAAGCTACTGTTTCATATGTCAGATACATTTTCAACTGCTTTAAAAAGCATTCTCTCAGTAGATTTTTTCCCCCCTAATTTATGTCTTTTTCCATTAGCAAAAACTGTTTTTATTAGTTGTGATCTCAGTTGAGTGTTTTCAGCTGGGTATTTTCAGTAGACTTTGATCACAGGCACTTATTGTTGGCAGTTTGGTGACAGGGAGTGAAGAAAGGAACCGAAAGGAGAGAATGGATAGTTCTGTATTCAGGACAATTTTATTATCCTAGGCAATTGAACTGCCACTCTTAAAAAATACATATGTAAATATTACTATTATTTAATAATATCTCTATGCTTCCATTCTCCTCCTTAATAAGATGGAGGTACTATAAATTTGATCTTTTGTAAAGTGCATTCATTTCTGGCTGTTACATTTTTTTTAATGTTGATAGGTTTCCAGCATGCCAGAGATCTAGAAATAACTACTGATTTCACTGCAAGGTTTAAATGTTATGAAGTAATTGATGCACAGGATATATATGGAACAAGGATAAATGTGAATACGAAACAGCTGTCCATTCATTGTTGATCCTTGTGCTTTGAATGGCATAATGTGCTGGTGTGGGGAAGAAGAATGCCATCATTTCATTAAAGACACCATCTGTGCATGGGACAAGCATTATTCTGGCATTTAACTATATTGTGAATGTTGGACTTTGCAATCATTCTTCCAGTTTGGGTCTTGAATAGAATTTGCAACCTGTATGTCAGCAGCATCCGATAGGGCTGCGTTTTATTTCACCAGGCACTTAGGAAGCACTTTTTTTCCCTTCGTGTTAGAGCTTTGTATTAGAGAAATGTATGATGTGAGTTTTAATTAATAAAAGCAGAGATTTGCTGTTCTTATTTTTTTGTTTCTTTGATCCTTCAATCTACAACACAAGGTGCAGTCACTAGCTGCCTCTTTCCTGAGAATAAAATTTATTTCATTTAAAACGCTTCAAATCAGAATTGACCTTGTTAGAAATGAAATGTAGTGTTGTTTTCTCATCCTAGTGTTAGAAGCATAGTGTTGGGGTTTTTATAGATATGCATATATATATATATATACATATACACACACACACCCTATTGTTAGGAATATAATAGTTTGTTTAAGAGAGAAGTGAGATATCTGCACATTCCAATGACACCTGGGATGGTTTACGGTCCAAGAAACTGAGGGACTTAAGTGGGCTCCATCTGGGGGATCCAAATATGGAGCAGGTTTTATGGCCAAGATAAGACTGAACAAAGCCAATTCTATCTTGCTCCTCGGGGCAGGATGACACTAATGGGTATAGATCATTCTGGTAACTGGGAAGACAGCCAAGGGGGCAAGAAAGGTCAAAATTATACTTTAAAAGGTAAAACATAAACTGCTAGAATGGAATGTGTAAACAGGGGCGGAAACTTACAGGATAATGACAAGTGTCGGATAGGCTGTAAACCCTGGACTGCCCAGCCAGTGGGGAAATAGGGGAGGGAACTTTCCTAGGGAACAGGGAATATAAACCGTAATTCACCTTGCTATGGGTGTGCCTACTTGCTTAGGTCACCCATTCCTGCGAGAGTGTAAACAAGCTGTGCTTCGCTGAGGGATCAGTGGGCCTGTTCACCGGCGCGACAAACGCTTCTCACAACCTCCAGCAGTTCAGTTTTCAGACTCATTATTTGAAATCTTGTACTATTTTAGTTTTTAACATGTTTGCTGAAAAAGCTCTGGATGCAGAGCTTCCCCCTGGCACAGCAAGGCAGCACACGGGAGCTATCAGAAAACGTCGATGAGATTTGCGTTACGTCAACCTGCAGTTAGCAGGACCTTCCAGGAGCTGCACAGGCTCTTCAGGATGCATTCTGTGCACTGAACCATAGCGATCGCTACAGTAAAGCTTCTAAAGGTGCTTGTAAAATCTCTCATATGCTGAAGAAGTTGGGAGGAAAAAGCACGCAAGAGCTCCTAGCAAAAGAGCTGAAGTCCCTGGAGGCCACAGCGGCAGGCGAGGCGAAACGCGAGCACCAAGCCAGGCAGCGCCCGCCCGCGCGGGGAGCGCTGGGAGCTGTAGTCCTGCCGCCGCGGGGAGCGCTGGGAGCTGTAGTCCTGCCGCCGCGGGGAGCGCTGGGAGCTGTAGTCCTGCCGCCGCGGGGACTCCTCGGCCTCCCAGCGCCTGCCGCCGCTTCCGGGCGGAGGGGCCGGGCGGGGAGCTCGCTGCGGGGCGGCTGCCGCGGGGCGGCTGCCGCGGGCGGGCTCGGCCTCCCTCCGCCGGCCTTCGCTCACTGGCGGGGAGAAATGGAGGCGCCCTGGCGCCAGGGCGGCCGGGGCCGGGGCCGCGCCAGGCCTGGGGCCGGGCTCGCCGCCCGCGCTGGGGCAGCTGCCGGGCCCCCGGCGCCGAGGGCCCGCGGCGGTGCCTCCGTGGCTGGCGAGGGGGCCAGCGGTGAGTATCGTGTCCTCCCTCCGAGCCTGGCCCGGGCCGTGGGGAGCGCCTGCAGATGCTCAGGCCGAGGCTCTCCTGGGCGGCGGGGAGGGGAGGCGGGCGGGGGTGAGCAGCGGGCCCGGCCCCGCACCCCCGCTGCTCGGCGGCAGCCGGACGGTGCTTGCTGCGGGTGCCTGCCGGGGCGGGAAGGCGGCAGCCTGGGGCCGCAGCTGTGCGCTCGGGGGCTCTGCCCTCCCCGGGGTGCACAGGCGGTGCCCTGCGAGCGGGAGAGTATGAAGGAAAGGATGGAGCAGCTGTTCCTCAGTAGGGCCGGGAATTCTCGGGAATGCTGCCCGCTAGGGACAGCCGTCGGGTGGGCCGCTCGGTGTGGGCCGCGTTGCTCCGGCCTGGAAGGTGCCGGCTTTCCCTTGCTCGAGGGCGGCTGTGAGAGCCAGTTAATGTCCACGTAATACTTAGCAGGTAGAGAAGTACCAAATACCGATCTCTTGTAAGTGGCAAAATAGTTTTTTAAGGAAAACACTAAAACTAAACTTGATGGAACCCCAGTAAATGTACTGGGTGCAATAGTAATTTGGAAAATTAGGTGTTACTTAGGACCTGTGATCTGCTGAAGACCTTTATATCTCCACGATATGTTATCTTAAAGTCACTTTGGTATATGATGAATTATGTTAAGCTATATATATATATTTATCCATATGAGAATCTTCCTCTGCTTCATATAAAATAACTTCAAAATTGGCCTGTATTAATACTCTGTCACTTTTGATGTTGCCAGGTATGAAATAGCTTGAACCTACTATTACAGTAATGACTTGATGGATGGATGGAGATCAATAGAAGTCATAATTTAAAAAGTACTAAATACTGGGAGAGGTATCTGTAGGGTATCAGAAAATTATAGCAATGGCTCTTGTCAAGGCTCTTGCCTGATTTTTATTTTTTTTTATTTCCTCATGCTAGGAAAGTTGTCTTTGTGCAGGATGTGATTTTTGGTGTTTATTTTTTTGTTTTGTTTCTGAGTAGCCTTTTCATAACACAGCATTATCGATGCATATGTTTGAGTATGTTTGGTTGGATTTGTCAGCAGTAATTGACAGATTCCTGCTCTAAATTTTATGGATAATCATGGTGAAGAAGAAAGCATGATTTATTTATTCTTCTGTGGTATTGAATATGTAGCAGTGTACTGCCCTTAAAAACAAAATATGCAAGCTTTTTTACAGAAAAGGACAGTTGAAAGTACATAGAACTGAATGCATTGTCCTGATTAACTGTCATGGTATTAATCATTAATCTGTTCTCTTAATAGAATTATCTTCTCAGAAGAAATTTGATGAAATTAAGAAGGCTAATCAGGCTGCAGCAAAAAAGTTAGTTGAAGACCAGTTTAGCTCCTCATCTGAAGATGATGATGAAGATGCTGAAGTAAAACAAGGAAAGATTTTGGACAAAACATTTACCATTTACACCAGTCAAACTGGTAATTTTTTTATTATTTCTTGACTTTTAGTTTGGTATGAAATTATAAACAATGCTGTATTACTGGCTATGTATTGGAATTTTTCCATAATTGGAAGGAAAACACTTTATACTCATGCCTTTTATTAAAAATACTTGTTCCAGCAGTCCATGCTGGTGGTACTTTTCTGCCTTTTTATGCAGAATCCATGGTATAGTTTTGAAACTGTCCTGAGTACTTCTCATATTGTGGTTTTGTAATAATATATGACTGGCCTCTGTTCGGAGGGGAAGAAAAAAGCAACCAACTTTTACAGCAGTCTCAACATGTACAGAATAGCAGATCAAACATTACTGATTGCTTTAAAAATCTTTGTGTTAAAGATGGAGATGCAAGTGAACTGGAACGTACAAGACAGTACATGAATGAAGCTTTTCAGTCAGGTGCTATGACATGTCTGATCTGCATTGCTTCAGTTAAACGGAACCAAGCTGTAAGTGTTTTACAGTTGTCTTTTAGAATAAAGCAAATACAATATTCTGAATAACTTGTGTTCAGTTATTTTACTAAGGTAATTATAGGGATTGATACTTTTTAAATGATAGATTCCGAAATGCCACATTGAGCATCTTTGGATTTTTCAAACACTTGAAGAAATAAGTGCTCATATATGTAGCTTAAAATCAGAATATGTGTTTTTAATGTATGCTTGTTATTGTAATTATAAATAGTTATTTTTAAATGTTAGAGAGAGGCAGATGAAAAAAAAAAAGTGCAGGAAGGCCAATGTGTGCAGTTGTGTTTTCAATAAGCCGTGTTCTAGCAAACAGAAAAGCAAGGAAGTTTGGAAATCTTTTTCTTAGTTTGGTAGCAGAGCAGCTAAGATAAACTTTGCTGCTACAGATGCTGATTAGGTGAAAGAGAAGGGTGGTGTGACTGAGAAGATTGCCTTTTTTTTGTATTGGTACATTTTTGCATGGGAGAGATTTCAGGACAAATCTTCACTTCTTTTGTTTTGTATCAACTTCTTTTTGAGGGAGAGCTGGGCTTGTTTGGTCTAGCAGAGAAGAGGCTGAGGGATGATACGATTGCAGCCTCTTTATACTTGGAGTTGTGAAGGTGACTAAAGCCAAGGTCATCTTTGTGGTGACAGGGGTTGTAATAAGAGACAATGTCACAAACTGGGGCTTAGGAGGTGTAGATTGGGTACTGGGAAATATGGCACTTGCAGCAGCTTACCCAGGATGGCTGTAAAGTCCCCATCCTTCTGGATTTTCCAACTTCGCTAGGCAAAGCTGTGTCTGAACTGAGTTAAATTTGCAATAGTCCTACCTTGGGAAAGAGGTTGTGCTATATGACCTCCAACAGTGTGTTTATATCAACATTTCTGTGATTATATGAGTATTTTGGGCTCCATAAGCCTTGGCAAAATCTTCCCACAGCATCAGGAAAATAAGATTATAGCAATTAATCTGTAACAATAGGTGTAATTTTTCTTTGGAAACCCATTTTTAAAATGGAAAATAGCAACGTGATATTTCTTTAGATACTACAGATGGTTATCAATGGAAACAGAAACAAACCTAGCATAAAGAATTGACAGATATCTGCTCTTTAGGTCTGGAGCTGTTGTGGATGCTTTTGTATATTTCACCTGGTGTGTATCCAAAAGTGGGCAAAGGACAGCCTTTTCCTTGTGTCTTCTCCTTTGACAGATGATGATTTTGGGAAGAAAGATTATCCCTGGCCATGGTGAGCTCTTCAGGGTACATTTAAAAGGATACTTTTATTGTGAAAAATGTGAATTGGAATTACTTTAGCAAGGAATGGTACTTGTAAATAACATGTACATGAACACACAAAAAAAGTTTAGAAGACTGACTTTTCTATCTTTTTTCTTAATTATTTTTAAGTTTTCATTAACATGATCGAGGAATATTTCACAGTGATATTAAAAACCTGATGCATCATTTTTGATTTAACCTCTGAGGGTAACTTATCTGTCATGTGTCTCAACTTCTAGTATTTATTTTTGGATGGCTTTATATATTTATCACTTTTAAAATTAGTGCTGTAGAAGGAATATATTTTACAAAACAGTTCTGAAATAGCAAGATTTAGGGATTTTTAGGGTTTTTTTAAGTCTCTGTTAACTCAAGTATTAAAACCAGTGTTGTGGTTTTATGTGAGACTGGATAAGAATAAGGTAATATTGTGGTTGCATGAATAATGAAGCTTGCTTTTTCATTAGTTTTGTGACTGAAAATTCAGTCAAGGTTTCTCTGTGCGTGTTTGTTCTGTGCTTTATTTGCCCACCTACTTTTGTGTTGAAACTTACGGTGATACCTTTGATACCATATTCTGTCAAATTTGATTGAAAGTGCCTGGTGGATACCAAAGCTCTGTTAATGTGGGATCTCAGAGAGCAAGTTTGCTTAGGAAAGAAAGCATAAAATTGTTGGCTTTTAGTGTCTCAAGTTGATAATGCTTATTCTACTACAGGTTAGTTTTGTGTTTAAGCATAATGTTTGTAATGAAAAAAATTCAAGTTGAATGGTATTTTATTTAACATGATAAAATGGTGCAGTCACAATGGAGATAAGGTTTATGGCCTGTAATGTATTATATAGGGGCAGATTGACATTTTGTTTGATAGAAATGGATACATGTGTCGTTCAAAGCCTCTGCTCTCTTAGGTGGAGCTCCTTGTGTGTTTTCTTTTCCCAGAGAAGCCAGAAACAGGAACTGCTTTGTTTTTCATGCCTTGTTTTGCCTCCCTCATCCATGGCTTGCACTTGGAAGTCTTTAGGGCCTGTGACACAAATACATTACAGATTTTTGGTGCCTATCTCTGTTTAGGAACACATTTTTTTTTAATATCTGACACCATCAAGGGTAACAAATAAAGGTGTGCATCTTGCAGTATCTAAGATGCTGAACTGATAAATTCTAAAATATTTCAGGTCAAATTTTAATCACTATATATAGTTTTAATAGGATGGCTAAATCTTGTTTTTACATAGCTTACAAATTGCTACTGGTAAAAACCTTTTTTTTAATATCTTTTGGTTGGGTCTGTTTAAGTAAGTTAATTATTGCATGCATTCCTTTGGTATTACTTGACATAAATATTGTCCTACATGCTCGCTACACTGAATTTTTATATATATGCATTATTAGAGAAAAAAGGATTGCATTGATAAGACAATTCCTTAGACATTCTAGTGAATGTATTGTAGACTCAGACATGTAGCAAGACCTTTTATTGTATATTATAAATTTAATTATGTTGTTGGTTACTATAGTTATAAAAATGTTAATTGATGGCTTGGTAACAGTCTTGGGAAACTGGAATAATAAAAACTGCTTTCCTTTTAAAAAAATTCTTCCACTAATTGTTTTTCTTTTCACTCCCTTTTTCCCTTGTTGTAGTCCAAAATGTAGGTTTGAATACAAACGGTCTGAAACTCCCAGTAGCTATTACTGTTACTGTGGAAAAGTGGAAAATCCAACACTGGACCCATGGCTGGTGCCTCACTCCTGTGGTCAGATATGTGAGAGGGAATTCAAACCTTCTTGTGGTCATAAATGTTTGCTGCTTTGTCATCCAGGTAAATCCATCCTGTCCCTTGCTCGTATGATGTGTATTTGTTGCTTTTACACAGTTTTACTTAAAATCTGCTCACTGTATTTTAAAACGCTCAGAATAAACCAGATGTTGCCAAGGCTGCTTTTGCTACATGGCCATTACTGAGGTCTTCTTTTTCCTGTGCTTAGGACCCTGTCCGCCTTGCCCGAAGATGGTCACAACAACCTGTCACTGTAAGAAAGCTAAACCAGTGCCGCGAAGGTGCAGTGCCAAGGAATGGTCATGTCACCTGCCATGTGGACGAACGTTGCTGTGTGGACAACATGCTTGTGAGAATTCCTGTCATGCAGGTAGAACTGCTTTCTCAAACTTCAGACAAGTAGTTGGTTTAATTGTTAGGATACTTAGCAATTCCTACTCTCAATATCACTTTGCAATTACATACAGGAGATTGTCAGCCTTGTCCGCGAGTTAGTAAACAGCGGTGCGTTTGTGGAAGACAGACAGCAGAAAGACTTTGTGCAAGTCCTCAGTGGCAGTGTAGTCAGGTATGTTGAAGCTGTCCTTTTTAGCTTACTTCTCATCTTTATGAGTTTGATTGTTCAGTGTGTTAAGGATTGGAAAAACGCATTCATTAGGAAAATAATTTTTTAAGTTTTGGAAGTGCAAACAAAAATGTAAGCAGCAGCGCTCGAGAATGTATCTACTTAGTGGCCTAGTTCATGTCTAGCAGTAGATAAAATGTCCCTGTTCTGGAATTGTGCTATAGTTATGCTTGCAGTGAATTTGACCATGTAGATTCTGTTTTCTTGTACTTGAGGTTGAAATTTCAGCTGCTGTCTTCAGAAATAAGCATGGAATCACAGCTTGGTAGAGAAGTTTCATGCTTTTTTACTTCGAGTAGCTGTAACGGAATGAAAGCTTTGTGATTCATTTGTTGAGATGTATTTGCAGCTCGTCCTTAGGACCAAGGCTACAGATTGATAGAATGTAAAAAATAAAAATAATTTTAAAAATTCAGTGGCAGGGGGAGGTTGCACCTAGAGGTACTTGGTCATTACAATCCCAGTGAGAAAGGCACTCAGCCTCTGTAAACTATGGGTTAAAATGTGAGTTATTTCAGCTAGCAATATAGAAAAAGGGAGTATAATATAAATAACAGTATGGTCTATTAGATGCTGAGAACCCCAAGTTGTGCAGTGCTGGATGAACCTCTCCATGTGCAGCACAGTGCAGGCCCCATTTGTAGAAAAGGTTACCCTGTTTTGGTCATCGAAGGTATTATAAGATTTTGTTACAAAAAAGAAACTCTGTTTGCCATTTCTACTGTCAAACAGAAAATGGATTCACATGAGAACTTCTTGCTGCACTTTTAGATAAAGGCAAGGACATGATGGTTGCTCAGTCACTGGTACCAAGTGGGGGCTGCCTCCAGTCTTGTCTCCTGCAGTAAATTTGTCCTGTGGCCAAGGGATATGTGTAGCACAACGCAGGCCTGAAGGCCAAAATGTGTGTGCAGCGCAGCACAGCACAGACCTGGGACTACTCAGGTTAACTGTCTGTCAACCACTAACACCTCAATATACAGAGTCTCCCAGTCAGGATCACTGCAGGGGTGATCAGTTTTATTTGGCAAACTCAGCAAATACAAGATTTGTTAATAAAATTCAGAAAACGTATAATTCCATCCAGACATCTCTTATCCCTAGTTTTTCCCCCTAGACTGCTTTGTCTTGGTATGTAGTTCCATTACATTGCATTAATTTGGTTTCTCTGAGTTTTCCAGGTGTGTGGGAAACCTCTGCCTTGTGGTAATCACACATGTGAAAAAGTCTGTCATGCTGGTCCCTGTGGTGACTGTCCTCGTTCTGGGAAAAGGTCCTGTCCATGTGAAAAATCAAGTAAGTCACCCAGTCTTTGCCAGTAGTTTAGTTCTGCCGGGAAGGGTCCCTAAAAAGTTCTTAGAAACAATGAACCCTTTTTGCTCAATTCTTTCAGAGCATTATTTAGTCCACAGGATTTAATTTGCAGTGTGAATATTTGAGTAATTCTAGAAAAGCATTTAAAATAATGAAAGAGAACGCTGCATTTTTTTCTAAATATTTTTGCCTTTTTTTTTTTTTTTAAATGCTTTTACTTCTTTCTCTCCTCCTAGAGTTTACGTTGCCTTGTACAGAAGATGTGCCCACTTGTGGCGACAGTTGTGATAAAGTTCTGGAATGTGGTATCCATAAATGTTCACAGCGCTGTCATCGAGGTCCCTGTGAAATATGCAGACAGGTTAGTCTTACTGTAGGAGGTTCACATTTTGTTGGGTTTTTTAAACACTTCATGCCTGGAACAGTGCAAGTCATTAAAGGAAAGTTAAATCATATCTATCACAAAATCTGTGACTTTCTGTTAATTAAAAGCAACATTTTTTTTTCCCTTATCCCCCCCTCCACCCCAACACAGTTCTGAATTAATAGTTGAGCATTATGTGTCTGAATTGAGGTATGGATGGAAGTGGTATTGTTTTAGATTGGTTTTGCTTTGTTTTTTAATTATGCCCTAAAGGCATTTAATTTTTACCCCTAGGTCTTCTAACTTCCTTGCTGCTTTGTCTTGCTGTGCTATTTCTTTATTAGTGAAATGGAAGATGCTGTAATGTAACATCTTATTAGTAAGAAAATAGATATTTAGAGCAGAGCAAAATACTATGAAGCTTCTGAGGTCTGGCCTATAAAGCTACTGCTCTCTCTGCTCTCAGTTGTCTCTTCCTGAACCAGCTTTAGCTACAAAGTCTCTGGTGATAGTAGCTGGCATGAAGGTCAAGTAAACATGCTCACCTACATCTTAAATTGTCTGTCTACGTTATGGATAAATCTAGTTTACTCTGCAGGATAAGTATTTTTTTGTATGAATTTGTTTTGCATTTATGCGGACATCTTGAACTATACACTTGAGTAGTTCCCTTGAGGTGGCTTCCCTCTTTGTGAGACCAAGGCTACAGTGACAGGTGCTGTCTAGAGCTCAGTGTTTGCAATAGGGACACAAGGTGCTCAAATGGTTCTTGCACAGAGAGATAATCTGCTCAGAGCATAAGATACACTTCCTGTTGTGATACGGCACGGGGTGGCTACTCTCCCATGAACTTCTTTAGCACATTTTCTTTCCACTTGTTTTTTTTTTGTTGTTGTTGTTTTATTATTATTATTAAAAATACCCTGCTTTTTTTCCTTATCTTGCTGCCCAGGAAGTGGAAAAACAGTGTCGCTGTGGAAAGCACACCAAGCGCATGCCATGTCATAAGCCATATATCTGTGAAACAAAATGTACTAAAATTCGTGATTGCCAAAAGCACCAATGTAGGAGAAAGGTAAGTATCCAGAGGTGACCTTTCTCAAATGTATTGCTTAGATAACTGTTAAAAAAAATTTATATATAGTATTTTGTGTTACATGTAAATCACATCAATCTCTTGTTCCTCCTCATGTTACTGTATAGAATGAAGGCTTCTTCAGTGTCATTCAGTCTGGTTTGCAGTGTACCAGGATTGGCTGAACAGCATGTCACTAAGAAAAACTCAGTGGCTTTGAAATCTGGGAGGAGATTTTTAACAGCTTTCTAGCTCCGGAAGGCAGTTTTGCTTTTGGATACTTGAGTAGTTAAGAGCACTTTATGCATTCTGGAGTAATTAATTTATTTCCTTACTTTGTAGGAAGAGCTGGGGATGTCTCATAACTTTGTAAGGGACATGCTCTTATTTTTGATGATGCAGCATTCTGCCACACTTTCTATAATATGCATCACTGCAAACAGCAGTGGTCTGACAACTGAAAATTTGAGTTTTGTTTCCCTTCTCATTTGAAGTCAGAGGAATAGTTGATAGCTCAGACCTGTCTTTTCAGTTGATTGATTCACAAAATCCTGAAAGTTGGCTGCTATGTGTGAATTAAGACATTATGAAAGACATGAAAAATACAGTTTTATTCTTACTTTTTGAGTGTTATTATTATAGTGAATTTACTTTATGTTTATGTGAAAAGATGGCAAAACAAGTAAATGCAACCTTGTCATCTTTATGCTATAAAATCTGGCTTTCTCTTCCTAATTGCCATCCTTTCTTATGCAGTTTGAACCTTTCAAGTTAATGGAAAAGGGGGGATTCTTCCCTCACCTGGCATCCACCATTGTGGTGGTGGTGTGATGTGTTCTGATTCTTCCACATTACTACTTTATGTTAGAACAAAAAGTAGGTAACTGATCCTAAAATTATCTGACCTTTACTACAAAGGTAAAAGGGTCAACTGTTAGGTATCTGAAATTATTTTGGATTAAAATATCATAAGAATTTGAGCTTTTTAAATGTCCTCACACTTTTTGGAAACCTTCTGCCTTTTAGTGTGTTGAAATGATGCATTCAAATGTGAATTTTCTTGTTTTTTAGAATTTCAATTTTTAAAAACAGCTTTACAGTTGTCTTCCTTTCTATACTTGACATGAATTTGTGGAAATTTGATGAAATGGCATGAAAAATTTTTTAAGAAGTATTGAAAAAATGAAATAGTAGAAGAGGACAAATTTATACCAAAAATGTCTTAAGTGTTCAGTTTATATAGAGTATATATTTTTCAATAGTGCTGTTCTGGAAACTGTCCACCTTGTGATCAAGTCTGTGGGCGTACTCTGGGCTGCAGAAATCACAAATGTCCTTCAGGCTGCCACAGAGGTAAGAATAGGTGAAGGATCCCCATAGTGCTGGAATGTTGTTTAATTTTGTCAGACTACATGCTTACATCACTCTGTGTGGTGCTTAACAAATTCTCTCCCTTGTTGCATGTGGGCTTTTTGTGGAGGCAGTGTGTTTTGAAAGGTTTTTAGTACAGGTTAGAGCTTAAGGATTTATGTAATGACAACCTACATTTTTACCTGGTAAGTTTGCTCAGCATTGTTCCTCTGAAAATGCTCTTCCCACTTTCCAGCTTCTTAATTAAAAATGCAAGCTTGGCATTTCACCCAAATAATTCTGTTCACTGCATAACAAAGTCCAACTACATATAGAAATATCTGTGCTGGTTGAGTCTTGGATGGTTTTTAAAAATCCTAGAATACAAGATATGATACAAGTGGGCTTAAAATTTAAATGAGAGAAAGTTGATGGAATTTGAATTGATATTGGTATCTTACTAGTAAAAGAGAAAATAAGAAGTTGTACTGACTATATAAAAGATAAAAAAAAAGTTCACTTCTGTATCCAGTGACCTTGGTTAAAAAGATGTTGAACGTGACCAAAATTGCCAGGCAGCTTTTATCCTGGCCAATTGCTTTGACATTCACTTGGTAGAGGATTAAACTGGAATGACTGAAAAGTTGTCTGCCCTCTCAGCAGTTTTCCCTGTGGAAGCTGCTGCCCTGCTGAAACTGCAGCAGTGTAGCCTACGTAATTTGCCTTAGTAGTCTGGACTATAAATTGCAACAACTCAGGAAATAATTCAGAAGTGGTTGGACTAATCTTGCTTTTGAGGCAGTGATTCTTAAGCGGACAAGACAGGTAAATGTGGTAGTTGTCCCAGTTAACCTGCAATTACATCTGTCATCACAAAGTAGTGGTTTGTTTTTACTCTGTCAGTTGTGCCCCTTCTTCCCCTTCCTTTCTTCTCCCACCCGTGTACCCCTCCAAAATCCTGGAAATACATAATTTATTTTTTTTATCCTGTCAGAAGAAAGCTAGTAACATTGCTTTTCTGCAGTAGTTTGGTTCATAACAAACCATAGAATAAAATACTAGTTGGAGAAGTAAGGTGTTAATGCTGCGTTATAAGAGAAACTTTTACACTGAGTAGCTGTTTGACATTAACACTGCTTGCATCTTATGGCCTGGAAAGTGACAGTGATTTCTAATAAATAACAACAGTATAAAAATAAGAAAGCAGTGACTGTAAGAAAACTGAAGTGAACTTTGAGAGTGTAAATATCCAATATATACACTTTAAAGTGTATGTAATTTATCAAAACAGTACAATTGTCAATATTTAAATGCTAACTCTTGCCAAAAGTTGCATCTGATGAAGGTAGTAACTATGATATCAGATAATTCATATAGAAAAGAAAATAAATAGTATGCTTTAACAAATTACAATGTAGTACAATTTGTAGTGTCTTGTCAGAATGTTTGAAAATATTCCTAACAAGGGCAAAGATTTTGATCTCAAAATATTTATATTCATATGTTTCTCCTTATGCACCAATATTTTAATAGCTGTTGAAAGTTAGGATTAATTATTCTATCTTCAGTATGTAATACCAGGTCAGGTTAATTTTGCAATGAGTTGACAGATCTTGGAGACCACTGATTTTAAAGGAAGTACTATGGCTCTTCGAAAATAACTTGCCAGATCAGGTCCTTTAAAAGGTACCTGATGTCAGAATTATTAGAGGTTGCTGATAATAAGCATTTGGTCTTTAGCATAGTTCCCTGCAAAAAGGTGATAGTATATTCTGTTTGTAATTTGATTTTTACATATCTTTTTTTCTTAAGTGTTAAACATGCTTGCTGAAATTTAGAATGTGTTGCCACGGAATAGAAGTGTTTTGTTTGCTACTGTAGTACATTGTAATGCTTGGTTTGAGAACATTGTGCTCTCACCTTAACTTCAGGCTTGTATGTGATCTTTGCCCTTCCATCCTGTTGGGAATATCAGCAGTTGTCTTTGTTAATAGAATATTGAAGTAAATTGTACAATCAGACACTCTGGGCAGCATAGCTTTAGACCTTAAGTTTCTTTAGTAAAAGTAGCTGTTTATGTGTGCTGATAATATAAGGATAATTTAATTTACTTTGCAAAATTAGGTCTGTGTACTTCCATCCTTTTTATTTCAGCAGCCTTTTGACATTAAGAGACCTGCTTCTTGAAGTATTGCTTCTCAGATCCTTTTAACAAGTCAGAATTGCTTAAAAAGCTGTTGTCAATAACACTTTCAAAGCATTACTTTCTTTAAAGTTTCAGAATGCAGCATGATTAGTAAGCCAAAATCCACCTGTGTAAATTTGCTTTTTTTAGAAGATGCATATTCTTACTGTTAATTACTCAATAATAGAACTTGTCAGTTGGCACTTGATGAAGAAATAGTGTGGAAGACCTAGAACTGAAAACATAGATATTTTACAGATCTCTTTTGAAAAATATATCAGGTTAGTAGCATGAATAGCTTTATATATAAAGTAGGAGGATCTTTTAAAGAAAGCATTAATTATGCATAGAAGATAAATATTTCTTTGATATTTTACAAAATCTGCAAGACTTCATTGTACCAGTTTTTCAACGTCTTTATCTTTTGAATATAGATGAAAAATGATGTCTTCATATGTATGTAAGACAAGTAACATATCTGAGTATTGTGTGATCCAAATGACTGAGCTTTAGTAATGCTGACTTGTTAAAATGTGTGAGAGAGATTGTTTCTAACTTGATACTAGTTAATCCTGATTATTCTACAGTTATTATTGCTATACTTTAAGAGTGGTGAAATTCTCTTTCCCAAGAGGGATTTGAAACTAAGCAGAAATAAAATATTAACAGCTATCAGTTATTTAGATCAAACAGAATAGGATAATTATACCATGTCACAGTTCTGTTACCATTTTTTACAATAAGTAGCTTATTGAGATTATCGTCTTGTTAATATATTTCTATTTAGGTAGTTGTAATCCATGTCCGGAGACTGTAGATGTGAAATGCAATTGTGGAAAAACTGTCATTAAGGTGCCCTGTGGCAGAGAGCGCACCATCAAACCTCCCAAATGCAAACAGCTGTGCAGGTCAGTATAGAAAGCATGTGTGTTTTCTAGTTCTTCAGTGGAGTTTGAGGTGTCCTTAAAGAAAGTAGTAAAATATAATTTAAAAGGCAAAATTATTCCTTTAGTATGATTACTTCTGAGTTTTCTGGATTCTTGGCTTTGCAGATGGAGATTAGCAATAATCCTTCCTATCAGACAGCGCTTCGATGCTGTGGTTTCCTGCGCAGCTTGCTGCTGTCAAAGACAAGGTTCTGTCCCAACAAGCACTTCTAATTCTGTAGTCCCACTCCCTGAAGTCATCTCTGATACATTTTGAAGTACCTCTCTGAGGTACCTAGAAAACTTGACCAGCAAAAGGAAAAAGGAAAGTAGAATTAGGATTGAAGTAGCTGTTTGAGTATGCAGACCTGACTTTCATTTAGAACTCCTGGATGATTTTGCTGTAATATTAGCCACTGCTGAAGGTGAGAAGTAAACTAACTTAAAGAAAAAAAACATAAAACTTGTTCATCTCAATTGTCTTTTGAGCATAATTGTGCGGTGACTCTAACTTTATATTTCTTGCTGACATATTTATTCATGTCTGGGTTTTATTTCAGTAAACCAGCTACCTGTCACCACTTTACCCAGGAGAAACACTATTGTCACTTTGGTCGGTGTCCTCCGTGTCGTCAGTCCTGTCAGAAAACATTAATGTGTGGTCATTTGTGCCCTGTTCCCTGCCATGATGAAGCACTTGTGAAGCAAACTGGCTTAGTAAGTAAAAAATGGAAACTTACGTTATTTGTGCTCTGAGGAATGAGTTTCACCTTGATCTTATGCTGGAGACCTTTGGAGTTCCGAGTAAATAAATAATCAAGCACAGAGGTATGCATATTGTTTAACCAAGAAACCAAGTGGTACTAGTGCCTTTATTGTAATCCAATTCATTTTGTAATATCTATAAATGAATATTCAGTTTTTAGTAGTTGTAATTACTCAATAAATTATATTTTTTGTTAAGTTTTATTACAAATGTTTAGTTGCAAATCTAAGCAATTACTTTTAATATAGGAGCAAAAAATGAATTTTAATTCTGGTGCTTACAAAACCGTCAACATTTGCAGATGTTAAAAGTGAGATGTTGTTTGGCATCTTTAAACATGACTCATCCATGTACTGCATTATGATAGTTTCACCTGTTGGAATATTTTTATATTTTTACCTCTATTGAATCTTTATAATTGCTTTGCTTTTTGCTTTTTTTTTTATGCTTGATTTCTAGCAGTAGAGCCTCAGGCCTTCATTTTCCCGTCCCTAACCATGCTAGGGAAGAAATCATAGTTTTTTGTGTGTAGTGGGTGTTGGGATTTCTATTAGTAAAAAGTTAGTTACTAGAACATGGATTTGTTAGAACTGAGATCTCTTTGGGTGATACATGTATTTATGGTCAAGCAGATAGTTTCATTTTTTTCGTATTCAACTAGCATTGTCTTTTTCACTCAGCATCAATCTGCAGGTCCTTGGGAACAGCCAACTGAGCCAGCTTTTATTCAAACTGCATTACCATGCCCTCCCTGTGAGGTTCCTATACTGGTGTAAGTATTAAAAAAGAAAACAAATGAAAGAATTTTTTTTTATGAATAGAGATTTTTTTTTTTTCTTTTTATACGATTGTAGAGGTGAACATGAAAATTACCATATTTTCCTCTTCGGATGCAGTGAGCCTATGTGAACACCATTCTTATAAAACTGAGCACATTGTTGGCTGTTAGATAATTTTGTAGTGTGTGCTCACTGTGTGAAAGGACTGATAGTGTTGGTAAAGACTGGTTTCTAAAACATGTTATGTACAATGCTACCTTAAAAATATGAAAATCACAAAGACAGCTATTGTAATTTGATAGTCTTCAGTGACATCCAACTTTCCCTGAATAGTTTTCTTGGGATCATAATTTTCTGCCTAATTAATTGCTGTTTTGTTTCTCACTTGTTCATTTATTACATGCTAATGAATGGCAGATAGTTACCCTTCATCCCATCTACTTGTCTCCTTTTTAGTTTTGACTTGTCTGAAAGGTTCTGCTCCTTGAGTAGAGCTGAATTGACTCTTTCTGTGAGGATGCTGAGGCTATAAGGGAAGATATGATGATGACTTTATTTCACTGTTCTTTTTCAGTTTAATAAAACTTCTGTTTACACTGTGGAATAAGGACTCAGAATTCAACATTTATCTGAAAAAATACTGGTGTTTTTTGGTCTGTTTTTGTAGTTTTGGTCTGTTTTGGTCTCTTACTGTTTAAACACTCTATACTTCACTGGCACTAGTGCCTATCTGTTTTTTAAACATCCCTCCTTAACCTCATGAGAAGTAGGCAGAGGTAGGTGTGATCAGAAATATCCATTTAACTGCCTACGTAGATATGTTTAGAACTTAATTTCTCAGTGATGGTACTATAAGAGAATCACAGAATTAGCTTGGTTGGAAAGACCTTAAAGATCACAGAGTCCAACTGTCAACCTAGTACTGTCAAGTCCTTAGCTAGACCATATCCTGTGTACTAGGTCTATGTGATTTAGATACCTCCAGGAATGGTGACTCCACCACTGCCCTGGGGAGCCTGTTCCAGTGTATGATAACCTTTTCAGTGAAGAAATTCTTCCTAACATCCAATCTAAACCTCCCTAAACTGAGGCTATTACCTCTTTTCCTATCACTTTTAACTTCACCGAACAGACTGATACCCACCTCTTAACAACCTCCTCTAAGTTGTAGAGAGCAATGAGGTCTCCCTCAGCCTACTTTTCTCAAGGCTGAACAACCCAGCTCCCTCAGCTGCTCCTCATAGCTCAATGTCCTTTCTGTAGTAAGGGGCCCAAAACTGAACACAGTACTCGAGGTGTGGCCTCACCTACTCTGATAAGTTGTACTTTAGTTCAAAACTGTGACCAGTCAGTGCTTCTGATACTTGGGCTTGAAGTTCAAAGCCAGACTCCTAAAAGGTGAAAAATGTGTAATTATGAACAGTCTGGTTTCAGTGTTTGGGTAGGTGCCTATGGAACTGTCTCAGGTAGGTATCCAGCAGATGTTATTTTGTAACATCATGCATTTTATGTAGGGCACATAATGTAGTTCCTCTGAATTCCAAGCTCAAAATCACCTCCTTTAATCTGAAGACACCTCCCCAGAGGAAGTAAGTCTGCCAAGTGGGAATGAAACCATACTGGAAAAATGGTACTTAATTTTCTAACTAAAGGAAGTATTGTTACATTTAAAAGTGCTTGGGGCAAATTAAGGTTCTAGTAGCATTATCATAGAATCATAGAATCCCAGGGGTTGGAAGGGACCTCGAAAGATCATCGAGTCCAACCCCCCTGCCAGAGCAGGGTCATCTAGAGCACATCACACAGGAACGTGTCCAGGCGGGTTTTGAATGTCTCCAGCGAAGGAGACTCCACAACCTCTCTCGGCAGCCAGATTAAATCACAGGAATTCTGGAATATCTTCTCTCTCTTGATAGTTCTTTACAACGTCAATGTTTTAGTATTTTGTTTTTTTTTTTTAAATGGAAGTAATCTGAGGTAAGTTTTCTGAATTAGCAAAATAATAATAGTAAGCAAAACCATAGATATAAAGTAACATGGTGCTAGGAAACAAAATATCTGATATCATCTTAGATAATTAGCAGGGCTTCGAGAATAATTGCTAGAACAGCAGTGTTTGAATGAATATGATAGTGGAGAATAGTTTAAATAACCCTATTCTGACTAGGAATGTTAGTGAGGATTCCGTCTTCCACTGCTGAGATTTTGCAATACTTCTGAATGTTTTTTTCTAACAATTTTGTATCTTTGAACATGAGCAGTCAGAGATTTTGGAATGGAATGTATTTGATGTCTCTTTCTGTAAATAGTTAAAAAGGAGTTTCTGGAAAGTAGTTTACTTCATTAATTTCACAAGGAACCAGAGTCTGGAAGCTACCTTGGGGTGGGGTCAACTAGACCAGCCTCTTGTTAATACTAGATCAACACTGAATTCAGACCAATTAGCTCCAGCCTTGTCCTTTGCTCCTTGAAAAGGCCTGAATACACTGATTCTGCAGCCTCTCTGGGCAACTTCTTTCACTGCTTAATTAAATGATACTGCTATTTTAAAATTATTTTTATTTAAATACTCTTCTAGAAACGTTTAGGAACTGATTTTACAGGTATTTTAGCTTGAATATTAATGGTGTTTTCGTTATTCTCCCATGTAAGGTTTCAGTAGAGAAATCAAAATAATACTTGGGAAGGAGATGACAGATAGGAAATCAGAGGTAGAAAGAGAGAGATACTTTTCAAAATAAAAGAGGCAAAAGATTGATTTAATTTTTAGATCAGTATTTGAGTCACTGCTTAGTACCTTCACAATTCTGATCAGTGCAGTTTTTCTTTCCTAGAGATTCTAAAAAGGGAGAGAATTATAAAAATAAGAGTAGAATAGATAGTTCTCTGAAATAACAGAAAAATATAAAGTGCTGTATTAGTAAAGTCAAAGGAGAAGGTATTTGAAGCAGTTCAGGTTATTTTTCGAAATCAATTTTCTAAGCCAAAAATTTTTTCATATACAACTATAATCTGCAGATGAAACACTGGTTTTGGGATTGCCATCATAAAACACAGCAATCCAAACAACTGTTGAAATAGAAGACATCAATCTGCATATTTCTCTGAGTTTACACTTTTAAAAAATAGATTGTATTATTTTTGTGTGAGAAGCACTGTCACTGTTTTAAGTCACTTATTAAAGACACATGTTTTCTAAATCTCTGATTTTTTCTCTCTTTAACAGGGAGTGTCTTGGGCAACATGAGGTGAGTCATGGAAACTGCCTTTTAAAGTGGAATATGAAGTATATCTCACTTTGTCATTCTGCAAAAAAAAATTAATGAGAAATATGGCTTTTTAATATTTAAAACCAATGAAGAATCTTATCACAAGGCCTTACATATCAGAAGGTATTTTCTTTTCTTTTTGAAGAATATATAACTACTTGACTTTTTAGAATTCTTGGGCAAAAATTTAAACTCATGACTGGGAGGTTGGACTAGATGATCTTTCGAGGTCTCTTCCAACCCCTAAGATTCTGTGATTCTGTGATTTATGAAGCTATTTGTGTATTCTTGCAGTTGTTTAAAAGGTTTTTAAATTTTTGAGGGGAGTCTTTTCATTATATGCTTTTGGATTCTTTTCCCCTCCTTGTCCTATTGTTGTATCCTTGTCATACATTTTCCTCAGTTCTCTAGAAGCTGCTGTGTTTATTTTAAAAAGATAAGGAACATTTTGCCACACAAGAAAATTCTGATGTGACTTGGATTTAAGCACTCATGGATGAAATCAGACAATCGAGTGGAAACTTCTTTAGTGTTACATACTAGCTTGTCTTCTTGGTGTGCATCCTTCTGCAGTTTTGGATGTAGTCATTGGCTATTTTGGCTTACATGAGAAGGAAATCTAATTGATGCTTGGAGCAAAATAATTACCATCATTATTCACAGTTGTTTCTAAAAGTCATGAAATTTAAGATCAGCTCATCTTTTTCAATTTGAAAAGGTTATTACTAAATCTTTTTAAAAATTATTACTATTATAGCTTTGTCTACTAGTAAGTCTGGCATAAATTCACTATTGAAATGCACCTAACAATACTACAGCAAACCTAGTTTCATTTTAAGCTAGTAAAATGTTCTAGAAAACAAACACTAGAAAATATTTTCAAGACACACACACTTCCCCCCTCTTCCTCTTTGTTTTTCTTTAATCATCTTTTGGTATGTTTTATAATGGTGGCTCAATTATGTGGTGGCAACATCTTCAGATGTTGTTAACAAAGTTTATATATTCGCAGTCTGTGCATCACATCTATTAATCCAGCCAAGCTGTGAATGCAGTTTCCATATAGCTACTTTGCAGTTTGTTGGTTGCTGAAGAAAAACCTGCTGTGAAAATGGCTGAAAAAGAACAACTGTCTTTACGAGTTTCTTTGTTGTTGAAAACAGCTGGGTTTTGGTTTTGCTTACCATAGAAAAACTTGCAGGTGTATCAGCCAATGTTTTATTGAGTGAGTGCTGTGTTTTGTGATAGGATGTATCAAATCTCACTCTTTCACGCACTGTTTTTTAAACAAAATATCGGCTGTGGTCAATTGACCACATAACTTGCTGTAGACCACTCAGATGTACGTGGTTGTGAAGATTTATGTCCCTCCCCATAGCGGAGGATAGTATGGCTCTTATTATTGAAAATTATTCCAATGACTGTTTCTTTAACTACTTATTTCAGAATAATTTAAAATTACTTCTCTGTTTCATGCTAATCTTAGCAGAATTAGTCATTTGCTTTATGTCATGTTTTCTTTGTGGGTGAGTGCAGAAAATAAGGAAATATTTCACAGAGTCTATACCTGACTTTATTTAGATTTGTTGAAATTATTTAGATTTGTTGATGCTGTATGATATTCTAGATTAAACCTTCCTTCTCTCAGCCAGCAGAGTGCAGTGCTCCCTTCCTGCTGAAGTTTAGCAGTTTCTGGAGTGGAACAGTGTAACAATCTTTGAGATTTTTATAGTAGTCAAAGAAAATAATGATTTGTTATGTGTGTGTGAGGAGGTGTTTACAGTGTATTTTATGTGCATTGTACATTTTTATGATGTTCTGAGGTCTCTAAAAACAATCATGTAATGTCTGTGCAGTTTTACAGCAACATTGGCTTCTAATAAGTAACCTTACCTCAAATTAATTTGCTGTTGTTAACAAGAGAAAAAAATTTGATATATTATGTACACTTCCCTCCAGTAGTAGTTTCCAGGGCCTGAGGAGATTTTCACTGGGAAAGGTAAACTTTGCAGGTCATGAAAGTAGCAATTTTCCCAAAGTTTTGCTGTGAAGGAGGGGCTCATTGCTGCAGTGTGTCATTATTTATGCTGGACTTCTGTTATACATCATGTAATGGAGGAGGTAGAAGAGAAACAAACTAGGAATGAAACAAGTTGTGAAGACTTGCTGTATTCTACTGGGATTCCTGGTAATGATAGTAGAAGAGAGAATGAAAGCAAAGAGTTTAGTAGTTATATAATAAGCAAATCTACCGTCAGTACATTTTTACTTGGACAGTAATTTAAATTTTGTAGGAATTGGAGTTGGTTGTTTTGTTGGGAGTTTTTATGCTTTCTTTTCCTTTTTTTAATTTCACTTTGACATTTAGTTTAAAAAGTATCTTTAAGGAATTGATTTAATTTGAGCTCTTACACATCTTTGGCTACTTAAAACAAGCAGCTTATCTCTTGAAACAACACTTAAAACTAATTTTCAGTTGATGTAATTGTATAAAATCTGTGTTCAGTGGAAGTATGTCTCTACATGATGTTTAACCTAAAATAAGAATTTTTGGCTACAGTGTGCACCCTTCTTTTAAGTAATTTCACTGTTTGGATGTTTTAAAATATTTTTAGTACATTTAATCACTCTTAGACTGTAGGTGCTTAAAAGTAGCTCTCAATTTTGTTTCAGGTTATAGGTCAGAAAAAAATCACCTATCATCAGCAGTTGCTGCCACTCTTGGAAATCTGATGTTTTACTTAGAACTCCTATAAGCACTGGCATTACACAGGAGTAACATGTGTGTGCTCTTTTAAAATCAAATTATGAGAGCAAGTATATATATTCAAAATCTATTTTTATGGGAAAACATTAATTAAAGCCCATACAAAGTACATGAGGAAAAACAAGAAAATCTTATCTGGATATGGTATTAATTTATCTGCTGTATTTAATTATCTTGTTGTTGCTTCAATTTATTTAATGTTCTAGGGGAAAGAAAACATTCTGGTTTTGTATCTGTGATGAGTATTTTGAATATCCTGTAATATTAATCTTGCTGTTCTCAAGTGCATAGAGCTCTCTTTTTTTTTTTTTTTTTTTTTTTTTTTTTTTTTTTTTTGGCGGGGAGGTTGGTGTTTTGTTTTGTTTTTTGGTAGGAATTTAATGCTGTGTTTTATTATTCAGAGTTTTCTTAGTTGTTAATTTATAGGCAAAAGACCATTACTCTGAGACCATTACTCTTTATGTAAAACTTGGTGAGATTCGTCTTTATGACTAAATGCCTTAGGAGTATTTCCATACAGTTTACATAAATACCTTAGGAGTATTGCCTGCCCTATTGTATTTGATTTTTTTTATTATTTATTTTTTTAATTCCGATTGATGTTTGCCTTATGCATTTGGGAGATGTGCTGGAAAATTTCTGAAAGCTGTTGTGTCCTTTTTTACTTGCCTTTCTTTCCTTATCCTTTGGAAGACCTGTGTTCTGAAAATGATACCTCCTTATTTTCTTTCTTTTTACAATCAGCTTTCATAAAATACTTCTGGTTCTCATCTGCATTCTTTATTCTTCTGCTTGTGTTTGTCGCTTCTTTGATATTCATCTTTGTGCAAGAGTAGCAATCTCCATTTAGACGTTTTAGAAATGCATTCCAACTACAGAAAGCCTTTTGGATTTATTGCTAATACCCACAAAAGATTGACTTGTCAAGAAATGGAAACAAAAATTGAAAATATTCCGTAGGCTTAATTTAAATTTTTTCGGTTTTGGTTTACAATGTTAATTGATTCTAGAAGATTCTCTCATGGGACTGAAGACTTCTGAAAGTCAGTGAGAAAGGCAAGCTGAACCTGTGCTGGATGTAACCAGGGGGCTGGGATGTTCTCTGCAGCTGGCTGTCTGAAAGCTGCTACTGTTGTCTACCAGCTTGTGTGCTTCCTAGCCCCTGGCTTCATTCAACATGGCATCTCATCTGGTGTACTTGAGGGATGCTCCCAAAAGGGATGCTCCACTTCTACCTGTGTGCTTCTGGTAATTCTCTTTAGTTGGAGCCAGTGCCTGTGTCCTTATCTGATGGAAGACTAACTCTTGATAAAAGAAATCTCATCGCAGATTGAGCTGTGCTGCCATAGAGCTAACCTGCTACTACTGCTCCGATCTACTGTAACTGCCTGAGCCACAGCAGAACCAGGAGCCATAAAAAATTGAGTGGAAATAGGGCTGCAAGGAAAGGTAGAGAAGTGGGCAGTGGCAGATCTAAAAGTTTAGTACACATTTTCATTAGTTCTTTTACCTTCCAGCCTGTTTTCACTACTGAAAGGAAGTTGCTACTTTGAGGAAGTTGAAGGATGATGAGAAGGGACAGCATATTAGGAATGATAAAAGCTTTGTTAATTGGTGTGTGTTTCCTGGGTGTAGTACTATTCTCATCTTCAGACCCTCTTTTTGTTAGTCCTGTTGCTGGCTTTTGGTCATTTGTTCAACAGAAACATAAGCCATCAGAGACTGAGTTGTAGGATGTTTGCAGGGGGGAGTATGAACCAGACATTCAGACAATTTGCTTTGGTTGTATCAGTGCTTTAGCCAGTATAATGATCTCTCTCCCTGACACAGGGATGGGAGAGTAGTTGAACATGATAGCCTCAAGGTTTTCTTCTGTATTCAGTACTTGATACATACTTCCATACTTGATACACTATGGGTCAGGATGAGGAGGACTTCAGAAGTCTTGTGAATTAATTGCATTTTTCAATGACTTGATGTGCACTACAGTCTTTTTGGGGTTAAGCCTGGAAAACATTTTTATAGGCATTTATTTTGCTTTAGGTTTGAGTGAAATCAGCATGGACAGTGCTGAAGGGAGAACGTCCCTCACTCTGCCCTGTGGGAGACCAACCTCTCTTACCGCATTTCAGTTCCAGTGCCCACCTGGTTGTATGGCCAATCAACTTGCAAACCTAGCAAAACCCAAGGAACTCTTTTCTATTAATTCCTTTTTCAGTTTTGATCAGGTGCATTTTCTTGTTCTAAAGAAAAATGCATGATAGGACTTGTGCAAACTAAGTGGTAGGAGTGTGCCATTAGGATTGTTGAGTTGACAGAGAGACAAGGATGTGGTACAGTGCAAAGCTGTTCAGTCAGCTTAAGCTGCAACACAAAATCACCCATAGTCTAGTCAAGGCGAGTTATGTCACATTAGCCTGTTGTGTAATAACATCACAAGTAGTTTCTGTTTTTCTCTGAAATTATCATGATAGTAAGAAAAAAAAAAAATCTATTTTTTTGACAGCATCACAGAAGCTTATTTTTCATGTGAATATTATGTAATGGTTAGAAAACGGGAACAGTGAGTTTCTTCCGTAAATTGTGGTATGCTGGGACTTACACTGTCAACTTTGAGAAAGTAACCTAGTTAACCAAGTTTACACTCCATTTCGGTACCAATGAAGATTAAAGGCTTCTAAATAGATGCTCTGAATAGACCTACAAAGCTCTCTTAACTGGAGGGTTAGCCTCAAATTAGAAAGCACAAATATAAGACACAAAATCCTAGTCCTGTCATAGAGCCGTTTCTTTACCTTTCTCCTGCTGAGAGTTATATTTGATGTATTTGTTTGTGTCTGTTGTTAGTGTTTGTTTTCTGTTTGTAGAATTGTAAAATATTTGGGTTTTATGATGACCATAACACAGTTAGCCCTGTGAAAGCAAACTGTAACTGTCTTCTGCAATAATTATAAAACAGTTTAGGAACCTTTAGTGAAGAGCACAAGAGTAGTTCAGAAGGAAGGAATTAATCACACTAAAGGATTTGAGAATCTTGTAGTCTGTTTAAAAAAAAGAAAAAAGAAAAAAAGAAACTGCTGCAAAAAATAGCTTTTTTAATTAATTATTTTTTTACCTGGTATAATTGGTGTAAGACAAATGTGTGTGGTGATGTTGTGATGGATACCTAAGGTCTATAAAAAACAAAACCAGATAGACATTGCACTGGTTTTCTTCTTTTAACAAAAGTATTAAAGAACCAAGATTTGTCTGAAATGATGCTGCGTGTGTATATGTATCACACTGAGCACATGAGCAATATGTGTATATATGTTCTCTCTGTATATTTACTTATTAATTTATTTTAACTTTTAGATTAGCCCATTACCATGTCACTCTGCAAATCCCTACTCGTGTAAAAGATTTTGTGGGCGGCTTCTAGATTGTCAGAATCACACCTGTATGAAAGAATGTCATCATGTTCCTAAGTTGAACGCTAGTGCAGATGGAAAGAAGGTATGTTGATTTCCTTTTTGCTTTTGTTTTTATGTATTTTACACATTGTCTTTAGTTTTAACTTGAAAATAAAGTATTTGCAGATGGAAAGCAGAGGATCTACTTCAGATTCCATTGGGAGACTGATGTGTTCTGCCACCATTGATGCTGTGATACTTAGCTGTTCTATACGTCTTTAGACTATAAAACTGGGACAATTATTACAGATTTTACACATGCTACACTTTTTTTTTTTATGTTAACATACATTACTTTGTTTTCATCAAAACCTTATTTAACACTCTTGACAAGTCTCCTCTAAAGTCAGTTTTTGTAGCTGTCAAGATGAAGTGAACTACTGATAATCGTCCCTATATACTTACTAATGTACTTGCAATATACTGGGGAAGCTATTTACTGAGGAGAGTTCTAAATGGATCAAGGAAGCTAGCAAGTCTTAGGAGAGAAGAGAGCACTGAAAGTGTCACAGAATAGATAAGACTTTTTAAAGCCCTTGGGTGATATATTCTTGTTTATCAATGTCTATTAGAAATTGTCATTTATACGTTTAAGAATCTGTAGGTGTTACTTACTGAAGGTAATACGAAACAAGAAAGTAAGTACAAAGCTGAAAATGGTTCTAGTTTTGTGCAATCGAAAGCACATAAGTTGTGGTTTGAGAGTCATGACTTGGAGGAAAAAACCCCATTTTTTAATGTTTTTGAAGCATCGTTTCAGAAAAAGTTGAAATATGGTTTCTCTGGGCGTTTAGAAAGCTGAGCAAGCATTCAGTGGGGTACAAAACATAAATGTTATCTTTTAACTTATTGTTATATTTTAACTTAAATAGGATGAATTACCTGTGGATTCCAATCCTAGAAGTTGTATTATCATCTAGTAACTGTATATATTGCAGTTACTGTGTTACTGTGTTAATGATTGTGGAACTTCTGTCTGAGATTGTGAGCTGTTAGTGCAACTTGTGGAACAGTAACCTGCAGAAGTAGAGTGACATCAGTAGATACTGAGTGACAGTTGTTGAAGCATCTCCAGCTATGTCTATAAGCTGCTGTCTGCCTACTCCTTCAGTTAAACCAATTAAAATGTGAAAGAGTCAGGATTATTTCTAGGTCCATTTTGAATGAGACAGTACCTTCTCAGAAGAAAAGAGTCTGTGTACATAAGAAATATGGGCAAATCTCATTTCTCTGTTTTCTTTGAATCTTCATAAACTCAAATTGGTTTTGACCTTTAGAGCTTTTGTTCTGTTGTTTTGACACAATAAATTGCAGGTGTAGTCAGAAAAGGGCTGATTAAATTTCTTGCTTATATGTCTTAGTAGTGATTTTTCTGTCTGAAATTTAGTTTTGTTCTGCGTTTTATGCTAGAAAATGTTGCAGAAAGATCAGCTGTTTATTTTTATCTACTGTTAAATTTTATATCACAGTTTTCTAAATGTTTCTGTCTTGTCTGTCTTAAATGTGAATTTTGGAGGGGTTAGGTTTTGTAAATCATAGAATCATAGAATCATAGAATCGTAGGGGTTGGAAGGGACCTCGAAAGATCATCTAGTCCAACCCCCCCTGCCAGAGCAGGGTCACCTAGAGTACATCACACAGGAAGGCGTCCAGGCGGGTTTTGAATGTCTCCAGAGAAGGAGACTCCACAACCTTCAGACTGTGTCTGATCATTGTGCAAAGGTTCCTTTTGAAACTTGAGCAAAACCCATTCAACTGCAGAAGCAGAAGAAAAGAGGTCTGAAAGAAAATGGGGGGAAACTATTAAGAACTTAAATTCTTACGCCCTTGATTTGAACAGCATAGAGTTAATTGTTGGCATGGAATTGGTCCTTTTGGGAAGGCACTGTGTAGCTTCATTCTTGGATAAATTGCCTTTACTTTGATTTCTGTGAAACTGTGCCTTGGTGGTGGGTCTTAAATACTGTGCTGTGTAGGTTTAGTTCAAAAGTCATGTCACTTTCTGTGTGTATTTGATTGCAGATTAGGGTTCTAGAGGAGTTATTGAGATAAGAATATAAATATAAATGGAGCTTAATTTGCTGTGCTGATGTTCATCTCTGTGTTAATGTTGATCACAGCACCTGGAATGACACCACAGCTTTTGTAGTGTATGGTGTGGAAGCAATGCCTTAGCACCTGCCAGCATATACCTAAGCTAAAACTTTTTGGGAAGATTATGCAAACTATCAAACATATATGGAAATGGAATTACTTCAAGTTTATTTTTAAAATCAAACGAATCTCCCCACCCCTGTATTACAGGGCAGTATGTCATTACTAAAGTATTACAATAACATGGTGGATGGGAAAAGTTAGTTTGGAATGTGGAATTACTTCTTCTAACAGTTTTCCACAGAGAATTAACAGAATTAATGGCAATTTTCCAAAGCACTAAAATTAAGAGATCTTCTTATGCTGAGAAAATGGTCAAAATAGAATTCTCTCTCTTTGACCGACAAACACTGGCATTTCTGCTTTCCTTTTAAAAGCATATTTTAATAATTATTTTTGCGTAGGATCTATCTTACTGAATAGCTGAATTCCCTTGGCCAAACCATCTCCCCCAGGTGATCCTGCTCTGGTAGGGGGGTTGGACTCAATGATCTCCAGAGGTCCCTTCCAACCCCTACCATTCTGTGATTCTGTGATGTGTATAAAACCTTGTTAATGGCATCCAACAAACAAATTTTGGCACTTTGTTTAGTACTTTGTTTTTATTTTGTTAGGCAGGTCCAGAATGTTTGCAGTGTGAAGAGGAGTGTACCAAGCCACGGCCACCTGGCTGTCCACACCGATGCGTTTTGCCCTGCCATCCTGGGGATTGCCCATCATGCCTCCAGATGCTTAAAATAAAGTGTCACTGCAAACTATCAATACTATATATTAAATGCTTGTAAGTGTTAGAACTTTACATTTGAATGCTACAAACTGGAAACTATTTGAAAAGGCTGGGGATGGGAGGTACTCTGACTGCAAGTTACAAAATTTCTCTGAAAGGTTATAATTTGTAATATAATGGGGATTTTTCTAGTTAAAATTTTCCTGTGTTTTATTTGATATTACTGCTTAAATTATTATAAATGTATGGACTCTTGTGAGCAGATCTGTTTTTTATAATGTTATTGTAATACTGTAATAAACTGAATTATGCAAGTAGAAAGTAATTACATAATGCTTGATCTATATGTGGTTCTTTTACAGTATGTAAAAAAGAATTTTATAATAAATTATAATTAATGTAGTTAGTGTAAAAGTTCTTTATAACTAATGTCCTTCAAACTCTTGTTTTAATTAGAAAACTTCTTGGTAATAATTTGTACTCCTTAATCATTTGTGTGTGTGTGGTTAGAGGGTAAGCTTGGCTTTAATAAATAAAAGATGGGAGTTGTGGATTTAAGCATTGTGCTCTGTGTATTGCTCTGAAAACATTCATTCCGTGCATGTATGTTCTTCTTTGTGCATTTTCTTTAAAGTACCTCAAATCCTCTAAATTTATGTGGTTTTGTTTGTTAAGTAGTGTAGTTTATATATAGTCTCTCAGGATGTGGGCAAATTAACCCACTTTTCTTTACAGTGAGATATACTTAAAATATGCCCCTAATTGTATCAACTTCTGTTGTTTTAAATGTGGAATTTATCACAAATGTATTTTTTTTCCTATTACAGAAAACTAACATGCGCTGATTTAAAAGAAAAGGAACTTCTTACTTCCTGCAAAAATCAGTGTCCAAAAGAGGTAAGCTGAAGAAATACTTTATTTGATGGATGTGTGGAATTTTGTGGATTTTAGTTTTCCAGTAAGGTTTTTGATACAGTTTCACAGGCCAATCAAACTAGAGAAGCTTAGTCTAAATGAATATGGTAAATGATAGATGGGAAGGTGTTTAGTGAACTGTACTCAAAGGACAGTTTGACTTGCTGTCAAATTGGAAGGTTATATTGAAGGATCAGAGATTTGTCTCCAAGGCATTAATGGCTTGAATGTTGTAGCATGCAGATGAGGTTGAATGTGGATGAGTATGTCCTCTAATTTGGTTAAAAACTGGTCTTGAATTTATATCTCCAAAACAGTGGGATGTTGTTTGATTAGGAAAAGTACTGAGCATTGTGCTTGCAATTGTTCTCCTCTGTCATGGGTAACAGGAGAGGTGCCTGAGGACTGGAGGATAGCAAATGTCACTCCAGTCTACAAGAAGGGCAAGAAGGAGGACCCGGGTAACTATAGACCGGTCAGCCTCACCTCCATCCCTGGAAAGGTGATGGAACAACTTGTCCTTGGCACTATTTCTAGACATATCAAGGAGATGGGGGTCATCAAGAGCAGTCAACATGGTTTTACCAAGGGTAAGTCATGTTTGACTAACCTCATAGCCTTCTATGAGGAAATTACTAGGTGGATAGATGGTGGTAGAGCGGTGGATGTGGTCTATCTTGATTTCAGTAAAGCATTTGACACCGTCTCCCACAGCATCCTTGTAGATAAGTTGATCAAGTATGGGTTTGATGATCAGGCAGTGAGGTGGATCAAGAACTGGTTGAAAGGAAGAAGTCAGAGAGTTGTAGTCAATGGGGCAAAATCTAGTTGGAGGCCTGTGACTAGTGGAGTCCCTCAGGGGTCGGTACTGGGACCGCTGTTGTTCAACATCTTCATCAACGACCTGGATGAGGGTACAGAATGTACCCTCAGCAAGTTTGCTGATGACACCAAGCTGGGAGGAGTGGCTGACACACCAGAAGGCTGTGCTGCCATTCAGAGGGACTTAGACAGGCTGGAGACTTGGGTGGGGAAAAACCTGATGAAGTTTAACAAGGGCAAGCGTAGAGTTTTGCATTTGGGGAAGAAAAATGTCATGCACCAGTACAGGTTGGGGGTTGACCTGCTGGAGAGCAGTGTAGGTGAAAGGGACCTGGGGGTCCTAGTAGACAGGAGGATGACCATGAGCCAGCAGTGTGCCCTTGTGGCTAAGAAGGCCAATGGCAACCTGGGGTGCATTAGAAAGGGTGTGGTTAGTAGGTCAAGAGAGGTTCTCCTCCCCCTCTATTCTGCATTGGTGAGGCCGCATCTGGAGTATTGTGTCCAGTTCTGGGCCCCTCAGTTCAAGAAGGACAGGGAAGTGCTTGAAAGAGTCCAGCGCAGAGCCACAAAGATGATGGAGTGGAAAATCTCCCTTATGAGGAAAGGCTGAGGGAGCTGGGTCTCTTTAGTTTGGAGAAAAGGAGACTGAGGGGTGACCTCATCAATGTTTACAAATACGTAAAGGGTGAGTGTCAAGAAGATGGAGTTAAGCTTTTTTCAGTGATGACCAGTGATAGGACAAGGAGTAATGGATACAAATTGGAGCATAGGAGGTTTAAGGTGAATATCAGAAAAAATTTTTTTACTGTGAGAGTGACAGAGCACTGGAACAGGCTGCCCAGAGAGGTTGTGGAGTCTCCTTCTCTGGAGACATTCAAAACCTGCCTGGACGCCTTCCTGTGTGATGTACTCTAGGTGACCCTGCTCTGGCGGGGGGGTTGGACTAGATGATCTTTCGAGGTCCCTTCCAACCCCTATGATTCTATGATTCTATGATTCTAAGTGCAGGTCCAGTAATTCCTGTGTGTGCAACAATTCTGGGTGTAGGGTTGGAAGGATTATAAATTTGACAAGTGAAATGGGTAAGTAGTGCCCTGCTGCGTTAGTGAAATTTTTGTTAACTAGTGTGAAATACAGGACAAGTCAGTTAATCTTTCT
Source organism: Apus apus (assembly GCF_020740795.1). Lineage (NCBI taxonomy): Eukaryota > Metazoa > Chordata > Aves > Apodiformes > Apodidae > Apus > Apus apus. Next base: position 88,520,699 of record NC_067285.1, read on the forward strand.
GCTGTATCTAGGTGTGTCTAAAGGGTTGCTGTAAAGAAGAGAAGAATAATGCCCTTACTGCATCATGCTTTGGTCTATGAACCGGTGTATGGGCATCAGTAAGGAAGATTCATGTTCACTACTTTTGAGTAGTGAAGCAGGGGAAGAACTGGTTGGAGAAGCTACCAAATTTTCATTAGTGACATCTTAGGCATGTATCAGGATTTGTCCTGTTGCAGACAATATTGCTGTAAGACATGAAGGATGGACCAAATTACTTCTTTTCACTTCTAGTGCTGTTATGTGCTGGTTGTGTGCTTTCAGAAAACCATGCATTATTCATTGTTGTATCTTTGTTCTTAAGTTAGCATTAGTTGTGGTGAGCATGAAAGACTTTTCTTCACTCCATTTCCCACTGTAGGGTTAGAAAATTTATGAAGTGGAGAACAGGAATAAACAGGAATATTTTGTAAAGTGTTTTCCCTGCTAAACTCTCCAGAATTTCTGAGAATTTCTCCTTTCCCACAGTGAAAATGGTTGTACTAAAGAAAATATTTTATCCCATAAACACTATTTTGTTGTTCTGGTTTCCCTTCTACTGCGTAGCTCAGTCTCTGTCTTACACGGTATTTAGCTGGCACTCATAAATAATTTGATTCAACCCATTCTGCTTCCCTGAGTCCATTCAGTTCCCTTATGCTGCATTACCTGTAATATCCTCTAGTCTGAGATTTGTCTTTTTACTTCATCTGTTGTAATTCTGAATTCTGCCTCAACCTCATAAACATAGGTTCAAACTTTTATTTCATTGTTTTGCAGTGTCAGAAGCATCAGGTTTGAATCCTTGTCTTATTAGAAAACTTTGTTTTGAGTAAATGCAAAAATTCACAAATTGCTGCTTGTTTCCCAAAGAGAGGATTGTGTTGTCCCCAGCAGGAAGGCTGTGCTGTGTGCTGACTTTTTTCTGATTTTTGCCCTTGTACATGCCTTTCTGATGTTTTTTTTTTTTTTTTTCTGTAAATGAATGTACCTGTCACAGTTTTCTCATCTGGATGTCTGAAAGCTCTCTTCCTGGCAGGGGAACACTTTTGGATTTTATTGCATTGTCCATTTACCCCTTAATTTTGTCCTTTTGTTTCCCTCTCTGTTACTTTGGTTTTATTTGCTCCAAGAATTGCTCCTCTTTATTTTCAAGAGTGCTTATGATTTCTTAACATGAACTAAGTGTTCCTGTACTTCAGCTTCTTTTTTTTTTTTTTCTTTCTTTTTTTTTTTTTTTTTTTTCTTTCTTTTTTTTCCATATCTCATCCTTGACTTTCATTAATGTAACTTGTGATTTTTCTGGACATATTCCCAAGACTCAGTCTGGGATTTAAAATCCATCTAGTAGTGGTCCTGGATTCTAGCTTGCAGTTCAGAATTGCCCTGTTCTACAGATGGTATCTTTTTTACTTATTTCAGTGGGACATGAAAGAAAGCTTAGTACACTTTTTTATAAAGCCTTTATTTAACTCTAAAATTCTGATTCCTGTAGATGTGTTGAAGAATGAGGTTTGATGCATCTTCTGCTACCCAGAGAATCTTTTAGTGTAAAAGGTGATGTTGACATAATGATGTAAAAATGCATGTTCTTCCCTTCCTGTGATTCTAGCTCATTTTCACAAACATGAAGGTATTAGTGCCGTCATTCCTTCAGGTAGTTCATACCTTTCGTGTTGCAGTTCATCCTACTTTCCTCAGATCCTATTTTGGTAACTTCATAGGTACTGTATGGGTTTTTTACCATTTTTGATCTAAAAAAATTGTTCCGGTTTCTCTGAATATTGAGCAGTGCTTAGGGGTATTTGGTCTGTCTTACAGGTATACAGTATTTCTCTGCAACTTTGGGAAAATGAGCTAGCTATATCATAATACAAATTGTACTGATGATTCTCTTTTAAATAAATAATTGATAAACACAATTTGAAGGAGCAGCCTTAACAGACATCACTCTGCCACTACCACCTCTGACACCCCTCCCCAGCAATTATAGGTCAAGCCCATTGAGGGGACCTCATGATAAGAACTTAAAAACTTGGCCAAAAAATAAGATGTATAAGACTCCCAAATTTAGGACATTTAAAGTTTACCAATCAAATATGTCTGCTCAAATCTAAATTGGAAATGTTTTGCCTGTAGTCCTGACAGCCTCAAGTAAATGTCAAATTGGTGTTTTATGAGAATTTTCGTATTTGTTGTCAGAAGTTGACCTTGGGTCAATAGCAAAACTCAGTGAAATTGCTAAAAATCAGTGTGCACTGTAACTCCACCAAGCCTAGCATAGAGCAACTTAAATCCAACAGAATACAGTATTTCTCTGAAGTCTTAGTTTTAAGATGTTTTACTTTTTTTGTTAATGGTAATTGTGATAGATCAATTATATTGTCTGTATTTTGTATTGTGTTGTATTTTTTAAAAAATACAACAGGAACATGAAAGATCTTAAAAGATTTTATGCTTTTGTTTTGGCTATGGCAGTATAAAACTATAAAAATTACTTCTAGTGTTATACAGGATAACTCATATTTCCTTTCTGCTTTAGGGAGAAGCAAAATCTTTGATATTGCCACAGCTGTCAGATGAGAAGCTTTAATTAAAAAGCTCTTTCTCGTGTTTGGTAGCAATTATAAAATATCCCGTTGAAGGAAATTTATCTTTTTTTTTAATCAAGGGTGATTAAATTCATATGATCATGTTTGCAGATGTTTTGGGACAATGCTTAAATGGAAGGCTTAAGAGTCTAGCAGTTTTTGTTGTTTAAGTATTCATATCAGTATTTGTGGATATGTTTTTAACACTTTATCTGGTGTAATTAGTATTTTTTGACACAATAAACCATACTTTGAACTTTTAGTATGCACTCTGCTACTGTCTTGATGTGAAATATGGGATGTGATATATATTTATTTTAACATGATAGTGCAGTAGAGACTGTAATAAATTTTAAGAGTGTGTATATTTTTTTTAATAAATAAATTTTAGTTGCAGAATGCTTAATTAATTCTCTTAAACACACCTTGAAAATGTACATAGGTTGCAAAAAATTATTTTTAAAAGCAAATGCACAGCTTTGGTCCATAATGAGAGGATTTTCCTCAATGTCTGGCTTAAGCAATGGAGATTTTTATAAGAACTATGAAACCAGAGCCACCCTTTAAACTGAAGAATTTGCCCCTTTGGAAGTGCTAAACTTACCTTTTGTACTTAGGTTTTGGGGTTGCTGCTCAGAAGTGCTGTTTTCTTTATTAACAGGTTATTTTGTTTATTATCAGGTGTGTATTAACCAGTTGAGTTTATTAGCTTCTGATGGACATTAGTTAAGCCTCCATAAGCATTAATGGGTTTTATCATCATCAGACATAATGTTAAGATTTTAATGCATTACTTATGGGGAAAATACTTGTAGGAATTTTTTTTGCTTTGTTTTCAGACCTGTGGATTAAATCCCTTTCTTTTGAAGGCCTTGCCATGTCAAACATAAAGCCTCTTCATTTTGGCCTTTAGACCACAAGATATTGACAGGAGATCTTGTGTGGTGAAAAAGATCTAAAGGGGGCACACGCTTTCAATTTTAACACCAGGTAGCTCTGTGTGGACACCTAAGTGATTCTGTGACACTTAGAAACGAGCAAAAAAAATTCCTTTCCCACTACTTTTATTTAACCAACAGAAGCAACAATAGGATTGCATTTGTTTTCTGAGATCATTGGGAAATAAACATGTAAAATTGTGTTTCAGAATTGGATTAAACATATTTCTGTGCTATGCAAAGTGTGCTTTAATGGTGCATAATATAAGGATCTCATGGCAGTAGAACCTGGAGGTTGAGATGAGGGCTCCTGTCTTGAATTCACATCTCTGACATGTCAGTTATAAGACTGTAAATATGCTTAATTAGTGTGGAAGAGTAAGCTGGAGGTGATAGTTCAAGCTATGGATTGTTCTGGCCACCATGGGATGTCTTATGGGTGAGACTGGATTGTGTTAGTAGGTATGGTGCTCTTGTGTAGGGAGCCAGGAAATTGGTTTTGCAAAGATTGTGATCCCTGGTGAGCAGGTTAAACTGTTGGACTCTGTGGTCCTGCCTGGTAGTCTGACCTCAGCAGCACACATGGCTATGGTTTCTTACCTCATCTTTTCAAAATGAGGCAAAATGCAAGATAGCTTTGCTGATTATCAGTGATGATCAGTTGTGACTGAACAAACCTAAATTCCTTTTTTGATAAGATGACCAATTTATGGGGTTTTTTTCCCTCCAAATAAAGCAAATGGCTTAAATATGCTACAAGTCTTCAGCAGAGCAATCAAGTCAGTGTCATTTAGAGAATATCTTGTTCAGATACAGAAAAGAGTTAATACAAGGATGAAGGTGGGCTAAAGGAACCAACCATATGTATTTTACTACTTTTAACCACCCCCCAAAAAACCCCAAACAAACAACAAAACAAACCCCATAACAAAATGAAATTCAAAACAACAACAATAAAACTAAATGGAAAGATGGAGCAAGGCATATGAGCAATAAGGAAAGGATTGACACTGGACCTTGCATTCTTTTTAGTAATGACCTTGGCACCAAAACCCACAAACTTTCATTAGAAAATTCCACTGGAGTGTTGTTAATATAGAACAATTGAGGAAATGCATCTGCAGAACACATTTATTTGGGGCACATTACTAAATACAGAAAAAAGCAGACCATGCATTTGAAGGCTAATAATAAGCTCCCAGGAAACACTAGGAATTCTTATTGTCACAGCATGATTAGCTGGAGAGAAATGCAAATGAGAGCTGAAGATGTATTGGGGAACATATTCTATGAAGTTGCAATTAGGATGTATAAAGCCCTTCCTGCTGAGATGTCATTTAAAATATTACATGCAGTTCTGGCTACCATATTCAAGAAACATTAATTTAAGCTCGTTGAAAGTCAATGAAGGAAACAGTATGAGAATAAAGAGCCTTTTATGAAAGGACAGTAGAGAAGTATTTCAATATGAGGATAAGAACTAAGGGGTTTAGACTGACTAGAACAAATGTAGGAAATAAAAAAAAAAGCTCTTGAATCTTGTAGTCAGTTCCTGGAACAGCCTCCTTAGTGTAACAGTAGAAAGGGGACAGAATGGAGACTATTTTCAGAGAAAGATTCTTCCAGTCCTAGAGGAGGTGCCTGCCTTTAGGACTGTTCACTTGGACTGAACTTGGTGGACTTAGAGATTCCTTCTAGTCCTGTGTGAAATGTGTTGAAACAGCAACTAAAAACATGATCCTAAACCACAAAGTGTCTTTCAGAGTAGATAGTAGTTTGCGACTGTCACAGACATGAAAAGTATGTGTGTCTATTCCATAATTTTTACTTGAAAAGTTTTGCATTCTGTTTAGGTATGTGTTTCATTGAGACTAGCTCAGAGATTGAGATAGTTAAAAGACCTTTAAGATCATCAAGTTCCAGTGGACTTCTGAGAATCCAAGTTAACTAATCAACAGGAAGTGTATATACCTGGGTTTTATAATAATTTATGTAGTATTCTCATTCTTGTGGATTAAGTCATGTATTATGTACACATTTTCAATTTTTAATAAATGTGGAAAAAAACAACTTTAAATTGTATGTCTTTACAGCTTTACAACTTTTCCAGGTTGTGTTAATCCCTTGATAACAGGGAAGATACGAAATTTCACTTTAGTAAAGAGCACTATCCAATGCCATTTTTAATAGTTTGGGAATTTAAAGCTATCTCTATAAATAAGTCAAGTGGATGTCTTATGTGAGGGACCACCTTCAGTTATTAATACTGTTGGGTTATATAATTGAAAAGGGAAGATTTCTTATGTGTATATTTTCAGAAAGTTAAAAAATATGTTAGCTTTCTTGTAATTTATATCTAATATAGTGCTGGGAGCACTGATATATTCCTAAGAGTCAGCATATGCAAATTAGTATCTCAGTTCCTAACACAGTAATTGAATTATATTTTCATTATGAATGTTAAAAATTGCACTGGCAGTAAAAAAAGTATGTCTCACAGATGTCAGAAATAGGATAATCTGCCAAATGCAGAAATGTAGGATTTGGTGAAATTATTTCATGCATAGTAAGAATACTGGTGACCTATATTTGACTTTTGCATAGTTCAAAAGATTTTTGCATGCAACATTTTCTTTTGTTGTATTTTTGCTTCTGATTCTCCCCTCTTTCTTTTTTTGATCTACAAGTTGTTATTGTACATTTAATTTCAGTTTTCAGTTTCTTTTTACCTTATCTACTCGTATTCCCCCAAATTAAGATAGCTAGGGCAATCATTGAATAAGTTACTGTGGAGATGACTATTCTTGAAACATTTGAAAGGAGAATTTGGTTTTTAATCAAACTGTCCTAGCAAAAGATAAATTGTTTTACAGGAACTCAAAGATGATAGATAACCAGCAAATGTTTGGCAAAAATAAAAATCAACTATTTCACAAGTGGAAAGACTGATAAGCTGAATGAGTTTTCTGTTAAGCCACCATGTCTGAAATAAAATCAGTCCATAGATTCTTTGTCATTTTACAACCGTTTATTTTGTTTGGTTTTTTCCTTCATAGCTGCCCTGTGGTCACCGGTGTAAAGAGATTTGCCATTCAGGTCACTGTCCTCTGAACTGCAGCCAGAAGGTTAAACTCCGATGTCTGTGTAAGAGACTGAAAAAGGTAAATTTCTAAGATGCAATTTTGAGAATGATGTGTTTTCTTCATTCCTAGGCCTGTATGGATGGATTGTCTCTGGTGTGGGTTAGAATAGGTCCAGTTACTCTAGTAGGGCTGTAGCAGTTCACGTCAGCTGAAAATCTGGGCTGCAATATTAAAAGATTTTTCTTAAGATATTGAGGAAGTTTGTAATTACTTAAGTTGAAACATGCACAGATGTTGTGAATCCCTAACTAATGTAATCAGCTACGGTTCTCTGCAATCCTAAAAGTAAGTACAGGCATCAGCAGCCTTAGCTTCCAACAAAGGTAAGGGACAAAGTGATATGTAGCAGGTTTATGATAGCTATATAGTGTTATTGGGAGACAAAAAGAGACAGAGAACTTTTCTTTCTGAGAACAGAAAGTCATGTGAAGTCGTGGCAAAGAACAATGACTTAATGAAAAAAAAAATCATTATCTGGCTCAGTTAAAAGGTGCTTAGATTACTTTTATGGACCCAGTTAAATTCTGAGCCTTCCAAACAGGCTGCAGTTCCCCAGAGTTTTTGACTTCTCCACGAAATGTCTTGCAGGTGGGGTGTTCAGCAGGAGAAAGGACATGTACAGAACAAGTGCTTCAAATTTAACAGTCTCTGCTTACAGATAACCACCTTTCTCTTTTTTCTTCAATATTAGGGGAAGGGAAGGAAGTGTGAGTGAGAATTATCTTTTCCCCATGATCAGACTTTGCCCTGTAATCTCAGCCAAATAAGAGAATATATATTAAATTACTGAGACTCTGAATGCTAGCTCTTTCTGCCAGTTCAGAAGGTTATCTTACTTTGTTTTAAGAAAATAAGTGAGAAAAGAGAAGAGGAGAAATCAAACTGGACTATTTAATCTATTCCTGCTTTCATCTTAGCTTATCAGAAGGAAGAAAAAGAGAAAATGGCAATTGAATACAGAATTACAGGTTAAACTAATGTTTAATCATTACCTTTATTTTCTGTATCCAATGTTTTACTAAATAAGAGTGCTTTCTAATAATTTTCATAAAGAAGTGGACATTGTAACTAAAATTTATATAGGGAAATTATTGTAAAAGACTTAAATTATACTTCATAGGAAATACAGTGCAGCAAGATACAAGAAGGCCAAGTTTCACTGGAATGTGATGCACTGTGCAAGGAAATGAAACGGAAAGCATCTGAGGTAATGTATCTGTTGTAGCTATAGTTTCTTCTTTGTGCTTCAAGAAGAGTAGGAAAAAATTAGCACTATTTTTCAAGATGATACCAGCACAAAATATGACATTGGTAGATGGGTTGTTTAATAGCAGCTACTTTTTTGGACTTTTATTTGGCTTAGTGGGGAGAATTACAGTGTTTGTAGACATTGTTAGTTAACTCTGTGAAATATAATGTTAAAACAACATTCTGTTATTTTCCTAGTTTTTCTTTTAAAAAATTTATTAGAACTAATTCTTTCCTCTTCTGCTGAGAACAAGTGATGATAAAATTGTCATTGCTGATGATTAGTGTTGTAGGATTAGTCAGGCCACTTCACAGGGCATCTTCACTTCTTTCCAGTGAAGGCTTTGCAAACATTGAATGCTCAACTTAGCCAGCATGAGGAGTGTTATCCTGTCACACTGTATTAGTTACCCTCTACCAGAAGAAGAGAGAGTTTTCAGCAATTGCAGTATACTTTTTAGCCTGCTTTACAAATATTTCTTCCTAGTTCTGCTGGTTTATGAAGTAAAGAAATGGCTGCATGCTGTCACCCAGAGAGACAGAATATCAACATTGCTCTTATAAGCCTTTTATAAAAACATAAACAAACAGAATTGATGCATAACTTGCTTGGTTTTTATCAGGAGTTAGTTGTAATAAGTGTACAACCCAAAAAGACAATGGGTAAAGCTGACTTTTGTCAGCTTCTGCTCAGATTTTCAGGATTGATTGACAAGTTCTAACAAGTACCACACAGACAAAATCCTCCAACTTTGGAAGCAGATCAAATGCTAAGACTATTGAGATGAATCCCGACCATAACAAGAAGTTCTGGTAAGAGTGTGAAGATAAGTTCATAGGGCATGGAGTGCAGTAAAGCAAGGTGAATTCTCAAACACTGCATGAGCGGGGACACAGCAGCATGTCTCAGTGTGGTGTCAGCTGCTGTGTTATGTCAGCGGTTAGGAGTTCCAGTTTCTCACCCCTGACATTGTAATCCACAGGGAGGAATTGTCTAATGCAATGAGCAAATGACTACAAGTTTCTACTGTAAGCAATGCCTAGACATGCTGTGTGGCATAACCCAACTATGTGTACCTTCCTCAGAGAGGAACATGGATTTGTTTTGGATATTTTATATAATGTTATAAAATTCTATTTAAATCCTTACTAAGCTCCTTTTTGTAGTCTGTGTTGACTTGTAAATGATAATCACTAGAATGATCTCCTATTTTATGCACTTGACAAAAGTAGCTTATTATGTGAAGTACTAGTTAGTGGAAAAAGCCTGTTTAAAAGCTGCAGACATTTACAAAGATAATTTTTTTGAATAGTTGCAAAACAACCACCAATTTCCAAAACCAAAAAGTGTGTTAACTCTTAATAAACTCTTTGTGTACAGCAGCCAGCAAGTATGCATTTCTGAGGAAAAGAGCGTGGCTTTTACTGTACATTTAAAAATAAAAAGTTGTAGAAATTATTTTCCATACTGTAATTATAGTAATTAAGCTTTCCTCTACCTATGTATGTTATACCTGTCCTGTGTGTCTTATACAACTATGACCACACCAGTGTAAACATAAGCTCTTCTGTTGCTTCTTTCCACATTTGTGGGTCACTTTTTCTGCTGGAGCTGAAGTTCTGCCGTTAGATGGCAGTGAAATACCAGGAGGCCAGTTGTGCAGTTTTTTACACACCAGACTGCGATTTCAGATGTGCATGGCTGAAAAGGGCTTTTATATGCTTTTCTAAAGAGACACTCTGCCATTGTCTCTAGATTAATGAAATTCTCAGTAATGCTTTTATTTGATATATGGTTGAGTGATTTAAAAAGTTGTCTGAAAACCTGCAAATAGGACGGTTCTGTTTACCCAGTACTCTGCACTCGGTTTGAGATAGTGTGGTAAAGCATGGGCTGGTGTGTTTTCTCCTTAGTCGTCAAGAGCTCTTGGATTGCAAATTGTTTGGAACAAATTCCACCTTTGCAAACCATATTTGGTAAATTACTGCCACTGTTAGTATGCAAATCATCCAGTTACTAGGATCAAGACTGTTTTTCTTTTCAAAATATTTATCAGATTTTACATCTAACTTTTCTAAGGTAGTGATTCGGTGGCTGCAATGCTAAAGGTCCAAGAAATACCTACAAGAAGGCAGACACACACATACTTCCCCAGCATACTCTTCCTGTGTCTGCTATTACTGTAGTGATCTCTGACTATGGGAGTTTTAGAGATCGAGCTGGTGTCTTTCCATTTAATGGTCTTTGTTGGATTTGTCTCCTGTTAGCATGCCTAATTGTTTTTTCAGTCGACATCAACTTTTGGCATCTATAAACATCCTGTAGCACTCAATTTCTAGAGGTAGCCAAATGTACTATGTAGGAGTAGAATATGTCCCTCTGTTATGAACCAGCCTTCTGGTAATTTAATTTTATGCCTTTGTTTTTGTATTACGAAAAGTGTTTGGCTTCAGGATTTTGTGCTCTGTTAGTCACCTGATGAATCCTAGTTATGCATCTCCTTAGATGGAAGCCACTCCATCCTGTTGTCTCTTGTGTATATTAAGGCTTTACATTATTTTGTTATTGCAGGACAAAAACTGAATGCAGGAGCTAAGATTCAAGTGCACCATGTGCACTTACCGTGTTTACATATCAACATTTTTTCTTTATCATTCTTCATAATTTCTAACATTTAATTGGCTTTCCTGAGCACTACAAAACACTTCCATAGAATTACCAGTTGTAACTCCCGTGACTTTCTGATGGTGGAGTGTTTTTAATTACATTTGGTTTGCATTACACCAAGAGCCTTAAAGCAGTTTGGTTATGCGTTATCTGATATATATCCTGTTCAGTACAAATATAAAGGTTTCCTTTTTCTTTAGTAGTCAGGGAATATTCAGAAGTACTTGGAATGAAATATGTACATTATATACATATGTAGGAATTACCTGTATGTGTAAAGTGTACTGAAATGAGGCTAAAGTTGCTGAAAACTTAGAATAACTGTCTTTAGGAATTTTCTTCATTGTTAGTGAACAAACTCATCTTTTTAGATTTTATATTTGCTGGTTGAGCTTGTCAAGTTGAAGTCAGAAGTTCGGTTTATAACCTTGTCACATCCGTTATATGTTTCATGTTATCCAAATGTGAGATGATGCAGCTTTTTCTGAGAATATTTTGTAATATGAGTAAGTTAAGACCTCACTTCATGGAAGTTTTAATGACTTTTGCAGAAGAACCATTCTATAGGAGTAATTATGACTCCATAAGGAAATAGGTTTAGCTGCCATTTACAACAGTTGCTCATCACTTTGTATGTCTGGGCAGATAAAAGAGGCAGAAGCCAAAGCTGCTATTGAAGAAGAGAAACGAAGACAACAGGTATCAGTGTTTATTCTTCCTCCCCACCTTATTCTTGTTAGTAAATAGTTTAATTTACATGCAACTAAAGATGTAGAGTTTGTAATGTGGTATGCACAGTCATTCCTATCAGCTGTTATCTTACTCCAGGATTTTTGCTGTGAATGGTTTAAGATTAAGAGCCCACATGTTTTTCCCAAGCTATTTTCATAATTATATGTAAAATTATAATTAATAAGTTTAATCTTGCATTACTATAACTGTACAATATAGTTTATTTTAAAAATACTAAGTACTTGTGATTTGAATTGAACACTTTATAGTGCATAAACCCCACGGAATTGCTGAATAACCTCTATAAAGAATTAAATACTGGGTGAAGCTTCCCTCCTTCCTCCCATCATGCAAGACTGAGGAAGCCTAAATGAATATTTGTATTTTAAAGTCAGAGGGGGGAAAAAACATGCATTTACTGTAATTGCTGTTGTTGGTGAACGTATGTTGTCAGCATTGTAATCCAAGAAGCTTCTGTGCCAGCTGCTTGGAGACACTAATGCTAATCGTATTTCGGGCAATAACCGTATGCTTGGTTGGTGGAGATGGCTAGGTCAGGTCTGTCCTCTGGAGGCTACAGCCCTTATGCACTGCTTCCATTGGCTCATGCATGTACACCTCTGCCTAAGTATTTGACACCAAACCATATTCTGAGTCCAGTGTGTGCTTTCTGACTCACCTTTTACTTGGTTTTCACAACAGTTACCTGTTAGGTGAGACTTGTGTTTTCACAAGCATGTCACACTCCGTTCTTATCACAGAGCACTGGCTCCCTCCCTACTTGAAAGGAGGCATGGAAGGCTTCTCCTCCTGTACCATTCTTCCAATCTTATTAGGACAGTTTCTCAGTGGGTCACAACTTCTGTTATGCATACTTTGATTAATTGTCTGAAGACTTTATTAAAGCATTATGTCTAGCAACTAATGCTTTAGCAAGGCCTGTGTCGATTAATACTTCATTAAATCCTTCATATACAAACTAGTTAGTGCTCTAGTAAGTCTGCACATTTATATTTTGGTATTTCCTATATTTGGTAGCAGCTTCTGCTAATAGCATTTACAGATGGAATCACTTGTTTCTCAGTAGAAGGCAGATGGCTCAGTTAGGCTTCTCATCATGGTCCTAGCAGCCAAACTTTCCCTCTGCTTTTAATTCAGAGGCACCATGTGAGGCCAGGATTTTTACAATAGCTAGAGGTGGAAAAAAGAATGGTGCTTTTGATTATTTAACAATTCAGACCAAGCTCTTTCTCTGTCCCACTTCACTGTAAAATAATTGGTTACATTTTCGAGCTAACTGGTAATAGTCAAGAGTTTCAGTACTGAAAGTCAAGGTCTCAAACCCAAATTCTCATGTAACAAGTTGTATGAAAGATTTTGTTTCTTTTTTTTTTACTTTGGAAAAAAATGTTTTAATGGCTCCTTAGAAGTTACAAAAGTCAAGTGTGCTTTCCACCCCATAAAATGTAGATCCTGCAATTTCAGGATATACATCTTGTGTCTGCATAGTCATCATTATTTGCATTCATTCAGCTGCATTTTCTCATGGGGCTGCACCTCTTTCACTGCAAGAAGAATATAGAGAATAACATATAAAGGAGCAAAATCTAGTACCCGAGCAACACTAAACTAGACATTATCTATCATCAGATTGTTTTGAGTATAGTTTAAACAAATGCATTTCATTCTACATTTCATGTGTCTATACACAAAGAAGTTAGGTTCTTATCTATCTATCTATCTATCTATCTATCTATCTATCTATTCTGAATAAAAATCTTCAGTTTGCTTAGCTTGAAAAATTAAGGTTGTTTGAATACTGGGCACTACCATTACATTATTGTTCCGAGGTCACTGAGGTGACACTGTGGGAACAGTTATATAAAATCCATAGGTAGCTTTTCAAGGATAGTGATGGCTTCTTTCTCATATTCTTCTATTCTCATATTCTCCCCATGAACCTTTTTTCATTCTGTATTTTGTTTTTCTGACGTATTTATTTTTAGCTGGGTTTTTATAAAGATCACTAGAAAAGCAATTCTGTACCTGTTATATAATTGTTCAAGCCCTATATTTTAATTCAGATTACTGCAATTAATGGAGCACTCTGCTTTTAAAGCTTACAGATCACAAGTATATAATAACTACAGAAGCCCCAAATTTTATTGAGTGTCTGTGTAAAATGAAATACTGCCATATTATCTATAAAACCTTAAAAAAACCTCTGCACTTGCCTCCAGATTTTTGATTTTTTTAGAACTGTTTAATTAAAATACTTTGCTTTTCTAAAGGACCATTAGCTAGTTCAAAGGAATCTTGTTTCAAATAGCAGGATGTGGAACTTTGTCTGAACTTTTACTCTGTATCATCAGAGAAGTGCCTACAGTATCTGCTTTTATTAGCTACAAAGGATTAGACATCAACATGGGTTCTTTTCTCCTGCTGAGAGTGGTATCTGGCATAAGAAGGGAAGTAAGATCTGCTTTGTGAAACTGACAAATAAATGCTGTCAGTGGAGGAAGAACAGACATCAGGCAATCTTGAGCTCCGAGGGAAGGTTATATTTACTGGATCACTTTGTTGCCCATTTCCCAAAACAGTCTTATTCTTGTCTCTTTAATGCACCTGCCTTCTTGTCTTACTCCCTGTTCCTGGCAGCACTGCGGTACTAGTCATATAGATTTATTTCCTATCATGTCCAGGCTTTTGTCTCTGCTCACTGTCCACATTTCCTCTTCTTCAACTCCATCTTGCCCCTTTTGCCCAGGCAGTTCCAGCTTGCTGTACTCTGCTGCTCCCACCTCTCTTCTCTCTGTCAGTTTGTCTATTTTTGCTCCTCCCTAGCACCTTGTCCCATGCTTTCTCTGGTAGCTTACAACTCTACCCAAAACCCCAGATAATGATTGGTCCTTTTCTGGCTTTAGTCTGTTTCAAAGCTCCTTTAGAGCATCTTTTCTGAATTTCCTAGCAATTAAATGGCTCCTCATTGGAATCTCATCCCAGTCTTTCTTTCTTCTAGGCTGCCCAGTTCCAATTTGATTTTAGCTTTGTACCCTAAAATTAGTTTTATCTGTAATCTCTTGATATCCTTTCAAAAGCATGTGTAGGAGGGGGATGAAAAACAGGCATCAGAGGATCCTACTGTTAGTTCCAGGCATCATCCTGACCTGCTGTTCTGGGTGGAAGCTTGGTATTCTTATTTTTTCAGTTGCTTTACTTCAGTTTTTGGCCATTTTTGCTCCATTTTTGTGCCTTTTTTTTTGAAGGATACTATGTACATAGTACAGTCATATAGAAGTCATGAAGTGTTAAGTTAAAACATATAACAAATAGAATCTTTTTGCACATCTCTAAGGTTATAGCTATTAATCTAAAATGTAGCTGAGCATGCAAAATACAAAGAATGGGGAGAAGGATTTTTATTCCTATTTTTATTAATTTCTTTTTACCAGAGACGAAATCATTATTATGGGAGGGAGGTTTTTCAGAATTTCAGCCTGTGCTCTTGTGTATGTTTTTGTAATAGCTTAAATACTTGCAAGTGCTTTTCTTTGATAGGAAAATAATGTATTTTAAACAAATTTCATAGAAATAACAAACTTGTTCTGGCTTGTCATATTCAGCCTGAGTTAAAAATCTAATATAAAACTTCAGTTGGTTGCATTTTGTGGTGTTTTTTAGGAGAAAAATAAGCAATGGTTTAATACTTGGAAGCAAACACGTAGTGCTACCATCTCATGAGTAAGAGATGTATTAACTTCTGTTGGCTACTGGTTATTTTTATAAAAGGGTTTTTGGAAATGTTATTTTAAATCTGCATATTCCCTTGTTTTTTAATTTTGACACAAATGTCAACTACATCTGGTTTCCTTTATCTAGGCTGAACTGGAAGCTTTTGAAAACAGATTAAAAGGGCGAAGAAAGAATAAGAGAAGAAAGGACGAAGTAGAAGTTGAACAATCATCATGGCAAAAATATAAGAACCTCATTATGCTGCCAGTGTTTGGAGTTGCTGTTGTGATGGTTGCATGGCTCATGGTCTACAATGACTGAAACAACTCAATATTTAATATACTTCCATTGGGCTTTCGGTAGCTATTATTCCTGTAATGTTAGTCTGCGTGTTACAGAACTTAATAGGCATAGATTATGTACATATATTGTTTGCCAAGAAAAGTGCAGAGGAGGGAAGAAATGTCTCCTTTTATGTTACTACCTTCATGGCACAAAACTGAATGCAGACACTGAAGGTAATAGTAGATGTTAGTCTACACTAAAGTGCTGATGTAATTTGTCTGACTGAGATCTGTTAACATCTTTTCTGTTAATATATTGTGTTACTTTTCCTTGTCTCTGTTTCATTATATTAAGAATAGCTTAGTATAAAATGCTTTATTGAATATTTGTTTCCTGTAAAATCAATGTAGTGGCTTATTGAAGATTAGTATTCTTATGCTAGTCTTTATGTCGTATCACAATTATTTCTGTGTTTTGTGTTAGTTTAATTATGACAACTAACAGGGAACTACAGAGCATTTAGACTTGAATATTCCGACACCTCATGTCAGAACTTTGTTCAGAGAAAGGAAATGTGAACTAACTTTCAAGTCAACTGTATCACAAACAATAAAATGAGCCCCTTTACAGACTTCGGGGTTTGGCTTTTTTGTTGTTCCTTCCACCATGTTTCTCAAAACCAAACCAATTGAAACTTCATTTAGTGGACAGATGTGTATGCTGAACATGGATGTGAAGTAGTTCAGTGTACAGGGATGTGCTCTCATCACTGCCTGTCACTAACAGCTGAAAAACAATTTGAAATTGACCTTAGAGCACCAGTTGTCTGTTTTGTATAGATAAATGTCATATTTGGGTATCTGCATAGGTAATAGCATAGCATAACAATACAATGACATGTTGTTCTGAAGCCATCTAAATTATGCTTGCTAATAATGTATAGTTTGTCTAGCTAATCTTTGAAGTGTTTAAGATTTTTCTTACTGAAAGTTTAGATTACCTTGCTTTGGAATATCAGTGTTGGTTGGTAGAACTGAGAGGTTCTTCAAGATTATTAGAAAAGATAAGTTGTCTCAGCTTAGGGGATGCAAGTTAAATTTGGGGGTGGGGGAAATCAGGAAACTAAATTTTTAAACCTCTGCTGGAAATGTTGTGCTGATGCTTGAGCATTGTGGGTAACTCAAAAGTGCTTCCTACCTGTGAATGGTAGGATACAAAGCTGGAGAGTATTAGATTGACCTTGTATTCAGGCATATAATTTCATCACAAATCCTGCAAAAGCAGTGGGAACATTAGTGTGAATTAGTAGAGAAGATTGCAGTTCTAAAGCTGTTCTGGTTGATTTTGGCCCACTTGTAAAGGGACCCAGAATTAATTTGAGCTGATGTCCAAGTGTAATTATGGTTCAGCAGCAGAAAACAAATAGCAAAGCTGCAAAAGGCAGTAGCTTTTAGATTGCATAGATTGCCAAAATGGAGGGAAAATCAGTTTCTTTTCAATTTTTCATTTAAGTTTTGTGAAAGAGAAAAGCAGTGAGGAAAACCTGACACTACATAGCACGGATTGGTGCTATTTCTTTTATTTTTTAGGTTTTTTAATTGACTCTGCATATTACTTGTGTCATGATACATTGGGCCATTAGTGTGTAAAGTAGTAGAATGAATTGAAATTATGCTAAGCGATCATGGTTGCATCTCTGTTGGATTCTCTTATTTTCTAGTATAGGGAATAAACTTTTCCATGTAGTTACTTTAACTTTTTTCTGTTCTTTTAATGCCTGGAAGAGAATTAAATATAAGTGTTGTTTCTTTAACTAAGTGAGGTGATGCTATTATGTGCCCCCTTGTGCCAGTAACTCCCTTGTACTGAAAAAAAAAGAGATTTTTGTTTAACTGAAGTAAAATGTGATGGAAGATACTTGCTTCTCATTGATAATCTTTATTATAATAAGAAGGCACACCAGTCTGTAAAAACTCACTCCATTCGTACAAATGTGTGTATGAGTTGGCATATTCTCTTCCTTAAAGGATTTGTATCTCTCCTGAACCTCACATGTGTGAGACAAACCTATTTTTGAAATGTTATTCAAAATAGTTCTGTATGTCTTATCCAACCATCTGAGTAATTTGCACTCTGTTAAGTCTGCCTGCTGAACCAGATACTTGTTTCTTGGCATAAAAAAGTGGGGGGGCTCAAGCAATCTGCAGTTTAATAAATCACTGGTTTCTATTTGGTTTGGGTTTTTTTAATTATTATTATCTTTTACAGTTAATTTTTTTACTTTTTATTGGAGCTGTGTGTTGCAAGCATGACAACCTTTGAAGAAAAAGGTACAGATAAAATCACCTGTTACTCAGTTTACATGAAAGATGGTAATACTAGGAAGGAAATATAGAATTGAAGGTAGGGATTATTTTTAACAATTTAAATGTAAGGTACTGTTAATGCAATGCAATGAGCAAATACTTTATGTTAGCAGTTTACCAAAAAAAATGCATATTGGTACGTATACATTGAAACAAATGATACAATCTGACCTGCTGTTGAAGGGGAATTACATAGAGAGAAGACTGATCATGAGGCTACTTTGCATGCATAATACTCACCTACGTGTGAAAGAAAAAAACCCCTGGGGGCGCTTTTCCTGGTTCTGAACACATTCTGGTGAGCATTCATCTTTCCACTGAACCAAAGTGCTTCCAAGTTTTTTATATATTTTGGACTGGAAACTCCTTGGATAAGTTTGTTACCTGTAACAATAACAAAGCCATTGTGTATGTTAATTTAATGTAAAAACCAAGTCAGACAATAAGCACGAAAAAAACAACTTGAAAATTTGTTTGTTCTCAAGGACTGGTGTAGTAGTGCAGCAAACTTCTCCCAGGTAATGACAACTGACATACAGTGAGGGAAGCTTTAGGCATGTTTTTATTCCTTTCTCTGGCAGTGACAGCTCTTACTGCTCAGTTTAATACTGGCATTACATAATCGTGTTCCTTCATGTTACTGCTCTGACAAAGTAGGCGGGGTGCGTTGGGGAAGTAGATTAAGATGAAACAAATGAGAATGGAGTTGGATTAATTTTTTTGCCTCATGGGGAAATATAGCTGGTTTATTAGACATTTGTCCTGACATTAACTATTAGAGAAGGAAATGTTTTTATGCAGATGGCACCAAAATTTGTTCATAAAAGCTTCTCTGCTCAGTTGTATCTTTAAAGCACTCAACTCTTGAGTTTATAATCTTGGTAGTTCTAGATCCAAAGTGTATCTGCTGTATGTCAGCTTTTCTGAGAGTGATATGCCTTTGTGTTTTGGGGTTAGAACAGAGAGATGCTTGGTCTGAAGGGTGTTCTGTGCCAGGCAGCAGAACGTTCATGTTTGTGGTAGCTGCTCTCTGGTGGATTCTTCAGGGTGGAGGATTCTTGTGTGGACAGTCTGTGGGCGACTCTGTCCTCAATTTCATTTAGTTCCTCCCATTACCAGTTGTTTAGGCACATTTAAGTCACTCCCTTTTCTAGCTTTGTGAATGTAAATTTGTATTAATGTCTGCCTATATAATTCAATTAAATAAGTTGCTCTAGAGAATTATAAAATGAAGATACTGTTGTGGTCTGTATCTAGGGGGAAGAAAAATGTAAGGTAAAAATTAGAGAAAAAGCAAATTAGGTTAAATTAGATATAAGATAATGAGATATGCTTGGTTCGTTTCACTAATGAATTATTTGGACTGGGCAATTAAATGTTTATATGCTGTGCTACCAGAAAAAAAAAGCTTTCTGGTCTAGACAGTGTATCAATAAGAGCTCTGTGATATATCAAAGTCGGTCACAAGGTAGGCTAAAAGGCAGCTGTCTAGAAATAGGTCATACTTTGAGGGAACTGTGGCTTAATTCAAGAAAGTATTTAAATAATTGTTTTTCATGCAGTGATTTCCATAAAACGGCCAACAAAAACAGAACTCTTATTGGGCTTTTCCTGTGTGCTGAACACTGTGGCTGAATCTTGTGAAACTAAATTGAGTGGCTTCCCTAGTTGAGGAAATTAGTAGGAGATTAGGAGTGAAGACTGGTTTGGGATATGGAATTCACAGTACTACTGATAAAGAGAAGACAGCCTGCATCCAAGGCCAAGCTGACTTTGCAGTCTGAGCCACGTTCCGCATGTCTTAGATTTCAGTTTTCAGTTTTTCTTACTGAAATTTTTGACAGGGCTGACTAATCTCTGTAAAATACTGTAATAAGTAATGAATTATTGTTTGATTCCTCTTTTTATCAGTATTACAGCACAGAATATTTGTTTACATTAAGCAGTTTGAAGATTCAGTATAAATGCTCTTGCTTCTGGTCTCTTTCCATAATTTTCCTATTATTTGTACAACGGTTTTAAAAACAAAACCACTGCTGTCTTCCAGAGGAGACTTTGCTTCATTGGATAAAAAAATGCAGGGCTAAATTACCAAAAGCAGGAGTTACCTGTAAAATGGCTATCCAGAAGCACGGAGCACCCAGTGTCTGCCCTATAGAGTTTGCAAGCAAATAGAGAGTGACAGGGCCTAAATCTGAAAGTATGAAAAGAAAAGTTACCTGGAAAAGAAGCTGGAAAAAAGCTAGGAAGAAGTGTCTTCTGTATAAACAAAGTCTGCATATGAGAGGTGTCATCCTCACTGATAGCCTAGAGTGGTGACCAGGGATAGAAGCCATATTTATGTCGAGGTTGTTCAGAACATACTTTCGGGATGTTTTCTGACTCACGTTTTGAATTATAACATTTCAAGAGCACTAAAACATGTACAAGAAAAACTAGAAGCCTATCTATTTTACAACTGTCATCTCAGAACCCAGAACCCAGTCGTGGTGCCAACAACAGCTCTCCATGGCTGCAAGAAGGGTCTTGAACTGCTTCTGTTCTGGTAGCACCCACTTCTGCCCATCAACCATGCGTTTTGTCCTGTTGACTTTCTCATTCTTGGATAGCACTTGCGAGATCCATTATGTACACAGACCCGGCATCTTTGGGTGCAGATACAGGTAAGAGGGGACAATGCATCAAAATGCAAGTCTTAGAAATCGATGGCTCATGGGGGTGGGCCATTTGCGTTGTCATTCACAGTTTCAGGCGGCACTTGTGTCCTGGCAGAAGAGCCATTCACTGGGGTCGCAACAACCACACCCCTCCAGCTCTCAGGTCGTTGGGCGAAGCGGCGGGGAAACAGGTGCCTGGCTGCCCTTGTCCTGCCGCGCACGGGGAGGACGGTGCACGACGGGCTTGCTTGGCTCCCAGACGGGCTGGGACCGGAGCCTCACTGCAGGGGAGATGCTGCAGAAACCCGTCCCGGGTCCGGGAGAGCTTCCTCCCGCCGGAGCCGCTTCTCCTCTGCTCCTGCTGTGCCGGCGGCAGAGCCCGGCGGCGCCTTCAGCCCTCTTTTTGGAGTTTAAAGAGGCTCGGCTGGGGAAAGACCACTGTATTAGGAGGTGTGGGAAACAGTTCTTTTTCTTCCCCACATAAGTCTAAAGGAGGAAAGAGTCGCAGTCCCTGTAGGCGCAAAACTTTCTGTCCCTGGTGTGAAATGGAAGCCTTTGCATGACCGTAACATCAAATAAAGAGCATTCAGCCACGTCCTCCGGCGTCCGCAGGAGTCCTGAGCGCGGGAACCGAGGACGGAGAGACCGGGAATCTTGGCCCGGGCTCACCAGCCGCCGCTCTGAACTCCGCGTTCCAACTCAGCTGGCCGAGGGCCCCGGTAGGTCCGTGCCTCGGGGTGGCTTCGGATCGCTTCAGCCGCAAGTGCCCATCCGGGGGCTCGGTAGCAGTCCCAGGGAGCTGCGGGGACAGCCCCGGTCCCTCGACCGAGCATCGCCCCAGCAAGCCAAGGTAAGGGGTGCGAGGGTGAGCTCCACGGGTTTCTGCCCAGCACATCGTCCCTGGCTCTGGCTTGTCTTGCCACCTGAAGCCTTCTGCGGCGTGACGAGGCGTCCTTCATCAGGGCTGGGGGCCGGGAGGAGGGCAAAGGCTATGCCCACCTCATCTGCCCTCCCTGGGGGACGGCTTTAGGGAGAAATTAGCAAGTGGGCTGTCTCACTGCTTGTCCCCACGGGGTAGAGCCTTCTGTGCAAAAGGGGTGGGGATGTGGCGGCTTTCTCGCGGAGGTTTATTATTATTGGGTGGAGGAGGGTGGAGGGGGAGTCTGCCGAGCAGACAAAATGCGGAGTCCCCCCGCTCCGCAGAGACCGAGGTAGAGAAGGTGTGGGGAGCGGCTGAAGTGGAGAGGCTCAGCAGCAGCCAGAGCATGCTCTCCATGCAACAGTTCCCTGCCCTGGCCGCGGAGGAGGAGCGCTACCGGCAGGTCCTCTCCGCCAACCGGGTAAGGCGAGCCCGAAGGCGCTCTCCTCCGCGCGTGGGGCCGCCTGGGGTCCAGGGGGCCAGGGGCTTGCGAGGGCGGCTGGCCCCGCTGCTCGGCGACCGCTTGGGTGCGGGCGGAGGGCAGAGCTATGAGGGGGACGCCCTCGGCCGCCGCCAGGTGCCGGGCGGGAGAAGGGCAGCGCGGTGGCCGGTCCGATGGGGAGCCCCGCGCACAGCCGGCGCTGCCGCCGCGGGGCCGAGCGGCGCACAGCTCGGGCAAGCGGAGAAGGAGCCAGCCCTGCCCCAAGCCCCGTGATCTGCAGTAGCGAGATCGGACCCATGACTCACAGGCAGGAACGGTGCCGTGTTCCCGGGAGGAGCGGCCTGAGGGGCGGCCGGGTGCGAGGGACCGCCCGCTCCCAACCTGCCGCGGTAGAGCCGTCCCAAAGTGTTCCCGTAGCGAAACTCCCGCTTTTGCGGATGTGCGGGGACGGCCGAGCTCCGGGCGCAGGACGTAGGTGAGTCGCAGTTAACAACGGGTCGTTACTAGCGTTTCACAAAGAGCTTAGCAGTGCCCTCTCCCTAGATCTGTCACAAAGTCCCCAGGGATGATCAAGGGGGCTGATGTGCCTGTTTAATCGCTCTCGCGCTGGGAGGAGTGGAGAGGAGGTGGGCCGAGCCCGACGGCAACAGGTCCGGCCAAGATTTGAGAGACTAAAGTTTGGGCTTTGACGTCCGGCAGGTCTGCCGTGGCAGCTCCACCGGTGGCCCGGCTCCCGGCGGGGCGACGAACCGCGACCTCGTCCCCGGTGCGGGAGCTGCCTCCCGGCAGCGGGGAGGGCTGGCTTCATTCTGGGGCGGGTGGAGGGGCTCCCATTTCCCGCCGCCTCCCGACTGTCCGACGGGATAGTCTGCAACCACCCACGGGAGGCTGTCATCCTGTTGAATGTCACAGAGGAGGCAGTTAATCCTTGCAGTGAGAAACACCACACCTGGGTGGTTGCAGGTGTCCGAAGGGGATGGTGTGGGTGTTACCCGTCTCTCAGCACACCCTCTGGGAAGAAGGATAAGGGGGGCTTAGGAATATGCCCCTATGGGAGAGGCTGCACGGAATGGGGGCTTGGTACGGGGTGGCTGACGCGCTAGTGCGAGCCTGCGTGTCCCCTGATGTGCCCGGTGCGGGTGACGCGGTCAGAGGCGGCGGGCGCGGCGGGGCCGCTCGGGAGCCGCGGGGCCGGGGCAGCTCCCTGCGGCCCTGCCGGTGCGAGCTCCGGTCCGGCGCCCGCCGGGCCAGGGCTGGCTCCTCTCTCCGCCTGCCGGACCCACTCAACTCGATGCTGTAGCACTTGAAGAGTGGGCTTCCCGCGCTGTCATACCGATCCTTACACGACCGAGAAGGCACAGCAACAGGTTTTACAAGTGTGTAAATATGGCAGTACACTTTAGTAGCGTCGTTGCTCCACTTCATTTAAAATGCAGAATCACTAGACACGTTTAATGGCAAACAATTAATTAACCAACCTTTATTAGCAGTCTGGCTGAGATGGTGAAACTCTTAAGTGAAATCAAGTATCTACAGCTTTTAATGCTTCACAGGGTCTCTTGGGAAGGGTTAGCTTTCAGCAGTAAAAATATGGGAATGGATTTTTCCATATGGCCACTTACACCCTTCCTGTGTTCCTAAAAGATGAACCAGTCACCAGCAGTAAACTGTAATTCTTTAGTTGTTTGGTTTTTTGTGTTTGGTTTGGTTTGTTTTGTTTTTTTTGTAATGGATGCCTTAATTGCTGATCTCTCTCATAAGCTTCTCAGGTACTGTGACACGGTGTTGCATTAGTGTGTCACTGAGGTAACCCAGACAACTGTAAAGAAATAATGCAAGGAAGTATAGAACCACTCTGCTTAAGTATCTCTGTAAAAGCTGGTGACATCTCCTGACTGTCTTGGACATCAAAGATCTGTAGGAAGCTGGGGGGCTACTCCAGGGGACAAGGGAATCCCAGACAATGTCCAAACCTCCCCATAACAGGAAATGCTCGTGGCATTTTTTCCCTCCTCAGTCAGCCATTTATGGGGTACCCTGACAGCTGGTTTCCCCTTGTGGGGGAAGCCCGGCCCTTCAACCTCGCATACAATTGTAATTCAGCATGTGTTTTTAAGGAAGCCACCAGTACTTGTTTTCCTGAGAAGGCTCTTGGGGAGGAGAGCCAGGCAGAACAGCTCACTTGCCCAGATTAAAGGAATCTTTTGGTGCTCTATTAGTATCTGAGGTACTGTCAGGACAAAACATTGTTTTTCTGTAGTCTTTTGGAGCTTGGATTATAAAATACTGAAAAAAGCATTCACTTCCTTTCCAGAAATCTTTGCCGGAGCTTAACTGTGTGCCTGTGGTAGATGACTTGAATGTGCAGAAAATCACAGGTATAAGGTGGTTTTAAATGTGTAATTATTGGAGGTGCTTTATAAAATGTGCAATGCATACAGGGCAATTTAATATATCTGTATTAACACATCTGTATTATTATTAATAGTACATATTAGTTGATGCCTGCAGACACAAATGAAAGCCAGGACTGTTAACAGTGCCAGTAATTATTTTAAAATGCAGCCTTACTTAAATGTAGGAGTTTTTTGTGTTTGTTTGGTTGTTGTTGTTGTTTTTTTCCCCTAAGCTGATATGCATATTTTGGTTTTAGCACTCTGCTCCCTCAAGGAACATTACTGTCCTGCTGTTATACTAAGTCCATGTATTGCCAGACACATAATTTCTTCTCATTATTTGCATGGCCAAGCAAGGAGTGCATGCAAAGGCTGAGGTGGATAAGCACCCAGACAGAAATCTCATTTACCAGGAGTGGAATAGTCCTTCCAACAAAAGGCTGAACAGGCAAGGGAATGTTAGGATGGTTACACCCGGTGAAGAAACTAAGCAGCTCTTGGTCTGAACCACTACTCAGCTGCTCTAACCAACAAATGCTGAACTCTAAAAAAACACTTTGTATACAAGTGGGAGCACAGTGCTTTAATTGGTGTGGCCTAGTGGCCGCTTGGGCTCTGTGAGTCCTTGACACACTGAGGCCCAGCAGATTCAGGTAATCCCAATATAGCAGGCACAATGGAAGCACTACAGGCACTTCCTTAGAAGAAGGGAGCTGTGGCTTTGATGCCACCTGGACCAGGAGGCCATATATACCAGGTTATGTGCATTTGGGTTAAACAGAAGGCATTGTGAGGCAGTTACACATGATGGCCCTATTTTCTGGTGTGGTCAGGTTTTAAAAGATGGCAGCTACCACTGCACTATGTGTGAAAGGTGGAATCTCTATCCTCAGCAAGTGCTTACACGGCCAAATAAATGCCTCGTTTCTGAATGCCAGCCAGATTTTGACAGGGTTGGGTGTCAGGCCACTTGCAGCAGGGCAGTTCTGGACTTGCACAGGCCCATCCAAATGTGGCAGTCAAGGTACTTCCTGAGTTTTAAATGCCTTCAGGAAAAGCAGCTAAGCAGCAAGTCTTGGGAGAGCAGTCTGATGACAGTTTGAAAAACTGATGTTCCTACTCTGTCTCAGTTTCTTTCCCCACTAAAAAGAGATGAACCTCATGAATGCCAGGCTGGGTAAGTACAGTTCAGGAGTGCCAGGGAAGAGGGTTAAATGGCAATCCCTGCTGAAGTTGTGGATTGTCACATTAGGACAAGGCAGGTCCTGCCTGACGAACCTGATCTCCTTTTATAACCTGATGACCTGACTATTGAATGAAGGAAAAGCTGTGGATACTGTCTATCTGGACCTCCAAAAAGCATTTGACATGGTTCCCCATAGAACTCTCATTAAAAACCTGGCTGCTCATGGCCTGGATGAGCACACGATCTGTTGGATCAAGCACTGGCTGGACAGTCGGGCCCAAAGAGTGGTGGTCAATGGAGTCAAACCCAGCTGATGGCCAGTCACAAGTGGTGTTCCTCAGGGCTCAGGGTTGGGACTGTTTCTGCTTAACATCTTTATTGATGATCTTGATAAGGACATAGAGTGTATCATCAGTAAGTTTGCAGATGACACCAAGCCAGGCAGGAGTGTTGATCTGCATGAGGATAGGGAGGCTCTACAGAGAGACTTGGTTAGATTGGATTGTTGGGCTAATGTTAATGGTCTGGGCTTCAACAAGGCCAAGTGCCAGGTCCTGCACTTGGGCCACAACAACCCCAGGCAACACTACAGGCTTGGGGAAGTGTGGCTGGAAAGTGTCTGGCAGAAAAGGACCTGGGGGTTCTAATTGACAAGCGGCTGAATATGAGCCAGCAGTGTGCCCAGGTGGCCAAGAAAGCCAATGGCATCCTGGCTTGCATTAGAAATGGTGTGGCCAGCAGAAGCAGAGGGGTGATTGTCCCCCTGTCCTCAGCACTGGTGAGGCCACACCTAGAGTATTGCGTCCAGTTTTGGGCACCTCAGTTCAAGACAGATATCGAGGTGCTGGAGCAAGTACAGAGGAGGGCAATGAAGCTGGTGAAGGGCCTAGAGAATAAATCTTACGAAGAACACCTGGAGGAGCTGGGAATGTTTAGTTTGAGGAAGAAGAGGCTAAGGGGAGACCTGATCAGTCTCTTCAACTACCTGAAAGGTCATTGTAGAGAGGTTGGTGCTGGTCTCTTTTCACAGGTAATTAGCGACAGAACAAGAGGGAATGGCTTCAAGCTGCAACAGGGGAGGTTTAGACTGGACATGAGGAAAAACTTTTTCACCGAAAGAGTGGTTAGACACTGGAATAGGCTGCTCAGGGAGGTGGTTGAGTCACCATCCCTGGATGTGTTTAAGGGTCATTTGGATGTGGTGTTGGTGGGTATGGTTTAGGGGAGAACTTTGTAGAGTAGGGATGATGGTTGGACTTGGTGATCCCAATGGTCTTGATTTCAACTTGAACAATTCTATGGTAAATCCTCCTTGTAAAGGTTTTCACACACAAAACAATCTTTGAAGATGGTGGCCAGACAGGTTCTGCATTGACTATGCTCATTGCCTCAAATTTTAATTTCTAGACACCCTCTGCAGTCAATTTTTGTCACGTGAAAGTGTGCAGTTTCATTTGGAACTGATCCTCAGTCTGAGTGCATTAAGAGTCCTCTTCCACTGGCTGGGGATCTGTAGCTGCGGCAGGTAATACACGTCTGAGGTGGATCTTCACTTTCTCAGAGCCTGCATGAGGAAACATGGGGGGAAAAAAAAAAAAAAGGGGGGGGGGAGGAGGAATGCCTGAGACTTGCCTAGGTAGCTCGTCTCCTTCCTTGGCTCACGCCGCAGGCTGTGTCCTCTGGCAGGGCTGGGCTGCCCCGCCCCGCAGGCCGTGAGCGGCGGGGCAGCGGGCGGGGCGGGCTGGCAAGTGCGGGTCAGGCGGGCGCGTCCCGCCGCGGCGCTTGGGGGTTCCCCGCCGCTGTCGCCTTGCCCGACTGTGCTGAGGGACGGCGTGGGGGGCTCGTTCCGCTGTGCCTCTCCCAGTCAGCAACCCCGCGACAGAATATGATGCCGATCGCATCCCTTCCTTCTGTCCCCCGCCCCTCTATAAATAACTCTTGCTGGGTTGACCTGTCAGATTCCGCCAGCAGAGCGGATCCCCTGATCCGGGCCGCCTGCAGTGGAAAGTCTGAATGTACAAAATGCCGTAGTAAAAATAGAGCAGTCGGGTAGCCCCTCCGGCGGGTCCTAGCGCCGGGGGCCAGCGCGGAGCGGCCCGGGGAGCCCCCCGGCAGCCAGACCCGTCGGCGGCCGCGCCCCAGCGCTGAATCCTTCTCCCCTCCTGTAGCTGTCAGAGGAGAGCGTCACTGACTGCTGCTTCTGCTGTGGAACGGAGAGTTCCGTTTCCAGCCGTGCTTTGTTTCGGCTTGTCATTCAGCAAATACGGAAGAAATGGGAATGATGGTTTAATAGTCTAAATGTAAAAAGTAACAGTGGGGCAAGAATCAAGCAGGAGTTTGTCTTTTTGAAAAGAGGTGAAAATATGGTTACCTCTGAAGTATGAATGAGATTTCATTCTGTGCGTACCTTGTATAGCAGGCTGCTCTCCTGAGGGGACATGTTCTCCTCAGTTGTGGTTTCAAGCAACTGTAATTTTAAGCATTGCTTGTGATTATTTATTTATTCATATGCTGTTATTTCTGGTTGTTTTACCTCAAAATCTGAATATCTGGTGGTTACAGCCAGTGACAGATACCAGAAAGTGTCTGATACTTGTTGTGCCTTCTCCTGGTGCATCCATGTTGTAGCTCCTGGCCCTCAGCACCCACTGAGGGAGGCTGGCTGTGGTGGTAGGGTGGCCAAGCCACTCCCTCACCCTGCATCCATCCTGTGGAACAGGGGAGAAAATAGTAAGGATGTGAGTGAGAAAGCTTGTGTGTGAAGATAAAGGGTGGGAGATCACTTAGTTACTGTTCTGGGCTAAACAGACTGGACTAGAAGTAATGAGTTTATTACTCATTAATAGAAATATTTAATTACAAATTCAGGTATTGGGAAACAAAACCAAAAAAGGCAAGCATTAAAACACTGGGGGGAAATGCCTCCCCTCCCTCATTCCCATGCTCAGCCTCACTCCAGACTCCTCCCCTCTTCTTATCACTGAGGTGACACTCCAGTGGGGCAAAGAGCAGTGCAAAGGAGGACTGTGTTCTTCTCTGCTGCTCCTTCATTCTTACACTTCCTCTGCTGCTATGTGGATCCTCCATGAGCTACAGTCCTTTTGGAAATATGTGCTCTGCCATGGAACATCTACTTCTCCTCTGACCTTGGTGTTAGCATTGATGTTTCTCATTCTTTTTCCACTTCTCTGCCCATGTGGTGTTTTTTGCCCCTTCTTAAATATGTTTTCACAAAGGCATCACCAACTTGGCAGATGGGCTCAGATGTTTCCTGTGGTGTGGAGCCAACAGGAGCTGGCCATGTCCAGTGTGGGACAGGCCCAAGTCTCATGGAAGACCCCTGCAGTCTCCTCACTGCCAGCAGCTTGCCACCTGCACCCAGTACAGATGTCCATGTAATCAGAGGTAGAACTGTCTAGAAGTGGTGGCCACCTCATCATGGCATCAGTTTGGGAAACTGTGCTTGCTCACAGCTGACCAAAGTGGCAGTGTTACCTCTGTGATTGTCCGCTCCCCTGTCCCTGTTCCACAGCTCATGAAGGGATTAAATTAATCCAGCTGTTCTTCAGTTCGTTTTCACCATCTCTGTCATTACAGTGGAACCCCTGTAGCATCTGCTTCTTTGGGTGCCACATAGTCACTTATTCTCTCTTTTGTTGGTGTTGTTGCCAGCATAAGGCAGTTTCTAGCGCATCGCCCTGTAGAAAGTGAAGAGGCTGAAAATCAGATACTGCCAGAGCTACTTTGGAATGGTGAAGTTTATGCTTTGATGATTCAAGCCCTGCCCTTTGTTGCAAAGCGTGTTTCCCACAACAGTATGCATTCTGTGGGACCACGGCTTTTGAAAATGTGCTGAATCAATAATTTTATATATATATAATTTTTATATAGACATATAAAATTATATATTTTTTTTTTTCTTTTTTTTTCCAGAGAGGACACAGAAATTGAGGCAGTTTAGAAAACTTTTCCCTATAGAATAATCCATGGGGGACAACTGTAAACCTGTTGGGAAGAAAACTGTCAGGTTGCTTCATTCCAAGTGTTCCTGTAAGGCTACTGGTCTTCCTGAATTCCAAGGCTCTCTTTTTCTTGTAAAAGAGGCATTTTCTATATTGAACATTTAATTTGTCATCCTTAGGGGAAAGGAAGTGAAGGTAGACACGAGTTTTCTTCTTCAGGACTTCAGCAGGCGGCATCTATTCCAATTCATGTGTTGTAAAGTCAGAGTATATGGAATAGTGTTGATAGTGGTTTGGAGGGATAAAGAACCCAGGTGGTTTGAATTTGCTTTTTCCTCATCATATACAGGATTATTATGTGACTTAGAGAGTTCCAAAGAAAATATGAATGGAATGAAAGCTGGCATCAGTTCCAAACATGACAATTAAATTGAATAGTCTTAGCCATAAGTACAGTAGGATTTTTCTCCTTTGACAAAATAATTTAATAGATTGTTATTGTTTCAGTGTCTTAGATGGAAGTTTTTATCCTGCAAATTCTTATCTGATCCATAAACCTTTGATACTATATCAAAGTCATATTCAAATACCTACACCAATATAAGTGCCTCATTAACCCACTTAATTTTGAGTTTTCTGTATCAACTCGTTATTTCAAAACTTCAGCAATAATGCATAGGTTTAATCTCTAGTGACCTCTTCAGTTATTTCTGTCAAGATCTCCTGGTAGTTTAAAAAACATCCTTCTCTTTATTTTCTCTTACTGAAGCAAACTATTCAAAGATGACACGGTTCTGAACAAAGTGGTATCCTATTGCAAATGACTGAGTTGCCTCTAAATTTTATAGGTAGTAGGCTATTAACCTGTGAGTCATTATGTAAGTCCATTTTCATCTTTGGGAAGAGGACAAATAACTATCCAGCTATGCTGAACAGAGGAAGCTTTGACTCTAAACCATGTCCTTTCCTTTGGTTAATATTGCTGCTGCTCTTGCTGCTGCTCTTATCTTTGGTGCAAGGGTTAGTCTCTTGTTACTCACAATTCAGAAAAACTCAGTAGCGTAAAGTTAACATTACACATTCAAATCCAAACTTTGTTTCTTCAAGGCAAACGTTTATAGTGTAAGGATGTTCTATACATTTTAGAGAAAAATTAATAAGAAGTGCATGAAATATAAGGAGACAAATGCCTTCAAGAAGATTCCTTCAATCTGTTTAGCTTGCATTCCAGTTTAATATAATTGAAAGCTTTTGATTTTAAATAGGTTAAGTAATTGTGCAATCAGTAATGCAGGTGCAACATATATGGTACACTGGTCACTTTCAAGTTCAGAATGCTAAGCCTACTGATCAAACATTAATAGAAAAAAAAAAAAGTATATCCAGTGACAAGGTCTGGTTGCCTTGTGTGGAATGGGGCTTCTGCTGGAATTTCTACACAGGCAGTGGTTGATACACTGAATGGAAGCCACAGGGCAGGCAGGATTTCTTTTTGTCCCTTCTAGTTTTCCAGGCTTGAAAACTGCTTTTAAGAGAAGGTTTTTTTCTAACTGTATCTTTCTATGTCTCAAAATGTTTTTTTCAGAATAATTTTAATGTCACACTTTAGGCCACTGAGATTTTTTTTAAGAAAACTTTTTTATAGTGCTCGTGGCTGTTGTGCAGGCATCTATCTGTTTGTTGAATTCTCAGCAAAGCAAGAACCTGAAGCAAGTACTGTGTTACTCCCCTGCCTGTTGAATTGTGATTCTCAGCAGTGTATAACCAGAGACTTGCTATTGCTGCTCTGCTTGCTTAGCAAACCTCGATGCAGTAAGCATCTGGGTAGTCAGAAAGGCGTTAGTGTGGTCTCTGGGTGTGTTCAGAAAAACAGCATGGTACTGTTGAAACAGTCATGAGTCATTTTTTGCGAAGCTTAGAAACTTCAAGAAAACTAATAACCGCTAAAGCATAAATTCTGCATTAACGAAAGAATATTTTCCCCAAAACACTTTCCTGCTGCCTGCTGAGGTAGGCTGAATGGATGTTCATGTTCTAGTTTTGAGAAATATCAGATAATGCTAACCATAGTCTAGTTCTTAAAATGCATGTCTTCCATAGACACTTCAGTTTTTGAAAAGTCTTTGATATCTTCCATATGTTTACTAAAATTTGCTCAGCTTATGAGACATGGCAACATCACACAACTTCGCTAAAAGCTGTTAGTAATAAACAAGCATGAGCTTAGAATTGTAGGAAGTTGGTAATCAGCTGAACTACGTACTTGAAAATTCAACAAAATTCCATTGTAAATACAAGATGCATCCATTGTTGTAGTTGCAAGTTTGCATCAATGAAATTGTATTTATTTATATAGTGTACATATTTACAATTATGTAAACGATTAACATTTATGCCAAAGCCGAATCATTATTCAGCAGCTCTTCTTTTGAAAAAGGAAGAGATTAAAACATTGCTGTTGAAGAGGAGATACTATTGTTCTCTAGTAGTGATAACTATATTTTTCCCCTCTCTTCTAATTCAAATTTTGAAGAGTGATCAGTGATATGTGAAATCCAAGAAAATTTCTTCCACCCGCATGTTAGGCATCTAACACTAACTAAATATTTCTTGGTGGAAAGATGTGCCCAGCTTTCTATGACATCTCCCTTACTGGGATACTGTGTAAGTCAGGTTGGAATGATGACTCATATGCTTAATTTTCAGTGGTTAAAATTGAGGCAAAACAGAGTATTTTATTTCATGGAGGGGAAAGGAGGTCTAGTCATGAAAATGATCTTTGAATTATTTAATGCAGGAATTAGTAATTTGTCTGAGGATTTGGAGTTTCCTGGGAGAAGTTACAGGATTACAGTGAACTCGAACTACCAGGAAAACTAGTGATTTTCATTGTGCAAATAATAATTCATATGATAACAACATGCTTCTCATGCTTGATGCCTTGCTGTGTGAAAAGTTTTTTCCTTAAATTGGACTGTTTCCTTTCAGAGGAACTATAGCACTTTTGTTCTTAAATTTGTGTACACTGAAATATGAGTATTACTTGTATTTGCAGACAAAAGCTGCTTAAGTATCCAATGTCTTACGCTGCCCTAAGATTTTTTCTCCAGTTAGTTCATTTCAGTTTGTGTCTTTGATTCCACTAACACTGAAAATGAAAATTATGGAAAACCTTGCTTGCAGTCACTTTTTGCGTGTTCTTGTTTTTAGTGTGTGACGTGGCCTGTACTTTTAGAGTATTTGTATATATCTTACACTTTCTGCTCATTACAGTGACTATTAAAGTGTGCTGGTAGTACTTTTTGGATGATAAAGTCAAATAGAAATGCATTGCTGACTCCCAAATTTTCATGTGAACAGGACAGAACTGATAAAAAATGTAGAGCATTTGCAGCTTCTGGTTATTCAATCTCAGGCATCTGAATATTGTGAGTTGGCCAAAAGAGGCTGTTGTGTATTCAAACATTGACACTTCATATGTTCAGTTTTTGCTCAGTAGCCTAAGAACTGGGAACCATCTTCCCTTACAGGGAGAGGAAAGCTCTAGTGACTGGTATGGTCATGTGAATCCAGTATCTGTAGCTTTATGACTGGCATAATGAGAGTTGATAAAATCATGGGGGCTGACAACAGGGCACTGCTTCAACATTAGACGAGGAACGGTATCAAGAATATGGAAAGAGCTGCAGATAGTTTTCATAATCTAACATATTTTCCATACATGAACTGTTGGTTGGCTGAGAAGCAGATTCCTCAAAGGAATTATGAAGACTTCCACGAGGCCACCTGTTTACTGCCCCCTAATGACATTCTTGCTGCATTTCATGGTAGTGTTTTCTTGTCTTCTTTCCACTTAATTCTGGTGTAAAGCACTATAGAGTACTTTGGTGTAAGGCTTCTCAAGATATCTCAAGATACCTCAAGATATCAGATGCTTCTGATGCAATAGTTGTTTTCTACATTTCTTTGTAGACACCCATGATGCATAGAAGATACTAACAGTGGGCTGTTAGCCCTAATGATATTTCTTTACTGGGAGAACATCTGTTGGGTTTTTGGTGACAACAGCAGGAGATATTTTTTTAAAGTGCTTATACCATGATTCAGGCTCTTTTATAGACTAGTAACTTAGATACTCTTTGTGTCTAAAAGGAAAATTTGCATCCTATCATAGGCTTTCCACCCATAAATCTTAATGTAATGTGTCATTTCTGTGCTTTAATGTGACAGGCATGTTATTGAAATGACACCCATAAGATCAAATTCTTCCCACATCTTGCAGAAGACAAACTGTGAATTTTAGTTCAATGAATTTTTAGTCTTTTTGTAGTCAGATGGAACTGCATTTTTTTCCCTGTCTCACTTTATTCTGCTTCTGTGGTTTCAGAAAATAAACTGTGAGCAGTCTGGTCCAGCAGTTCTCGATAAGCTTAGGGTTTTTTAAAATTCTGCACCGAAATTAGCTGGGAGTTTCTTCATGGTATATTTCCTTTTTTGTAGTCATTACTGAAAAATAGCACTGAGATAAGCAGTGGTAAATGGCATTTCATTTGAGACAGAATACTTTAGCTGTCTGAATAAATTATCTGTCATTTTTAAGCATCCTGTATTCTGACTCTGTGTTTATTTAATGCTAAACCTGTTTGCAATAAAAGCAAATGACTCGTTGCCTTAAAAATCAATCACTGACATTTCCTAACTACAGTGCAGACATTATTTAATTGAAAAAAGTCTTTCTTGAATCAATTTTTCTTACAATAGTGGTAGGGAGGGAACTTACACCAGCAGTCCAAGTATTGAGAATGTTTTGGTTCAGTGCTGTGCTAAATCTGTTTCAGGCCAAAATCTCTACCACTTAGGGTTGGTTTCTTTCAGTCTGTCCTCAAGGATTATCCTTCTAAGTCTTGCCCTTGCATTGGAAAGGGAGATGAATGTCTATCTTCAAGTCTTACAGACTTAGGAAATCCTTCAGAGAAATTACTGACTACAGAGAGTTGAGGAAGACTCGTTTCTTATGGCCACTAATCTGGAAGCTTTTTTTTTTTTAGCTTTTTTTTTTCCCTTCTTCCCTGGAGATTCCATTATTTATGCCTCTAGTCCCCTATTTATACCTCTCTTCCATCATTTATTAGAATTGAGAGGACAGGGCTTGTCTGAAGTTTTTGCAGATACCTTTAGCATACTAGAGCTGTTAAAAATGCTGCATATTCTTTGTGTATTGCAGTATTTGGTGGCAAGAGGAAAAGAAACAGTATCAAGGAAAATATTACGAGTAGGTATAATGCATTTATGTTTATGGGACACTTCATTAAATCCTCACTGATGATATAGGAACCATTAGCACTATCTCCAGGTTTATTTCATACTTACCACAAGAATTTATGAAAAAACCTCATGTAGATGTTCAAATGATGAAAAACCAGCAAAATTGGAAAAACTAAGTTTATGCTTGCTGTGTCAACAATGATGATTTTAAATAGGTTTAGTGTTTTTCATGAGGTCTTTTTTTCTGTAGAAGGGAAAATACAACATGCAGTTTAGTTGTCTACAAATATTTACTTTGCTGTTACACAAAACTAGCGATTCATGGTGTTTAGAGAAGCATGTCTTTCACAATCCAACATTCTTTTTTTCAGCAGTCACTGAAAGCAAATTTGGATACAACAGACCCTTTTAAAATCTGTGGTACTATGTTGTCAGTGCAAAGGCTGAAGTTTATTGTTGCTTTCAGGAGTTGACAAGAAAGGAAGGAAACATTCGAGGTTCACCTTTAGTGCAAACATTTGCCTGAAGGAGCTAGCATCCACAATGCCAATAGACTTAAAAAAATAATAATTCTCACAGAAATAACATAAGAAGCTCACTGTTTTCATTGGTACACATTTAATGTTTCTCTTAGGTTAACTCCGAGGCATCTCTACAACAGTGGTGGTAACTCTGCTCTCAGTTATACACTTCTGCTTAGGTAGATTAAGATCTCATGTATGTCCAAAATATTCAGTATCAACTCCTCCGCACAAGAAAAAAAATCACACTTGATGGTGAATACCATTTCTGTGTGTTTTCTCAAACCTTTGAGAATGCAATTTTGTTGTTTATTGATAATACAAGCCCTTTTGCCTGGAATTTGCAAGAAATTGATCATGATTTAGAGTCATTCCTGTAGGAAAATGAGCTGGATCTTACATTTGTGTGTCTTTAAGAAACTGAGAGTCAGATCCTGAGTGCCCTTACCACTGGGCTGTGAAGTGATGGTCCTGCTCCCTATTATCAGGCCCAGCAGAACTGTGTTCTTTTTACAGAATATCATGACTGTAAGTGATAGTGTGTTCTGATTCAGGAGGAGTCTATGTTCAGATGATACTCTACAGAATTGTAGATCTAATTTTTAACTGCCTCAGAAGAGGGAATTGAACTCAAAAGCTCCATTTCCCATGGGAGCACTGTAACCACTGCACTGTTAGAAAGGGTAATTTTATGCCATTTTTCTCTCTTTTTCTTTTTTTTTTTTTTTTTTTTTTTTAACTGTGCTTTCACAAGTAGTTATGTGAGCTATGTTTTGGGAGATCTTTATGCATAACAGAGCTGTTTTATTCCTCTGTTACCTGCGCTTAGACCACCCAAGGGAGCCTTGTACAGTCTGTGCAAACCAAGGTTATTAAATTTGGGGAAGCCTGCCTGCCATGAGTAGCTGCTAAGCTGCTATATTCCATCATGACCAGAAGCAAAACTTCAGGCAGGATTTGAGGGCTTTAATATGAAAATGGGGGAAAGTATGGACTGCAGAAAGTCACATAGTCCAGCAGGGATTGTCTAAATGCCACTTGGATTTTGGTTCTTAGAAATCACAAAAATCCTTACCTATATCTGTGCCAGGATATTTGAAGTGTTACTTGTGGGTAAATTAGCTGAGATACTCTGAAATCTTGTATTGCATCATTTTCAAATTCTGAAAAAGTTGTTAAGAAAAACACTTCTGACATCAGTTAACTCTCACCAACATTCTTCTTATTTCTCTTGACTATCAGTCATCCTTTGGGAAGACATTGTCTGGAATTAATAATCCCATAATCCAATTTCACTTTATCATAGGGAATATTGTAATTATTTTTAGTCAATGTGGAATAAAGATGCATTAACTTCATAACAACAGTTTCAATCTTGCTTTAAATATTGATTTGACATTTTGTTTTTTTTTTTTTCTGTTTAAGAAAAGTTACTTTTTTCAGTATATGAGATCATAGTAGAGTTGTGTTTAAAAAGATATATATTAAATAAGTTTCCTTTTGCAAAGGTTTGAATTTGTGTACTTTGTGTAGTTCAGTTGAGTTCAGAAAATAATTTTTCTCTTTTCCTCTATATTCCACTTATAGAACAGGAAACATTAATTGCAAACTCTATAGCATACTGTGGTAAGTTATAATTTTGTAAAGTACTTAAAAAATGAAACAGCATTATTGTGCAAAAGAGAGGTAACAGTCCCTATCACTATTGCCACGTAATGATTTTAACAGTTGCTGGGCTCCTTAGTAAAGGAAACTTGAGAACATGGAGGTCCTGAATAATTAGTAATTAATTATATTTAATTATAAAATAAGCTGTATTTTGCCGTATTTCTAAAATTTATTATGTGTTTTACATTATTTAAAATGAAATGCCCATCTAAGTCCTAGTTCATCTGAAATGTTCAGAAATTTCAGTGAAGGTGTAAGCCTGTGGATCTTGGGTAAACTAAACTACATTATATGGATTACACTAGGCTATGCAGCAAAAAGAAAGATTACATACAGCTTTTCCTAAAAGTCATTTATAGCATTCATTTAAATCACATAGCTGCTCTGTGTAATGAGGCAGACTGCTATTGAAAACATAGGAGTTACTAATTGACGCCAGAATGATGAATCTGTGTTCTTTTGTTTTTCAGGTCTTAGGAACAGATGAGGATAATATGGGGAATGGTTGCTCTCAGAAATTGGCTTCGGCCAAGTTCCTTCGACTTCTGCTTCTAATACTGATTCCGTGTATCTGTGCCCTTATCCTTTTGTTGGTGATCTTGCTTACCTTTGTAGGTGAGTGCTAATGGAGTAAATCAAGGCATTCTAATGAAGGAGACCAAAACTGTGACTGCAATTGCAGATGTTAATGTAACTGTGACATTAAAAATACATCTTAGCACATCTACCTAACAAACTAATCTACCTAGTAACGTAATACTTGTTGCAGATGAATAAATATGCTATTTAGAGTTTATAGTAAAACATACTTAAGGTACCAGAGAGGAAATCCTTTATGAATTTCTCAAGGTAGATTTTTGAGAAGCACACTACCTTGAGCATGTAGTATGTAGATAGTTTTCAGCAGTTATTTCATAGGTACAGAAAGATATTTCTGTAAGAACTTCTGATCACTGTTAGTAAAATGGAGTATTTATCCTTTTATGTCACATGTTGATGTGCAAATCTGATTTTTATTTTCAGGTGAAAGCTAATTTATAAATGGCTATCAATCTTTCTGAACAGCCTACAAAATGCTACTGCTTAACTAAGGAAAAATATGCTCATTTCTGCTAAATATAAAATACGTATCAGTGCAGAACCCCAAGTATGTTTTGTTGAAAATTGTTCCAGATGTATTAGATTTCATAATAGCTTAGTTAGTTAACTAACTCTGTGCCTGTTGCAGAATTAAAAGGTAATAATTTATTACCAAAATTTGATTTAAACCTTTCCCTTTGTTTCCTTTAGAGGAGCTGATGTGTCATTAAATTGCTTCAACTACAACATGAGATAGACAGTAATGCTAGGCTAAGGCATCACTTTATTAGGAAAAAAAAAAAGTAAAAATATATCTGTTCTACTTTCAGTGCTGAGAGTTTCTGGGATTTTTACTTTCTTTTTATTAATGAGAATATTTTCTAGCAGAGCTTCTTTAAGTACTTCAGAAGCATATCTCTAACAAGTGGAGTAAAGTAGGAGGTATATAGATACAAATCTATTTTCCTATCTTAAACTCCCAACTTCAAAACACATCATACAATCAAACAATTAGCAAGCACAGGACGAAACTAAACATGTCTCAATAGTACCTTCAGCACTGTCAAAATCAAGGCAACTTAAATCTGTTTTCTCAATTCAATCTGTAAAGGATTTGCAACAAGAAGTTACAGGCCTGTTCTTTTCATTTAGCTTAAGTGAGGAAAGTAAAAGAAAAACAATACAAAGCTAGTGAATGTTATGATTGACAAGTAAGTCACAGCATGTATCCTTAAACTAAGAACAGTCTGAAGTGGATTAGGATGAAATAAGTCTGGCAATTAGGAAATATGATGCCATTCAATTTACTTTCCTTATGTTTAGCATTCCATTTCTATCCTTCATATCCTCTGTCCTAGATTTTAATTCTTTGGTGAGAAAGCAGATAAAAAATCAGGTGTATTTATGTCAGCTCTACTCAATCTCCTCCTCTGAGGCATGTATTGACATAACACTCATTAAAATGTATTAAATCCTCTTGGGAAATTGGAGCTGTTCCAATCCTACTTAGGTAGCAAAAGTCAGGACTATCTCCTCTTAAATAAATTACTGTAGGGTGAAGACTAAGGTTTAGTATTATTACCCAAGTCTAAAACTGCAAAACTCCCTTCAGCATCTTTTGAATTAGCATGATTATAATTTAGGATTCTTCCATCTCAGTTAGTGCTTTCATTTTATGTGCATTGACAGCCTAGAAACAAATATATCTGATGACTGGAACTAAATTAACAAATTCTGTGGGCATCTTTAAGCTTAGTGTAATACAATATAGTCTGTGCTATTTATTGAGAATACACTATATCCAGAATAGTAGTTCATGCTGATTTGAGATTATTTATAAATGAATTATGTTACAGTTTTACATTGGTATGATGACTTAAAAGGTAAGAAATTAGTTGGTAGTTCTGACTGGCTAAATTCTGTTATTATTTTTTCACAAAATGGAGGGGTTAAATTATGTGATTATCATTCTAGTATCTTTCACTTGTGCTTAAAACATTAACAGGGAGCTCCAATATATTGTTTACAACCTTATGAACTTCTTAATTTGACTTTGGTAACAAACTTATTAGAAAAAAAAGCTTTTTATATTTTTCAAGAAAGTTTCCTGTTGTGAATTTTTAGGTAGTTATTCTTTTCCTTCTGTAATATTTTTTAATTAAATGAGGCATATACACATAAAAAAGTACACCTTAGAATTGTCCTATTCACTCTCCTTGCATCTGTTTCATTTCTTCCACACCATTGCAAGCTCTGATGTTGACAAAACTGAAAATTTGGTATGGGTGGAAGGAGACAAGTAGGGCAGTGCAGTGATATTCTAGTAATACAGAATATCCTACTAGAGGTGTGTACTGGGGGCCCCTTTGAATATGTCATTAATCAACCTTTCAAAAATTATTTACCATCAAGCTATTCAAGATGCACAGCCCTTGAAAAAGTTATTTTGTTAGAACTGTGCACAAAGAAGAACACAGCAAATTATCAGTACAAATATACATTAATTTGACCAAAGATACAATAGACTTTTATAGTCCATAGAAGAAAATACAAATCTGGGTTGTTTGGCTTTGATTTCTCTTAAGTTCTTACACTCTGGCTCTGCTTAATCTTCAGTCTGTCACCAGGAGTATTGCATGCTTGTCAGCCTGTAAAAGAAAACTGTAATGAATGAATGTTTTTCACTCATTGAAGTGCAGGAAGTACCAGTTGCTATGAGGGAAGTCTAGTCTATAGACCAGGAACAGAATGGTTTGTCAATTGCCTTTTTTATATCAGAGGACAGGAGGTCTTAGGAATGGTGCTTGCTTTGGACTGTTGAAGACCTAACATGCAAGGCCTGCACCATGAAGGCCTAACTCAGTAATACGAACTTGAAGGGTGGAGAAAAGGCTATATTACACATGACTAAAATTACTGACATTATACAATTTCATCTGACCACTATAGAAATCAAGACCTTTCTAATAAGATTTGTCCACTTTTAAAATATTTTTGTTTGTTTGTTTCTGGGGATTACAGTTAGCATAGTGTAGTAAATTTATTTCCAGAAAAACAAACAATAACTTGATCCATGACTTCAATAGCTATTTATTTTTTTTTAATGGAGAGATATAAGATCACCTTCAACTTGTGTTTGAATCTGTAGTCTATATCCCATTTTGCTTAGACTGAAAAAAAATCCTTAAGTCATGAATAGTATGCAAACATGACAAAAGTGAAAATTAGCATATTTCTAAGAATGAGAAACCTCTGGCATTTTCATTCTTTTCCTTGCAGAAAGGAAGTGTTCTAAACCACTTGAAAAACTGTTTTTAAAAAGTCCTTAATGGCTGGTGAGCAGTATACCAAATTAAATTTTCTTAATTGTACCATAATTCCTTGCCATTGCTTCACACTTACAGTTCCTTAAAGGAAAAAAAAAATATATTTACTTTATAGTGATAAATGCATTCCATGGTAGATGTCCCGTTCTTCCCATTACTTGTGTGGTCTACTATCTCTTGTTAACAGCCATCCACAACTAATGCTTTTTAAAAATGTTTTCTCTAAAATTCAGAACAAGTCTTGTGACACACATAAAAAATGGTTTGATATTGTCAGGCTTTTACAGTTGAGATGTAATTTTTGAGCATATGATCCTGCTGCAGGATCACATCAAATAAGCCTGCCTTTCAGGCAAGCAGCATACCCTCTTATCTATGCAAAATATTAGGCATTCTTACATTTTGCAAAATGATACTTAAAAATTTTGTTAGTCAGTAAACACTGGTGGGCATGAAGACTACAATTAAAGTCTTTAAGATGCACTGTTGACTGTGGATACACAAATAATCGAGGTTTTGGTTCTCACTGTCCTGACATTATCAGCATGCAATGTTTCTATTTTGTCCCTGACATGTATTTTGAGATGAATTTTGATTCTCAGTGAGAATTATAAGCATTATGTGTGATGGTTTGTATTTAGCATTTTCATCTTACTGTCCTTAAAAACAAAGCTTACTCTAATAGTTACATTTTTATTATCCCTGTATAAGTACAAACCAACCTGGGTGGTTCTCCAATCATTCTATTTTTTGGGAAATCTGTCCACCTGAGAGATGCTGTCAATGTTCTTGCATGTCACTGGTTGAACAATGATCATTACTATTATATTATCTGTGAGACCTGTATTCTCCTTTCCCTTCTCTTCCTGAGAACCCAGAAAGAGCTGTGTATCCTTCACAGAATAAACATCAGGAAAAGTACATTATAGTAAAACTGCTAGGCTTAGCTTTGTGGCTGTCAGATCTTCCACATTCATAGGTAACATGCATATATCAAGACTCCTGTATCAATCTGGGAACCCATACTGTCCCATAAGGAACTTTTTGCCACACAGAGGAAGTGAAAGGTGCAGGGAGTTATAGTTCTACTCTAGAGTAAAAGGATCTTGATCCCTGAACTATTTGGAGTCGCTGGTAGTTCTCCAGGTGATGTTGAGCCTTGAGCCATATGATGCATCCTCAAAGTCTAAAGTGGCTAGCAACATGGAGATTCAAAAGTTGTAATTGTGATACCAACATGAAACAGAAACAATTCCATTGTCAAACAATGGTAATATTTGCTGTGAGACAGGTGGTGTAAATTCAGGGGTTTAACACTAACATGTAAATAAACCGTTCAGTCCTGGGAGTTTTTCTGATGGAAGATGCTAATCATCAGCTAAATGATCTGCTGGTTCTTTAATTTGATCTTGCTAACACAGCTATGTTATGGGGAATGTCCAAAGGAGTATATCCCAGACTAGCCTGTATTGCATCCATCTATATGAACTAATTTAGTCTAGCAAGCCTTCTTTATGGATACATCTGGAATACAGCTCCAGGTCAGAATGCTTGCTGAGACATCACTGAGATGAGTGGGGAATTGTTCTTACACTCTAGAGAAAAGTAATGAAAGTTCGGCAGTCCACACAGCACAGATGGACAGAAGGTCACAGTGCCTGAAGCATGGATTCGGGTGTGGCATAATTGATTCCCAAGGAGCCTGTGGGAATCATGGGCTTTCTTTCATTAGTCAGGGCAAAGTGAGGGTTTAAAACAGGCATAGAGTTCAGGATTAGTTTCTGAATTGCAATAGAGCCATTATGTGTATGTTACATTTAATTTATTAGGTTAAGAAAAGCTTTTTACATAGAAATTTCTAGTTACATGACACATCTTGCTCAAGAGACAGAAAAAAAGGACACCAGAAAAGATTTTTTTAATTAGATCACAGTGTTATAACTGTAACTGGAAAGTTTCAGGCAGCAACAGCTACTAATATGAAAGGCAGCTACTGTCTTCCCCTCCAGCCCTTTAGTGTGATCCTGATTTTTTTGCTGAGAGTTTGTTGCCTGGACGCCAGAATTTGGAAGGGAAAATCTCACCTTTCTCTGCACACAGCCTTAGGACCCTGACTTTGATCTACAGCTTCTTTAAAGGATGCCTTCCACAAAGTCTATTTCACATTCCATTTAATCTGGAAACTGATTAATTATTTGCCTAAGTTGCCTGCTAATTTACAAAAAAAAAAAAAAAAAAAAAAAAAAAAATTAAAACGGACTCCTTTTTGCCCCCTTGGGTAGCTGGTAAGCACTTTAAGGTAATGTTTTTACCTGAGAAGAGGAGTAGGATAAAACCTATTACTGCAGCTCAACTGATATGCAATGATTTGGTATTCTCTGGGACCTCAATATTGTAAGTGATGTCCCCATTTCTTCAGAGTGTGGAATCACAGGGACAGACCCTGCAGAAGAAAATATCAGTGGTTATATGCTGGTTAGTTATAGTAGTGAACCAGGGTTTTATTCCCAGTGTTTAACTGCCTCATCCACTACAGATACTTTGGTAGGCTGCTTTGGTCTGTTTCATTAGCTTTTTACACAAACCTGGTCTTTTTGAGATTTCCTGCTGTAAACTGGTAGAAATCACCCAGAGTGTACACTGCCAACTTCTCCATTTAACAGCTTGAACAGTGTGACTATTTCTTAAATCTCCTAACTGTCC
Source organism: Apus apus (assembly GCF_020740795.1). Lineage (NCBI taxonomy): Eukaryota > Metazoa > Chordata > Aves > Apodiformes > Apodidae > Apus > Apus apus. The sequence continues at coordinate 88,564,044 of NC_067285.1, forward strand.
ATTTCAGATCTTTAAATAAAACATTAATTCCCCACCAGTGAACAGCAACTGAAAAATGATCAGTAAAGCTGTGTGCAAAGCATTGCTTCCAACAGAATGAGCTTGCTGCCAGTTCCTTGGTTTTGCACCAAGCACAGTGAAGACTAGCATGCTGTCTATTTCTGTCATGTGGAGATGTCCAGCTGTACCTGGAGACACAAATGCAAAATGATTACAGCTACTTCTCAACTAACGAACTGTCTAGCTTATGATTTCCTGTCTACAGCTCTGTATCAACTCACATCTGAAGAATGGTTGGATACAGTGTGCAGGTACACAGGAATAAAATGCCTGTCTGCTATTAGCAGACATCAATAGAGGGCAATTAATTTCTCATAACTGAGGAGATTAAAAAAATTGATTGTTTTGAAGCATCACGCTATTTTCTTAGGTATCTTCAAATTTAAATAGTTTCTCCAGGGCTTTTGATGCTATAAAAAAAATCCCCAAATAGCTTAATTTAAGAATGAAGATATACAGTAGTGTTTTTTAGGGGGAAGAAGGATTAGAATCAAAGCAAAGGGGAGTCTAACTCAGTGAGCTGACCCTATAGCCTGGAATTAAGTGTTCTGAGTTCCCTTCTGTGCATTGGGAAGATGAGAGGGTAGGAGGAAAACATGGGGGGAGAACAAGGTGTCTCCTCATGTAGTAAGTGGAAACAGAGTTGTCATCTAGAGCTAGCCAGTGGGGAATGTCAAACAGAGGTCTACACTTACTTGTCTCAAGGGCACATACACTAGAGCCCAGGCTCATCTTATTCTGTGGGAAAAAAAGCCTGTTAAAAAGAATTTTAATAATACTAATTGTCAGCTGAGATTATATGATTGGGAAACCTTTCTGTGCAGAAGAGGTTCATTGTGTGGTACACCTGTCAAGAAGAGAAGGGCAGTTGTTATCACTAAAAACAGTGAAAATAATAAAAAAAAAGCTGTTATTGGAAAGATTGTTTGAAGAAGCAAACAAGCATTTGGGGATCTCAGTGAAAGAACTGAATGATCTTATGGGTAGTGATAGACATAGCTATTGCTTGTAGTTCTAGAAAAAGAATGAAAAAAGGCTAAGTGAGGATAGGATCCAGTGGCTAACACAATGTTTTTATTAACAGGATTTATTGGTCCACTATATTAAACCAAAATATTTTATTAAACTTATTTAAAGACTTGTCAGGTCCTGCACTTCAGCCACAACAAACCCCAGCAGCCCTACAGGCCTGGGGAGGAGTGGCTGGAGAGCAGCCCAGCTGAGAGGGATCTGGGGGTATTGATTGACAACTGGCTGAACATGAGCCAGCAGTGTGCCCAGGTGGCCAACACCAGCGTGGCCTGCATCGGGAACAGTGTAACCAGCAGGACCAAAGAGGTGATCCTGCCCATATACTTGGCCTTGGTGAGGCTACACCTTGAGCACTGTGTGCAGTTTTGGGTACTGTGGTATAGGAAGGACATCGAGATACTGGAGAGGGTGCAGAGAAGGGCAACTAGGCTGATTAGGGGTCTGGAGAACAGGTCATATGAGGAGAGGCTGAGGGAGCTGGGGCTGTTCAGCCTGGAGAGGAGGAGGCTGATGGGAGACCTCATTGCCCTCTACAACTACCTCAAAGGAGGTTGTAGTGAGGTGGGTGTTGGCCTACTGACCAGTGATAGGACGAGAGCAAATGGGGTCAAGTTGTGACAGGGAAGGTTCAGACTGGATATTAGGAAGTGTGGTGAGGCACTGGAACAGGCTGCCCAGGGAGGTCGTGGAGGCACCGTCCCTGGAGGTTCTAAAAAATGGGTAGACATGGTGCTTTAGGAGATGGCTTAGGGGTCACAGGGGTGTAGGGCTCATGGTTGGACTTGGTGATCTTCAAGGTCTTTTCCAGCCTTAAGGATTCCATGATTCTATGACTTTAGATGTCTTCTAATATGTGGTCTGCTGTACTACTGAGTGACACATGAGCAGCAAATATTTTTTTATTTTCATGTTAAATAATTATTCCTAGCTCTTTGGGACGAATACTTTCCAGACTTTTTCTATTTTTGTGTTGAGTGGAGGAGAAGAGAGAAGCCTAGGGAGGAGGAGAGAGAATATGACAAAGATCCCCTCAGCTATTCTTGAGTTATAGAAAAAAGTTAAGCACTTTTCCAAAGGAGGAAAAAATGACCATTTTAACTTTTTGAAAACTACAGAAAAAACTATTGAATTTGAAACCTGGAACAAAGTAGGCTTCGGAATCAGAGGGATTCAAAGCTTTATTTGGAATCAAAGCATCCAAGTAAAGCTACATACAAGTGAGCTCAATTTCTGAGCATGATCAGTCAAAATTCCTTTGATTTTAGCAAATCATATTACTACTTGTTCCTATTTGTGAAACCAGGGCACATTCATTCTTCCCATTTGGCCTGACAAGGGGACTCAAGTAAAAAAAAATGCTGCTGAAATAATTTGCAGGTGGGAGATTTTTAGTTTCTTCTGTAAAATACATGCAGTAAATTCTTCTAAATCCCAATGAATTATGAACATTTGCTGGTGGAAAAACAGAAACCTTAACATGTGTATACTTTTAAGTTCCCCTGGGTTCTTCCAGTAGTAGTTAGACACAATGATTTACTCGCTGTTAGTGACACTGGAGCCAAAACAACCCAGGCTGGATAAACAAGAATATGGTAAATCTGAAATGGTAACTTGTTTCATTGAACCCAATTATATTTCAGCATGAGCTGACACCCCATGTGGAGTACAGTGTCCAGTCTGAGCGCCCCCAACACAGAAAGCACATGCAACTCTTGGAGTGAGGCTAGAGGAGAGCCACAAAGATGATCAAAGGCCTGGAGCACCTCTCCTGTGAAGACAGAGAGGTTGTTCAGCCTGGAGAAGAGAAGGCTCTGGGGAGACCTTATAGCAGCCTTCCAGTACCAGCAGGGGCCTACAGGAAAGCTGGAGAGGGACTTTCTACAAGGGCATGTAATAACTGGACAAGGAGTAATGGCTTTAAGCTGGATTTTGGTTAGACATAGGAAGTAATTCAGACTGAGGGGATGGTGAGACATTGGAACAGGTTGCCCAGGGAAGTTGTGGGTGCGCCATGTCTGGAAGTGTTCAAGGCTAGATTGGACAGGACTTTGAGCAACTTGATCTAGTGGGAGGTGTCCCTCCCCATCTGGTTTGGAACTAGATGATCTTTAATGTCTCTTCCAACCCAAACCATTCTATGATTTCAGCAATCTTAAAAGTTTGTCTTGCTTTTTGCAGTTGCTGTAGTTAAAGGTTACTCAATGAAAAATGCTAAGATTGTCTCTTCTCAGCTCTTCTAGTTCTCTTTTCTTCTTACCCTGCAAAGCTTTCCTAACCCAAAGTCACTTCAGTCTGTAACTGGAAGTTGGTTTCTTCTGGCATTGTTAGTTATTTGTAGCTGTGATGAATAAAGATTTCCTCCTACCCAGTCCTTGAATTTCAGAGCAGTCAACTGAAGAAGGGGGTTTCAGTAACAGCAGTGGAAAGGGGCTGCATGTGGTGCCTGGAGTTGGCAGAGCAGTGGGTTTGGCTAAGGAAGAGGGTCAGAAGAGGTGGTGGGTGAATGATGCCTGGCTGAGAGATGATCATGTCACTAGCCATGTTGGTAAATGCAATCACCAAACTGAAAATTAAGGTCCGGAGAGATGGTGGTAGGTGTTGTGTGAACTTGAAGAGTTATCTGTACCAAGCAGCTAATGAAGGATAAAATCAATATGAAAGCTTGGGAAAAACTGGTTTGCACATCAGAATGAAAAGAAGAATATGTGTGATCTGCCTTGAGTTCAGAGAGTTTGTAGAGAACAAATGGAGGTGAATTCTTGCTAATGCACTTCAGGTGTGAACATCTTTTTGGCTTGAGTGCTTGTAGCTAGCAGTAAGGGTGAGAAAAGAAAGGAGATGAAAGGGTAAGCAGAAACTTAACTTCTTTCCACATGGAGCCCAGCTGGAGGAAGCCATGTTTCAGGACTTTCCTTTGGATTTAGGCTTGTTTTTACTTTATTGTCTTGAAACAATGTGAGAAGAGTGCTTAAATATCACAGTTAGAAGTAGACAACAAGAAAAGCTATTAAAGTTATACATTGTTGCCAGGATATTTAAAACAGATGGGAGATACTTTGTTTTGAGGGATTCTTTTTGACTATTTGTAATCAAGTCTGGCTGAACTTTGTTTATTATGCTTGCTACACTCTTTTATATGACTAGCTAGTGGCAAAAATTGCTTTTGGAATTTACAGTTTTAACTTTCGTTCTCTTTAATTTTAACTTTGAAATAAATAAATATTACTTTTTAAATTTATGTCATTCTGCTTATTACTAACCTTCTAAAACAAATTGTTAACACTTATCCTTCCTGATGGTGGTAATTTTGATGCTTTGTTTTCCTTTCTTCCAGGGGTATTAGAAAAAACATGCTTTTACTCAAATGGGAGTGAGGTCCTCTCAGTTAATGGTGACATTGAAACATCTGAAGTTCTTTTGCCAAACATGTTTGAAAACAGTTCCAAGCCTGATCCATCAGTGGATCTCAGCACACAGCCCTCTTCTTGGACCACCACGCCTTTATCCCACATTAACCAAATGAACAAGAACTCAAATATATTTAGGGAGACTTTCCAGGAAAATTCATTTGCTGTTGGAACTCAAGCCACAGTGCTCAGTCCTCACCCTAAGTTTGATGCTGCTTTGGCAGAGGGCTCTGAAGACAGCACCCAGCTGTTTGCCACTGCAGAGGAGGTGACTTTGTGGTCTACAGATGCCTCCTTGAACAATGCAGAGAGGATTACCACTCTACCAGAATTAAGTTCTACTCATCCACCTGTGTCACAAAAAATGGATCAGAAAAAAAGTAAGTTTACATTTTATTTGCCTCCATAATTCTCACTCAAGAAGTACAGAACATACTGTTGGTATGCTTCTCAGTGTGTTCCCATGAGTGCTGAGGAATGTGTTCCTTTTGATAATTTATTTTGTTGTGCACATTCCATGTTGCAAGCAATTGGTTTCTTATCAGAACATCTGATTGACCCCATTGAGGAAGATGCAGTAAATTATTGGTGTGAATACTTAAAATACATCCTTTAACTGATGATAATCAGACATGCTTACGAAGGCTGCAAGTGAGTGGCTGTATTCAGTTTATAGATTTAATTTTCTGTGTTTATTTAAAATCATGTATGTGGCAAGTACCTTTATGAACTTGGGATGTAATTACATTAAAAGCTTTTTCTATATTAATGGATAAATTCTATTCTAAATTTGAGGCAGGTAGTCTTTGTATCAATAAAATTCCAGTGACATTTCAGAGGACTATAATCAAAATGTCTAGAGAGTATAGTAACAATTAACTGTGATCAGCTTTTGGGTTTTTTTTACTATGAAAGTAGGTGCATTACATTAATGCTATCATAATATACTTGATTCATCATGTCAGTGGCAATGAAAGACTCCTTGGTATTGTTTTGCTAACAACTGAAGCACTAGGGTAACATATTAAAATGAGGTTTTTTCTCTTGAATTGCATATTGTTCCTTTGCTCTTGATCCCACTAGGGCACTAAGCAAAACTTACTCCAGGTCATAGAGTGATCTGAAATAGATGAAAGGAGACAGTCAGTAACCTATAAATTGCACATTCTGTGAAATGTATTTTTGAAATTTCTATAAAGTGAAACTGAAGAGATAGTATCTGACAGTGGTGATCACTTCTGAGAGGCTAATGAATTATATGTTGTTTTGAGGAGGAGGTCTGTGCGTCATTCCGCTATTGGATATGTGCTCAGTCAAGTTAAAAGACCTGATATTAGTTATCTGATTTTTTTGGTATGCTGTGTTTGGTTTTGTTTTTTAAATCATTCTCACATTAGGAGTTTGTCCCTGCTCCCTCCATCATTAAAGAGGCAGATAAAAGTTGGGAAATAGCTCTATTACGTCTTTTTCTTGTTCTTTCTGTAGCGAAGTAGGGAAAACTTTTGATAGGACTTCCTTTTTTTAAAACCTGGTACACAGAAGAGATTCCTTTTGAGGACTTTTTAGTGATACCTTATTTCGTCACTCAAAATTAGCTTTCAGAAATAACTGACTGTGAATCAATTATCTGTCAATATTTTATTCTGTTCCCTAGACTGTAGTGACTCCACAGGCCATTTGGATGGTGCAGTCTTTCTGTAGGTTCTGTTTGCTAAATTATTTTTATTGAACAGATTTATCTCTTGTTTTATCCCCTCACATCCCAAACTCAGAACAAGTGTTTATAAATGCACACTTCTATCCTATTAGTGATTAATTTATTTACTTCTTTTGGTAACCTGATTAATTATCACCATGCCAAGGAACAATGTAGAAGTGTAATGTGCTATGCTACAGGTACTTCCAACCTGTAGGATTTTCAATAATTACTGTATTAAAGGACACCTCAAAGTCAGTAGCTTGGTGGTTAATGTTGAGCTAAACTGTAGGGAAATATACTGTCTGTTTTCTTAACTAGGTTTTCAATGTGTTGTGGTGTCTAACTGTTCCTATTCTAGAAGATGATGTCTTTGCACTGCGGTCTTAATACCTGGTATAGATACACTGTGTAACATTCTGTGTTTGTATTTGTATTCATCTGCCTAAACATCATATTTGTGGTACCTGGAATTCCAGAAAATATAGATGAAACAATGTAAAACTTTTTTCCTTTATCATGTTGGATTTAACTCTTGAGATGGATGTAACATGTGTATAAGCATGTATGGGAGGTGGTATTTTTCTCTTTTAGGACTATTGATGCAGGAACAGTGCTACAGTGATCAGGCCAACCTTAGGTCTGGATTTCTAAACTTTTAAATATTTTTCAAATATTTGACTAGAAAGTAGGGGATTTTGATGAGTATACAGGGCTTCTCACTACCTCGTTTGTCCTGGCCTTTCCAAATTTACTCCTGCCATGGTTTGACCAGGACAACTCCTTGCACTTGCCCTCAGTCTCTTTGATCTCTCTTTTCCCACTAATCTTTGATTCTTGGAGAGAACTCTAAGGTAACAAAGAACATGGTCTAATGTCTACAGGAAGTTCTTATGTATTCTGATTTGGAGGGAGAAGGGGAATAACTGGGAGATGAGATATAAATAAGTTTTGGAATAGTGAGACGGGAATAACCTTTTGGAGTAAAAAGTCGTGGGGTTTTTTTATAAATAAAACTTAATGACCACATGGGAATGGGGGTAGTAGATAAAGTTAAGTCTCTCTTGCTTAGTGTCTGGATTCAACTGCAAACATTAGCACATGCCTAAAGAAGAGCAAACTAGGGTTAGTATACAGAGACACTTCCATATTATATGGTAGCAGATTCCAGTGACCTGCAGTGAGTCCTGATGAACATTCTCCCATTAATACATGTAATTACTTTTGAACCCATGTAAAATGGGGGTTCAATGGTTTTAGGCATATCTTATAAGGAAATTAATGTCTAAATGGTGTGAGGCTGATTTTCCATTATCATCAGTGCACACTAGCGGATCATACATCAGTACAACTTTCATTTGGTTCAAATGTGGGCAGGTGAACGCATTTCTGATTATTTAGCAAGCGTCTGTAACTTGTACTTTATGCTGGTTTTATGCAGGGTGTTAAAAAGAAATGATATGTCATACAACATAGAGACTGCAAGTGAAAACCAATCAAAATTCTCTGAACACGTCTGAACTGGCATTCATGTGGCTGTAATATTTTTGGTGTTAGTATCCCTAGCACTGGATTTGCTTTACTGGTGAAGCAATAAAGACGTTAGAACACATTAGTAAGATAAGTGATAAACATTGTGACTATATGATACTCACTCAAGACTTTAAAATAACAAAAGTAAGACATTGCTGAGTTACTAACTGGAGAGGACTGAAATTTGGCACATATGGCATCAATTATTTAAAAAGTCGTTGAAGCAGAAGGAATTTCACTGGCAGAAATTCCAGCAAAGGATAGATTAGTGGGTAAATGGAAATTTGTAATACAATGCTGGACTCTCAGCTTTGCCACCAAAAAAAAGACCTGACAGTTTGATGCAGGCAGCATTCTGGCTCCATGACTGATGAGAAGGCACATAGCGTGTTAGGTATCATCATGAAGTAAGCAAAGAACAAAACAGAGAATCTGATTACATCAGTGTATGAGTTCAGAAAGATCATAGTATCATTGGAAAAGATAGATCTCCCTGTAGTGCCTGAGCCAGCAGAGTAAAGATGTGACCTTGGAGTCCCATCAGTAACAAAAACATTCCAGTGTTATCAGTCCTAGCTTACTGAAGGAAAAAAAAAAAAAATCAGTAGAAGGAAAAGTGGCTTCATCCTGGCTCAAACCAGGACAACTTCATGAAGGGTTGGTCTGTTGGGGGCTTTTAAAAACCATAGTCCAGTAGCAACCTATGACTTGAGAAGGTTCAAGATTCTAGGTTGCCAAAAGCTGTTATACTCCTAAGTTCTTATTCCTTATATTTGCCCTAAATTCTTAGAATTTTTCTTGAGCATGTAATGCTGGCCCCTACCAAAGGCCAGTTTCTGGGTTAAATATATCCTGTGTTACCTCTCTGTTGGAAAGCAAGCGAGGGAATACATTTTTCCTGTTGAGGGATTTGAGTTTATGTGAGTTCACATTTAAATGTTTTCTGAAGGCATGGGTTATGGTCCTAAGTCACTGGGATGGTTCATTGGAGAGTTTTCTGATAGCAAAAACATCAGGAAGCGAGTCTTCTGTGAACCAGTAGGTTCAGTAGTGTATATTAATGGAATTCAGAAGTATATGCAGTAATATTTGTTCATATGTCAGTCATTACTTAACAGAAAAGAACCATGCACTAAGTAGTAATTATTTTAAAGAATAAAGGACATTTTTCTAAGATGAATGTCAGTACAATTTTATTGGTATTTTTTTTCTCTTTGAAACAAAAGTGGGCTGCAGTTAGGCAATGAAGTGAGAGGCTGACCAGGTCAGTACACATACATCTCAGGTGTGTGACTGAGTGGGATGTTTTCATTTCAAATGAAGCAGACTCCGAGTTTAATACTGCTGACTTAGGGAAACAGAAAGGAGAGCAAGTGAGGGTTGGTATTCTTCCTAGAAAAACATCCTGTAAACTAAGGGAATATGCACTATCAGTATGTATGCCTGTTTTTTTCCACTCACTTATGTTTATAGATGTTTATGCATACGAATATTTAATATATATATGTTTTCTTTTTCTCCTGTGCCTAGTCTCTCATACTTCTCACCTAGCAAACAATCTCTGCCATTTCACAAAATGTTTCAGTGGAAACTATGACAGTGTTCAGATCCTAACATAAAAGGTAACAAGACGAAGCTTGACCGCCTGCCGTACCTTTCCACGCTTGGCATCCACCTCCCCCCGGCAGACCCCAGCGCTGTGAGGAGCAAGACCTGTTCCTCAGAAGCCGAAGCAGGTCCCTCTGGTGCCCGGCACGGTTCCTGCGGCTTGTCCTTGCCGCTGAGCCGCAGCGACGTGGGCTCCAGCCCCTTCTTGGGGCTGCTGCGCTGCGGCCACGAGAGGGCCGGGCTGCCGCTGCCTGCGGGGCCGGGGGCACCGGCCTGGTGCGCTCGGAGCGGGCGGGAGGTGGCGGCTGCGGCGGAGGCGAGGGACGCGCCCCCGAGTGTCAGTGGCCGGCGACCCTGGGGCAGAAGAGGTGGTCTGCAGAAACTTTCCTCTGAGGAGCAGCCTGGCTACGCAACTTCAGGCCGTACTGCTGGGGAGTACAGGGAGAGCGCTGGGTCTCCTAAGCCTGTCGTTAGGAAGAGAGCCGAGTAGAGAGCAAGGTGGATAGAAGAGACAGACGTTATTCCGAGTGTACTTGACAGTGTTAGGAAAAGGCACGCACCCCGAATGAACACGGGGGTGGTTTCTGTTCAGCTCCTCCCTGAGTTTGCACTAGTATGCAGGAGGGTGAAAAAACCCTGAGCCCTAAGCCGTTACTTGGAAGAACGAAGTGGAAAAGTGTCTTAGCAAAAGCAAGTCACTGTATTGGAGGATCTGTTAAGCATTTTAAAAAGCATAGCATTTCTGTTTGTTTGGTTGGGTCTTTTACTCCTCTCCTAAATAACAAATATTCTTGTTATGCAGAGGAACATCGGGTCTTTTCATGTTTCATGCACGTCTTTGAAGTGAAGCAAATTAATTTATTTGCAATCCTCAGCTCAGCCTAGAGGTTATCTTAATCCTGTCTATTGTCATTTAACTATGTTTATACATGAAAGAAATATTTTTGTCTCTACCCAGCATTTCTTACTTTGTGTTTGCTGTTCTGCCACTACTAGAATCCACAGAGAACTAATCTGGTCCAGCTTTCTCTTGGATAGAAAAAAGCATTATGAGAACCAGTGTTGGGATAGCTGGGTGGGATATGTCACAAGTGCCACAGAAACAAGAAATTCGTGGCCTCTCCCGGATGTGCTGCTCATGCTAAAGACACTTTTTTTTCTACTGAAGCAAAGCTATCCAGTAACAGCATCCCAAGTCAGACCACAGATTTGCATCTCCCTAATCCCTAGTATCTCAAACAGCGATGTAATAAATCACTTTGTCTTATAGCTTAATTTCTGTTTAATTGCACATACAAGTTGCAATAGACCCAATCTTATAAGGAATAATAGCCACAGTAGACCCCTGTCTTGTCCTTAAAAAAAAAATAAATTAAAATGTTGTTACAACATGCTTTTCTCCTGAAGGGAAAATTATGTTGGTTTTTCAGATTGAAATAGAAGAACATAAACAGTGGTCTCCTAAATCCCAGGCTGCGAGTTTAGCCACTGAGCTGTGGTGGGTTTTTTTTGGTGGTTTGTGGGTTGTTTTTTTGTTTGTTTGTTTGTTTTGTTTTGTTTTGTTATGCAAACACAAGCATGAGTAGACAGACTATTATGGTAAGTTTTAATTTTGTTGGTGCTTGAGTTCATGCTTTCACTTCCACAAGTAGCTTCTGTTTCTTTATCTTGCCTATACCTACATTTTCTCAAAATTAAATAAAGAGAAAAAAAGCTGCTCTTAAATTTTGGCAATGTGGCCCTCAGTATAAAATGAATTTTTTTTCACTAACCAAAATATTCACTAGAGCCTTTCAGGTTTTCTTGTCTAGTAGAAATTTAAATTAAATTTGCGGTTGACACGACAAAATTAGTGACTTACAAGAGAAATACATGGTGAATTTTCAGTAAATTTGATAGCAAGAAACTGGTTTTCATCAGTTTGTCTATTTTGCCATTATTGTTTCATACAAGCGCAGGGACAGAGCTTGGAAAGGGCATCATCAAGTATCTGACGTATAAGATGTACTGGCTGGAATCCAAGATTCTTAAGAATTATAACACTCTGTATAGAATATATAGAGATTTTTCATTACAACTTATGTTTATAAGGAAGAAAAAGCTTCCTAGCTTTTATCACCTAGTGCGTTGCTGCTCTTGGGTAACTGCAAGTGTGGGAATTTTAATGAGGTTGCTATCACTTTTCTTACATTTACCTCTAGCTAAGGTTGTGATTTTAATTCCCTTTAATACATTAATGGCTCCGTATTGGAACTATTTTGTTTGTAGATTATAATGTGTCCAAATGCAGTCTGATGAAAAAGTATGTGTTAAGATTAATACTGTAAGGAATACTGTGAATAACTGTCATACCCCCCCTTGCAACTCTGTGTATCTTCTTGGCCTTTGAGCAGCATGGTTTACTTTAGACTGGGAGATTCCCTTCTTGAAAATAACCACAAAGTTAGCTTTTTTCCTGGCTTTTAAATGTCATGTGTGTGCTTCTGGAGTTATGGGTTTGTATACTTTAAAAATGTTAAAGAACTGAAGTATTTTCAGCTTTGTGCCTTTTGGTTCCATTATGGTTTTTTACACTTTGTTGCTTGTAGTTTAAACAGATGTTTATTGTCGAAATTGAACCATGAACTGACTAAGAGGTCATACGCTTAGCCTGGCATGAAGCTTTCCAGGATTGCAGCAATGAAACAAAACATATATTCAGATAATTAACTGAGAATTGCAGCCACTGACTTCCTTTTCAGACCTATCAACTTCTCTGAAACAATTTAAAAAATGGTTTGCGTGGTTATTTCAACATAAAGGTGTTATTATATGTTTTGTTTTATATTGTGATTGATCACGTTGTTTCCAAAGGTACACCTTATATTTGGTAGCAGCATTTGCTTTTATATTTGATTAAGGTTGATCTGCTTTATGCTTCTGCATGGTCTGTCATGGATTATAATAGGTAAGAGTGCAGCCAGGTGTGGCTATAGACCCATTGTTTATTTAAAATGGTAAACCCTTGTCCAAAAACTGGAAGGTCATAGTATTGGTACAACAGAACCTGATTTCCAGTCACTGTTGTGCTTTGCAGTCATGAGAAATTAAAAAACAACATAATGAATACCATGATTTGAAATCATTATGGGGATGGGAATTTGAGAAAGTGATAAATAGCCTGATACAGTTAAAGATTAATTTAGGTACTCATCCATACACAAAATCTATCTTTCTCACCTTATTTATGACTGATTAATTTCAAAAATCCTAATTATACTCTCCAATGAAATAAAATCATAGAAATTCAGAATAGAAATTAGGAGAAGCTTTTTCACCAGATGGGTAGTGGAGGATTAGAACTGATTGCCCACAGAGGCTGAGGTATCCCAATCCTTGGGTGTTTCTAAGACTCAGCCAAAGTTGCAGATGACAAGATGCTGATGGCAATCTCACTTGGAGCAGCAAGTTGGCTAGAGACCTCTAGAAGACTCTTTTCAACCAATATTTCTATAATTATATGGTATAAAAAATGTATTTGCACTTAGGGAGTAGAACGTGAGCATTTTGTATAAGTTTAACGTAACAGCTTGTTTAATGGTATTTGAGAGAATGTTGCCCTAATTTTTATGGGTAAACTTGTCGTTTGTCTCTAACATAGTCAATTAAACAATGAGCTATAAGAGAGCATTGATGGAAGCTTTCTACATTTGTTGATGGAAGGATGTGAATGAAACAAATGGACTTTCCATACTGGGAAGAGCAGTTGAAGTATGAGGATTTAAAAATCTCAGTTTGTACAAGCAACTTGCAAGCACTGTGATTATAAGGTTTAAGTGCAACCTGAGCTATAGAGGTAGAAACAAGCCACTACTGAGTATTTTAAAAATATGATGCTCAAGAGAAAATTCCTGTGATACAGACAGTAGAGTCAGTAGCAGCCCCTCAGAATAAAGAAAGAGCCCAGGAAGTTATACATCATGTTCTGCAATACATACTTTGCAAAATGTGCTATCAAAATCAGCAGATACAGGTTGCAGTATTTCTGGCTAAGGTGAATGATACTTTGCAGACAATTACTATCTATGCTGTAATGAAACAAGCACATACCTTTGAAAAACATAGTTGTGGGAATTTTCAATAGAGAAAACAATTATTTATTAGACTGATCAGTCCCCTAGTTAGCTAGGGCTTTAAGAATTGACTCCCACATCTTAAGCTTCACCTGCCAACTGCCAAGCAGGAAACTGCAGTTTGCAAGGCATAGGTTCCATGTACTTGTAGTGTCCAGCTTAGCAAGTGCAGTGGTGTATTCTGCTCATAGTTTCTGGACAAATTTCACAGGGAGAGATTTGATGTGTTAATTTTGTTTAAAAGTGAGATGGGTATAGGTTATTATTGTGACATACTTGGGAAAAAAGATCCTAATTTCTTACTGAGCAGATGTGAAGAGTAATTTGGCTATTCTAGAAAGGTAATTAACCAGAGTCAACTGAGACAGCTCAGAGACAGCCTATTTCTATGTTGACTTATTCATAACCTGTTGAATATCTCAGCTATTGTCTTTTGCAAAGCACTGTGATTTTTTTGTTTGTTTTGAATATTGTCAATCAAGCCAGCAATAATTTTCTTTAATTGAGAGCACATTTGTTAAAAAAAAAGCCCCAAAATAGTAACAAAAAAAAAAATTGGATGCCTGTCTGTGTCATCCTGTCAAAGCTACCATTTTTAATTCCTTTTTTTTTTTTTTTGACAAAGCCTATCAAGAGTACTAAAGTCATGCACATGTTTTAAAACAATAGCAAAATCCTGTCCAACCCAATTATTCCATGGAAAATACTCTCTAGTCATAGATCTAATCCTGAAATTAATTTCATTTAGTTCCTTTTGTTTATTTAACAGTAGTTCTTAGAAATATGTCTCAGATTCCTGTAATTAGGAAATGACTGACTAATCAAAATACCAGATCTGGAATACAGGCCAGCTCGCGCCTCCTGGGGGGTAGGTGTTCAGCCTCAGCTTTGGCTAATGAGCTTACCTGCTCTCAGCTGTGCTTGCCCAAGGGAATAAAGAAGCAAGTATGTGCCTCAGCCAAGACGGGCAGCATCTGGAAGCAGCTTAGTGAAAGAAGTGGAGCTCCAAAAAAATGAGGTGGCTTGATGAAGAGTCCAGCCTTCTGCAATCTTCTTTGGTCAGGAGAATAACTGACTTAGAATTTATGACTGCACTAAGCTCTGAGCAAGAAGTGTCTGGTACAGACTGGATGGGGTGTTTCACTGTACAGCAGCTGGTACAGATTGCCTTAAAAAAAATTATAACAATTCAACTCTGATGTAAAATATGAGTTATGCTTCCCTCGTGGCTAATGCCCTCTCTGTGACCTGGGAGATAATGAATTGTTTTTCTCTCTACTGCAGGTGGTCAGTAGCCTTATTACCTTTCCCTTTAGTACCTGTGGAGTACAAGAGGGAAGTTGAGACTAGCTCATTCCTTTCAAATTGCATAATTCATTAGCTGAACGGAGCTAAATGCAGAGCACTTTTTTTCAGTTAGTATTGGAGTCCGACTTCTATTTGAGATCCACAGATGCTGGTCAAAAGTGATTCCACTTTGTCACTTATGCTGTTATAAGTCAGCTAGGCTTCATTTAGTGTTGAGCAGTGCTAAGATGTCCCCATTCCTTTTGCTCAGCCATACAATGCTGTATGCTTCTTTTCATGTGCTGGTGTTTGCTGTCTCCTTGACGAGTTGACTTGGCTCTAACACTGGCTAGGTTAGCTCTAGGCTGGTTTGGCACCAAAGCTCTTTCAGAGAAAATGACAAGCACACAATGGTTGAGAGGAAGCAGTATTGCACCACTGCATCCATTCAATTCTCTTGTGCAGTGTTTTTCTGACTGTGACAATTGACTTAAGGAAAGTCATGACCTTCTGTTAGAAACTCTGACAGTACCTTGCTTATGTTTTTAGAATGCCACAGCTGTTACTGAAACATGAGTGTGAGCCCTCAGGAGACATGAGATTGTCAAATGTCTACCCACATGTATATGTAAAAAGCTTAATGCTACTCCTCTTGAAATTATGTCTTTGTGCGGAATTGCAGCTGTATAAAGGCACTCCTGTTAAGCCTTTCTTTAGGGATCAAAACATTACATTTCATGCTTAAAGGACATCTGATTAACCAGATCTCCCACAATCTGCAGGATCATTTATGCCCATAATCACCTAAAGTAAAAGCTAATAGTGCTGTTTACTTAAGGGATTCTTAATCCTTGTTTCCATTTTGCAGTGTACTGTAGAGGATCTCAGTTCTTGCAAAGGACCAGTTTTTACTTTTCACAGATTGAAGAGAAGCTTCTTTTTACATTGACAGTTTTGTCAATTTTGCGTTTTGGTACTGGAGGTGTTGCTGTTTGTACCCACTTTTTCTTTTGCATTGGCTACAAACAGTGTTTATAAAAAACTGTGTTGACTGTCTTGAGACACAAATATTTGTCAGCTCATCAAGGACATTTTGGTCCTGACTTCAAGAAAGACGTTAGAAATGGGGCCCCTGCTGCTTGACAGTTGTTTGTAACATTGCAGTTTTACAACAGAGTGTGAAGTATTCCCATTGTCTTTTCCTTCACTTCCTGCGTGCTTTATGGATACTTTTAGCTACCAGCTTTCTATTTCCAGGGTACAACTCAAAAGTTTATCAGTTGCAAAGGGAACAAAAAATGTCATGGAAGTGATGATAGTGTCACTGCTGAACTTGATCCTATGCTAGCAGGGAATTAATCTGTTTTGGTTTTGGCAGTTCTAGAAGACAAAAGGTTCCTTTAGATCAAAGCAGTGTGGATGTTACAAAATTTGTGGAATTTTTTTTTCCTCTGAGATTTGGTTTTCAAAACACTTTAGATGACTCAAAGCAAAATGCCTTGATCGCCAAACTGGAATTAACCATAGATTAGTTCTTACAGAAGCAAGTCTACAAAAGTTGTGGTGAATGATCTAATTTAGCTTGACTTTACTTTTAGTTTTCAGAGGCATCATGAACCTATAGTGTATGTTACCAGTCTTGGTTGTGACATATTTATAATTTTTAATGGAGTCCAGCTGAACACAGTTACGTAACAACCAAAACTCTCATGTGAATAGGCAAATAGAGTCTTTCTACAGTTTAAAAGGGAGTGATATAATTTTGAGGAAAAAATCTTACAAACTTAATAGCCTTAAAGACATCTTGAGCTGTCCCAGCACTTGAATGATGTACATACTTTGTAAATATATGAATAGGATGATCCCTTTTGTTCTTTTTCTGTGCTGTTATATCATACACATTAAAGCTTTGGTACACTTCAGTACAGATATGGAGGATTTGCATAACTACTAGTGACAAAACAAGTTTTCAAAACTAAGTTATCTAAGCATTTTCGACTATCTTTAGATAAGTTCTGCCTAATAAATAGTTTTGCATGTTGATTCTACTTAGCATAGAGCCTATCACGACACAAACCGTTTTTTCTCAAAGTAGATATTTAAGCTAACTGGACAATATTGTTGTGAATTGACCTTGGCTGGCTGCCAGATGCCCACCGAGGTGCTCTCTCGCTCCCTTTCCTCAACAGGAAAAAGGGAGAAAATAAGATGGAAAAGCATATGGGCTTAGGTAAGGACAGGGAGATCACTTACCAATTACTGTAATGGGCAAAACAGTCTTGACTTGGGGAAATTTAATTGAATATACTGCAAATTAAAAAGAGAGTTAGATGTTGAGAAACAGATACATGAACTACACCACCTTTCCCCCACCCTTCTTCCCAGGCTCAGCTTCACTCCATTCTCAACTCCTCTACCTCCTCCCTGCTGTGAATGGAAGAGTGGGGATGGGAAATGGGGGTTGTGGTCAGTCCATAACAGTTCCTCTTCGCCACTGCTTCCTCCTCACACTTTCCCCTGCTTCAGTGTTGGCTCCCTGCATGGGCTGCAGTCATTCCAGAACAGTTCCCCTGTGGGTCCTCTCTGTGGGCTACAGTCCTTCAGGATAAGCCTGTTCTAGCATGGGTCCTCCACAGGCTGCAGTTCATTCAGGATATATCCACCTCCTCTGCCATGGAGTCCTCCATAGGCTGCAGAGTGGATACCTACTCCACCAGGATCTCTTCCATGGGTTGCCGGGGAATCTGCTCTAGCACCTGAAGCACCACCTCCCCTCCTTCTTTCACCTCGGTGTTCACAGGATTATTTCTCGCACTTCTCTTTTCCTTACTCTCACTCCTCCATGAAGCATTTTGCCCTTTTTAAAACATGTTTTTCCCTGAGGTGCTTCCATCATGTCTGTGGGGTTCAGCCGTGCCCTGTGGTAGGTCTGTTGGAGCTGGCTGGAACCGGCCGTGTCCAGCACAGGGCAGCCCTGGCCTCTTCTCAGAGTCCACCCTGCAATCCTCCCTATTGCCACTTGCACCTGGTTCTGAGAAAGCTGGGAAAACCGGGCAAGTTTTGTTTGGCATAATCCTCTCACTGTATTATGCTAGAGGAAGCAAAACCTAAGGAAACCAAGTGAGAAAAAAATCTCTAAATTTTATTTTAATTATGAAAAATTCATTTTATCAATGAGAGACAAAACAGTAGTTAATACAGTGAAGGCTTTTTGCTGGAGGGTGTTCTAGCCATTCATGGGACTGTCAAGACTGGAAGGCACTCATAAACCATTATAATCTATCATCTGAATTTTCATTTGGTAGAAATGCTAAAAAGACTTTATTCTATCTGTATCATTGTTGTATCAATGTTCTAATTGAAAATATCTTTTCCTTCAGATCTTACTTTCTTTTAGTGTTAAGGTTTATGAGTATGACACCACCACTACTGTGATTTTATTAATCTTTTATCTTATAATTAGTTTCTTAAATTTCTAAAGATTGTTATGCCGCATTTAAATGTACTTCTCCAAGGGGTTAAAGAGCACCCAACCAGTGCTTTTCCTAGTTGTAGAAATGTTTATATTTTTCCTGTTGAATTTTTATTCTACGTTATTCTGTTCTGTAAGGATTGCTTGGTGTTTTCTATTACAATGTAATGTGTCCTGGAAGAGAACAAATATGCAACTTTTCTAGGAATGTGGAAAAAGTGCAAGGGAGGGCCTGAGAATGTTTTTAGAAGGGAACAGTCAGTTGGTGTACACATTCAGCAGCCAAGCTGTCCCTTGAGTCTGGAAACAAAGGCTGCCATGAGTTGTGGAAATAGGGTTTTCAAGCTGGCATGTGAAAAATATTGCAGAGACTATGCTTTTGTTGTGAAATAGTTGAATTTAACTCCTGATACTTAAACTGAGGAGAAAATAGTACATTTCCCCATTGGGCAGATGCCAAAGAATAGATCCTAGTTCCTGGCATGAATTGAAGTGTGTCATGTATTGAAGTAAGTCACTTATTAGGGCACTTTTCCTCAGTTAAGGAGAACACATCTGAAATGTGGTATCAGATGTTCAGTCCCAAGTGGACGGTACTTGAGAAATCCGTAGCTGGAGGGAAGTCAAGAAAATCTGTCCATCTTCTGTTCTATTTGAAATGAAAAATGGTCCAAGTTGTCATAGTAAATGAAAAGAGGTATTAAAATTGTTGAAGACACTAATGAGTTTCGGAAAGAGGTTTTGCTGGAAAGACCTAATGCTAGGTAGAATGCTGTGCTTCTTCATCTGGAGCAGAAGTCCATGACAATCTGGATAATCAATAGCAACAGGATACAGTAGGTAGAAAAGGCATGCTGTAGCTTCAAATGTCTCACATACAAGGTTGTGAAATCAAGCAGAGTCACAAGATCCATAAGGTCAGAAGAACATGGCAACTTGGCATTGGAAAAGAACTTACTTGCTGAAGGTCGTTCCCATATCAAGAAGCCTGCAAACTGGTGCTGTAGGCAAGTTAGACAAGTTTCTAAGTTAGAGTGGATGAGTGTGTTTGTTTTTGTGGTTTTTAATGGGATTCCCAGAAATTTTCAAGATATTTTGGGATTAAAAATGTTTCTTTCCATGTTGGTAGAGCTTTTGCAATGGAACTGAAGTGCTCTTTCTCTGTGATGGAGCAAATGTTTTTGCTGTCAAAAAGCTATTCAACTCAATAATCTCATCCAAGTGAAAAAGTTGGTTTTCTTCCTCTCTCTCCTCCACCTTGTGCTCACCAAAAAATTAAAAGGTGTAGTAGGAGATCAAAGGCTGTTGTTTTATGTTTTTTTCCAGGCAGGCTAATGTCCAGAGCTAGTTCATTGCATGGCCTCAAAAATACCCAGAGGTGACAGCCACCGTTGGGTGAGGAATTGTGACCTTAACATTACACGTTTGGATGAATGTTCTAAAACTAAAATGATTCCTCCAGCTTTAGCTGCAGTTCCAGTTGTCTTTTGGGAAAGAGTGTAGGTGGTTATTTTCAGTCAGCTCAGTCCTCTAGTCCACATCACTTTATGCAGATGGAGTCCATAGGTGCTGCAGTCTGGGAGCAATCTGAAGAAACTGTAGACCTGCACTGCAATTGCATTTTATACCAGTTCAGTCCATCCAGCAATAGCTGGTGATAAACAGAAAACCCTTAATTTAGATGAATGTCAGAAATGACCTATATAATTGGGAACCGTGCTGTTCGGATCAACAGCTTTTTCACATGTTGTTATTTTCATTCACTGTTCTTTTTTTCATCCCACTAGGTATTGGCAAAACTAGTTTGTGCACTGTATTCCCCCAAATTGCTGAATCTTTACTGGAGAAAAGTAAATAGGTTGAGGATTTTTTATCTGTAATTTTTCAGGTTTTCTGTTTATATGAAAAAAAAATATATAGTTTATCCTACTAAAACGTATTGTATGTTGTCTCTTGAATCTTTTTATTTAAATGCCTGCTCATTACATAAGCAGTGCCTTTTGCTTTTCTTTTAAATAACTTTTGCCCTACTTTCAATATCCTTTAAAATTAAATTATTTTTTTTTCTGTAGAATGCTGTGTCTATATTGCTGTTTTCTTACCTACAGAGCAATTTGGCACTGAGCAGACCTGCCTGTCTGATAGATGTGTTCTGTCTACCACAAGCTGATGGGCTTTATGAAAGAATTAATGGAGGGACTTATTTTATGCAAACAATCAGAATAGAGAATCTTTGAGTTTTCTTCTGATTTCAGAGCATTAAAAATGTTATTGAAAATATACTAATATACAGATAGTACAAAGAAATGGCAATGAGTTTGTTCAAGTACAAATATAATGCAAAAAATGGAGGGAGATTTTTATAGCAGGTCAAGATACTGTGTAAAAGTCACAATGTGAGTAGTCATTAAAGAGATGGCATCTTTTAAAAGAAAATGATGGTTTTGAAAATAATTTCCTTCCCTCTATCTTTTTCCCTTTCCTGTAGAAAGTTGTTTTAGTATCAACAGATTTTGGTCTCACAGCCTAACAGCTAGATTTGATGCTTGTTCTGGTGATATTTTTCAAAAATACTTGTATAATGTTAGGGAGGAAGTTGTACTGAAAATCACTGACGTGTGTTACTAACTCATATAGTCACTTTTGAAAGCTGCACTCTGCCATCTTGAAAATTCTCTTAATTTGGAGGTTCACCACTTCTTTTGCTGATCTGCCAGCATTTACCTTTAATTCCGAATGGAGAATCTGTCCCTGAATTATAGGAAAAATGTGATTGCTGGATTAAAAGATCCATTAGTCACTGCACTGTGGGAGTGAGAAGATATCGTAGCAGAAAATGGGTATAAACTACTAATATTTCTTGTTGTCAGTATGGTAGTGGGGGGAAATCTTATGGGGACTTGTGGACATAGTTTTATCTTGATTAGAATGAGTGGAGAATCTTGCTGTTCCTTCAGTGGGGCAAGGTTGAATTCCTTAGTTTTTGTTGAGATTTCTGGAGATGAAGACAAAGGGAGGAACTTTGGGTATACTCACCAGGCATTATAAAAATAAGGATTGCTTTTTACCAAGTCTAGATAAAATTTGAAACCCACCTTTTTTGTCCATTTATTTAAAGACATTGCAAGTCAAAAAAGCCCTAATGACATTTTTCTTCATTATACTTTGCTTTCCCTGCTCTTATGTGAGGTTGTATTAGACCATATCTATCAGAATTTGCCACTAGTGCATTTAGACAGTGAAGACTGTGCCAGGACTGAAAGTTGGCAAAGAGACAGACTTGCTGAACCCTTACAGCTGCATTCTGTGTGCTTTACATCCCCAGATTTTATTAAGTCTGGAGGTCGGATGCAAATGACCCACTCGATTTTTTTAAGAAACCAATCCCAAAATAGCTGATGGGGTTCTATCCCATTTGGTGCTATCTCAGATAATGAGAACAGGAGGGTTGAATGGGCTCAAGAATCGTAGCATTGCTTTGGTTGGAGAAGACCTTTAATATCACCAGGTCCTACCATTAACCCAGCACTGTCAAGCCCACCACAAAACCATGTCCCTTAGCACCACATCTAAACATCTTTTAAATCTCTTCAGGGACGGTGACTCAACCACTTCCCTGGGCAGCCTGTTCTAGTGCCTGACAGTGCTTTCAGTAGTAAAGACATTTTTCCTATCTAAACCTCCCCAGTTTTTCCCTGTTCAGAAGACTAGAGTTGGAATGGTCATTTAACATGAGTTTGATTTATTTACAGCATGACTAGTGGCAGTCTGGTCTTGTGAATGGGCTGAGGTCTCTGCTTATTGTACAATGTGGATATGCTCTAAGTGTGAAAAAAATCCTGCCAGCGTCTGACTAGAAGGCCTAGAAAGGCCTTCATCAAGGTGGGGAGGAGCTATAAATGTTCAATGTTAATAATTGATTCTTGATGGAAATTCTAAACTTGGTGTATGGCCTTTGAAACTTGCTCTTAAGAACTTCATGTAGTAAGTTAACTTGCTCATCATGCATAGCTGACAGAGCCTGCTGCGTGTGTTGGCATGAGAAAGGTTGCTCTGCTAGGCTGAGAGTGGGACAGCAGTTTAGGATAAGCATTCAACCTGTAAAATCAGATTAATTATATGTTGGTAGGATAGAGAAGAAAGACTGTGCAGGTAAAACCATCACCTTGGACGAAACAGGTAAGCACATTGATGATTTGAGCAGGAAAGCCAGCTGCAAATAGAATGTTAGTAAAAAAGAAAAGCTTCATGGAAAGACCAAAACCAGAGCAGCTTCGTAACCCTATTAGCCTTAATATTTTTGTATGACTTCCATACTTAGTTTCAGCCAAAGTTGGCTGTACCCAGGCTATTCTTATGGTATGTTAGTTCTACTTCAGTTTTGTAGAGGGTCAGAGGATTGTGAAAATATCAGAGGGTTTATTTGGTTTTCTGAACTAAGCTACCAAGCTTGTCTATATTCCCTTTTTACTTAGCTAATTTTTTTTGACAGCATTATGATGGTATAATGGAATGCCATCTTACCTGTCAGGTACAGGCATTTCTTATGTATTATATGTACTGACTAGTCAATTCAATATGTGCTTTGAACCAATTAATAAATAGTTACTTTTGTTCTAAATATATTGTTTTGATTTCACAGGTGCCTGCATAAATATCACGAACAGCCAGTGCCAAATCCTGCCATATAACTACACCACTATAAGTTCAGTTCTTTCCTTTGTCAAAAGTAGTGAAATGGAAAAGTTCCTGAAGTTCTTCAGTTATCTCAATCGTCTCAGCTGCTATCGACACATCATGCTGTTTGGCTGTAGTCTTGCTCTTCCTGAATGCATCAGTGACGGTGATGACAGGTATTTGGGAATGAAAATCAGCCAGTCACTAGAGCCAGTTGTGGTAAAATACTCTCTGTCTAATCAGACAAGGGAAGATCTAAACTAAGCCTGTGACCTTCTCATTGCAAAGCTCCTATCTGTCAAAGCTGTTCACAGCATTTCTCCCATGATGAGCCAACTGCAATAGAGTTCTCTTAGAAAAAATATTGCCACTGTAGGGAATAAAGTTGTGGCAGTCAGGCTTATTTTCTTAAAAAAGGCTGTCCAAAATTATTATACCTCATATTTCCAATCTGCATATGGAGAAACAGAATTCTTTGTAGCAACATAAATACATTGGATAGTTGTAGTATTGGCGTAAAGTGTGGTGGCTGTAGTTAAATTAAACTTTAATTTTTTTTAGTATTTTCCTTTAGAAAACTTAATATTTTACATAAAATTTCTGATATTGGATCAAGTGGATGTATTCAGAGTGACATAAACTGTTCTGGAAGCTTAAGAAGTATGTCTTGATTTCTGCATTTACATAATTATGCAGCATTAATATCACGTGCACACACTTTTTACTGAGTTTGATTTGAAAAAGGATCAGGGAGTTTAATACTGCAAAAATCAAAATACAACACAAAAAATGAAAAAGTTTTGTGTTTTTTTAAAAATATGTACACAATCTGTATTGTTTGTAGGGGGGAGAGACCTTAGGATTCTTTCTCCTTTTCATTTATCCTTATTTACAATTTTTTCATTGCAAAAATCAGTGGATGAGAATATGACAGTTGAATAAGTGATTCTGTTAACAGAACCAAGAAACCGAAAGCTGTGCAGTTTAGAAGGAATAGGGCGGTTATGAAAAAAGTTCTATGAGATGAGGTAGAATGGTCTAAAATATAGTTGCCAGTGAAAGGTAGAGTCCCACTCTGGGCAATACATGCCTGCTATTTCCATTGCACTGGAGTGATTCCTGGGCTGACTAATTTAGCTCACTAAACTGACAAAAAATTAGCCCAGAAAAAAGTGTATGTTGGATGGATAGGATTAGAGTGGAGGTAAAGCAGGATGGTAACAGTGGGAAAGAAGTGACCTTTAGACTGGCTGAGCTGTTTAGTCCAGGTACACCTGTGTGTTTATTTTGTTAAACTACCAAAAACTATTTTCAACTAACCCTGTTGAATTAACTGCATGATTATTTATTTCCCCTCTGCTCCAGTTGAGTATTACAGTTGTTCCAGTTAAAGAATCTGATAACATACAGCTTTAAGCTGCTTGCTGTCTCTAGAAATCATAGAACAAAATAAGAAAAGCAGGTTCATGTAAATAATTGATGCATTTTACCTTTCAACAAATGAAAAGGCAATTTCTCTAATGCTTCATGTATTGTGCTTTGTTTGGAATTTGACTTCCACAAACCTTTTGAGAGTGAGTGGTGAAGTGCAAAACTCACAAATCAAGTCAATCAAATAGAGCCATGAAAGGATGATTTTTTAACCTTTTCTTCTCCATTTCTTTTCTGAAGACATCTTTCTTCAATGGCTTATGTTATGACAGCTGCCTTGCTAATGTGAGAAGAATAAAGTTAAACTGAAGTTTGGAATATTCTGGGTTTTGCTTTGGTTTTGAGTGGCAACCAAAGTACTTTGAGATTCAAGACTTAGGGTTTTTCTTAGTGTGTAGTGTGTTGTTTTTTTTTTCTACAGCAGCAGCTTTCTCCCATTAATTTTTAATGTCAAAGCTGGAACTGGATTTCCATGGCCTGTTTTATGTTCTGGCAGTTAGAGTGCCTCCTTCTATTCTTATTTTAAAATCTTTTTAATGGAAACTTTTCTGACCCCTGCAGGCTGATTTGGAAGAAACTCCAATGTGAGATTGTAAATGATGCAGGATGGTGTTAGACTCTGACTTTAAATAATCATGTGTTTGCATAATGTGTCATGGGTGACACTGAAAGTGTAGGCTGAGTAACAACCACAGGAGGAACCATGATGATGGATTTACAGAGTGCTTGTTTGTTAAATCTAGCTTGCTAAACTTAGGTTGTCCTGGTTTATCTTCTATTTTCTTCCTCAAATATAATATTTTTTCTGTAGGCAACTGAGTGGCTTTTGTGATTACTTTTTCTTGTAGCACCCAATTATTTTAGGCAAAACAGATGTATTTCAAAGTCAAGGATAATGATTTTAAGAAGCATCATATCTGCATAAAGTAGTTGTTTAACACCTTCGCTTCCCCTTTGCCCCAGTCCTTCTCTGATAGTAAATGGGGATATGTCCATATGCTGTAGCCTTGTTTTGGGACTGTGGTTGTTTTTTAACATGAATTATCACAAAACATACACTAGTATGGAGCGCAATTGTTACTGTCATTGTCACTAGTTCCTCCAGTCAATTACAGCTGTTTAATTCTAGTTGCCAGTGCATCTCTGATAAAAGCATTATGAAGCTTCTTCCTCCCTGGGTGAATAATGAGTTCTTTCCAGTAACATTTCAAAATCAGACTCAAAAAACCTGTCTTAACACAGTCCAGCAACACTGCTAAGAGAACATGACGCAGTTGTAAGAAGTAACACCAGTGACACAGGAACATCTCAAACTAGTCAATGTGTTTAACTAGTGACTTCTAAAATACTCAAGTCAGTTAATTTTTTAGGTAGTATCAGTCTGTAAGCTCTACCACCAAATGCAGCACTGGTACTCAATTTATTATAAAAAAGATCTGTCCTCAGAACTGTTGGTTTATGGTTTAAGCTAGTGAATTCTACTTTGCCATTGGGAGACACTAGGGAGTGGGCCAAAGCTCAGTTACTGTAAAGGAAAAGCTTTCTTTGATTTTCAGGCTCTTTCTTATGAAGGAGTTTGTCACGTCAGTGCCTCTATGTAACTGATAGTTTTGTTGTGCTATAGTGTCTATGCTACACACAACAACAGTAGCCAGGTAAAGACTTGTAGAAAGCCAAAGAAGTCAGAATAGGGCTATGTGGTATATGTGGCTATGGGAAATTAACTAGTGAAAATTAGGTTAGTAGGAAAAAGGTAAGAAGCTGTGAATAGTTTGTATGAAATCTATATGCAGTCAGATAGCCTTTTGAATAGTTGTTCTGTTATGACTCACAGTAGCAAAGTCAATTTTGTGATTTTCTTTTTTTTCTAGTTTACTGCTCTTATCTGTTTTCTGTAATTTATAAAAAGGAAGAAAATAAAATGTCTCATTTTCATTATGGACATAAACTAGAATGAAATATTAAGTCCAAAAAACAAATCCAGAAATGTGTGGGGTATGTAGTGTCTTTTATGATAAGCCAACAACAGTTTAAAACAAATTTGGGGTGAAATACAAAGAAGGAGTGGAAGAAAATTTCTTTCAAGTCCTGTTAGAATATGGAAAAGACTCAAACTTCATGGAGTAGGGGGATCTGTCTGTCACGTTTTGCATAACCCATGAATGAGATCAGTGATGTGGCTAATTCCCTTTTCCTGCTTTTGTGAACTGCACTCTAAGCTTATCCATGTTCTTTGTTTCTCCTGCTGATGGTGAAATGAATTTTTATTTGATTTTGTTTTATCACAGTGCACATTTAGGCTTTTAAAAATAACAAGATGTTACTTACAAGTATTTCTTTAGAGTTAATTGAGGCTTTTGAAGGGTTCAGGAGAAAAAAGTTGACTGAATCACACAGATTTTATTTACATAACTATCAAGAATGTTTATTTTAAGACTTTGAACAGGAAAGTATCAGCATACATTTAAGTCCGTAATGGGTTTAATTGTGTATGAATGATGTGTGAATCTTTATGAGTTTGGCTAGGCAATCCTCCACTGGCATGTTTCAGTCTTTTTTAAATGTACCTAATTTTGGCAGGTAAATATGCCAAGACAAAACAGCAGGTGCTTGAAACTCTGGGTAAGCAGTCTGATAGGTAGTCTGTGACAAAGCTGCTACACTATGTGTTTATAATGTGCCTGTGCAGAGATGTCAAATTATTGTTGGACAAACAACTTTGGCATTCTGCAGGTTTTCAGAAATGTTTAAATTTTACACGCTTGGGAAGTTACAGTTTCAGAGTCCTCTTTGAAGTAACTACTGAGAAACCCTCCTGGGAATAGGATTGTGATGGGGATTCTAAATGTATCTGGGATGGTTTCATTAGAATTGGCACTACTTTATTTTAAAAGTTAAGCTACAGCATTGGTGACATTCACTTACCTAACCTCAGAAAGAGGGTGGAATGATTTTCATCTACCCTCATTGCCTTGTCTTCTTATGTTCTTCTAATTACTCCGTTCAGTGTATTTCCTGCCATGACCCAAGCACATGGGGTGAAGGCTGCTTTCAAATGCTTATAAAGTGGCTACCAGTTGTTTTCTGAATTTGCAGCCAGACTTTTCATGCTATGTGGGAGTTGCTTCATCTTTTAATACACTTTCTTTTTGATGGTGCCTCTTTAGACGAAGCAAGTTAACACAATACAAAGAGGCTATTTTATGTGGAGTTTTGGCAATGGTGGTCTATCAAGGAGACCCATCTATTCTATTCTGTTCATCAGCCTTGAAACAGAAGATTATAAATGTCAACTTTTTAGTCATGGATAAAGCAGAGGTGATGTTCACTGGATGAAGTGTTTTATCTAGAATATTTGAAATAATGTGTTTTGTTTTAAATGTTGCCATATCTTGGCTTTGAGCTCTTAAGAATCCAATAGACTGATTACATTCAAGAAAACACAGTCGTAGAATCTGTTTTTAGTTTTTAAATCTAGTTGTGGTTTGTGTAAGCACAATTATGGCTTAAACCACACAACCTTGGAGATCCAGCTAATGGAAAACACATATAGTTAAATCCTGTCAACAGTGAATGCAGAAATTAGAGAGGAAGAGAGTGTGATAAAGTTGTGAATGTTTACCCACAAAAAAAAGTGTGCTCTGCCACTGTTACTAATTTTTTTTTTTGGTCTTTTATTCTTGATTTTATGCATTCTGCTAAGGAAATCGATTAAATTGTTACTGTTTAGCAAAAAACCTGAGGAAAAACTCCAGGTGTGTATTGCTTGAGAAAGCCCTGACCAGCGGAACAAATGAATATGTTTTTCTTTCATGGTGTCCGTTGTACCAGTCAATATGCCTTCCAATAGCTGTAATTTCACCAATAGTTATAATAATAGTAATTACATGGTCTAATTCTTTGAGAAGTAAAATGTTGAGGATAAAGTTGTTAATGGCTGATAGTTAACACACCATGAGAAAGAAAGTGTTTCCTGCAGAATGTGATTACTCAGTTTCAGCCTACCCTCAAACTGATAATACACTAACTCAAGGTGAAATAGAACTGACTTAGAGCAACAAGAAAGAGAATGGTTGGCAGGTGTAATGCTGAGGATAGAGTTTCAAAGTAGTGAAAATGCCTACTTAAGGTATCTGTAAAATACATTAAACAGATCCTGTGCACTTTTGGAAAGTATTTGTGAACAATAACAGATGTCATATGCAAGGTTGGGATTGAAACCACATTTCAGCAAATGTGCGGAACATACCTGAATTTTCTTGTAAATAAAAGCACAGTTAATCAGTTCAGAGGTAGATCAAACAAAACTGAGTAAGTAATAAATGGATACATATGAGCAAAGGAAATCTACAGTGTCCACATTCAGAAAGTGATGAGTATTTTTGCATGGAGAAAAGAATTAGAAGAAAACAAATACTCAGGCTCCTGCTATGAGGACAGATAATTGTTCAAGAAACAAAATTTTATTTCTGCTGTTCTTCATAAGATACAAACAAGACACTGAGTTAAGGACCGACTGGTTTACATCTGACTTAAAATACAGGAATGCTCATGTATTTCTAGAAGATTGGCATTGATGAAAAAAGTGCTAACAAGAAGATAACATGTTATACAGTCCCTCAAAACTCAGACCTTGAAGTCAACATGTCATACTCATAACCTTAGGAGTCATTACCACTTAGCCCCAAGCTGAGACAATAATAAGGTGACAAAGTTTGTTTTTGCAAAGAGTGCTAGGAAAAGCATAGGTAATAATGTAACATAGACCAAGATACCTATATTTAAAGTTGATTAACATTTTTTCTTAGAGTATAATTTCTTCAGGTGTGTGTGATTTTTTTGAGGGGAAGCACCATGTCATTTTTTTTGCTTAGTATCTGTCTTGGGGGACGGAGGTGTAGGGGCGCCAGACAAAAACAGGAAATAAAAATTGGTTGCTTATGAAAAAGTGTTCCTGTAATCACTGAAAGTTCGTAGTATCTCCCAGTATTTGATCAATGGAACTTGTCATTTGTCAAGGAGGTTGCTTTAAGAAGTGATAAACTCTGTCATGACTGTTGAAATCTAGGAAGATAAGGGAAGTAGAAGAGAAAATGTGTTTACTTCACAGATTCATGGAGTTGTCAGAGTTGGAAGGGACCTCTAGAGATCATCTTGTCCAACTCCCCTGCTAAAGCTGAATCCCCTAGAGTACATTTCTTGGGTCTGCATCCAGGCAGGTCTTGAACATCGCCAGAGAAGGGGAGTCCACTACCCCCCTGGGCAGCCTGTTCCAGTGCTCTGTCATCCTCATAGTAAAGAAGTTTTTTCACATATTTAAATGGAACTTCCTATGTTCCAGCCTGTGCCCATTGCCCCTCGTCCTGTCACTGGGAACTACTGAAAAGAGTCTGGCTCCATCCTCTTTGCACCCACCCTTTAGATACTTATAGGCATTAGTAAGGTGTCCCATCAGCCTTCTCTTCTCTAGGATAACTTCTGTTAGGGGAACTTCTGTTTATAAAGTTTATGTACCTATGGATTACAGAAGTTTATCCCCAAAGTTTGGTTTGCATATCTGACAAGTCATAGTCTTTGAAAGCTTCTATATCAATGTCATGGCTCAGCTAGTGTGGGTGGGTCTAAGAAACAGGTAGGGGTGACGCTGGAGGTAGGTACAGGTCCTTACATGAAAAGGCCTGCAATTACCCATCTGTTGGCAAACTTGTTTACAGTGATGTGCCAGTAGAGGGCAGATGCAGCGTAAGGGAAGGACAAACCACGGACAAAATCTAGGAAAAGCAGGACAGAGAAATTAGATACTCTAGGGAATGTTTGTTTGTTTTTTTCCTCAATTCAGAGAGCTGTCCTTTTCCTGCTCACAAATTGAGGCTATGTGCAATTCCTGGTATGTTCAGTCTGTGAAGAAGTCAATGTACAGAAGGAAGGGATTGCTTGTGAAGTGTCTTAAAAAATTAAAAGCTAGATAAAGTGTGTCCATTTAACCTTCAGATGGGGCTGAATTGTAGCAGTTGCACTATCACCCAGTGTCCCCTTCCCAGCCAGACAGGAGAGCAGGAAAAGAAGAACCTTATAGATGAAAATTAAAACAAATTTAATGAAATTACAAAACCAATGCAAATGCCAAGATAAAGTATGCAAGTTTACACTCTGCCTAGTCCTTAGGAGCAGCAGGAGGAGACCCAGACAAAGTAGGCCCAGGAAGGGGATCTCCCCCTTCTCAGCAAACTTCCTCCTTTCATAAAGAGTGTGACATAAATGATGTGTGACACACCTGTCAGTCAGCTTGGGTCAGCTACCCTGACGTAAAGTCCCAACTGATTTGGGGCTACTAATGGCCTGCCCTCCATGGCTGGCCTATGATTTGGTTCATATGAAACCAGGATAAAAATTAATATAGAGCTATAGGCAATGGCACCCTGCCTTGGCCAGAATGGTGTCTGTGGTCCAGTGGGTATGAAGCCAACAGTATCAGGCAGCATCAAACTCATAGGTGACATTTCACCCTCTCCACTGATTTAATGTACTGACCATGAAAACTTCAAAATCACAAAAGACTCTTCTTTCAAAATGTTTGTATTGGGAGGAGTTATGTGTAGGCCAGAGTTAAAAGGTTATCAAGCAGAGAAACATTTTTGAGAATGGTTTGGGCATGGGAGTGTCCCTTTGGAAACATATTTCACAGTGCTGCTCAGGGGAGTTAAGGGAAGAGGCGGAAAGGAAAATCAGGAAGACTGGTTATTTCATAAATGCATGATTTACTGATTGATTGCCTCCAGCTCTGATTTGCTGTGTGTATTACCTATTATAAGTTGTTTCTGGTTTCTAAGTTGGTATGTTAACTAGGGATCACAGGTTTTCCTCCTGCATAAACAATATATTGATACTTATAAATAGATAAAAATCATTCAAATAATTGAAGTAATTTTTTACAATAAATAATAAAATGAGCATGGCTTTTTAATGTTTGTTTGGTAATTTAATGTATCACAGAAACTCACAGAGTGGCTGGGGTTGCAAGGTAGCTCTGAAGATCATCTAGTCTGACCCAATCTGTTAGACAAACACACTTTATTTTTTTTTTTTCATTAGATTTATTTCACTCAGTAAATTGCAACAATGGTAGGTCATGAGCTTTCAGTAAAACCTTGTATTTTCACAAACATCACTGGAGTATCAACACTGATAGTTCCCTGTCAGACTTGTGCACCTGAGCTCAAAACCAGAAAGGTATAGGTGAGGTAACAACTTATATTATGATAGCAAACCTCCTCTAGGAGATATGACTACATTGTCTTGTGCAGAAGTTAATGAACAAAAGGGTTTTGGATTGAACAGTGGTTAAAAGATTCTCCAAGAATTCATATGCTTTTCAGCTCATGTTTTGCTTTTTCTAGTCCCCTTTTGCAGCTTATTAACAAATAACCTCTAAATCATCTGCAGTTAACAATTAGTGAGAGTTCAGGTAGTGAGACATACTAACCTTTCATAAGTTTATCTCTCCTGGGAGGAGTCATTGTCACCCTGCTGAAGGCTGTGGCGGTGAGCGTTACAACCTGAGCAGGACAGACAAGTTAGAATCACAGGATTCTGGTTCACCCCCTTGCTCAGATCAGAGATGACTTTAAAGGTG
The DNA here is from genome assembly GCF_020740795.1 of Apus apus. Lineage (NCBI taxonomy): Eukaryota > Metazoa > Chordata > Aves > Apodiformes > Apodidae > Apus > Apus apus. The sequence continues at coordinate 88,595,992 of NC_067285.1, forward strand.
GATGAAACTGCTCAAGGCCATTTCCACTTTAGTGTTGAATACCTCTAAGGATGGAGGTTCCACAACCTCTCTGAAGAACATGTTCCAGACTACTGTTTCAAGGTAGATTTTAAGTTGATATAATTTGGAAGTGCTGATGAAATAATCAGTCTTATTCTAATTCCCTGCTCTTTTTTTCTACAGCTCAGCAGTGCCCTTTCCATGTCCTGGCAGGAGTATTTGTTCAGCTCCATTACGTATTGGATCAGGAAACTGATCTGAATTAAATTGGGAATGACTGATCTGATTCATTTTGTAACAGGATGAAGTGTCATGCTGGCACAAAGAGGGAGGGAAGAGAGGTGGGAAAAGGTTCAGAAGCCAGGCTGAGAAGGGGTAGGACAGCTTCTTGCTTTCAGTGATATCTGCTCCTGCCAGCTTTGAATTGTTTATGAAATAACTTTAATGTGAGGAAGGAGCATGATAATGAATTAACAATTAAATTCTACACAGCAGAGAGGAGTCCAGAGTATACATGACTGACAGGCATGTCTGTGATTCTTTAGGATTCCTGATAAGATGCAGCTCTAGAACTTTTAACTTAGCCTGATTCTAGATGTCTTACTTTCAACAGTGCTCTGAAGTGTACAGGGAAGCATGAGTTCTAGAAAGCTATGTGAAATTCAGTGTACCTATCAAAGTGATCTGTGGAAATGGGAGGCTGTCCTTTAGCACAGTGTTGTTCTGGATCTCTTCTTTATCCTGGTCATACAATAGAGCAGCTGTGCAGTGTATGATTTACTTACTGCTATTTCAGAATTTCTGTAGCAATGCTGTGGTTGAAATACCTTTGTGTGATTCAGAGGACTTCCATTTCACTGTGACAGCTTGTCTTTGTCAAAAGTGAATTTGGTTTGCCAGCATCAAAATATCTTGTAACCTGGATTCCCAGGTGTATTAGGAACTTCTCTTTTGCAAGAAACATTTCTTGAGAATACACTAAATCACAGTGTGTTCAGCATTAGCATGATAAGTATCAAGTGAGAGTTTTCAGAAATTTAGCTTAATTTAGAAGAAGTTTTGAGAGGTGGTACAAGATTGTTAAAATAACTCATAATTGCAGTGATATTCTTAATAATATTTATTTAAGCTGATTTCTGGCTGAATCATCCCTCTAATTAATTAATTTACTACTCTCTTCCATTTTCACTGTCAAGCTTGACTCAAACGATGGGACCGGTAAGAGAAATCTGGAAGGGCTGGCTGCTTTAGTCAGAACAGATCTTTTTAGCCGACTATGGTTGTCATACAAAAACATTAACTGATTTTCCTATCTGTTCTGTGGTAGTAATTTTCAATGATATATGGCAAAATTGATGAAGTGCTTTGCTTACTGTGGTAGAGCAGAGAAAGTGCTTTTTCTGTACAGGGTGTACATTTGGACTGTTGTGGTATTGTAAGCTCAGCTGTAACCTGTGGTCCTGTCATATCCAGAAAGCGAAGGACCAGAGTGTATTTCTGAATTTGTTTGTTGCTGAATCCACATTAAAATGACTACTTATTTTGGTAAAAAGATTTTATCTGCATTTTATATTTATAATTATTCCACTGACTGAAATTTCTAACATGCATGGATATCAACTGAGTTTGGTCACTTTGTCCAAAGACTGTTGCTAGGCCTGAAAGGGGTGTTATATTTAACAGCAGCTGATGTGAAATTCAACAGCAGCTGCTGCCTCCTTTATTCATTTCTGGGTGGATAGGAGGGGTTTGTTGAATCCCAATGGTATTTTTTTATTTATTCTGAGATCCACTTTCACAGGAATCAGGAATTTGTATTTTCTTCCTCTGTCTGAACAGAATTCTGAGTGAGCTCTTTGTTAAGTAGGTACTCTTGGATATCAGTCATCTGTTCTAAGACTTTGCAAGTGTAACTCTTCAGCTGTCTCTTTTCTGTAGCCACCAGGTATGGCAACTGTTTATGTAATTTTTAGAGGAAATAATAGCATCTGGGTGGTCCCACAGAACAGATTCCAGTCCATTTTTTTCATCTTATTTGAGACTTTTGTGTTCTCAAAGTCCATAAACAGATTGCATGTTCTTTCATGCTGCAGGCAATCCATTCAGTATCTCCATCTTTTTCATTCTCATTGTGCAAACCAGGCTTTTTTCAAACTCTTGGAAAAGGCATTCCTGTCATGATTCATCTGTGCTAGTCGACCTGGTGACAGCAGATAAAATATTCATGAGTGTATGAGTGAGAACTGGCTTTCTTCACTAGATTTTAGTCTTCATACTCAGTGGGTAGACAAGTGGGCATCTTCCAGCAGTTCTGCCAATTAATACTAAGCCTTAATCTCATGTAAAAAGCTGGAGCTGTTCTTCATCTCCCGCCCTGGAGGAACTGAGCTGCTCCTGCTTTTTGTAGAATAATCTCTAGGGCTTTTTTCTCCTTTAAGACGTTAGATGTTTCTCAGATTGTGGGTCCTGTATAGTCCTTTTACAGGTTAATGATGCATCTTTGTACTTTCACACAGGAGCCTGCTTCAATGAAACAGTACATACATTTGAGCTAAACACAAAGTGGGAAGTCAGGTACATATGTGCAGCTAGTTCTGCATTCAGTACTACAAAGCATTGCATTGAATTAAGGCGCCTCCCCTAAATGTTGCAATATGGATTCAATATAATTTTGTCAGGTGAAATAACCACAAAAATCTAAAATAATCTTGCTTTCTTTTCAGATTTCATGACTATGTAAGGAAGTAAATTTCAGATTTAAACCCATCTCTGGAGACAAAATAGAAAACACAATCTTTCCAAATAGCTTGCAAGATAAAGATTAAAACTAAATAATGAAAAATAAAAATACATTACTTTCTTGAGAATGTAAAATTGAAACCTTAAACAGCCCATTTATTTAGGAATCCACAAATCAGAAAGCAACACTTACCTCATATAGCTCTATTTGGCGGCTCTGAATGTGCTGCTCTGTGTGTTGGACTGCGGTGAGAGGGTACAGAGTAAACTGTAACTGTAGAAGATTAATTCTGTGTCATTTATATTCTGTGGAAGTCTTTATTGTTAGAAAATCCGAAAAAGTATGAGTGACAATTAGAACTAACAATGGCTGGTGTGTCAGCTTGTCTCTACAACTTGTTTGATTAGAGGACTGTAGAAACACAAAGCATAATCTCAGTTTTCTTCTTCCCATAATTTTTACATGTTTCCTGGGTTTTTGTGTTTGTTCTCCCCCAGCAGTCTCTCACAATTGTATTGCCCATTCCTTTTTTCTGCCTCAGACATTAGATCTATCATAATTCTTAGCTTTTGTGCTTATGAACGATACAGTGGATTATCCTGCAGTGCTCAATAGCAAGGCTATAGTATGATTAATATTTCTTCAGGTAGTCATGGCAGTTTAAACTTTTCCTTAAACAATTTTGGCTGAAAAAATATCAGTGGAGTGGCCAATGTCACTCTAGTCTTCAAAAAGGGCAAGAAAGAGTATCTAGGTAACTGTAGACTGGTCAGCCTCACTTCCATCCCTAGAAAGGTGATGGAACAGCTTGTTCTGAGCACTATCAAAGCACATTGAGGAAAAGAGGGTCATCACAAATAACTGGTGATAGAACAAGAGGAAATGGCCTCAAGCTGTGCCAGGGGAGGTTTAGAATAGACACTAGGAAGAACTTTTTCACTGAAAGAGTTGTCAGACATTGGAACATGGTGCCCAGGGAGGTGGCTGAGTCAGCATCCCTGGATGTGTTTAAAAGTCTTCTAGATGTGGCGCCTGGGGACATGGCTTAGTGCTGGGCTTGGTAGAGTAGGGTCAACGTCTGGACTTGTTGATCTTGAAGGTCTTTTCCAACCTAAGTGATTCTGTGATCAGGACTAGTCATCATGGATTCACCAGGGGAAGTCATACTTGAACAATCTGATGGCCTTCTGTGATGGCACAGCTAGATGAGAGGTGGTCAGTGGATGTGGTCACATGATGTTACTTTTCAGCTGAATTGATTATTTGACCTGGCTTACTATACAGCCAACCAGTAGCTGATACTGCAAAACTGAAAGCAGCACAGAAAAAGATACAGACATTTGGGAACAAGAGCTGCGTATTCTGCAGCTGCTTCCAGAAAAGATGTAACAAGAGACATGCCCTCTGTAGCTTTTGAGTTTTAGAGACAGAACTTTGAGGTGCCTTGAATAATTGTTTATTAGAAAATCTGTTAAATTTTGCAGCAAGAGGAAGATAGTTGCCTTAAGGATCTTCTCTCTCCTTAATGCTTCTCGTAGCATACTTTGATAATTTGTCAAAACAACCACTTAAGTGACTTACAGAGTCTACTGATGAGCCCCGTGCATGGTAATGTGATTGCAAAGAAGTGAAGTCAGTGTTACAGCAGGAGTAATTTCTGAAAATAAATTGTCTAAAAATGTAAAACGTCTTTAAGTGAGTGACAAGGACTAGGTCCTTGTATGATTATAATCAGGCAATTTGAATATCAGTTTAAGTGAACTCTTAAGTGATTAAAATGAAGAGGAAGACAGATCATCTGCTCTCAGGCAGTGTGTAGCCTGTTTGGAAGTGTAACATCAGTTAACATAATAGTTTCAGAGCACATATTGTATATATCTGCTTCAATGAATATTTGATATAAAAGTCTTGATAAACAGCTTTTCTGAAGATACCTTATGCAAACAAAGCCCCTTTATTTATACTTTTTATCCTTACTATACTTTTTAACAAACCATAAAGAACATTTTTATTTCTTTTGGTGCCATACAATTCTTAATGTTGATAATTGTATACAGCTGAAATAACTGAAGTATGAACTTCCAAGTGTCAGGAAACCAAACACAGAGTTAAAAATATGTCACATACCTGTTCTTCCATCAAACTCCATCTTCAGAAAGCGTTTTTTCCATGAAAATCCTGACAATAGTATGATATAACCCACTTCTGTGCCTGCCACCAGTGCTGAATAAATTATGGTAAGATTGCCCTAGAACTGCCAGTTTATTTTTTTAAATGACTGGTCTCTAAGTAGCTGTTAATAAGACTAATCATGATGGAGACTTTTAATCATATTTTCATCCTTCAGTAGATCAAGTGATATGTCCATATTAAACTTGTTTGTTATCCAGAAATATTTGATTTATGGAGCACATGTGACTGAAGATTGAAACTGGGCCAAATACTGCAGTGATTGTGGGATAATCCTATGTTTTCTGGTTTGTCAGAGCTTCTCTGGAGACTGCAAATTCTGCTTGGCTTATTTAATCACTATGCAGTTGTCTTTTAGAAGCCTAGTATTTTCTGAATTATTAACGTGCTGTGAATGTATCTGTGGTGGGTTGACCCTGGCTGGATGCCAGGTGTCCACCAAAAGTGCTCTATCACTTCCCTCAGCTGGATAGGGAGACAAAATATAACTAAAAGCTCGTGGGTCGAGATAACGGCAGGAGGCATCATTCACCAAATACTGTCACAGGCAAAATAGACTTGGCTTGGGGAAATTAGTTTAATTTATTACCAATGAAATCAGAGACCAGGGTATGATAATGAGAAAATAAAAGCTACATCTTAAGATACCTTCTGCCACCCCTCCCTTCTTCCCGAACTTCACTTTTTTCCTGAATTCTTTACCTCCTCCCCCAGCAGTGCAGGGGCACGGGCAATGGAGTCAGTTTATCACATTGCCTCTGTCACTCCCTCCTTAGGGGGAGGTCTCCTCACACTCTTCCCTGCTCCAGCATGGGGTCCCTCCCATGGGTGACAGTCCTCCATGAAGTTCTTCAACTTCCCATGAGTCCTTCCCATGGCCTGCAGTTCTTTATATCAAATAGATTATGTAAAAAAAACAGAAGATTGTTTTAGAATGTCTTTGTCTGAAGAGCCATTACAGGTCAGATAGTAAGCTTGTAATTTGCCAGTATGATGTGCAGAGCTAGTACGTAGCAGCTCTTCCTTTCATCAGAAGAGAACGTTTGTTCTTGATTTTGTACACCGCCAAATATGTGCTTTATGGGGCTGAAATTTTCTGCTTTTCAACTCATTCCAAGCTGGTGGTGAAAAGTAGTATTTTAGAATATACCTGCTTCTTTCCAGGAAACAAGTACACTGCCAGCTAGAAAGCTGCAAGGGACAGTTTTAGAGGTAAAGTTCTTTGGCTTGTTTCTGAGAGAAGTTCAATACTGCAGCATGTGAAGTACGGTATGTAAAAGTCCTTAGACTTACCTGGAGAATATATCTCTAAACATACCTGTTTCGAAACAGAGGTTCCAACTAGAGCTTGTAATGAACTTGGTAGCAACACTTAGCAGCACACTCCTTTTTTTAGATACTAAGCAGAGAAGGGCAACCATACTGACTTGGGAATACTTACGCAAGTTAATATTTTCTTTATGCAGTTTCTTCATATTGCCACTGACAGTCAGGCAGCTCTGGCAGCTTTTTGTTCCTTGCTTGAAGGGTTTACTGCTGTATCACACCATTGCTAACATGACTGTGCTTTATTACTGTAAAATAAAACATTAAGTAAGGGAACTGTTGGGTACTGTGGACTTTTTCAGTTCAGGCCACTTACTTGTGCCTGAACATGAAGTTCTAGCCACTGTTTTGGGGTGGGCAGGTACAACCACAAGTCAGACACAAAAAGAAAGATTATATTATCTAAGTGGTGTACTAGGAAGAGGACCTTTTCTATAGTGTTAGGGTTAAAAATGAAGGAAAATTGCATTTGCTAAGCCCCAAAAGATAAATAGCTAAAACAGTAAATAATTTCATTTTAATGAAACCATTCATTGTTATGATATTCCTCATCTCTTCAGTGGAGCAGAAGTACATTGATTATATATTCAGGACTTTAGCTAGTTATGTCTTGAAAGCATGCAAGGATGAAGACCACACAGTCTCTGTGGAGGTTTCACTCACTGATTAATTTCATCGAATCATAGAATATGCTGAATTGGAAGAGACCCATCGAGTCCAACTCCAGTCCCTGTGTAGGACACCCCAAGAATCACACTTTCATGCTGTAAAAGTTCTTTGTATTTTGTATGAACACCTCTTGTCTCAGCTTATGTCAGTTGTAGCCCATCCTCCCGCCATAAACCACTGTGAATAGCCAGACTCCAAAAACAACAAATGGTGTCCATATTTTAATTATACCTGAGAAAACTCGAACTGTTTAAATATGAGTGAAAACTTTCCTGTGTAGAACATGTATGTAGCTGCTGCTTTTTGTTGTTGACTCAGAAGTTATGAATGTACATTAGCTTCACAGTCTTCTACTGTTAATTTTTTTGGTAATATTTTAATAACTGCTGAAAGCACTACAATTAATTTGAGGAGGGAATCCATGCATTGAGAAAATGTAGTGATGGGTCACTAGGTACTTTTATGTGAGATCTTTTTTACCATTTATCTGTCTTCTTTTTGTTACCTCATTCAGAAGGTTGACATTGTCTTCTGGCAAACACCACTCATATGTCTTGTCTTCTCTACTGTATGTTCAGACCTTTCTTCTTCCTAATTTTTGATGACTATGACACACTGTCTAACTCTGGAGGTTATGGAAGGCTATGATGCTGTCAACTTAGAGTTTCGATACTTGTTTACTGTGAACAAATTGCTGTTAGTAGATGCCATGTGCAAGTAGATGCACATCTAGACACTCTAGATGTGCAAGTGCTTCCAGCAAGCAGACAGGGTCTTTTTGACTTACCAGTCATTTGGATGACAAAAGTGTTTGTACAGGCAGTGGTGCCTCTTTTGGGCTGTGTTATTTGCTTGTGTGTGTGTATTTTCACATGCAGTTGCACCTGCTTACTGAGAGGCTTTCCTCAAGTGATAGCTTATTGTATTCTGTTTGACAGCTCTGTCAGGTTATGAAGTGCTCCTACCCATGGTGCAGATCCTTGCTGCGAAAAGCATTGAACAGTTCTTCTTTATAGCTAGGACTAATGTTGGCTGTGCTAGAGCTTTTACTCTGCTCTGCCAAAATGGTCTTCAGATAAAAGGTTAGTGGAAGCTGGCAGTAAAACAGAGAACTCTATGTATGGGCATTCAGTTATTCCTTCCCATGTGCGTTACACTGCAGTAGTTAGTTTTTTGAGTTTTAGTCAGTAATTTTAGGTATATAAAATATCAAGTAAGTACAGATGGACTGTCCTTGTTTGAGCCAGGATGAAGCCGATTTTCCTTTTACTGATTCTTTTTTTTCCTTCAGTAAGCTTTCTTTTAACTAGTAGCAGAGTGTTCCAGCTAAGACTGATAAGAGTGGAATGTTTTTGTAACTGCTGGGGCTCCAAGGTGCACCTTCACTCTGCCGGCGCAGACACTACAGGGAGATCAATGACCCCCCCATAGGAGGCTGAGTTAGACAGCAAAACTGGCCAGAGATATTCCATTCCATATATCTACGTAAGGTCAGAGATCACAGAAGACAACTTCCTTCCTGCTTCTTCTTCCCTTCTCTTCCATCCATGGCTGGTGTCCAGGGAGGACTCCATCCATCCATCACTGCCAACCCCCAGGCTCAAGCTCTCCTGACCCTCATCACTCTGTGCTTTCTCCAGCAGCAGGTCCTGGATTTTTTGGGACTGTTCCCAGCTCAGGAGATGCTGTGGGAGTTGCTGGGGGTGGAGGGAGGTGAGAGGCTTTTGCACATATCTGAACATATTTGTATATGATTGTATATATTTTCTTTTATCATTAGTGTTTAATTAAAGCTGTGTAGGTTAGTTTTCAATCCAGCCAAGTCTCTCTCTTTTTCTCTCTCTCCTTCCCTACCTGGGTGGGAGGGGGAGGGGATCGAGAGCAGTGTCAAATGGTGACGTGGACTGATGGTCAACACTTTACTGTGTACTACACTTAAAGTTAGCATGGGGTACAAAGATTATAATGTAAGCTTATTATGCATATCTTAAATATTACATGCATGCAAAAAATGTCACTTATTAACCCATTGATATCTTGTGTCAAGTAGGGGATCTCTCAGCCTCAGTGGGCAACCTTGAGAGGTGTCATTACTCAATGCCACACACTGCCACACAGCCAGCTGCTGTGAAGGGGGAGCTCAACAGGCTCTGATGGCTGCAGATATTTAAAGTGGTTGATTTGTAGTCAGATTTTCTGCTGTGTTAATGCAGTTTCAGCCACTTCTCAGCACAGTCTCCAGCCAAACTGTTTCTTGGGGTTTGGTGCTGAGTTCTCACTGACAGCCTCAGACAACAGTATTAACTTCATCTAGGCCTACTTGCTGAGCACCTGCCTGGACCAAAGTTCAGTTAGTTCAAACAGGAGGAGTGTATTTATCACACTGTTCTGAGCTTGATTTGGGTTCAAATTTAGCCTGAAAGGCAGAGCTGGTGTCACTTTCAATGAGTAACAAAGATTTGACACCTTTTTAAAGAGTGTTTATTATTACTTTTTCCTTTTTAAGAAAAGTTTTCACAATCTACTAGAGTAATAATCCTTTGTATTTTTGTTCTCTGTCTCTTTTTTTCCAGTCAAGGTATCTTGCCCTGCCGGACATTTTGTGAGGCAGCAAAAGAAGGCTGTGAACCAGTCCTGGGTATGGTAAATGCTTCTTGGCCAGAATTCCTGAAGTGCTCTCAATTCCAAAACAAACCTGAAAATGACACCACTAGAAGATCATGCTTCTCACCACACCAAGAAAAAGGAAAGCAGTGTATGTCTCCATTCTTAAGTGTTACACTATGTTCTTGAGTTCCTGTTTAATAATATATTTTTATTGTGTAGGAAAAGCTCTAGGATGAAATTATTATTTCTTGTTCTGTTAACATTTGTGTTCCTTCATATTACTATTATAAAGTAATTATGTCAATTATATATTGTTATAGTTCTTCTGTGCTTTAATCATTTAGGCTGAATTTTTTTCCGACATACTGATTTGAGGCTTTTTTGTTTTGCATCGGAAATGATGAGCTGTTTCAAGGAAAGAAGGTAGGAGAAAGGTAATATGCCCTTTGAAGACATTCTGCTGACTTTTTCTTTGCTGAGGTCTAGTAAATACAGGATTGTTATTTGGAGCAACAGTCTGCTACACAGGCTAAAGTTCAAGTGCATCTCCTTTTGTGGGCTGTAAAAATGAGCCTGGAACTGATATACTTTGCTGTTGATATGCATCATCCCATGAGCCTAAGTGACAGCGGCTTGTATGGTCCATCTGTGGGTTCTAGCTTCATTGATGACTTCTTGGTAACACTAAACAAGAAGAAGTTGTATGATGAAAATTGCTATTCAGTTCTATTTAAAAAACCTAAGAAGTTATACACTCAGAACTACCTTAAGAGAGGTTATACAGTGTATCTCTGAATGTTAGTTAATGCAACAGTGAAGATTGTGTATCCTGGGTTATCTCCTTGTGCTTTCTGAAAATGCATAATGATGTAGCCTTCAATGGTTGGATAAAATCTTTTTACCAGTTGGAGTCTCTCCTTCTGTTAGAACATGTTTTGAGTGGTCATGAAGTAAAGGAGGTTGTTGTCCATACCTACTTTCACCTGTAGGAACATTTGTGATGGCTGAGGAAGCAAAATATATAATGGAGGACTGTGTCTAGTTGAAGGCATTTGAATGCTATCCAGGAATATTGAACAAGATCTACAAGTCTTTTGTAGGTTCCTGATTTTGGGCAAGTTGCTGTAGTGAAAGCCACATAAATACATGCTAAATATGCTGAAAAAATAGGTCTAATGGCTCTCTCCAAAGGGGAGAGAACCATAACCAAGTATTTCTAAAAATGCATTTTTTTTTTCCATGTCTGAAATTCCCTTTGTAAAATTGGAATAAAACCATCCTTTTAGATCACAGGGATGTTGTAACCATATAGGTATTGGTGCCTTTCATATGATAGTGATGAGCATCATAGGAGTTAGGAGTATAATAATTTTGTTGTCATGTCAGGTTCAAATAACAAATAAGATATGAGGCTGTAGTGTAAATGCAGAAGTATGGTAGGGGGGTTGTGCTTTGAACAGTGGGAATAACTAGCAATGAACAATGAGTGACTAGCAGTCATTAATTGTGAGTGTTGGACTGAGTCCAGAAGAGCACTCACAAAGATAATGAGAGAGCTGAAGCACCTCTCCTGTGAGAAGGAGAGTTGGGGTTGTTAAGCCTGGAGAAGAGAAGGATTCTGGTTGGAAGAGAAGGATTTCTGCTTAGAAAACTTAAAAGGGGGGGGAAGTTAAGAGCAGGAAAACAATTGCTGATAACCGAGGTAATCTTCCTCCTTGGCAAAAACATAGAAATTAATTATTGTACATGTCGATAAATGTCCTTCAATGTTCAAAGGCATGAAAGGGCTAAATGCATGTATAATTAGTGAGCTATTTCAAATGTTTGAAGATGCTACCACAGGAGCTCTTAGCCTGTTTTAACCTGGATAAGAGGGATTTAATTGGAACACCACATTGAGAATAATAGTAATAGGAACAGTTCATCTGTAATATTTTAAGGTACTGTAAGAAACAAATATTTGTTGCAAAATCAAGATAATGTGTTGCCCAAGTGAAGAGTGCGCCTGGGAATGTAATAGTAAAGATTATTCATATAAAGCTTTATTACAAACACATTTTTCATCCAAGCATGTGTATCAGTTGACTAGGTCTAAGATTGTCCAATTTCCTGGGAATGATAAAATCATATTTCAGGCTTAGAAAAGCAAGTAAATATGTTGGGGGAAAAAAATAAGAATAAAAAATTAATAATCCCCTGCTGCCAAAAATTAAGAGTAAAATTGAAGATGCTGAGAGATTATGCATGTGTATTCATCGCCATGGTGCAATAGAAAGGACTGCTGTGCTAAGACCACAAATAAAATTGGAAATCTGGAAAATTAATTACACTTGCAGTCAGTGCAAGCTGGAGCTATTTGTCATTTTTGAAAAACACACACTGCGTGCTTAGGCATGTCCAGTGCTCAGGGGTACATCACAGCATCCACTGTGTACCCAGAGGTTCAGCAAATTGTAAAGAATATCCCGTTGGTATACAGAAAGGCTGATCATGAGCAGGAATTATTAAAAATGTTTTAGGCACATTAAAGGCTCCATTTTTAGTCCCAAGGGCAGATTTAACAGGTGTAATAGTCTTTTCATGACAGTTTGTTGAGGTCTTTTAAAATGGGTCATTCACTGATGGCAGTTTTTAAATGGCTTTGTTCTATCTCAAACTGTATAATTTCCATTGAGATTTCTCTTTCAGGTTTTCCTCTTGACCTTGCATTCAATCATGTTCCTCTGAAAGACATCCTGATGTTTTCCAAAAGGGAAATATATTTCAGTCCCTGTAGGAAATCTTGAATATCAGTTCATCAGTGTGAAAATACATTCATAAGGCCCCTGCAGCAACAACTTTATAGTGCTGCAGCTAGTGATTTTTCTTCTCAAAGACCTTAAGAAAACAGATTATTTTTTCCCAGCGTTTTATAGGTATAGACCTAGTGCACAGATTGCCTCAATAGTCTAAGGTGATGCAAAAAGTGTGTAGCAGAGCTGGGAAGAGAACCTTTATCTCTGCACATATAAAAGATTCCCTATTCTATGAGAGCATCTAGCCTTTTCTAGACATTCTTTTGTATGGCATTGCTTCATAGTGCTTTTATAAACAAGCTAATCTTTAACAAATGAGTCAAGTTTATGGTATTTAATAAGATAAGGCATGAAATTCAATTTTACTAGAGAAAGTAATGAGTTTTTCAAAGAAATTATCTGTCTGCTCCTCAACCACAAAATAATGGGGAATTTTTTATATATCATAAAATAAAAAAGAAAGAATTGTTGGGAAAGGGATGATGGAGACTTGTACTGTGAAAGAGAACATTGGCTGTATTTTCAGGTGGGATTTTCCTAAAAATGAGGTAGTATTATTTCAATCAGATTTAAGAGCAGTTATCATGAGATAGTTAGTACTTTGCAACTCTGAAAATCATATGTGTTTTCTAGGGAGGAATAACATCAGACACCAGTACAGATTAGGGGTCATCCTGCTGGAAAGCAGCTCCATGGAGAAAGACCTTGGAGTTCTAATGGAGAGTAAGTTACCCTTACCATTGGACAGCGATGTGCCCTTGTGGCCCAGAGGGCCAATGGTATCCTGGCATGCATAAAAAAAAGTGTGCCCTGATGAAACCACACCTGAAATACTGCATCCAGTTTTGGGCTCCCTAATTAGAGAGAGACAGGGATCTACTGGAGAGAGTCCAACCAAGAGCTATGAGGATGATTAAGGGACTTGAACATCTCTCCTATGAAGAAGGGCTGAGAGAAGTGGGGCTTAGTCTTGAGAAGAGAATGCTGAGGGGGGAATCTTATTTATGTCTATAAATATCTGAGGGGTGGGTGTCAAGAGGAAGGGGCCAGTCTCTTTTTGGTGGTGTCTAGTAATAGGACAAGGAACAATGGATATAAGCTAGAACTTAGGAAGTTCCACCTCAACAGGAGGAGAAACTTGCTGTGAGGGTGACGGAGCACTGGAACCCAGGAAGGTTGTGGATTCTCCTTCTCTTGAGACTTTCAAAACCTACCTGGATGTGTTCCTGTGTGGCCTGCCCTAGGTGATCCTGCTTTGGCAGAGGTTTGGATGAGATAATCTCTAGAGGTCCCTTCCAAGCCCTAACATTCTGTGATTCTAGGATTCTATGATAGTATAGTAAAAACACCTGAGTCAGCACAACTCCAGGCACAAATACAGGCTGGGGGGAGGATGGCTAGAGAGCAGTCCAGAGGAAAAGAACTTGGGGGTGGTAGTAGATGAGAAGCTTGACATGAGCTGCCAGTGTGTGCTGGAGCCCAGAGAGCCAAACACATCCTGGGTTGTATCAAAAGTGTGGCCAGCAGGGCCAGGGAGGTGATTCTGCCCCTCTACTCTGCTCTGGTGAGGACACATCTGGATTACTGTGTACAGGGCTGGAGCCCTCATCACAGGAGAGACATGGAGCTGTTGAATGACATGGAGATGTTGGGGCATCAACAACCTCCCTGGGCAACCCATTCCAGTTCCTAACTACCCTTATAGCAAATAATTTCTTCCTGATATCAAACCTAGGTTTCAGTTTAAACGCATTACCCCTTGTCCCATCACTATCTTCTCTGATGAAAAGACCCTCCACAACTTTCCTGTAGGGCCCTTTTAGGTTCTGGAAGCCTGCTATAAGGTCTCCCTGGAGTCTTCTCTTCTCTAGGCTAAACAGCCCCAATTTTCTTAACCTGTCTTCACAGCAGAGGTGCTCCAGGCCTATGATCATCTTGGTGGCCCTTCTCTGGACCCTCTCCAACAGGTCTATATCTTTCTTGTGAATTCCTGATAAGAGACTGTTGTGAAGGACATAGAGTGTATTATCAGTAAGTTTGCAGAAGACACCAAGCCAGGCAGGAGTGTTCATCTACATGAGGATAGGGAGGCTCTACAGAGAGACTTGGTTAGATTAGATCATTGGGCTAATGTTAATGGTCTGGGCTTCAACAAGGCCAAGTGCCAGGTCCTGCACTTGGGCCACAACAACCCCAGGCAACACTACAGGCCTGGGGAAGTGTGGCTGGAAAGTGTCTGGCAGGAAGCGACCTGGGGGTTCTAATTGACAAGCGGCTGAACATGAGCCAGCAGTGTGCCCAGGTGGCCAAGAAAGCCAATGGCATCCTGGCTGGTATTAGAAATGGTGTGACCAGCAGAAGCAGAGGGGTGATTGTCCCCCTGTCCTCAGCACTGGTGAGGCCACAGCTGGAGTATTGCGTCCAGTTTTGGGCACCTCAATTCAAGAGAGATATCGAGGTGCTGGAGCAAGTACAGAGGAGGGCAATGAAGCTGGTGGAGGGCCTAGAGAATAAATCTTATGAAGAACACTTGAAGGAGCTGGGAATGTTTAGTTTGAAGAAGAGGAGGCTGAGAGTCATTGTAGAGAGGTTGGTGCTGGTCTCTTTTCACAGGTAATTAGTGACAGAACAAGAGGGAATGGCTTCAAGCTGCAACAGGGGAGGTTTAGACTGGACATTCGGAAAAAAAATTTCACCGAAAGAGTGGTTAGACACTGGAATAGGCTGCTCAGGGAGGTGGTTGAGTCACCATCCCTGGATGTGTTTAAGGGTTGTTTGGATGTGGTGTTGTATATGCTTTAGGGGAGAACTTTGTAGAGTAGGGATGATGGTTGGACTCAGTGATCCCAAGGGTCTTTTCCAACCTGAATAGTTCTATGATTCTATGCTTCATGGTGTAAGAGTATTACTTTGTCAGAACAGAGAGATGACCTTTGTTGTTGGGTTTGTTTTTTCGTTTTGTTTCTGATTTAGGTTTAGAATTTCAGGAATACACTTCTGTAAGTAGAAACCACTTTGAATTGTTCACCTGATTCCTTGTTTGTCATTGGACAAATAACTTGGGCCTCCTATCCTTCAGCTTTTCATATGTGGAAAAAAAAAGAAGCATAACACTTGCTACCCTGCAGTCTAAAGCACTGTAAGATAAAAACCATGGCATTGAGATATGAATAAAACAGTTTCCATCTAAGTTTCTTCCTTGATACATTTGTAAAATCAAAAGATACATTAATAAATAATGAATTCCTGAAATTCTATGAAACAGTATAGCTTAAAAACCAAAAAAGCAGATAAAAATTGATGTTGCATCTTGGAGAGTCAATATTTATTACTTTGTGTTTCTCATCTCTTTCTACATTTTGTATTTTATACCCTTAAATTGTATCTGCATGCTTTGTGAAACACTGCCAGATTTCATCAGCACCACTTTGCTTTCCATTTTGTTTTATTTATATATTTCTATTCTTATGAAGATATATACAATGAGATTATTTGTATGCTCAGAGCTACTTAAGGAGATTAGAGCGATTAAAAATGTGTTTCCCTCCTTTTGTAAGTGAAATGTTGGCTCTGGAAAGAGTTTAAATGAGACACTTGCAGTGTGTGAATTTATTACTGATATTTCACTTAAGCTCAGATTTTGTTTGCTCAAGAATGTGCTTAATCAACATGATTGTGGTTAATACTTTACTGTTAAGGATAATGCCATATACTAGGAATTCTACCAACTGCAGCACCAAGTAAAATGTTGACAGAAACATCATCATAGTGTTTGATTTATTAATTAATCTGAAATTTGTGTTACATGCTACCTTTGTGCTATTATTTACTGCAGTGCCAAAATGAGGTAATAAAAGCTCACAATACTAAAAATTCTATAATTAGATATTTGGTTATTTTTCCTTAATTTAATTTTAAACTGTATTCTGTATGAATATATTTGTTGGTAGACATGTTATGAAGAATACAAAATTATTATGAGAATACTCAATATGCTTTTTGTTTTTTTTTCCTTTTGAGATGTAGATTTTAAACATACTTTCCAGGCTTTGTTAAGCATCAGGTTCAGAGAATAAAGGGAGAAGAAAGAGGAAGTGAGTTTTCATATAGAAATAGGAAAAATGCAAATGTAGGCATTTTAAAATTGGAAATATGGAGCTATGTTGTGATCAGGTGAAAAACGACTTTAATAGAGGAAGAGAATCTACAGCTGCTGCTACTGAAATGGGTGTTTTTTCATACCTGTAATTTGTGTCGTGGTAAAGGTTGAAAGCTACAATTAGAGATCTTTATTGTTCTTGGCAAACTTGGATACAAAGTTTGAATTACAGTGGAATTTCTATGAGTAGAATTTTGAACTTTCATGAGATTGAATTGTTTTAATTTGCTGTTTTCACACATGGTTACATTTTAATAACTTTACACTGGCAAAGTGACAGGATTTTTTTCCTCCGTCTCTGAAAGCTATTTCTCATTTCAGATATGTATGTTTAAAGTAAAGATGATGTTTGTTTGTTTGTTTGTTTTTCCTGATCTTTTACTGGAGGTGAAACTTTCTTGTTTAGCTTTGTTGAGTAGCCTGGCTGTTAAAGGGGGCTTTTGAAAAAAAAAGTGACTGAACTAACAACCAGGTTCTGTATGGAATATTTTCTTTTCTACTTAACATCTTTACTTTGCATCCCCATGGAATTTTCACTTGATCTCTTTCCCCATCTGTATCCTTTACAGGAATTTTTCTCAGCCAGTGTTTTTTAAAGTGAAGGCTTGGAGTTTTGGTCTCTATTGTGTGGACTAACGTTTAAACAAATTAATGGTGATCACCATCTTTATATTTTTAGTGCCTTGAAGGGCTTGAATGTGAAGGTATTATGAGTTCCCTCTCTCTGAATATTATGTCCCTGCAAGTTAGCTCCAGTGGAATACCTAAAACTCTACGGGTTTTTTTGTCTCTTTAGGTATCTCAATTCCCCATATAACAAATAGCAATGATGACTTTCTTCTATCGTTTAGCCACTTATAAGAATGTTTGAGGAAACCTTCACCCTCTAGAAAGGTGTCTGTGCTATGACACTTTTAAGTCCCAACCTGGTAATCATTCTCCTGAACATCTAGGCTGGGAAGATCCATCTGCAGTAACGTTTGTTGGGTATTTAATCCAATACATCTATTTCATGGGGGAAAAAAAAGAGATTGTTTAATCCCATCCTAAGGTTAGTGTTAAACAGTTACTCCATGCAGCTGCTTTTTAGAGTTAATGGTAGATTGAACATAACATAATAGAGAACTATTTCTGAAATAACAAAAGTTAGGTGAAAATGCCAGTTTACACTTCCTTGAATTTAATTAATTTGGGGTTTGGTGCTTAAGTGCATAATTTACAACTCATTCTTTTATCTTTCATTTCTGGTCTTATTTCTTACACTGAAAAGCTTAACATGTATTCTTTATTTTCTTCTCTTTTTCCAGCACTGTGCAGAGGAGAGGAGAGTTTCTTGTGTGCCAGTGGGATCTGCATCCCAGGCAAACTGCAGTGTAATGGCTACAATGACTGTGATGATTGGAGCGATGAGGTCCATTGCAGTAAGTTTCTTAAACCTTGCAGGGTTCTGCTGAAGCACTGAACCCATTCAGGGAAATGTAAAAACTAAAGAAGGCTGTTGGTAAAGAATAGGAGCTTTGCACAGTAATTGTGTATATTGACATTTGGTCTCTCTCAGTTGCCATTGAACGTGCTTACCTTTGCTCACTGTGATCACAGCATGTGTTTCTGGTCTATCAAATTTTATTCCTGGAAGAATTCTGCAAGGAGTTATCTGGAAATTAGAAGTATTTGGGGGCTTTGTTTTGTGTGGGTTTTTTTTTTTTCTTTAATGGATCAATATCAGGCATCAAAAGAGCATTTCTGATCAGAACTGAAAACTGTTAGTTGTATCTTTTCATAGTCCTTTGCAATGATTTTACAGCAGATGCAAAATCATCTGTTTAGAAAGTTCTCTTGACCTCAACCCTAGATGTGGTTTATTTCAATAAGTCTCAGTATATGGTGCAGTAGAAAATAAAAAATAATATATATGTTTAATACCTTAATTTCTTGTTTATTTCTCTGCTGTAGCATGCATCTTTAGAGCTCCTATGTGTTGTGTTTTGTGGTTTTTTGTTTTTAAATCATCCTTGGACTACTGAGACCTTTAGAAAAGCTGAGCAAATCTACAGCAGGAAAACAATGGAAAAGAAAAGAAAACAAAAAAAAAGAAAGAAAGAAAAAAGGAAAATGTGGAACAATGACTAAATAGTTACTATAGTAGGACATGATGTCACAAAATAATTCTGTGCATTCAGACTTTGGAAAACCCCAGACCTGGGGTTGAGTTTCAGGTTGTGCAGTTTAGACTCACCTCAAAAGATTTGTTCTAATTAATGGTTTAAGAGCCTAGGCATTCCGAGACTCACAAAGTTGCTTTTAAGGAAGTTGCTGATAGATTGTATCTGGGATACTCCAAGGAATAAATGATGGCTGCAATTTTTTCCTGTTCTTAGTATGAATGAGGCTAGAGCTTGCTTTTGCTTTAATAGCCTATAATTTATTTAATGGAGGTTGATAGAATTTATGTTACATAATAAGTATTGCATGTTTTAATTGTTGAATTTTTCCTTTCAGTGTTAACTACAGCTTTCAATGTAAGCTAATAAATTTAAAAATGCCTACAAGACTGTGGCTCTCAGTTTCCATTTGAAATGGAAAAAGAATAAATTAGGAATATAAGAATAAAAATGTTACATGTCTTGAGAAAATAAGCATTATGAATCTCATGAGTTAAGATTTCCTGTAACAGAAATCCTTTCTGTTACGTGATACAAGGTTTATAGGCAGAGGATGGTTTTACTTTTACTTGGTAAAAGTTCGGGAGAGGGAGTGGAGTTCAAATAAGAACTTCTTGAATTACACAGAAGAAACAGCAAAACCAAAGAAGGACTTACCTGAAAGTAAGGGCACAAAGAACTTTAATTCAGTGGCACAGCTTCAACCAGAAGGAGGGATTGCCCACCCCGCTGTTCTATATCCTGGTATTCTACCTGGAAGAGCCAGATGTAAAGGAATAGCCTAGAGGAATGTGAACACAGGTCACTCACTTTGCAATTATGTGTTTGTAATGAAAAGTTATTACTAAGGAGATCAGACATCATGAACCCTGTCTTTTCTTCTCCCCTCCTTCCTAACTGCAGTGTAGATTCCATGTTTCTATTGAACCTGATATTATTCAAGTATTTTGGGTATTCTCAGAGAATATTTATTAGGGCTTTATTGAAGGCCTCAGCCATAAAAGAAAGCATAACTCACTTAGGGCTGACAGTGCTAAGAATTCCTTGATGAGACAGCATCAAGCCATATTCTGAGCTCAGAACTGTGTAAAACATAAAGCTCATTTAAACCATTGTAAGATCAAAGGCAGGCTCAGAACCCTTGATTTTGGTATTAGAAGCTTCAGCTCCACCTAATCAGGTCCTTAAGACTGTCATAGCAATCTAGCCCATGAAACACATAACCTTTCTTGAGAACTTTATGTGTATAAATTAAATATTTTGGTCCATGCATATAGCCAAAGCACTTTCTCCTCATGGTACTGACCACAAAAACAATTGGTAGCAACAGAAATGTCTAAAAGTGGTTTTGATTCTTCTTGTTCTTTCATATTAAAGTCTAATAAAGTGATACACATTCTAAATTAATGCAGACCTGTAAACTGTAGGGTATCTTTACCTAATCTTGTTTTAGTCAATCCATTCCAGATCATCGTTTCTGTGAAAGTTCCAATGTCATGTTAACATTTTGTAAAAATTTGTTTTGTAGACTGCAGCGATGATGCATTTCGCTGCAACACGGGAAAATGTCTGAATTATACCTTTGTTTGTGATGGATACGATGACTGTGGAGACCTCAGTGATGAACAGAACTGTGGTAAATGAAAGTTGTATGCTTTTCTATGGTCTTTAAGACAGCAGTATTGCCTAAGCCAGCAATTTTTATTAAAATACCCTGCTGTTTTTGAGTGAAAGCTCACAAATTCTGTACGCAATTTGAAAAGGTTTAAAGGAGATTTCTGGGTTAATCCGTATTTTGAAGTTAATTGTATTTAAAAGAAATACTCTGTTTTGCAACTTGTTTTAAACTCATTCAGGCTGTTTTTGCTAACTTGTCATCATGCAGTGATGGCAACTGTTTTCTAGCTGAACTGTTTTTACATAAGCTTCATAGTGAATGTGTATGTTTTGATACTCAAATTCTGTTCCTTTCTAAATCCTGTTTTCAGTCACCTTGGTGTGTTCTACCTCCTTATATTTGTCTTTCTACCTACATTAACTTTCATAGGAAAAAAAAGGTTTACCATAAAAAAGAATAAGTTTCACATTGAAGATTATTTGAAATATTGGAAATAAATATTGGAAAACTTTGAAAGCCTTGTTTTTTTTCCTGTTTTTGCTCCTGACACTACACCTGAGGAAAAATTAAATGCTCTAAAATAATTCTTTAGTAATTCAAATATTCTTTCTCACTTTTATTTTGCTTTGTGAAAAGCACAGAGAATTTCAAACCTGTTTTATTTTCCCTGAGATTTGTTTTATGTTTCTTCTTCAAATTAAACATACTCTAAGATATGCTACTTTTTGTCAGGTTTGGTTGTTCTGCATTGTTATTTGGTGTTTTTCCTTTTTTCGTAAATCATCTTTGATTAAAGACTTCCCTAAGCATTAATCTGACTGCTACCATTCCTATTTTGAGACAGTTTTGTTCTATATAAAATTTAAAATCTAATGTTTTGTACAGGCTATAAATAGGTTTCAGTGCAGATTTGGGAGACTGGACTGTGTCTGCGCTCCCTCTTTATTTTGATGTAAGGCCAGTCTGCTCAACGGAATGTTTTTTATTATTTGTGGAAGCATTCAGGTGGAAGGAGTAAAATGGAGATTAGAACAGTTTCTTTGTAGATCATTCTTACAGAAAATTCTGAGTATATGCAAAAAACATATTTTCTGATTAAGTGCCAAAGATAAGAGTTGAGAAACATTTTTTATTTTTTTATTTTTTTATTACTTTTTATTAAAAAGATAAATGTAGGGAATGATTTTCTCTGATGGCAACTTAAAATATTGGCTAACTGAAAATCCTTCCATAAAATGGAAAGCCAGATCTTTTAATCTGCTTAACAAATCTTAAAAATTTGTTTATTTGCAAATGGAAACAACTGTGCACCTGAGAGAAGGAATGAGGACATCACTATTTATACAGGGAATAGAATTCAGAACATATGTAATTACCATCTGCAAAAAAATCTGCAGGTACAGAAAATCTTGTAGTGTAATTTACTAATGCACAGTGGCTCATTAGTGAGAATGAGTAGCTTATACAATTGATCAATAATATAAATTATACAAATGGTATTTTGTCGTCCTTTGTTTGGTTCTCAAATTTGCATTTTATTTAGATTGTAATCCAGTGACACATCATCAGTGTGGAGATGGGAGATGTATAACAGCTGATTGGGTATGTGATGGTGACCATGACTGTATAGACAAATCAGATGAAATAAATTGCTGTAAGTTCCATTAATCTCTATATCAGTTTGTCTTTCTTTAAAAATAAAAAACTAAATATAAGTAATATACTTGTAAGGCAAAACTGTATGCTTATTTGATTTCAGAAGTTCTCACTTGGCAAATGTCCCTTTTGATAGACAGTTGCAGCAACTTAAACGTTGTAATTGTTGAAAAGTATCAGCATTGCCTTGTGTTTCAGCTTCTTGCAAATTACAGAATTAGCGTTTTGTTAATTGTAATTTTCCCACTGGAAGGTAATTAATGAATGTATATAACCTTGTGACCTGCAGGCACTCTGAGTTTGTGACAGCTTTCTGATGTGTCTGTAGGTAACCTGTCATACCTTGTCAGAGTCTGAACTTCTGTGTATTCCAATGATGATGCTGTATATGTGCAAAACAATGATGCTAGAACATTGCTGAGGTTGCAAAATCAAGCCTTGAGGAATGAGCACGTTTTAATGTGATTAAGGTTCTCATAAGACATAGGCTTATGCTGCTTTGATTCTTGCTGCCATTCTGTGCTTGACCTTGCAACTACTATCCTACAATTTTCTCTGAAATCTAAGTACCTAATCTGAATAAAGGAATGTAAGTAAGTGTGCAAACAATTTTTTATGAGTAAAAATTATGGGGTGTTTTGTTTTGTTTTTTTCTTGGAAAGCTGAACCTTCGTATCAGCCTGTTGTTAATACTTGATATATATAATCTCAGACCCTGCAGTTAAATATCAGCACAGCTGTAAGATATTGAAAACATAACCTACATATAATGAAAACTGTCTAGTGACCTTCAGTGCTAAGCAGTGTTATCAGCTCCTCCTAAAGCAACTCGAAGTTGATATAAAAAAATAATTAAGACCTCAGTTGATCAGAAATTTTTCTTTTTTTTTTCTCTCTAGCATGTCACAGTCAGGGTCTGGTTGAGTGCAGAAACGGGCAGTGCATTCCTAGTGCATTCCAGTGTGATGGAGATAATGACTGTAAAGATGGAAGTGATGAAGAAAACTGCAGTGAAAGTAAGGATATCCCACATGAACCTACCATTTACTTTCTTTGCCTTTCAAATAACACTTGCTAAGGCTGGTTGGAGTCTGCTTTCACACAGGAAGTTAGAAGCAGAGTTCTATTAGACCTTAAAAATATAAAAAGTTAAAGAAATGGAGGTGATATTTAGCATAGTACGTGGTTATTTGACATGATCATCTGTTACTTGAAATTAATTCATACATATTCACATTGTCTACGGCAATTACAAGCTAATGTCACAGGAATTGGTGTTGTTTGAGGAGGAATTTTCTCAATGGAAGTAATTTTTTAATCAGAACTTGGGAGTCAGGGAAAGGATGTTTCCTTAAGTAAACTAATGATTTATTGTGACTAAGGGAAAATTTATGAGAATGTAAATTTTCACAGCTACTTAATAGCTGTCTCATGCTAGATTGTATGAAAGAAAAGGAAACCAGGCTATTTCTTGAGTCCTGGAACATAGTTTCCCAAAAAATTGTGGTTTTTTTCTATATTTTGAGACTTGGAAAGAGATGTCTTGCTGTAATGGCTTCAGCATTTGAAGGTATTTTTTTCACATGTAGTTCTCTTGTTTCTGGTCAGGTATAGATAGGTTCAGATTGCAGCCTTTCCTTCCATGCAAAAATTGTCGGATTTCTCTTATGAATCTTGTTTTTAATAAATTAAAGGAACTCACTTTATTTAGAAAACTGTGGTGCTGTCAGATGTGGTGGTAATAGGACAACTTATTCAAGAGTTATTAGTGTAGAACAAACTTATCATAAGATAAATACACAGTGTGATTAGGTAAGCCTTATTTCTTCAGGAAACCAGTCTAGAAGAAATCCTTTCATAACCCTGTCAACTCAGTCCCTTCTGTTCTTATTAAGTTCTCAGGATCTTCCTACTGCAATTTAAACATCTTAATTAAAAAAAAAAAAAATAGCTGAGTAGTTGAAGCACAGAAATTATTAGTGTTCTTCCACATAGTTAAAGTTGATGCTGCAAAAAGGTCTTGCATTAAATTTCTTCCAGTTCTGACTGTGGCAATCTAAAAACAAAGACCAAATTTTGTCCTTTGTTCTGACTGTGTGATCTCATAAAATGTTCAGGTTTTTTTCTTTATCTTTCCTGATGTCCAACCTCAGTCTTACAAATTCCGTTATCCTCCATTTCTCTTGCTGATAATGAAACTATACTTTTTAATGTAAAGGAGATGAGGCAGGAGAATGGGCTAAATTGAAAAGTACAAAACTATATAGAGCATTCTATAAGCACCCATTTCAACTCTTCAAATTCAGTCACCTTAAACATGTTAAATTTGTGTATCACTAGTAAAAGAATTTCACTGAAATCATTCATGTATAATCTGGACTACAAGTCAGTGAGGAGTTTTGTTTCACTGCTTTTCACCTCTATGGATGTTGAAGAAATGGTTAAATTTTTTTTTTTTTTTTTTTTTTTTTGAGATGAACAGATACAGATTCAAGACTACTAAATGCAGAGGAGTAGGATAGGGTGGTAATTATGTTATCAGCTATATCAGTATATGCTAAAAGATTTTTCCACATAGCATTAAACTGCAAAGCTTTTAAATCCAAAGGTTTTCCTTGTTCTAATTATTCATTCTTCAATGTGCAAGAAAACTCTATATAATATTTTGCACTATTATGGAGAGCAAAATTCTTCCTCTGTGCAACCTCTGTGTACACGATTTACATGAGAACATGTAGGCAGAATTGGACTTAATTTGTATAATTCCTCTTTAATTCCTTGCAAAGTTCATGTAAAAGCAAGGCAGAATTATGGTTTGTAGCTTTCCTTTGTATTTTTTACATATGTTGTTGATTCCAGCAACTATGCAAAATAATAAAAACAATAAATACAATAAATAATAAATAATAAAATAAACAATAAATAATAAAACACTTAATACAAAGACTTCTCTGATCTACAAAGCCAACAGTTTGTGTAAGAGGCAGTGAAGTTGGAGTATTGGTTTTGTTACAAACATTAAATATGTGAAATTAGCAGTGAATTTGAGGTCAAGATGCAGTGACTTGCCACTTGCCTATAGAAGGATACAGAGACTTTGTGTAATAGTACAAGTATGCACACATAGGGATTAAAAATGACCATTGCTTCATCTATATCTGAATGAGAAGAATGGTCTCCGATATGACATGCCTTAAGGAAATTTAAGTTATGGCATCAATTAACATTATTGATTTCATTCATTTTATGAAAATAAAATCTAATATAGATGTACCCACAGCTGCTTGTGTGATCCCTTCACAAGAGCGAGTAGAACTTGTTTATAGAAATTCAGCATTGACTGTGCTCGGATCAAAAGAATCTACACTGTAGCACGGGGATTTTTTAAAGAGTTGAGAAACTCTTCTACTGTGGGATCAGAAGGAGTTGGAGCAAATTTTAAAAATCAATTTTAATGTAAAGGTTTGTGATAGCTTTAGAAGTCAAAAGGTTTTCCCTACCTTTCAAGTTCTATTTTGCAATCAGATGCACCTATAAAATAAGACAGTCAATTGCCATGGCAAAAGAAAGTACCTCCATTGCTTCAATATATAACATGGATGAAGTAAATATACATAATTTTCAACAGATAGAAGTGCATCATCCCATGTTCTCTGGGACAAGGTTGCTGTCAAGGTCATTGAACCAAGATGTTTCTTCAACATCTTCCATATGCCCAATATAAGGATGCCATGACTGAATGTTTACTGTTCGTGGACAGTAATGCAACACAAACAGTAAGCAACTGTTGCAATAAAACATTTTAAACAGGATAAGATTATAAAATCCAAACTGTTCAGCCTCTGTCTACATAATAGTAAATTAAATGACTGACTTTGTGAAAGTCATAGGGAAGAGAAAATTCAATGTTTTGTGAAAGAGCTAATCACCAGTATGAGACAGAGAGAAGATCAGGGATTTGTCAGAGAAACTAAGTGCCCAGGTAATGTGCTCAGAAACTTTGTGGTAAAGTGCTGGTTTTAGTTACTCTAAATTCTATCTTTAGGACCACAGCCTTTTTGGGTTTTGTGGTTGTGGTTATTTTTTAACCAGTCAAAGAAGGACAATAAAGCTTCAGCTCTGACGGCCTTTCTTCAGGATTGTTTTTATTGTCCACAAAACCAATCATAAAACGAGAAGCAGATCAACTGAATGGCTCTGAAGAATAATTTTCAGAGTGTATTCTTATTCAGCTAGGAACTGTTGTTCCCTTTGAGATCTGGTGTACGTGACTTTTCGTATTCTGCCAGAGGATCATAGTAAATGGCTTTCAGAAATCCATTCAGTAACTGGGATTCAAATGCTTGTATTAAACATAGGGGTAAAGAAAAGTGACATCTGAACAGTGCTGCACACTGGTTTTTTTTGTTACAGCACTTCCTTACAGCACTTGAAATGCTCTAGGGTACTTATTGAACTATGTAAAGGAAATACTGAATTGTAATGTGTACTCTGTATTTTCTCATCACTACACTCCAGTCATTTTTATTAGTCTGTTAAATTATTGGAACAGTAAATGTCAGTTTTCCTTAGGTCAAACGCTTTGTCAGGAGGGAGACCAGAGATGTACATCCTGTCCTGATCCCTGTGGAACTTCTCTCTGTGACATGCAAAACAGCCAGACAAACTGCAGTAAGTAGGTTACATGCTTCATACCGACACTGTTTTAGGGTATTTTAGAGTATAATGAGGATGTAGGGTAGTGCACAGTAAGTCATACTTTAATTTACTATCTAACACACATGTGTAAGGATAATGTATTAAAAAGGGCAAAGTTGAAAAAAGAGTTTAATGATAACTCTTGCTTGTTGATGAGTACATGAGGAAATACTCATAACATTTGGCATGGAGATATTTTCCCTTTTGTGAGTTTTTGATAAGTTCTTAATGAGTGTTTACAGTTATACCTTTTCCTTAACATTTAATGACATTCACTGTTCACATAAACTAAACAACATAGTGTAAGTGCAAAGCAGAAGCTAGTGGTTTATTTTGAAAATATAAGAAAACATACTACTTAGTTTAGTAGTCTGGAGAACTTTTAGCCCTTTTACATAGGAATAATTTTGGTATTCTAACTGGCAAAACCAATAGGTATTTTAGAGGACTGGGATCTTCAGCACTCTGTATCTTCGTTTCTGTATCCTGAACTATACCACTCCATGCAAATCTGCTGCACAGTTGCTTCTGAGTGCTCTCTTGCTCACTTGTGCAATGCAGCACTGTGAACAGATACTCAAAATAAATATATTTGACTAGGTTTCAAAACTAGAACAGAACTGTATTCAGAACTATTCAGAATTAATTAAAACTTGGTGATATGTTAATAAAGTCATACAAATTTAGGTCAGCTCAGGTCACCTCCCTTGCACAATTGAAGGGGTCTGCTCTGTCTGCTCTACACCTTCCCATTACATAATTCTTAAAAGCAATTAAGGTCTCCCTTTACCCTTCGTTTTTGATTGCTGAACAAACCCTCTTTTCCCAACATTTGCCTGTAAATCATGTGATCCTGTCCCCTTACCTGCTTGGTGGCCCTCTGCTGACCTCATTCCAGTATGTTGATACATTTAATGTATTGGGGAGCTAAAAACACAGTAAGAAAGACGTGAAAGGGGACTTTCTTTCTAGGACTTATTGAGGTTAAATCAGTATGAAAATTTTTGTGGTCTAAAGCAGTTTGTCCTGTGGTCCAAAATCTTTGCACAATCAATGCAGATTTTTGTATCCTATTGTACTATAGACAACAATTTTGGAAAAAGTTTGAGGGGCTAGGGTTATGTTACAAGATGGTGAAAAAACATTTTTTGACATGTGAAATTTGAGTTCTAAAACAATGTTCTTATTCCATGTCATAAGAAACCCAAGAGATTTTTAGTGAAGATGTTCTCTCATTATGGGCAACAGTCTGTAATTCTCAATAGGAACAGCACATAATCTTACATAGACTTCTGGATCATCTCTCCTCATTTTCTGGTCCAGTGAGTATTTAATTGTTTATAAACCGTGGAACAGCAAGAGAATAAAGGAGAGATTTTTCTTGCATAGCATCTGGAAGTACTACTGTATTTTTTGCTGTTTATATTTTGACTGGTGTTACTTAATCTTTGGTATGAGATGAGAATCCCTGTGGAAAATTTCAGTTTTGACAAAGCAGTATTTTCTGGCCCAAATAAATATTTGGTTGAAAAATTCCAAAGCATAGGCCACATTTTGCAATATTTAATATGGTGAATGTTCTCCATATGTGATAATGTGTGATCAGTTAATGCTGGCATTATAATGCAGATGCAACATACTTGGGATAACAGAGCACATACCTGAAGGAAGAGTGTAAAGAAGACAGAGCCAGGCGATTTTTAGTGCCCAGTGACAAGACCAGAGGCAATGGGCACAAAGTGAAACACAGAGGAGGTTTCCTCTGGATATAAGGAATAACTTTTTCTACTGTGAGGGTGACTGAACATGGGTTTCCCAGAGAGGCTGTGGAGACTCCATCCTTGGAGACAGTCAAAAGCTGTCTGGGCATGGTTCTGCACAACCTGCTCTAGGCAGCCTTGCCTGAGCAGGAGGGTTGGACCAGATGACCACCAGAAGTCACTTCCAGCCTCAGCCATTCTGATTCTGTGAAATGTCCCATTCACTTCTGTTACTATATTTGGAACTATTTCCTACACAGTAGGGAGAGCAAGTTAATAAGAAATACATGCAGGTATTAAACCCAGGCATAATCTCTTTGAGGGTTGGTTTTGGTTTTTTGTGTTTGGTTTTTTTAAAAATTTAGAATAGAAGATGCAATGGATTTTATTCCTTGTTCTCCACTCATCAGGTTATACCTACATGTAGCATAAATAACAGACATGAAGGAAAGATTTAATTTAATTTTTAACTTTAATTCAGACACATGTTCCCCTGAAGTGTATTTATTACTCTGCTGGTGGACTGTAGGAATCTGGGTGGGAGTCGAAGTTATTCCTTTCAAACATCCGACACTTTTACACATGATGTGATAGAAGCTTTCTAAGCACAGTGTGAAAATTGTAATCTATCACCTAAACCCCCATAAATATGAGGCATAATGAAAGAGAGAATGATACATGTGCTTTTTCTACCCTTTAGTTTTGAATAATCTTATAGTATACAAACACTTAGAACATTGCAGGTACTTTTGTGTTCATTTACTTGGGTTTCATCACAAAATACTGATGAACATGTAATATTCTGTGCACATCAAGAAAAGATGCTTACTGGGGAAAAATCAAAACATAAACCCAAAGTCATCTGGGCATCTGTGGCTGAAGTGTGGGAGAAGGGAGAGTTCGAAAAGGGCAAGAAGGAAGATCCATGAAATTACAAACCTGTCAGCCTCACCTCCATCCCTGGAAAGATGGAGGTCATCTCTAAGCACATGGAAGAGAATAAGGTTATCCGGAGAAGCCAGCATTGATTTGCCATCTGTATTTCATTTAATCTCACACTATTTGTGTTTCTTTTTTTTTGTTCTCTTTCTGTGAAAGGTCAATGTGAACCAATTACTCTAGAAATCTGTATGAATTTACCTTACAACTATACTTATTATCCAAACTACCTGGGACACAGAACACAGAAGGAAGCCTCTATCAGCTGGGAATCTTCTCTTTTTCCAGCCTTGGTTCAGACCAACTGCTACAAGTACCTCATGTTTTTTGCCTGTACAATCTTAGTACCAAAATGTGATCCCCATACAAATCAGCGGATCCCACCTTGCAGGTACTACACTATACTTCATTTAATTCTTGATTGACATTGTCTGTCTTACTAGTCTTTCCCAGTGCTCTGTTTCCATACAAAATGCCAGCAATTTTGCTTTGAAATTCCAGAGCAAGAGGTAAAGAACCGTATTTTAAATTATCATAAAATGCAGTTTATTACATGTGTGTGGTTAGTATGTCAAGTATTCAAACCAAGAAGAGGAATAGCAGTTCAATAGTTCCAAAATGTATCTATTGAATGGAACAGAAAAGAAAAGGCTATTTTAGTTGGAAGGGGCCTAAAATGATAATCTAGTCCAACTGCCTGACCAATTCAGGCCTGATCAAAAGTTAAAGCATGTTGTTTAGGCCATTGTCCAATGCCTCTTCAACACTGACAGGCTTGAGGAATCAACCGCCTCCCTAGAAAGCCTGTTCCAGTCTTTAACCACGCTCTCAGTGAAGAAATGCTTCCTGCTATCCAGTCTAAACCTCCCTTGGCACAGCTTTGAACCATTCCCATGCATCCTGTTGCTGGATACCAGGG
Source organism: Apus apus (assembly GCF_020740795.1). Taxonomy (NCBI): domain Eukaryota; kingdom Metazoa; phylum Chordata; class Aves; order Apodiformes; family Apodidae; genus Apus; species Apus apus. Next base: position 88,626,230 of record NC_067285.1, read on the forward strand.
AGAAGAGATCAGCACTTCTGTCTCCACTTGCCTTGCTCTGAATTCCAGCATTCAGAAAGCTGAGGTTATAAAGTGGTGTGAGTCGACTTCTTTGATACATTCTTTTCAGCTGCTATGGTAAATGGTAAATTGAGTAAATGGTAAAAAAAAATTGGGAAGATTAATAATGTATTGTTTTCTCAAAAGAGCATAAAATAATTGATCCTTAGTGGAACTGCTTGCTTGGGTTTAGTCACTGTATTTCTTGAAGCTTATTGCAGAAAAAAAAATTAAAAATTAATTGGTCAAAAGATCAAAGGAAGATTAGTGGAATGAAATGCCATCCATGAAGGGAAGATGGAAAACCAAATTAAATAAAAGGCAAGTTAAAAGTGACATGAAGGAAACTGAAAAAAATAGAAATGGGTGTGATCCTACTGTTAAATATTTTCAACATATTAGAACAAAGGAGAATTTTCTATGAAATGGTAGGAGAGACTCCAAATTATTATAGGTTTAGAAAAATGGATCTAAAAAGTGCAATAAAAGGAGTTGCTGAGTCTAGAAACAAAAGAAGGCTTGGGGAGACCTCATAGCCTTCAAACAGGCAAAAGTGATACAAGGTTCTGTTGCTCTGAGAACACCTTCAGGTTGATCAATGCTTTGATTTTCCCTCAAACTTTGAATTTTATTGAATTCCCTGGGGAGTTCTTTGCACTTCTGTTTGCAGGTTTGAATATTTTGTCCCTTTGAAAACACATAGTTTCTGAGGTAGCGTCATCCAGAGAAGTAACATTTCACTGGTACAAAACGTATTTGGCTTTAATTTCCTGAAGGAGGACAGTTAGTGTTTCTTAAAAAAAGTTTTCTGACATCCCTTACAGAGAAGAGGATGATTGTAAGTAGTTATATTTGCCTTTTATGTTATAACTTGGGTAACAGTCTGAATACAGTTATTTAAAATAATGTTTCAACAGTAGCAACGTAACTTTGATACATAATTATTTTAATGTAAAGTCATCTGATTAACTGATTTTCCCTTGATCTTTGTCTTAAACTTTATCTAGGATTTCTAACTTCCAGTAACTGTGAATTTCAAAGACTTGACAAAGTTACTTTGTGCAATTCCACTTTGTCTCCTCAGGACATTATGTGTGCAGTCTAAGGAACGCTGCGAGTCTGTGCTTGGGATTGTAGGTCTGCAGTGGCCAGAAGATACTGACTGCACTCAGTTTCCAGATGAGAACTCAGACAACCAAACTTGTCTAACACCAGATGAAGATGTAGAAGGTAAAAATACATATAGCATGAAATTAAATATTTAATTAGGTTCCCAAATACACTGATTATTTTTTTTTCCACACCTCCTCTTTAAATTAAAATATTTAAACTGTAAAAATTACTCCAAACTGTGTTTCAGGGAATCTGGATACCTACAATTTGCTGATATGAGGAAGTTCTCATAAGACATTTATTTGAAGTAAGGATCAATTACTCTCAATCTGGGAAAATCAGTGTTTGAAATTTGTTGCCGACACCACATCTACTGCTTGCTTGTGTTTATACTTCACTTTTTTACTTATTTAGATGATCTAATGATGCTTTTCTAACCAGGAGACAGACTCTTGGCAATCTTAAGAAAGCTGAGCCCCACAACTCTGAGAAAAATGTTGCAATGTTGGTATCTCTGCCAGCAATTGTTTGCTCTTTGTGTTTTTTTGGGGAAAAGTTTTGTAGAGTTGTGCCAAACCAGCTTCAGTAGTAACTGACAAATTTCAGTTTTTTACTTCAGCCATAAAGCTAATCTATGTGGGTGTGGATATGAAACAAAAGAACAGAATTGCCATAAGTGCTTCTAGTATGTATGAAGAGAGAAGCTGTGCAGCTTTTCATTCTGCTATGCTCATCTGACATGCCTTTTCTTTTTCTTGCCAAAAGGCTGATAAAGTAGCTGGGAAACTAGCGAGATGGAGTGTGCCTGCAGTATGCTGTTGTGTTCAGTTCTCACTCTTCTCCTCCTACCCACCTACACTGTGATTATGTCTTTGCACAGTCTTGATCTTGCTCAGAGAAAGCAATGGACAAAAGCTGGGTAATCTATAACTCTTTTAGTGAAGAAGCGTTGCTGTGAGAATAGTGAAGGAATAAGGAAAAACCAGCAAAGCATACGTAGCAGTTAGTACTCTTTCTTCAAGCAAAGTCCGTGTGCCCATATATCACTGTGATGATTTTGTGAAGACATGTAATGCCATAGTAATGAAATCCTCTGTTGTGGGACTTTTGAGAGATGTGGAGATAATTTCCCTCTACAGCAGTGGGCTGGTGGAAAGGAGTTATCTAATTTTACACAGCAGTGTATAGGAAAGAAAAAGTGAAATTTTGGCACAACAGGGTGAGCTAAAGAAAAATAATGAGTTAATTTTCTCAGGTATCAAATGTCTTTTAACCTTCCTCCTGTGTTATTAGATCATTTGGCTTTGAAACTTAACATATAACGGCCATGATTTAAATATACTACTGCATACAGGACTAGTGTGTTCCATTTCTAGAGATAAGTTCTGTTTGATTATGAAAGTCCTAACTTAGAAAAAATTCTCTCTTGAGGTAGAGGGACTCTGCCTAGTAAGCTGATTCCTTGCTTATTGATCATCTTAGCACTGAAAACAGATATTCCTGGAAAACCAATGAAAAAGGAAGGGGTTTTATTGTTCTTATCAGAGTTGTTTTGAGTTCACTTACTGCTAGAATTTTATGTTCATTCAGTGACAGATTTCTACTGACTACCAGTGTTGGTCAGAAAGTCTTCCATGGGAAATTTGAAATCTTATATAAATATTTCTGAAAAAAAATCAACACATGTAACAAGAGGAATTAAGATTCTGTGTGCGTTTTAAATGATTATGATTACAAAATATAGGCGATTTTCCAATTTTAAGCTATAATTGACAAGTTATTAGAATGTGCTGAGTTGCTTCGTTTCTCCTCCAGTCAGTGCTGAATTCAAGAATAGTGATGGCCAAGAGGGTATGCATTGTAAGGTTAGTTATCTTCATAATGAATTATTAAATGTTGGCAATAGAGTTCACGTACCTTTTATCATTAGAATCACAGAATCAGAGAATTGTCATGGTTGGAAAAGACCTCTAAGATCACTGAGTCCAACTGTCCATCCAGGAGATGAGGCAGAAGAAATGTCAATGTTAATTAGTAAACATTTCTGGGTGGTTTTATTAATTAAAATAGCCACACAATTGCCTAAATATGTAACTTTTTTTTATCCTGGGAATGTCATATACTCATTTCCACACATCAGATGATCTGTTTCTGCTTCATACAATAGCACAACAATGACAAAAGTACCTAGAAAATCCATGCCCGCTATCTAAACATTGTTAGTCAGTTATTTGGCAGAGCTTTGAAATTTGACAGGGGTAGCATGTGAGGGAGATCTCTGGAAAATACCCATCCACATCATTCAGAGTGCAAATGTTAAGAGTCTTGACTGCTTTAAACGGTTTCAGTTTAGTATCATGTGAGCTTTCTATTCCTGTCATTTACTCTTTTGAACAGTGATAAATAAGCAAGTACCCATGAGATGATTAAGACTGCAGCATAGGGAGTCTTGCTTCTCCCTGTTCTTTGTCATTGACAGAATGCTCACCCAGTCACTTCAAGTGCCGTTCCGGGAGGTGTGTCCTGGCATCCAGAAGATGTGATGGTCAAGCCGACTGTGAGGATGACAGTGATGAGGACAGCTGTGGTAAATAATTTTGAGGAGTTGGATCTTTGAATGGAGAGTAGCTGAAGAATTAGAAAATGGATTCTATTTTTCCTTCAGTGATTTGAACCACAGCATGACAGTTCAGAGGATAAACCCCTTTTCCTGTTAGAAAAATGTGTTTGAAAGTGTTTTGGTTTTTTTTTTAAGACTAGTGGCAGTAAAAATACTTTAGAAGCATCCTTCTGGATTAACATCAACAAAATCTATGATATTTGATTATTTAGATTCTGCTATCTGTTTTCCAGGCTGTTTGAGTATTCCTTTAGTAACTAAGATAAAAATGCTGCAGATTTCTTTTGATATTGCTGGAGGATCTACTGAGATAAAACAGAACTTACTGGCAATTTAAATATTGAATTTATAAATACAGTTTTAAATTTATACATGGTCAACCTCAAGCTGTAGATATGAGGATAAAGTAACCTCAAAGTTTATTCTCCAGTATATTTCTGAGCTCACTTACAGTAGAGATTCTAATTCCTTTAAATTTAAGGGGATGTGTTAAGCTTGAGAATAACTAAGAAATCTCTTGGTCCCTACGTACATGCTGGCAGGAGAATTTTCAGCTGGAGAATTTTAGGGAGTTAGAAGGGAGTATATCATTTCTTTATTTGACTAAGGTGTATCCTCCATGGAGTTCTGCATGTGGATGTGAGTAAAGGATTGGAAAACATTCCGGTGGAGTAGGGCTAAGGTGCACAACCTGTTGTGTTTTTATTTTTTTTACAGAGAACAGGTTAAGATGCAAGCACAAGTTATGTGAGCAACAAAACTGGCAGCAAAAGACTTCTTACTCAGCTGCACATAAATAAAATAAGATCCAACACCTGAAAGCTAGGCTAAAAATTGTGCTTGTCAGCTTTATAAAAATGCTTTCATTTTAAAAGCAGATTGTTTTAATGATTGGAATAACTAAGTGAATATTTATCATGAAGGCACAATGCATTCTCAATCTCTTGAGAGTTTTCAAATCACCCTTGTTTTCTCTGTCCTCTTTCTGCCACGTTCTCCTCCCCCTACATAAGGAAAAAAAAGATATGCTCACTGAAAGAGGATTTAATACTATGTTGTTTCTCTTGTTCGGACTGTAAAGGAAAGGGAGAGCTGATGATCAGAGTGACTCTAAAAGAGTTTGTAATCTCTTTACCTTTGAATCAATTGTCTCAGTTGTCCTCCCTGCCAAATACTCTTTTTTGCCACCTGTTCTTAACTCCTTAGAACACTAATTGCTCTGCCTCTTTTAGGATAATTTTATTCTCCTAGACATGAACATATGAAACATTGCTCTAATATGTAACATTCATTTCTCAAGTGGATCTTTTTCTGTCTCTATAGTCTAGACAGAATGTCACTAGCAATCAGCAGAATTCTTATCAGTTTCTATAAATATGGAAGACTGTATCTGCTAGAAAATTACTGCTGTCAGTGACATTACATTGACCAGGGGTTATGCTATTACTGAAGGACAGAAAATCCTCTAACATATTCATATTCCATATGTGCAGAACAAAATAAAAACTTGATGATCCTTCCATGCATAAATGGCTAGCTCACATTTTGATAGATTTAACCTTTGAAATTGGTTTTATACCATTAAATACCAGTCAGCATTTAAATCGGAAACCTTTTATTTGAAGTGTCTTAAATGACAGACATGAAACATCTTCAAAGAAGGAGGCTTTAAAAGACTAACTACAGCTTTTGGATGCTTGAGCCAAAAATCTAAGGTAGAATAGTTCAAAGGGACTAAGATATATTCTGCCCATGCAGAGCAGAGTTATAGTCAGCACTCACTGTCGTCTCCTGTGAGGAATCCCTGTCATACTTTCACATGATCTTTGTAAGAGGAAATCTCACCCATGCAATGGCAGCAAAATCTGAAGTCTTCAGTCCCATTTAGACTAAGGATTTGGGGAGAAAATTTGACCCAGATTTCAGAACATGAGAATTCTGAGTGCATTTCAGTGAAGTGTGAGAAAGTTAATTTTTGAAAATTATTATTATGATAGATGTCAAGAGAGTGTGTGGGATTAGTATGTTTGATTGTAATTTATCTTATTAATCTACTGGCTGCTGAAAAATTCCTCTGGCAGAGGGCAGAGGAGGGTCCTTGAAGAGTACTAAAGAAACTGAGGACAGGACATTCAAACCCAGTATTGTCCTCTGTTTTCTGCAATCTAAGTTCTGGCTGCAGTATTTTAATGGAGAGAAAAATGTGATGGTCTTTATGTTAATAACTTAATTATGTGGGCAATATACGTGTGAGTAAGAAGTGGTAACTTGCTTCCTATTTTGAAGAAGAATGAAGATAAGATCATATGTGAATGCCTGTCTTGCCAAAACATACATTTGAGATGGAGGTAATGTAAGTATGGACAAGTTTTCTTAGCTCCATTTTCACTTCCATTTCATTGTCTTTTAATTAAAGATGTATGTCACAAAAATATTTAGAGAAGAAATATAAATACACCAAATGGTAGATGGCTTTTACCAAAAAAACAGTATATTTGAACACTGCATTCAATAAGTAATGAATTTTTCCTAGGGAATTGTCTCTATAATTGTCTATGTTGTACTCAGAGAAAAATTCTGGAGAGTCATGGGACACTTAACAGTGTAACACTATAATGTGTGATGAAGAGGAAAAGCAAACGTACTTAATTAAATGGAAACACTCTGCCAAAAAATTTCAAGATTCATAACTTATATTTTTAAAGCTTTTTATTTTCATATCAAGTTCCTAACATGATTGACATTCTTTTTCTTTATTAGAGTACAGGTTTTGTTTGTTTTCAATTAATTTTTCATTAATACTTACTGCAAATACTGTCAAGAGGGAGATCCTGGTGATAGCCAAGGAAGTTCTTTGATCATTTGGAACTAGTTTCACAGGTTCAAGGCTATTTATTTCTCTGTGCTGTTACATTCATTTATATGGCTTTTTCAAGCTAAACAAAATCAAGCACTCAGCACATTCAATTGCATTTAAAATGAATAGACTTTTCCAGTAGTCATATGAGCTAGTAGTGATTTTCTGGTACATGTTTGTGAAACACTTACTGAAATAACTCTTCTTGGAAACAACATATCTGCTTAGTAACTAACTGATGATATGCTGCTGTAGTTACAGGTCCAGGCAGACAGAGGTGCTGCTTCAAATGCAGTTTGTGAGCTTATGCCTCAGCGATTTGTGTGCCAGGACATCAGGGCTGACACCTGAATTTGAGCTTGAATTCCAATGAAAACTAGTATTGTAATCTGTAGAACAGGCCAAACAAGGTAATCAAACCATCTGCTTTAGTCAGGAGAACACATTGTTTTTAAAGCTTCCTAAAAACACATAACATCAGATATATAGAACATCAGTATGTCAAAGTATTTAAACTAGTATCACAGTGAAGTGCTTAATTAGTTAATGGAAATAAATAGTGAGAAGAGAACATGAGATAACACTTTTCTAAAATGCATCTTAGGCCATTCTTAGTTTCCTCCAGCTGACCAACAGGAATTTTACTGTCAAAGCAATTTGACAGAGTTTTTTAAGTACGGCTCTTGAAATGGCAGAGGCTGGTTAGCAGGACTTTGAAGAGACAGTACAGTGTGTTCTTTGCATACTAATGAACCCTCTTGAAGATTCATACAGCCATTGGGTCTTTTGAATCTTTTCAAACTGGTTTGGTCTCAAATTATGGAACCAAGAGAACTGTTTGTGGTCCAAACTTAACAGCATCTCTCTGCTTTTCATTGTGATCTGCATTAGATTCTCTATCAACACTGCCAGAAAAAAAGTACATATTTCTACAGTATTTAATGGAGATTCCATGCTGTCACAGGATTTGCTTTTGCAAGACCAAAGGTCTGTGTGGTATGCTTCTAAAGGAAACTCTACAGACCTCAGGATCAAAAAAGCTTATATACTACTAATAAATGTATTTCAAGAGTTGTGGTGTATGGGTTTTGAGCTAATTGAGCTAATGCCTAAACCATTCCTTATAGACATGCATAGCATAATGTAGATTATTATTTTAAAAGAACTGAAGTATTATGAAACGCATATTTTTATATTAATTTATCAGTTGTGCACTGTGACAATCTTATTTCTGTTTCTTGGTTAGTAACTATTCATAGTATCTTTTGAAAGGTATATTGCAAGTGAAAGTATTTTGGGTGTTTCAGACTTACTAAGGAAGCAGATAACAGTTAATTTTATATTGCATGCAGTTGTTTCAAAATTGTGCTGCTCTGCCTCCAGGTTGTAGAGAAAGGGGTCTTTGGGAGTGTCCTTTGAAGAAGCTGTGCATCAAACACACTATGATCTGTGATGGTTTCCCAGACTGCCCTGACATGATGGATGAAAAGAACTGCTGTAAGGGCTGATGCTGCTTGTTAGTCCCATAAAGGGCTGATCATGGTTTTGAGGTCTTGGGGTGCAAAAGATATGAAAGTAAAAAGATATGAAAGTAAAAATATTTTCTGCAGACAGAAAGGCTTAGTCATTCCCTCAGTTTCCTTTTCAGTTTTTATGTGGCACCAGTAATCTCTTTCCTCATCTTGCATCCTCTGTTGTTCACATCCTTGGATCCTTGCTGTCTCCTTGGTCACTCCAGTCTTCTCTCTCTCCCTCCCTTTTCATTCTTGTGTCTTCCTGCTTCCTTTCTTAATTCCTAGTAGCTTCTTGACTCCTTTTCCTAACTTTCCTGAACTTCATTCTGTATAGGTATAGTTGCTCACTATTCTTTTTTTCATTATTTCCATTTGATCTTCCTTCCAGTCTATTCTTCAGTAAACTTCCTTTGTCTCCCTGCTTTGTCTGATTTCCCTTCTGCTTGATAATTCTTAGATTCTATCTTCCCCCTTGGCTCCACAGGCTGTTTCTACAATTCAAACTGTGATTTAAGTATCAAAGATACAAAGTATGGTACACTGAAGGTATGGGCATATTGTCCATATGTACAGTGTAAGTGGAGATAAAAATAATTCCATTATTCTAAATAGCAAAGGAGAATCCAAACGTGTAAATAGAATTGCTGTGGATAAAATATATATGCATTACAGTAAAATATTATTTTCAAAGAACATGAAGAAATAGATTTAGAGCAGTCTCCTAAAAAGCATGGAGTACAGTATTTTCACTTAAAGCTTTCATATGATGCTAAGTAATCACAGTTCTTGCCATTTCCAGACACCTTTCCTTCCCTTTGAGTCGTGATGCCCTTTGCAACTGTCTGGCAGCAACCACCTTCTCCCTCAGTGATGCCCATACTGAATTTTGTTGTAAATCTGGCTTACTTCCTTGATCCGTAAATCTGATCTGTGGCTGCCTTCATCCTCCTTTTCATTTTTCCAGTCAGAATACAAACTTATTTCTCTCTCAGAGTGAAACATGTCTTTGTCCTTGCAGCATTTTGTGAGGAGAATGAACTAGAGTGTGCCAACCATGAATGTGTGCCACATGAGCTCTGGTGTGATGGGCAAGCAGACTGCAGTGACAGCTCTGATGAATGGGACTGTGGTGAGTTTCTGCTGTGGTGCACTCTGCCTGGGAGTGATGTTTGGGTGATGGTAGTAATCACGTGTGATTTGTTATAGAATACAAGTGCAGTGGTGGACAGATGCTCCCTTTATTACCACAGGGTGACTGGGTTGAGGTTGGGAAAGCCTGCAAGAAGGTGGGCAAAAGAGAAAGGAAAGGTTTGGTGTGAAGTACCACAGTGTGAAGATATAAGAAAAGTGACATGGCAGGTAACTTCTAAAATGTGTCAGTGGTGTGTAAAATCTGGAAAGTGTTGTGGATAGAAGAAGGAAGATGATCAGATGCAGAATTCATTTGGGCAAAACTTTTAAGCCCTGATTCTTTTCTTATGAAAATCAGTGTGAAATTCCCACTGACTGCAATGGTGCAGGCTCAGAGCTTATGAGAAGTTGGTCCTACTAGGTCCCCTTTGCACTGCCTAAAGACCTGGAGAATGACGTAACCTACTATTGCTATCTGTATTTGGATTAGGCCTCATGCTTTTATGTGTTGTTAAAGTAGAACTCTCCAAGTATTATTTTTTAAACAAAAATGAATGTGGATTTTAAAAAAATGTCACTGAAAAGATCAGGTTGGAAAGTGGTAGTATGTCCTCTTCACTAAGTTAATATCTATTTCTTTACATGACAGTAGTTTATATTACTAAATTTTTAGATGCTTTGAATGAAATGTAAAATAAAGAAGAAAGGTGTACTGTGGCTTACAAAAGCAAATACTTTGTATTGATATTGAAGTAAAGTGTATAAATATTTTAAAGTATTTAACATTGTATGAACATTAGTAAACAGAAGAATTTAATAAAACCTATGCAACAGAGAAGAACTGTTTTAGAAATGCATATTTGAAAAGGAGTAATCTAGGATTAATACATACGTTTCACCTGGGGAGAGAAGCAACAGAATCCTCAAGGTGCCTCTGTTGTTTAGTGTTTCGTGCTGTTCAATGTTAGCAAAGTTCTGATAGCCACAGTTGCCTTGGTTTTAAATTACATTGCTATTGAGCATATATAATCAGCAAAAGTGTTAGCATCTTGGAAAGCTCTTTTGATTGTAGTTGTGTATTTACAGTATGCCATTTGTAAAATTAACTGTGAAATAATAGTGAAGCTATTTTTCTTTTTCTTTGCAGTTACCCTGTCTAAAAACGTGAATTCCTTGATGTTCCTGACCATTCACAGGTCAGCTGCTGACAACCATGTTTGTGCTGATGAATGGCAAGAAAATTTAAGCCAACTGGCCTGCAATCAGATGGGTTTAGGGTAAGGTCAGTAGTTTGTAGCACTGATTAATTTTGTAGGACAAGTTGGAGTGCTGGAGTTAGATGTAAATTATCAGTGTTAGACCTAGTGTGGAAATGGTTCATAGAGAAAAGCGGTAATAAAATTTTGTGAACTGTGGCAGGAAAAAAAGCTCATTAAAATCTAGGCACTTTCACCACTTCTATAAACATTACGTGATTGTTACTAAAAGAGTATGTTGAAAAGATGTTTTGCCAAATGTCACTATTTGATCTTGCAGTTGGAATCTGCAAGTTGAAGTGGCTGATGTGTTATTACCAGTAGAACTATGAGGACGTTTCTTAGTGAATAATAATTCTGTAAAGGACAATGTTGAATAAAAGTAACAGTAATTTATTTTTTTTTTTTTCAAATCTTGTGAATAGTTTCAGCAGGGGAAAAAAGCTATAAAAGTAATTGTTTAAACTTTTAAAAATGAAACACTTAAAATTTTATTTCAAAACAACATTTTTCTTTGAAATGTGTCCTTCGTCTTATAAAACTAAAAGATAGTTAACCTTAAATGAAGAACTGTACATATAATTTGAAGCTGAATTAAGACTTTCAGCTAAGAAAAAGCTCTACTTTATGTAAAGTTTTAAATTTAGATAGCCCAAAATTGTCTTTTCTAAGTTCAGCTACAAAGTCATACTTTATGAATCCTGTAACTTACAGAGGCTAAAATTACAGTAAAAAAGCAAGCATTTGTTTGGGTTTTTTTTCAGTGTAATTACGTTTTAACACATTCTTGATAAGGTTGAGTAGTCTATCCATTAGGACCTAAGACTTAAGCATTTTGAAATCTGGAATTACCATGGTGATAACCTACTTTCCACCAAAAAATTTAAGATCTATTTAATCATACATGTTTTATTTTTCTGTCAATGCTGTGAATCTTTTAAATTTCCCCTTTCTGTGTCTCTATATGTTTTAACATTAAAATTTAAGATTTCTCCGATTTCAATGCTGTTAAAATGAAGGTTTTGATCTTTTACTCCGTATTCTATGGCACAGTCATGGCTTTATAAAATTCTGCTGAACAAGAAACATCTGAACTAGTAAGTAAGTACAGATAGGAAACAGATGCTGTTCCAGCTCTGAAATAGGCCTTATTTGTTTTATATTAGTGCCCGTACACACATTATTCATTGCCTTCTGGCATAACACAAGGCTTTCTTTTCCAAGCCTGCTGTAACATGCCACTTGAAACAATGGAATTATAGAAGATGAACAGAGAAATGTTACTGTTACTGTTAAGGGAGAAGGAATCCACTTTATGGGTTATACTTTATTCTAAACTTGCCAATTAATAAATTTGAATGAGTGGTATAGGGAGAATGAGGTATTAGAACCATTGCTGTGTGGAAGTATCCCTAACTGTGTTACTTTTAGTGCTGCAAAGAACATTAACTTTATAACCTAAAATTAGTCCCTGCCTTCAATTTATTTTTTTTTCATTATGATTTAGTATGCAAGTCATAATGTTCCTGGTGTTTCAGTATACTATATACTATAAACTTTGACTGTTGTCCACAATGATAAGCAGGTAGCAGGCTAGAATGCTTTGAAAGCTGATCTTCTAATATTTCCATTGTACAACTTATGTAATGACATCACCCTAATACTACTTTTTCCCCAGTGCGAGCACATTTATAACTAGAAAACAGACTGGGTTTTATTTTTCTTCTTTAATTCTAAAGAGCCTTCTCTTAAACACACATAAGGAAATACATAGCTTGAAATGAAATGTGTTAAATATTCTAATTTTTAAATTTTTAAATTGAAATTTGAGAAGTTAGTAAAATCTAAGTTAGAATTTCCCACACAGGTAGACGTAAGTGCTACGGCAAATTAACGTGTCTTGCCTTCCTGATTTTATAAGTGATTTTGTAGAGTAATTTAATAACTTTTTTTTTAATTGCCTTAAATTAAAGGAAACTTCTTAGTTTACAGAAATTAGATATGTTAGAATGTGCCCTTTGATGTTCATTATATCTTGGAGACATCTTCTGTGAAGCAGCAAGACTACCTTGACTGAGGCACAACCTGTACAGTAACCTGAAACTGGAAGCAGAATTCTGGAGGGTTGAGATGTAGTTCAAACTTAAAAGAACTGATACAGAGCAACAGCATAAACATCTGGAGACAGAATTAGAAAAGCCAGGAATATTTAAAAAAGCTAAGCAAACAAACAAAAAACCCGAAAGCAAACCCATAAAGAAACCTCACCAAAACTTGTTGACTATCTAAGATGACAAAAGCATAAGAATTAGGGCTATAGTAAGATAATAAGAAGCTGTACATTGCATTTCAAAGTAACTAGTTTTGCTGAAATTCATCCAGGAGCATTTAAGAGTTATAACTATGACAGATCTCCATTATGGCTGCCAATAATGGCAGCCAGTAGTTTTGACAAGTTCTGGAGAATGGCTACATCAGGCTCAAAACTATTAGATATGCCACTTTTCATTAAAAAGGGAACAAGAGGAAGATGCAGATATTTACAAGCTAGTTGCCTAGCTTCAGTTATCAACAAATAGTTACAGAACTCTAAGGTCTTACTAACAGGCAGAACATATTTATCAATAACAAATCATGTCAGATTTGCTTTATTTATTCCTTGAAAAGGCAGAGGCATGGTAGATAGGCAAGAAACAGTAGATGTGATGTATTTTAATCTTTCACACCATGTGAAATGACACTTGAAATAAGTAAGGAGATAGGGAAAAAAGATGAAATTATACAAGGCTGTTCATGATTCATTGTGAAACCATAAAGGTATATGGAGAGGACAGGGGTTGGTTAGACACATCCCAGTGTGTCTGGGGAGATACTCAGTGTTGTGAGTCATTCAGATGATGGAGTGGAGAGTAAGCTTAATTTCTCATTTAGCATCAAACAGGGAGGATCTGAAAAGATTTTGAGGACAGCATAAGAATTTTTTTTATTTATTTATTTTTTTACAGAGAACATGGAGAGATGGCCTGAATCAACCAGGAGTGTTAATTAAAGCTGCAACTCTAGGCCATTTCCCCTTGTTTTACCATGCAGCACTACTGAGAAAAATTTTATTCCATTTTCTTTCAATTTCTCTTCAAGTAGCTGCAGGTTGCTATGAAATTGTCCCCTAGCTTCCTCTTCACAAGAGTAAACAATTCCAGTTTCCTCAGCCTCCCCTTGTGTGTCAGTGATAGAAGCCCCTAGAAAATTTGAAAGTCAGCTGCATGACCCTCTCCAGTTTCTGAATATCCCTTTAAACTGAGGTGCCTTGAGACTTTACATTATGTTCCAGGTATACACATTTTAAGTCAAGAAATATAGTTTCAATTTTGCTTATTGTTGCAATGCAGGTAGAAATGAAAAGCATTAGTCTAAAATCAACACCAAGGTTCTGAACAAAGCTGTTCTGTTATATGCAAACCAAAGGAAAAATAATAATTAAAAAAGAAAATTGCAAAGATGTGAAAGAGCCTTTAAAAAGTATTTAATATTAAACATATTATATCTTATACATAATAAATACATAAATACCTTCATAAAGATTCTTTGTTTGGCTTGCATGAAGTCTTGAAAGATATCACATATGGCCACACACTTGACTTTTGTGCAGATTGACTTAATGTAGGTCAACTTTGGCAGGCTGCTGAAATAAAAAATAGGCAAGAGAGCTAATTTTTAAGTCAAAGATGTAGAATGCTGTCTTAAAGTAATTAGCATCTACAGTCTTGTTGTTGGAGTCTGTAAGAAACTCAGTAAAGCAAAATATTGTTATGAAGAAATTATGAATTAATGCAGCTCTCTCTATTAAAAGATCCTTCTTCCATTTTATTTAGAGTGTGTCCACAAAATAAATTGTGTGCTACAGCTTCAAGAGGGACCAAGTAGAACCTGTGGCCTGCTGGGCCTGTTTCTGGGGCACAGGATAGGTCTGGCTAAAATGAGTCCCCCATTGCTGTACCTCCCTCCTTTTCTCTGAGACCTTTACAGTCCCTATTATAATGTACTCCTGGCACAGCAGCCCCCATGGATGCTCACACCAGCCCAAGTCCTTACTCCTCCAACATTTTTAGCTCATGTTCCCTCATTGTCTGGCAATTGCCAGTATTCTCTGGTCTCTCCACAAATGCCAACCATTGTCTGCAGCTTTCTTCAGCTAGAAATGAGGATCTTAGGTCCCCATCATTCTGGCTATTTCTAATTAAAATAGATGAAAGGAGCCAAGGAGTGGCCCTTGCCTATCTGAAGGAAAACCTTGTATAAACATCAAGGGTGAAAAGCTCTGTAAATGGTTTTAGAAGGCATTCTAAAGACATAAATTAGGGTATACTGGTTTTGAGTGTATTATAGCAAGCTGTGACTACCAAGGAAAAAAGGCATAGCCATAATTTTACTAAGTATAATAACTTGTATATTATAAAACTTCATACAGGCTTAAGCATCTTGTAGGTTTGTTTAGAAGTATATCTGTTTAATGATTATTATAGCATCATAAGCTGTAATTCAGAACTACAGGTTTCAGCAAAAATAGTCTGGTATTTGGGATAATACAGATTTGGATCCATCAGGTGGCTTGATATTTACACCTTTTTGCATATCTTTTGAGTTACGTGTTTTATAGACCACACACTATTTACAGCTACATAAAATATTGCCTCAGACAGTGGTGAACATCATTGTTCACAGAAGATCATGAGGCAGAATATAATCTTAAAAAAAGTAATTTGTATATGTTTGGTAGGAAAAAGAATGGGAAATAAGCAAATGATGGAAATAAAGAGTCCTGTGTTTGCTGTAAGCAGGCACTGAGGGAGAAAGCTCTTTTTGCCGCAAACAGCTTTCTCTAAATGAGGAAAGAGTCTTTAAAAATGCCTGTTATTATCTGCCTGCACATTCTGAGTAGTACATCATAGAATGATATTTGCTTCATATGCCCAGAGAAGGTTTTGAAAAATAAGTCACGTAACAGGCAGGATCCAGGGCTATGACCTCAGAGTCTAATTAATTCTGCCAACCTTGTTGGAAACATTTCCCTTTTGTTGCACTGACAAAACTGATGCATTCAAGTGGATAAAGGATGCTGGACTTTTGTAAATATTTTAAAAGAGATATAGTTAATACTGAGCACTGGATTTAAAGAAAAACTAATAACCTGGCTGGCATACTAGGTACTACCACATGAGATTGGGTTCAGAGTCAAGTTTTAGGACATATCACAATTTTTCTGAACTTTTCTCACTCTCTTATCCATGAAGTAGAATTTAGAATTTGGCCTTTGACCAGTGTTCAGGAGAGCAGTCCTTGAAAGTCCTTCTCATTGACAGGGATTGATGGCTAATCATGGATGGTTCTCTTCTGGAAAGCTGCATGACTTTTAAGGCCATATAAAAAAAAAAAAAAATCACTCTTTTTTTCTTTCCTTTTAGCAGTTGAGATTTACTCAAACCAATTTCTTCAGTGGCTTTAGTCTATCAGGCAATAACTGAGGGAGTGGATATATGAAAATATCTCTTGGTGAACCATTCTAAGTTACTTTCATATTCATTTTAATTTGCTGCAGAAGGACAGGTTTGATGTAGTCACCCATGGTTTTTTTTCTGTTTTGCAAAGCAGACAGCTTGGACTTAGAAACACTGTCAAGTATTATTAACAAGACGCAGGCTGTTCTTTACTGTTAAGTTTTGATGGATTTCCAAAGATAGGAATGTAAGAAAATATTTTTAATTTTACCTCTTTGTATTTTTGTATTTTTGTAAGCAGAAAACTGTAGAAATAGTATGTTAATGTATGCACTACAGTAAATGCCACCAGAAGGCGCTTGCTGTTCCTGATTCCAATTCTGGTTCTTGTCAGAAAATAACAATGTCAGAGACAGTTACGTGTTACTGGTTGGGCTTCCTGGGGTGATTTCATTCCCCTAACTATGATTCTGCTCCATGTGGCTTCGACATAACATTCCGCTCAGTATCTTTGCAGTAAACAGGAGGCATTAGGGACTCTTCACCTTCATAATTGTAACACAGAGACCTAATGGAAGGTCTGTGAATGTCTTTAATTTGTTTCAGAGGACCATCCAAAACAGAAATTGTGGTAGAGGATGACGAAACGCAGCATCAAAAATGGCTGAACCTGCATTCAGACTGGAAGAATAAAAATGCATCCACTTTACATGCACTTCTAGTGAATGGGTAAGTGTCAGGTAAATGAGCTTTATTTCGCTGCTTTGTGTAGTCACTTAGCAGTGGAGGCTGACAAACTCCCTCTGGTAAGCTTTTTTTTTTCCCCAAGGTATCTGTATAAATCCCAGCACACACTGATGTGAGTTGCTGAGATTCAGTCTAAAACTATTTCAGTGTCTACTACAACTGCAGTCTCTTTTTAATTCACCTTGTGACTCCTCAGGGGCCCATTCTGCTAGACTAGCAACATTTAAGTGGCATGGAGGTGATGCCCTTGAAGTACCCAGACCAGACAGCTTCATTAAATTCCTGCTGACCAAGAAAGTCCAGTAAGTTCTATATAGCAAAACCTGCAGCAACATCTAAAGCTGATAAAGCTGATATCACTGTGGGAGTCTGCTATAGACCTCCCAACCAAAGCAGTGAGGTGGATGAAGATTTCTATAAGCAGTTGGGAAAAATCTCCCAGTCACTTGCTGTTGTTCTTGTGCGGGACTTTAACCTCCCAGACATCTGCTGGGAATACAACACAGCAGAGAGGGAACATTCCAAGAGGTTCCTGGAATGTGTGGAAGATAACTTCCTCACATAGCTGATAAGCGAGTCGACCAGGGAGGGTGCCCTCCTGGACCTGCTTCTGGTGAACAGGGAAAATCTTGTGGGGGAAGTAAAAGTTGGAGGCTGCCTAGGACACAGTGAACATGAGATGATTGAGTTTTTGATCCTTGTAGAAACAAGGAGAGGGGTTAGTAAAACTGCCACCTTAGACTTCCAGAGAGCAAACCTTGACCTGCTCAGAAGACTGATTGACAAAGTCCCTTGGGAGGCTGCCTTGAAGGATAAAGGAGTCCAGGAAGGCTGGACATGCTTCAAGAAAGAAGTTTTAAAGGTACAGGAGCAGGCTGTCCCTGTGTGCCAAAAACCAGTAAGTGGGGTAGGAGACCAGCCTGGCTAAATAGGGACCTTTGGCTGGACCTTAGGTCCCTAAAGGAGAGTCTATGACCTTTGGAAGAGGGGACAGGTCATTTATGAAGTCTATAAAGATGAAGTAAACCTATGCAGGGTGAAAATTAGAGCCAAAGCACAGCTAGAGCTCAAACTAGCTACAGCTAACTACCTAACTAGCTGTTAGGGGTAATAAAAAATGTTTCAGTAAGTTCATTAACAGCAAAAGGAGGATTAGGGAAAATCTCCATCCTTTATTGGATGCAAAGGGAATCTTAGTAACAAAGGATGAGGAAAAGGCTGAGGTGCTCAACACCTACTTTGCCTCAGTCTTTAGCAGTGGAACTAGCTGTTCCCTGGATACACAGCCACATGAACTGGGAGGGGATGCACAATGAGGTCATCACAATGAAAGAGGAAGTGGTCAGAGACCTGCTACACCACTTAGACACACAGGTCTATGGGACCGGATGGGCTACATCCAAGGGTGCTGAAAGAGTTGGCAGATGTGATCACCAGGCCACTTTCCATTATTTACCTGAAGTCCTGGATAACTGGGGAGGTCCAAATGGACTGGAGGGTAGCAAATGTAACACCCATCTATAAGAAAGGCAAGAAAGGAGGATCCAGGAAACTATAGACCTGTCAGTCTGACCTTGGTACCAGGGAAGGTCATGGAGCAGATCATCTTGAGTGTTATTAGAAGACATATAGAGGATAACCAGGGGTCAGGCCCAGTCAGCATGGGTTTGTGAAAGGCACGTCCTGCCTGATGAACCTGATCTCCTTTTATAACCTGATGACCCGACTATTGGATGAGGGAAAAGCTGTGGCTACTGTCTATCTGGACCTCCAAAAAGCATTTGACATGGTTCCCCATAGAAGTCTCATAAAAAAACCTGGCTGCTTATGGCCTGGATGAGCACACGATCTGTTGGATCAAGCACTGGCTGGACAGTCGGGCCCAAAGAGTGGTGGTCAATGGAGTCAAACCCAGCTGGTGGCCAGTCACAAGTGGTGTTCCTCAGGGCTCAGTGTTGGGACTGTTTCTGCTTAACATCTTTATTGATGATCTTGATAAGGACATAGAGTGTATCATCAGTAAGTTTGCAGATGACACCAAGCCAGGCAGTAGTGTTGATCTGCATGAGGATAGGGAGGCTCTACAGAGAGACTTGGTTAGATTGGATTGTTGGGCTAATGTTAATGGTCTGGGCTTCAACAAGGCCAAGTGCCAGGTCCTGCACTTGGGCCACAACAACCCCAGGCAACACTACAGGCTTGGGGAAGTGTGGCTGGAAAGTGTCTGGCAGAAAAGGACCTGGGGGTTCTAATTGACAAGCGGCTGAATATGAGCCAGCAGTGTGCCCAGGTGGCCAAGAAAGCCAATGGCATCCTGGCTTGTGTTAGAAATGGTGTGACCAGCAGAAGCAGAGGGGTGATTGTCCCCCTGTCCTCAGCACTGGTGAGGCCACAGCTGGAGTATTGCGTCCAGTTTTGGGCACCTCAGTTCAAGACAGATATCGAGGTGCTGGAGCGAGTACAGAGGAGGGCAACAAAGTTGGTGAAGGGCCTAGAGAATAAATCTTATGAAGAATGCTTGAAGGAGCTGGGAATGTTTAGTTTGAGAAAAAGGAGGCTGAGGGGAGACCTAATCAGTCTCTAGAACTACCTGAAAGGTAGTTGGTAATGAGAAGCCAGGATCTCATTTTTGAGACATTGAAGGTATGACTTTGAGACTGAAGAGCCAATGAATTTACGCATCCAGGACAAAACTGTAGAACCACCTAACCCCTATCTGCAACTGCATTATTAAAAAAGCAGATAATTGTTTCTCTGTTCTCTTCCAAATGCCTAGGAGGTTTCAGAATGTCCTTGTTCCATAGAAGATCCTTCTGTTTCAGAAGGAAAGACTGTCTTGGGTAAATGCAGAGGTGCAACACATGTGAAGAGACAAAACTGAAGAATTCACTGACTTTTCTTTTGTTTGGCTCCATGGTTTTCTGAACTGAAACTTTTCCATAATCGCAGAATACTAAAAAATGTGTCTGCAAGTACCTTTTGCTTTCCTGCGTCTCAGCTTTGTACTAGTTCTGTTTTACATTAGTATTTTCCCTGTTTGTTTAAGTTCATTTTTATTTCTTCATTTAGAGGATGGTGCCTGGTCGTTTCAGCCACACCAACACCAGGCAATGCTACAGGCTTGGGGAAGAGTGGCTGGAAAGCTGCCAAGAGGAAAAGAACCTGGGGGTGTTGGTTGACACCTAGCTGAATATGAGCCAGCAGTGTGCCCAGGTGGCCAATAAGGCCAACAGCATCCTGGCTTGTATCAGGAAGAGTGGCCAGCAGGAGAAGGGAAGTGGTCATGCCCCTGTACTCAGCACTGGGGAGGCCACACCTCAAGTACTGTGTTCAGTTCTGGGCCTCTCACTATAACAAGGACGTTGAGGTGCTGGAGCATGTCCAGAGGAGAGCTGGCAAGCTGGTGAAGGGTCTAGAGAACAAGTCTTTGGAGAAAAGGAGGCTGAGGGGAGACCACATTGCCCTGTACAACTACCTTAAAGGAGGTTGGAGGGAGGTGGGTGTTGGCCTCTTCTCCCAAGTGAAAAATGACAGGACTAGAGGAAATGGCCTGAAGTTGTGGCAGGGGAGGTTTATATTGGATGTCAGGAAGAAATTCTATACTGAAAGAGTAGTCAGGTGCTGGAATGGACTGCCCAGGGAGGTGGTAGAATCACGATCCCTGGAGGTGTTAAAAAAAAGTGTAGACATGGCTTTTCAGGACATGCTCTAGTGGACATGGGTTTTTTTGGGTTTGATTTGATTTGGTTTTTTTGTGTTGATGGCTTGGGGGGGTCTTTTCTAACTGTGTTGACTCTGTGATTCTGTGATAATCCGTGTTGTAGTGGGGGTTTTCAGAGTGCAAATATTCCTCAAACTTGTGCACAGAGTTTCCTGAAATTGATCTCTAGAAACAGAATGTTATGGTTCGTGTTTTCAGGAACAGAAAGTAGACTTGTCTGCACAGTATTTGAATGGGGTATGTGCAGTGTAAGGTACAGAGGTCTGGTCAAATCACAGATTCAGGCTAATCTGGTGAGCTTGTTGTCACACTGTTGTTGTGTGACTTAAAATCGAACGTAGCCTCTTTTTAGATGGTTGCAATTTTAAAGATACTGACACCCTACTGAGATTGCAGCCTTCAAAGAATTACCTGGGGAGCAGCTCATCTGTGTATCCAGTCTAATTTAGCTCTGCATCTGCCTCAGAAATGCACATATACATAGAAATGAAAAAGTCGTGGAAATAAAACAGCGGTCAGCTAGGAGAGCACCAAGCCCACTGTTATAACTAGGATCTCCTTTCCTTCGACAGAGAATCACTTCTTTCCTCTCTCATCTGAAATTTTTCAACAGAAATTATTATTTTTTGTTGTTTTCAAACTTAATTTTGCAAACTTCCTGGGTTTTTTTCAAAGTGCCCAAAGTGTTATGGCATGAAAGATCATCTGTTACCAAAGGCATTTCAAAGGAAATCCTGTCCTTCAGCTGTGAGGAAGAGGAGAATGGCAATCTCTGTGCTTTCAGGTGCCATAAACTAAGATTTGACAGACTTGTCCTGGTTTGAGCCAGGATGAAGCCAATTTTCCTTTTGCTGATTTTTTTTTTCCCCTTCAGTAAGCTTTCTTTTAGCTAGTAGCAGTGTTCCAACTGAGACTGATAAGAGTGGAATGTTTTTCTAACTGCTGGGGCTCCAAGGTCGCACCTTCACTCTGCCGGCTCAGACACTACAGTGAGATCTTTGACCCCCCATAGGAGGCTGAGTTAGACAGACAGCAAAACTGGCCAGAGATATTCCATTCCATGTATCTACGTAAGCTCAGAGGAAGGTCAGAGATCACAGAAGACAACTTCCTTCCTGCTGCTTCTTCCCTTCTCTTCCATCCATGGCTGGTGTCCAGGGAGGACTCCATCCATCCATCACTGCCAACCCCCAGGCTCGAGCTCTCCTGACCCTCATCACTCTCTGCTCTCTTCAGCAGCAGCTCTGAGATTTTTCGGGACTGTTCCCAGCTCAGAAGATGCTGTGGGAGTTGCTGGGGGTGGGGGGGAACACATTTGTATATAATTGTATATATTTTCTTATATCATCAGTGTTTAATTAAAGCTGTGTAGCTTAGTTTTCAATCCAGCAGAGTCTCTCTCTTTTTCTCTCTCCTTCTCTACCTGGGTGGGAGGGGGAGGGGATCAAGAGAGTTGTTGTCAAACTGAGTCAAATGGTGACAAGACTGTACCTCCCAGCTGACCTCAGAGCTGGATCACAGAGTGAGCTGCTCTGCAAAATATGTACCATCCATTCATGAAATGCTTTGTAAAGCTGAACCAATATTTTGAATTATCTCTAGGCAGACCATGGATGATCTGGCATAAAAAGTTCCTTTTGTTTCTTTTTACAGTTTGGGGGAATTTTTAACAGCTGGTTCACAAGTACAATACCTGTGCTGTTTGCAAATTACCAAAAATTGCACCAGTTAAGTGAGTTTTCCACCATGTTCTTGTTTCAATTTTTAGACAGAAGTGTCGAAGCAGAAGCAAAGTGGCTCTCTTCTGCAGTAAAGCAGGTAAGAGAGAAGTGCATATAAAACACATATATTTTCCAGATGTGTTAAATTAGTTTAACAAATGCATGTATTTAGTGCAGATTAATTCTGAAATTTTACTAGACTTCTGCAGCATCCAGTTTTGCATTTTATTCCCCCCTGCCCTGTTCAGTTTCACCAGCTTTTCTTATTTTTTGACTACAAGCCTATGCATTGCAGTAACCCAGTCCTGCTCTCACAGAATTAATGGTGTCAGCAATCAGATTCCAAAAATTAATGTGATAATACTTTGTGCTGAAAATATCCTTTACCAGAGAGTGCTTAGGAGCCTGTCTGCCTGGGAGTTGAAGCTGTGATCTGCTTAGTTGTGAAGGGTACAGAAGAGCCTGAAGTAGGAAACTACAGACCAAGTCAGTAGGCATAGCAGTTTGTGCAAGCTTAAGTGGTTTGAAAATGTAGAAATTGTTCATCTTCAATGAAATTGTGTTCTACAGACAAAGAGGACTTGGCTGAAGAACATTTAAATTATGGATTAGCTCAACATGGGGAAAATTAAACACCAAGCATGACCTAAATTTGGGAAACTAATAAAAACATTTATTACTTTTACTGCGGAGGGGGCAGAGAAAGCCTGTCACAGGTGTTTGCTTCTGACTTGGGGTGCACTTAAAATCCTTTGCTTTCTGAAGTTAACTGAACGCAGTAAGAATTACAAGTTAAATAACCATTGCTCCAGTTTATTTCTCCACCACTAAATTTCCACAGACACAGTCAATGGCAGTGTATCATTCCTTGGAAAGCTGATTGCAGAAACTGGTTGTGCTATTTTCTCTCTAAATCAGGCTGAGTAAAATAGGATAAATAGTAAGTCTGTGATCTTACAAATCTGGAATATAAAGTGAAACAAAAATGAAGGGCTATTTCAGAAAAGTAACAGGCAGCTGGGAATCTAGTACAATTTCCAGGGGAAATGGCTTATAAAATAGAATGGACAGAGTATTGGAGTGTCTTCAGATATTCTCCCTTAGTAATCTCCATGGACAAAGCAAGCTTTATGCCATGTAGCTGAGTAAACTGTGACATTCACCTCCTACCTGGCTTAAGAAAAGCCATTATTGCTGAGCAGATTTTCAGAAGCAGTTCTTATGGATAGTGCAAAGTAGCCCAAACATGTTGCTAGGTGACAGAAAGACACGAACATAAACCCAGGAAATTTTCTGCAGGGCAGCCTGGTACCTCTTGAGAGAAGGGAAGTCAGGATCCCAAATTTAGCTTGGTTAATATTTCAGGCTGCACTGGTCAAAAATCCTTTGATATGAAGGATGGAAATGGTGTGTTTGATACTACTGTGTGGATATTGATTACTTCATTTACTGGATTGTTGAGTGTAATTTCATGACTGTTAATATTGTTCTGTGCCCAGTTTTCTTGTCAGAAGGTAAGTGCTGCTTCTGTGGTTATGATTAACTCCTGCATCTCTTCCTCACCAGACTGTGGCCGTCGCCCAGCTGCTCGCATGAACAAGAGGATCCTTGGTGGTAGGACCAGTCGCCCAGGCCGATGGCCATGGCAATGCTCCCTGCAGAGTGAGCCAAGTGGACACATATGTGGCTGTGTTTTGATTGCCAAGAGATGGGTCCTGACAGTAGCACACTGCTTTGAAGGGTAAGAGGGCTCAGTTATACTGTTCCCATCAACTTGCACATGTGAATTACCAAGTCCTCCTTCCTCTACCAAACACACTGGGGGTAGGTGATGACCTTTGCAGAATGGCAAATCCCAGAGGCCTGGTTTTAGTAGACTAAAAAAGAAAGTATATGGTATAAAACAGCATCAGCTTAGGTTTTCACATGCTTTATTATTCATCACTACTGATGAAAGCTAAAGGAAGATGCTCTGATTTGCAGCAGGAAACAGGAAAAGGGAGAAGATCACAACACAAATCCTAAATCTCTCATACAGCTGTCATAGATTTAAAAAAATCATCCTGAGCTACAGCATAGAAATAACCCTGGAAAAATGCTGGAGCCATTAGTAAAAATAAAAACTGAGCATTTATTCACAGTGCAACTGGCATGTTAAAGTCACTGTCTTTTCTAATTACAAACACTCCACTCCTTTATTAGAATTGCAATAATGAAAAAGTCAGTATTAACCACTACTCAGTGCCTGTTCATGTCTGAGGCCCTGTGGTGGATAGTTAGGAGTGCAGAGGAAGTTTACATGTCTTAGGCATTTTCTTAGTCACTGTCAGCTTTTTGGTATTAACAAACATTTCTTTTTCATGAATCTCCCTTTTGGAGGGAAGCTTCTTAACCAACTTCTTTTGTCTTGCACCAAAGTTTTTTCAGTAGTTTGCTAAAGATAATTGAAATATATGTTTTCTGCTGTAGTTAGAAAGTACTTTTCTGCTATGCAATTGTCATCAGTGCTTAAATCCTGCTTCAAACTGATACTTGCTGACTGAAAATTATTTTAGACTACACAAAGCACCTTTTTTCTGTTCAAGCCAGCAGAAATTCTGTGGTAAGCAAGTATCTCGACTGATGTTTCTTTATAATGTTAATCATTCCCTTTTTCAGTTATAATTTCCATTTTGTCTTTTTATTTCTGAAACACTGAGTTATCTGGTATTTGTGATTATTATTGTTGTTGTCGTTGTTGTTGTTATTATTTTTTTATTTTATTTTATTTTTTTTCCTGGCTCTTGATGGAACTTGTGGTAGGGATAAATTTTGTGGCTTTTGTGTCCGAACCAGAAGACTTGAGGCTGGGGATAGTGTGAGTATCTCAAGGTGTGAGGCTATTCATGAAATGCTACAGGAAATTACAACAGAGAGACCTCAGTTGTGACTGTCACATTATATCAAGCCCTAAGGTTGTTCAATAACTGATTCCATTCAGTGAGAAGTAATAACCTGAAACTTAAAAGAGTAACCTAGATGACCTTTCGTTCTAAACTGACGGAGTGCTAAACCTGAATAATACAAACTAGAATATTGTGTTGATCAGATTTTGGGTCCTTCACAAGGAATTTATCTTCTTTCCCCATCTATTTTTAAATAAAGCTAAGGAGTATTTGGAATATTTCTTTACCTATGAAGGAACTATTTCTGATGATCTAAAACAAAGGGTGGGATTAAGAAGTAAATACAAATTCTCTCATTTTTGCCAAATGCAGAAAGACTGCCACTACATTTTGGAACTGTCTTTCATCAGTTGTGAAAAATGCTGACTTTTTGAGGGTTTTCAGAATCACAGTCTAACTTATCCTGTGACTTACCCTGTGACCAGTTCTGATCAAGAGAAGACATATGAAAGCTTTTCATAAAGTTTATGTTTTTCTCATGTGGCTCAACAAACAATAGTTCAGTCTTTCCACTTGTCTCATATACACTATTTTATAATGATCTTGGATATTTACCAGAAGAGTCTTAAACAATTGTGAGAGTCAAAGTAACCTTTGATCTTAGGCATAGTAAGTAGGCTTATTGCAGAATAACTGCACAATAAGTAAAGGACTTTTCTCCTGGCTATTATAAAAAAAAAATTCATAGTATCATTGCTTCTTGGAGACTTCTGTGGGATCACTGCTGTCAGCAGCCTACTACTGAACAATCTTGTCACCCTAGAGACATTTGTACACACCCACCAGTGAACAAGAGAGTACCTAAGACTTGGACAGGATCTGAGGGATGATTTTTGAGAGCCTTTGGCATTTCATTCAGCAACTGCATTTCTTGGTATGTTGCATTTCTTCTGAACATGTGAGCTTTAATTCATTTGGTAACAGGCAGGGAGAAAACGAAAGGCATTGTCTTTTGTTGCTCAGATCTTAGCTCTATGTCATGATGCCCAAGTATTATTTTTTTCTTATAGCACATGTGTGTGCTTTGCAAAGCAAGTCAGGGAGAAAACATTCTCGGGCATTTTAGCTTCAAAGAACGCTCTCAAATGAAATTTCCCGTTTTTTCTTTTTTTTACAAAGGAGGGAAAATGCTGCTGTTTGGAAAGTAGTGTTTGGGATTAGCAATCTTGATCATCCATCTGGCTTCATGCAGACCCGATTAGTGAAGACCATTATCCTCCACCCACGCTACAACAGAGCCGTGGTAGACTATGATATCAGCATCGTGGAACTAGACCAGGAGATAAGTGAGACAAGTTACGTGAGACCCGTCTGTTTGCCCAGCAAGGGCCAGCTGGTTCGGCCAGATACCTACTGCTACATCACAGGCTGGGGACACATGGGCCACAAAAGTAAGATGAATATTTCTGGGACTTTTGGAAAAAAACCTCACATGTTAACCTTCTACTGAGTTAATCAAATAGTGATCCCATTGGAAAGCTTTATCCATTACACTATTACCAGCCCTTATTAAATAGTAGGGAACTGAGACTACTCATGAAGGGATCTAGCTGTGACCAGAGTCCAGCTTTTTCAAGTCAGCAGCCTGAATTTATGCTCCTTAATCCATATTTAGACAAGTGCCTTGATTTTCAAAACTTTTGAGGATCTAGAAACTCCTGTCAACAAATTCACCTGAACTGGTTACCATTTTACTAGTTTAGGTTGTATTCAGATATTCAGAACTGTACTGAAAAAGTTTGAGATCACTGGGAAGGGAGGCGGGGGGGGACATTCCTGGTTCAGTGAAGGTGGAATGCAGTGAAAGCATTGGCATACAGGCTGAACAAACATCTTGAATCACCACTGTGTCACACTGCACACTTGTAACATGATTTATTCCATCCAGTCATAATCACAAATGTTGTTTTTGCCTCTCTGAACAGAATATTAGTGTGTTTTCTTGTTCAGCTGTCACTGCAATACTTGGGTCCCATGACAGGAACAGTTGAGTTACATAAATCTGTTTAGACAAAACTATTCTGCACGCATCATATGCAAATTAGCCCAGCCCCAACCCTCTTAATACTCCAGCCAGTGTGTTTTTTCCTTTGCTGTTATAGTAATTACTAGGGAAGGCTGTCATTCTGTACCTTGGAGAAGGACATTTTCCTTTCAGTATCGCTTCAGGTGGGTCTTCACCTCTAGTGGCCAAGTCAGGCATGTGGCAAAAATTAAATCCACATGTGAGGGACAGGCTGTTTGCTAGCTGCTCTGCCCATCCAAAAATATCTTCTACGTAAAAGAAGGAACTGCCCTCCCCCCAGAATGCTTTTGCACCACTGGAAAGTGGAAAAAGCTTCTTTGTTCTCTAATGTGGTTTCAGCATTGGTTTGAAAGGTTTTGTTTTAAAGCATCAAAAGCCATCATGGCTACACAGCAGTTAGTACTTTGTGCCCTAGGTTGAAAACCTTTTCTTAGAATGTGAGCTTGCTCAACTGTTTAGACTAGGAGGAAGTCCTTTATTGTCTCTTGAATGTGCTGAGGTAAATTCAGAAACTTTTGAATTCTGCTTCCCTGATACACTAAGTCAAGTTTACTCAAAATGGCTGCAATTATAACAAGCTTTACCATGAGAGACACTGAGAAACAGGGAGACATGGAACAATGAGTCAAACCTCTCCTCCACCTCCCTCACTTTACTGTTTTCCAGCCAATACTGTTCCCATCTTAAAAGTCCCACACCATACCACCTAAAGGTGTGCCCCCTCCTCACTCTGTCAGTGTGAATGCAGGATAAACAGGAAGTATCACACCAGTCCTCATGTGTCTGGTCCTTCTCCAGAATGCAACACACACACTCCTGGCGCAGGAGCATGAGTCACAAATCCTACGATGCAGCAGCGCAAAAACCCACCTGCTTTCACTTTAGTATTGTGCTAAAGGGAGCTTCTTCTCTCCTTACCTTTAATATAAGTAATATTTACAGTCTATCCTAATGGAAATATTTATCATATCTCAATGAGCCATCACAGCTCCTATTTGTGTGTTTGTGTGCATATAGCTTAATGTTTAATTCTGTTCCTTAGTGCCTTTCAAGCTTCAAGAAGGAGAGGTTCGCATCATTTCCCTCGAACATTGCCAGTCATATTTTGACATGAAAACCATCACCAATAGGATGCTGTGTGCTGGCTACGAGTCTGGCACTGTGGACTCTTGCATGGTAGGCTTCTCTCTAAGGAGAAACTCACAGCCAGATGTGGTTATAAATCAAAGTACCGTGATGTATATTAGGTATAGCATACTTCAGTTATTATAGGAAAGACAACAGTTATTTGCATATTTTAATCCATATTTTATTATTATTATTAGTAGTAGTATAATCAGTTTCAGCTTATGATAATGAAATGCTGCTTGAAGACTAAGGTTTATCTGTATTAGTTAACTGTTAGACTGATTTATTTATTGTTAATTTGCATGAGCCTTTTGCAGGTTATTTTTTGTACAAATATAACGGGGAATAAATAATGTTAACGCTGTGTACTGCTACATAGTTCAGCAGAGCAGCCAGCCTTTACAGCTGAGTTACTTATTAAAGGCAAATCTCTGTAGGAAGCGAGACATAGCTTTAACTGTGTGACTGTGGCCACGTGCAGCCCCTACAGACTGTTTTCTTCCATGTTGCAGGGTGACAGCGGAGGACCCCTTGTGTGTGAGCAACCTGCAGGGCGCTGGACTTTGTTTGGCTTAACATCTTGGGGCTCTGTCTGCTTTTCCAAGGTTTTGGGACCCGGAGTTTACAGTAATGTGTCACATTTTATTGAGTGGATTGAAAGACAAATATACATCCACACCTTTCTGCTAAACTAACTCCAGATGGTAAGAATTGTGCTGATAGACAAAAGAAAAAAGGAATCAGCACTTCAACACTGAAGATTTTTCAGTCCAGAAACCCTATGAACAGGAGTTTCAAGTTTCTATCTATTCTTGTTGTGGAGCAATGGGATATGCAGTGTATGTTAACGGTAAACCCTCTGCTGGTGAATATACTTTGGGATAGAATTTATAATCCTTCTGACTTCTCTTTTAACTGTGTTGTGGTGCTATTCCAAACACAGCAAAAGGCTTAAAATAAAAGAATCAGCCACTTCCTGCCTAAGCAGTAGCACAGACTAGAAAAAACTTTTTAGATAATGTATTTTAATACTATTCAATTAGCAGCACGTGTATTTTCACTCACTGCCATGAGGAATGAGGTCAGTGCAGTCAGATAGCACTGACAGGACATACAGGCACATGGGCAACACCAGGCGTGGTGTGGGAGAGATCACATTTGTGCATCCGTGTGGCAGAGGGCACATCAAAGTACAGGCACAGGTCTCCCAAAGTGTGTGTGCTCCTGGTGTGCCTGAGCTAATCCATTCTCTCCCTCAGGGCAGCTGACTTGTGTGGGCATAACCCTGACCTGTAACATCCCAACTCTGCAGCTTCTGTTCCCAGAGCCAGCTTGGGCATCTCTGCAGGCAGATGGAGGGACCAGTAGGCCAACAGACTCCTAACTGCCACCTGAAGCACCCAAGATGAAAATTCAGTTGTTCAGACTCTTTAGACAGTTTCTACCACTTCATTTTCTGAAGCTTCCAATGTCTTAATGTGTCCAGGAAGCACACCTCAACAGCACTAAACTGATTAGCACAGTTGTCAAACCTGTGCCCTACTGGCTTTTTTTCCCAATTTTGTGTAGTGTGTTCAGCCTACAACAGGTGCATTGAACATCTCCAGCCCTTTAAAAACTCTAAGGTTGGCAATGCCCCTGCAATGGTTTACCCCATAGAGTCAGCTAGTTGGAATGTCTGGTTGATATAGAAAATGCAGGTTTAAAGCACAGAAGATGCAGTGTGAGCAGTAGCCCAAATACTGGGAAACTGGGTAGTTTTGGATAGGTCCCTTCTAGTATTTTATACTGAACATTTTATTTTTCTTAGCAAGATTAAACAAGTGGGAGAGAGAAGAGGACAGAAAGAAATCTGCATGACAGAAGACTTGGATTCCAGCTTCTGTTTAAATGAATGTTAGAATTAGGTTAGGTGAAGCACAACAGTTTAATCAGGAAAGACTCAAGGAGCCCTGTTCCAGTGCTTGGTAGCCAGATGGCAAGAGTGCTCTGGGCAGTAGGTAAGAGGCTAAGCCTTGACTCCCAGAGAATATGATTGAAAAGTATTGTAATGGGGCTTGGCCCCTCATTTTAGTGCTAGAGAGGAGGTGTGTCTTACCAACTGCTGTAGGTGACATCCTGTAGAGCTCACAGCTTTTGGCAGGCTAGAGTAGGAGGAGTCAGGAACCTGAGGATTACAGGATGGCTTTCACCTGGGAGAAAGGCATTTAAACTCACGTTTTCAGCATTGTGCCTGGTCCCCTATGAATCCAGCCTAAGGCAAAGTATTACCCTCCTTGCTACCTCTGGCGTGTCCCCATGACAACATGGCAGGGCCTTGTCAGTACCACAACTGCCATATGTGGAAACTTGCATTAAAAGATATAACTAATGGACAATTCAGGTACTATTGTTCACATTACAATTAGCCTACTGAAAGTTTACCTCGTATCTCCCTATCTTCTCCTTTACCACACCTAACATTAGACATATTAGACAGCACTCCAGACAGCATTATTAATAAGTATTCAATATTTATGTTATGAATTCTGAAACTCTATTTAAGTGACTATTGTATCACTGTTTCATGCTCAAAAAGAAAACCCTTCTAAGGCTTTGCTAGGTTTGGGGTTTTTTTTATATGTTAAGGATTTTGTTTTCACTATAACATACGAATGCTCTTCTTCAGCTATAAATGAGTAAGCAGCTGTGACCATGTTTTCCCAGTGCATGAAGATGACAGATGAAGCAGGTTTGTGATGCCCTTGCCTCAAGGATATGGAAGCGGCAGCTCTCAGTCCCTCACTCTAGCTTTTCCCTGGGGCCAGGATCTCTGCAGCTGCAGGGCAGCACAGGGCCAAGCTGGTTGCTGAGAGTCACCCGAGCAGGCGACCCAGGGGCTTCCCGAGCCAGCCCCTCCCTGTCAGTCCCACACGCCTGCTGACAGGCAGGTGTCAGCGAGGTCTGATGTACAGAAGTAAAAACCAAGAGGTGCTGTTGTGAAATGAACAGCCCAGCCTGGCAGCTTTCCACCAGATGAAATGGGTAGCAGCTTTGAATTTTGTAAGGCACTGGAATACACATAATTATTTCATGTAGAGATTATCACTACCAAATTACAATATGTAATTACACATTTCCATTAACACAGTTTGGCCTGCCATCTCTTTCCAAGTAGTCCCTCCCAGGAAATGAGGGCAAGTCCTAACATATGGTCCAGTCCCCTCTATAGTGCGATCAGTCTAAGAAACTACAGGCTTAGCCCCACCCCAGATGGCTTGAAGAGGGAGCAGTTGGGTCTTTCCCTTCCCTACAGCTGTGTCTGACACAACATTCCATGTAAAGAGGAAATTTGTAATTTTATAAATGTATTTTTATACTGCTTTTTTCTACGTGTGCATATGAAATAGGCAAACATGCTCCTCCTTCCACTGCATCAAGCCTTTCCCTGTGTGCTGATGTACTGGCTTTGATCACAGCCCTGCTGCTGCTCTGACAAGTGTAGCCTCACTGTAAGGTAACAATTGCTGGTTTTACATCTACCACAGCTGTAGCTCCAAATGGAAGCAATGCCACATATTAAGCAGATGTGTTTCTTTCTAGCTGCACTAATAAAATTTACAATAATTTTTCAAGTAACTTCTCTGTGGAAAATGTGTTTTAATCTTTAGAGAGACACAATGACAATATGGACATGGAATGTTAAACTTTAGTGATAATGCCTAAAAATAGCCTTAAAAAGGTATTTGCATGCCATGATCTAGCTTTTTTTAGCTGCCCTGTTAACACTACAACACTTGTGGAGGTTCTGCACAGCCACCGCTGCACAGCTTTTAGTTTCATCTGCATGTGTGCTTTCAATGCCAAATATTACCCAGAATACTGCTGCCAACAACTACTCCAGATTGAAAATCTGAAAAATTGAAGCTGCCATCAAGTTTCTCTGACGGCATTCTGTTCTGTGGCTTTCCTCAGGAATACAATTAGTTTGAAACAACCATCTCCTTTAAACAAGTATGGAGCATCTCAACAACACGTACGCATGCCAAAACCAAGGTAACTACCATGCAGAAACTTAACAATAGTTAAATGTGTCTGTAATTGCAGCCAGCACTAAGGTATCCATGACCATAACGGCAAGAGGAACATAACCAGAATAAATGAGGAACAAGTAATACAAGAACCATGCTGAAATTCAGCTCTGAGAAGGTCTTAACACTGTCACCTTCAGAACTTGTCCCTTAGGCTCTGCAGCCAGCAAGGTCTGGTCGGACCCAGGGCAGAGGCAGGGCTGGAGGGGCAGCGGAAGCTGCCTCAGGGGGGCTTAGCCTTGTGCTGCAGCCAGCAGGGCTGGGGGACACAGCTGGGCTTCAACACCCAGCCCAAACCCTGCCCCAGCTACAGAGCAAAGCCACTGCTGCAAAAACATCCCCTCAGTAAAGGATGGGGCTGACTGCCACTTGCAAATGTTTAGCACAGGTGTGGCTGCTGGGTAACAAAAATATTTTAAAAGTGTATTTTCTTCTGTAAACCAAATATTGCACATCAAAAAGTGAGTTAAAGCAGCTCTAGGTGTAGCTGCAGGGCATGGGGGAGTTGAAGGTGCTTGTTTTGGTTTGTTTTAACCTGATGATCAGGAGAGTAAATGCTGTGCTTTCCTTCATGACATCTGGAAGGCACCTGTGAGATGATCTTACAAGTTTGTTTTCAAAATGGAAAATTCAGGTCCTGCTGTGCAAAGGTGATGCCTCCAGTGCTAAAAAAAATAAAGGAAACATTCAAGTCCTGAGAAGCAAAGGGAGAGCAATCTGTGTGCACCCTGTGTCTGGCACCACTTTAGATAGGGCCAGTTAACATTTTGAAGCTTTGATTAAAGACTCACTTCCCTCGGCTCACCTACAGTAACAAATAGCAAGTCACCACATCAGACAGCCCTTAGATACATATCTGCTGTTTTTCCACACCCCCAAAAAAAGAATAAAAAAGGGAAAAAAATAAAAAGTTTGGGTCATATTTTGTAGTATGTTGAACACCCCCCCAAAAAAAAAAAAAAGCAGAAAAGGCTGTAATCACTTGCTCCTTCCACTGTCTTTCTTCTACAGGCTAAACAAAAGGGAAGTTTTTCTCCTCACTAACACCAGGGCTGGAGTCAGCCCTAATTACATTCTACCTTTCAAAAACAGAACCCTTTTAAACTTTTGGTAACACGTGGTGACCTGCATTTGAATGAACTTCGCATGCCCTTGATATCTGCCCTGCATGGCAGCAGCTGTCTGAGACCTCACAGCGTTTGTTTAAATTCTTTCAGAGATCTTAAAAGATGTGGAATATGTAATGTTGATCATGGACATGGAAAACTCACGGTTCAATTAAAAAGCAGAGCCCTTGTCCCAGACACAGGGCCTAAAAATATACAAATCTGAGCAACTTGAAAGCAGAAAGTTTTAGAAAGAAATAGAACCAAAAAATGGGCTCAATACTAAGAATTCATTAACAGCTACAGTTCGAGGAAACCTTTATTTCAACAGGTGCTAGTGGATACAAATGATTTCCTAAGTTCCTCCATAAATTGGCCATGTAACTTCTTGGGAGGGAAGTAAAAAGAAGGCAATAGACAGTCTGGAATCCAGAAATAGGCACATGCACCTCAGCCAGCTTTTGTGCAGCGTGCAGAGCAGTGGGAAACTGGCAGAGGCAGGACAACTCCAAGACAGATAAGCACAGAGCTCAAATCTGGGACATGCAGTGGGCTATACCTTCTTTTGTGCAGCCTTTATAGATAGTTAAGCTCTTTATTTTTAAAATCTGGAGGAATGTAAAAACACCTTAGAGTGAAGAGCAGTAATGACATCAGCTAGAAGCTGTTCTTTGTAAGATAAGACCTGAAGACAGACTGGAGGGACCCACTGGCACTTGCAGACAATTCTGCAGTGCAGGCATGAAGTACAGTTTGGAAACAAGTCAGGCAGCCAACATCTGAAGAGGAAAAGTACAGTCTGTGGCAAATTACATGAAATGGTCATGGAGACAAAAAGGAAGGATGTAGCAGGAGGATGAACTATCATGGAGAACAAAAGGCCACACTAGGACTTGTGCTTATTCTGGAAGAGGAAGGTGAGAGAGACATGCAACATATGTGCCTCATCTGGACCACTCTTCTGATGGTTAAAACAATGACTGTACACACATACTGGAGGAGTCTTGCAACAAGCCACCCAGTAACATCACATGCCAGCCTTCTGCTTACTTCGTACTTCAGCAAGTGGTAAATCCTAGGGAACACTGGTATTTTAGGACAGAAGCAAGTAACAGTTTGGACAGCTGTTCTATTTCTAAATCCTACTCAATCCTACCTGAGAAAGGGAATCTGGAAAACAAAAGGAGACTTGCGAGTTGAAATGAAAACAGATTTAATAGATTACCAATAACAAACTAACACTGACCCCAAAGCGAATGTAAGACAAGTTGCACTCAGTGCAGACAGCACGGGAGCTGTGCCTCCCAGCAGTGCCGGCTCGATGCCCAGGCTGCCAGCGCGGCAGCCCCAGCGGGAGCGCGATGGCCACAGCAGGCAGAGGAGCAGCCTTCGGCCTGGGACAACTGCAGAGATGGCTGGGACCCTCTCAGGAAGGCAGCCATGGTAGAAGCCCTAAACATCCCTGCAGACTTGCTGATTTACAGTGAGGGTGAGTGATGTTTATGGTATGGAATGCTTGGGCTGCCAGAGCAGGTTGGCTGCCCTGGGCCCCTCCGGCCACTGCACCTGCACAGGTCAGACCTGCCCTTGGCCTTGGTCACTGCGGGAACCCGCTGAGCAGAGCTGAGTGTAACAAAACCAACACAACTTTTCTCCTTCGTTCTCACAGAATTTGACTCTGCAGCCTCTCAAAACTACAGTTTCTCTAAACTGAAAAATTATTGTAATGTTTTGTCACAGCAAAACCAGGACACGGTGCAAGGGAGCAGGTTGGCTTACCTGACCCAGATCCTGCAAATCCGCACTCCCGCATTCTCCCGTCCGTAACACCACGAGGTGTTATACAATGTTGCATACGAGAAACAAGCAGTTTGCAAAGTCTACTGTGTGAAAAAAAATTAAAAAACAACCCAGCCATTTAGATCTTGAACATCTTAATAAATTATTGAAAAGCTTTATAAACAAAAAGCTTTTAAGGAAATGTGCGCATCATCTACCTTTGGCTGAAGAAAACAAAACCAAGATGTAGCATAAACCAGCAGTTCTTACTCTTGGGTTTTACACAGTTACCGTTCCAACTTTGTAAAATTCATTAAAGCATCTTCTTCACAGAAAACAGAATCTAAACCTGCTTTGTGTGCTAGAGAAACAGCACTGCTGCCCCCTTCAGAAGCACACACAGAGACTTTGGCACGAGTTGTTATCAGCAAACATGTCTGCATTAGTTTCCTTTGATGAATTCAGAGGTACAGTCTTTTCAGAGTTCAAGTTTCATTTGTATTCCCAGACTCACCCTGAATGTCTGGTAAGAAGGAGGTGTCCTCTGCTAACCCATCTCTTAAACAGGCCTAAAGAGGTATTTTAGATGCTGGTGAAGCACTGGTCATGCTTTCTTCCTCTGATACAGCACCTGTGGCTAAGCTGGAAGACCCAGAAGTAGCCTGGAACTCCACTCTGTAGTTGACAATGCAGTCATCTCTCCATCTCTTAACTGCTTCCCTCTGCATTGTGGGGCTCAGTCTATCAAGGTGCTTGGCTCTCAACACTGGAGATGGAAACAATGTTCCTTGGAGAACTCTCAGCAAATACCTACAAAATAAACACCGTTTCAAATAAGCTGTTTAGAAGCAGACTCAAAATTGTTTCCAGCAATGTTAAAGGAAAATGAAAACCACTCAAGTAACCCTGAGGCTGCAGCAGCCTCTGGAACAGTTTTTGCAGGTGCCACTTTTGTGAACATAAGCTATAAGGCTAGCAACTGCACTAGGACATGTTTTAAAATTGGCAATTCCAAATGCAGATTCTGATCTCTGGTGCTTCCAGAGCTATGGTGGAAAAATCAGGCCTAGAAAAATTTGTTCTTCCCACTGAGAAGGTGTTTATCACTGCTATTTTGCACTAATATAGCACTAAGATAGCCCTGGAAAGCTGGGAAGAGTAGGGAGGGCATTGTTCTCAAATTCTTAACTTGTGCAGGAGCCAGAGAATTCACCAGAAGGAAGAATGAACATGAAAGCAAAGGCCAAAGAAACAATGCATCACATGCAGTAAGAGGAATATGGAGAAAAAGTGATGCTCTAGAATTAAACTCTATGAATAACTCATATTAGAACTTATTTAACTGGCCATTTAGGTTGGGCAAGGGTTTTAATTAGATTTTTGCAGTGGATTTTCAGTCAACAGGGCATCCAACATCTGTGTCTCTGTGGGAGAGCTGCTCCCACTTTTGAACTGCATTCAAAACTCCAATGAAAGCCCCAGTCTCACTCCCTCAGACTGGAATGTGTAAAGCACCCTTTAGATTCACAGTCCACACTGAGTGGTGGCTTTCAGCTCCTCACAAAGCATTATATAAGAAATAAGTAAGGGAAAAAAAGTATGTGCAACAGCAGCAGTTCCGTAACAGGCACTTCAAATCACTGAAGTAGAAAAGCTTGAATAGCCACAACAGCTATAAATTGTCTCAGGTATCGGCACAGGGAGGGTGCAAATGACTCAAAGAATCCCACTGGTAGGTCTAAATATTTTGCATTTCATTAACCATGTAAAACACTGTCTTCTTCAAAATTGAACATTGGAAGCAGTCGCCAAGCTGAAAGCTGTCTCCTCCCTAGACTCTCTACAGCCCTACCAACATGTCCTAGGACAGAATTCATCTATTTATTTGTCCTTTAATTTGTCATTAGTGTGTGTGAAAGAAAAGGCTCTATCTTCACCACCTGGAGGCACCTGAGAGCAGGGTTGGGGACGGAAGAGCATTCATGTTTCTTGCACCTCATGGCTTGTCGTTCTGCTGAACCGAACCAATGCCAATGGTGAGTGTGGCAAAAACCCTGGCTGATGTGCTTAAGATACAGACAGGAAATTCTTCAAAGGGGACCCGGATATTTGGTGGCAGTCACAGCCCTGCCAACCTTTCTGCCAGTGGCACTGACAAGTCATGCAGCCTGCACAGCAGTACTTGATCCAGAAAGTGTGCTCAGACTGTGCCTAACAATATAAAATGACACCAGGTGAAGAGGAAACAGCAGGCAGCTATTCCCCCAACACTTCTCAGTGTCTGTGCAATTCAGTTTTCAGTCCCACTCTTTCTGAAATGAGTGGGAAAGAAAGAGATGTAACACATATGAGTAAATAAATTAGCACTGGAAGCACTTTGCTAATAGGCTGCAGGCTTGAGTTCACATTCAGCCAGTGAAAGGAAGATGGCTGTGGCTACCAAGCAGAACAAGACTGAGAGTTGGATGCAGTCTCTTTCACTGGTTTTTACAGGCTCTTTTCTCTGTTGGCTCACTCAGCTGCCTCCCTGCTGAGCAGCTGCTGCCTGGGACCTCCACCCAACACTCCTGCCCTCAAGGCTGAATGAGTTACTGAACTTGGAGTTACGACTTCTTCAGTGAGGGAAAACACTTAAACATGAGGCACGACAGAAACACAACTCAGGACCCCTTGTGAATCTAGTCAGTGTGTTTCCATCTCACAAAGAAGCCTGCACATGAATTCTACATATTCTAATGTATTTTCATTACATAAATTTCAAACAGAAAATATTTTCACAAATAAACACAGACTATGTACAGTGCATGTGCAACTTTGATCACTAATTTAACTGATTTGTATATAAACTACAAACTCTCTGATTACAGAGATTACTGGGGTTTCCCTTCAAATACAATATTTAGTATAATATGAATAATTTAATATAATATAAATAACACTTTTTTTTTTTCATTTACTGAAATATACTTTTGAGAACATGTCACTGAAGAGCTGTCCTCACACAGCTTGGTCTGGTAAAGTTATAAAATTTTCTTTACATTAGAGGTGGCAGGGGAGGAGGAACTCCAGCCAGAGAGATTTGCAGGGTCAATGGCTCAAAGAAAACTAATTTCGTTACCAGCAATCTCCAATTATAAAACAGAAACACACCTGGGTAGCAGAGCAACACAAGTAGTCAGGAGACAAATTAAGTAAAATACTGGGTCTGTCATGTGCTTTTCCATGATCCAGTAGGGATTTGATGATGGGTTGTGGGTTTTGCAGGTTGCCCCAAAAGCCAGAGCGAAGACAAAGTACAACAGGATGCTACCAGCTATAACGACTGTATGTATCCATGTCTGCAATTCAGAAGAGGAAAAAAAGTCAGATTTAAACTGTAAACAGACAGACCTGTAACACCTGTATGTGTGTAGACATACATCCATGAACAGGCACACACTCTCCCTCCAAAGACAGCTGCTTAATAGATCTGTTCAGGTGATATTCCTAATTATTTCACAGGAAACATTCCAGGAGGAGCCTTCTTTTTACAGGTCATAGGTAACCCAGCCACTTAATATTTTTTAAATTCTACTAAATGCATAGCCTTTGATTCCTTTGTGAAAGACATTTTTTGTGCCATTTGCCTTAGATGACAGCAGAAAAAGCCTCCTCAAGCAAAGGGAGGCGAGATCTTCACATGTAACCACCCTTATGTACCTTGATTGAGACATTAGCTGTTCTACATTGGAGTTTTCTGTAATTTTACACCTAAATGGCTATAACAGTTACTATGGCAACAACACTGTAATTGGTCTGACAGCTTGGCAACATTTGAAAATGCCAAATAAACCCCATTTAGGTAATGTTTTCTTATTCAGAGCATGGATTCACTCGTGCTATCAATATATTTTCAATAAAGATACTTTTATCACTGCTGCCATGCTCCCAAAAGAACAATGAAAAGACTAAATCACAACTTGAAATTTTATACATTACCAAACAATCCTAAAAATATTTTTCAAAAACATGACAGAGAAAAAATAAAATCCATTTGTGTCCTATTGTAAATATCATTGTAGTTTCTTTAAAATCATGCAAAACAGCCAAGTAATACCCTTGTAAGGGCTGTAAATTTATCCAAGCTAATGCAGATGCTTTAACTTGTGCAGACTTCATTAAAAACTGGAATAGCATTCCTGTAGCATCTCAGTTCTCTAATTCTGGAACCAAAAGATACCTTTGAATTGTTTATCGTAACGAGGAAGGATCCTTTCACTATTTACAAATAATTCTGAGGCCAAATTTTGTTAATTTTAGTCATATGATTAATTCTGTTTGGCTCCAATGACAGGTGCATTAGGAGAGCTCACATGGCCACATAAACAAAATATTTAGGTTTGGGCCTTTTTATACTTACTCTGTTTTGTATACAAAGCTCTTTCTTCTGTTTAATTTTAATGAAAGCTGCATGCACACCCTGTTAGGAACATACTCCTGGGGAAACAAAGTACTCACCACAGACTTGCACTCAATGAGAAGGTGAAATAGTATGATGAAGAGTGCTGCTGTGTTGATGGGGTTTCCAAAAGAAAAAATGTCTATGTCTGAGCCATAGTAAGTCTGTAAAGGAAGACAGGGGTCAGTGTAACACATTCTTTAAGTATAGCCCTAAGAAACAAAGTGGCACAGTTTCAATACCATAGACATTTGCATGCACACAGTTCAGCTCAGTTCCAGTGGTGATCTTTATTCTCTAATTTTCCTGGGTTTTTAGTATGTCAAAATATAAAAATGTATTTCAGATTCAGCACTTACAAAATAAGGCACAAAAAAGCAAATGAGACTTTGGTAAAAAGCATCCAGCAAGGTTATCCAGAAAGCTGAAGGCAAGTAGGCCTGTAAGAAGAAAAAGATAACAGCATTGAAACAAACTGAACAAATTGCTGCATCCTTAGTTAGCATGAATTTGGATCTGGGAAGAGATTATCTGCAGATGTAATTCCAGTTAAGTCTCCCAATGAAGAGGCATCTTTTGTGTTATGATAACAAGAATAAAGAGCCCACTCCACACGTTGCTAACTGTTAGTATTTAAATACCATACTTATTTAATAGTCTTGGATACCAGAGCCTGACCTACCTGAGTTCTAAGGAAGGGAGAGGGCTAGGAGATGGTGAAGTACCCTGCCAGCTACCATCACTGAATGCAAAGACCCACTTTCTTGTCTCCACCCCCTTCTTTTTGGTACATGTGCTTCTGCCTCTTAATTTGTGCTGGTTGCCTCCTCTCTGCAGACTGGACTCTTCTGTGGGCCAACTTACCTCACTAGAACATGTGGAATTAATTCACTTCTCTGCTAGAATAACACGCTGCCTTAGTGAGTTAAACCTCTCTTGGGAAAATGTGATGGGACAACTGAGCTGGCTCCAGGAAAGTAGTTTAACTGTGTGGGTGAAAACTAATAACAAGGAGAAAAGAAGGGAGAAGAATGAGTCTTCCTCACTCAGTGGCAAAGTGCTGTGACAGCTCAGCTGCTTACGAAACCAAAGCTGCATGTGCCCTGCCTCAGGGGCTCAGGATTTGCTGAGGCCTTGTAACATTTCTTAGTCAAAACTCCCTGTGACTGACCAAGCACAGACCTTCTCCAGCCAGTCTACAGAGGCTCAGACTGGTACCAAGAGAGTACTGAGGTTTGCAAAAATATCATAAATCAAGCAACACAAAATATTTAAGGGTGTGTAAAAGGAAATGTAAAAGTCCAGAAGCAAACAAAACGTCCCTTCACTTTCCACCTTCTTTCCCCTCTAAACCAGACCTAGACTTCTGCCAGGTTATACAGATGAGAATGCACTAATAGTACACAACATGTTGTAGCTTTTTTTTTTTTTTTAATAGAATTTGTCATAATAGAATATTTCAGTTGGAATAGACCCACAACAATGATCTAGTCCAACTGCCTGACCACTCCATGGCTGAGCAGAAGTTAAAGCCTATTACTAAGGGCATTAGTCAAATGCCTCTTGGAACCATTCACTTCAAGCCAAGCATTCTCTAACCTACCACAGATTTCTGGCCCATCATGTACAGCTGTGGGAGCTGCATGAGGATCTCTGCAGACACATCTTTGTCCAAGACACCATAAATGATGGGTGGCACCGATGTAAAAAGGAGATTGAAAAGAATCAAGATCCAAAAGTCAGTCATTGACGTGCCTGAGAACCCACAGAAGAACTGATACCAGAACAGGAGGTTTACGTAGGCCTGAAAAGTCAAAGATGACATGATAAAGTGTTACCTGTAGACAAGCGGTTTAAAAGACAAGAAAACAGGCAGATCTTAGGTTTGTTTACAGCAATCTGGGGACAATAAAGTGTAAGTGCTGTGGACTTCATGCCAATCCCACCCTTTGGAATTATATTAGACTAGCACGGAGCTAGTCACAAGCTAGACACAACTCACTTAAATAGTCATGCTGCCACCACATTAATAACATCCACTACCCACTGCTTAATCCAATCAGACAATGGCTTTAAGTGGGAAATTT
This sequence comes from Apus apus, assembly GCF_020740795.1. NCBI lineage: Eukaryota > Metazoa > Chordata > Aves > Apodiformes > Apodidae > Apus > Apus apus. Next base: position 88,668,023 of record NC_067285.1, read on the forward strand.
AATCCAAGGAGTAAGAGTCTTTGGTGTCTGCAAACATAAGTGGGAAATTGAATTGTTTGACAGAGGTTTCTGCGTCTTTTTGAAGCCACTTGCAATAGAAACTAAACTCTTCCTCTAAACTCTTCAGTGCTCTCAAATACACAAACTGTTATTGCCCTGGGATATGACAGCTACGTACCACGTTCTTGTAGAAGAAGTAAAGCACCATGTTGGTAAGTCTGGTATAACACCAGTGACCATGGACAAGTAGCAGCTTCCTGAGGTGTCTAAACTGGGAGATTGCAAAGTCACTTGCCATCACAGCCTGCAATGCACAATGAAGGAAAGGGTATTTTACATCCAAACTGTTAAAGATGGGCAAGAACATGGCTGTTTTTATTATTACAACTGCACAGAAATCACTGATGCTTAGGCTGCTTGTTTCCTGACAGGACATAAGTAATAGGGAGCTTGCAGCAGACAGCAAGCTCTGCTGTCAGAAGTTTGAACCCCTTCAGCATTCAGCTTCTGAATGCTCCTGGGAGACTGCTGAGGCTGGGGTGTAAGCTCAGGCTTCAAACTTTTGCCCATGTACAGTAATGGGCTGTGGAGCCATGGGGCCTCCAGGATAAACTCTCAACCAATTTAAAATGGAATCTGATGTCATTTGTAGCTGTCTTTGTATACAGTACCTGCATGCCTTCTTGGCCCAATATTCCCACACCAATGTCAGCCACCTGGATCATACTGACATCATTGGCACCATCACCTTCAGAAAAAAAAAAAAGGAAAAACTGAATTTTTTATTTGGGAAGGAATGTGGAGGCAGCTTTGCTGGCTATCGCATCACCAGGGAGGTGGCAGGATAAGCCAAATACACAAGAACACCAGAGAGGTCAGAGAAAAACATTTTCATGGCCAAAAGTGCAGCCTATGGAAAACCCTCAGAAAAAAGAATTAGTAAGCTAAAGACCTGACACAACTGAGAGTGGTGAGACACTGAAACAGGCTGCCCAGGGAAGTTGTGGATGTCCCCTCCCTGGAAGGCCAGGTTGGATGGGGCCTTCAGCAACCTAACCTACTGGGAGTTGCCCCTGCCCACGCAGGAGGGGCGTGATCTTTAAGGTTCCCTCCAACTCAAACCATTCTGTGATTCTATATTCTCCAAATGGGTACCAGCTTTACTAAGAATTTAGTTGGTTGCTGAATCAGAAAATACAGATGTTTTAAATCACAGCCAGTCACCTACCCCCTTCCTCCCTATTTTGGGAGGTAGTCACAGAAAATGACAAGGAAGACCCCCGTACCTGCTCCTTTGGAGAGGTTACTGCTCTTCTTGTTGCTTTAGATTACTGAGAGTAACTTTATGGACTATATCTGCTAGTTCAGAAGACTAACACCATCTTATGCAGAGACAAACACAATTCAAAGGATTGTCTTCCTTGTAAAGTAAACGTTGGACAGACATGAACAAAAAAACCAGGAGAGAAGAAAATGGCTTCTACTTCTCCAGGGAGACAACCACCGGACTCACCAACAGCCAACGTCATTGCCTGTAGCTTGTTTCGCACCAGCCTGACCAGGACACTCTTCTGCAGTGGTGTGGCTCGGCAGCAGACTACAGCCCGACATCTTTCTGCCAGTTCCAAGAAAATATTCTGAAGGCTGTCATGAAGGACATGCTCTAAAGTCCTTCCATCAATAACCAGTCCTGCACTGAACCCCAGAGACTGGGTGGAGGGACTTGCAGAGACATCCCAAAGTTTCTGACTGTTTTTTTTCTTGGCAGAAGTATTCTTCTGAATGCCTTCTAAAATTTTGCTCATCACCAAGGCACAGGCATCCTAATGAAATACAAGAGAAAGGCAACTTATTAAATATTGTTTGTGTTCTGGCTTCCTTTTCAATTTATAAAACACATATGGAGAAAAGGACAAATGGTGCCCTTGTGAAGCATTTCACTTTAATCCAGACGTGAGGCTGAATAACAGTTTAAAATCAGAAAGGATGCAGTCTGCTGTTAATAAAAGGGCCTGTGATTTAACTTTGTTTAAGAAACTTGGCTTGGGTACTGCACTAGGAGAAGGGAAAAATCTGAAGCAAATCAGAAAATGTTCTTAGACCAACAAAAACAACCATTATGGATTTTGTAATATAAAGTTTTGATAGAGGACTTCTGCTCTCTACATTTTTTTGTCTGGCATTCAGAGCCAAAAGCACATTACAAATCAGATTGCAGGTGAGTGGCAATGAATTACTGAAGAACTGGCCCTGTGGAATTTTATACCTTGTCTGAATCAACATAGAATGCCTGAAAGATTCTTGATATCAATATATGTAATGTGCATGCTATGTGGAAGAAAATACATATTCCTAAATCTTCTCATAACTCTACTTTGAAAGGCAACAATATCAAATCCTGTTTATTTTTTATTTGAAAGCCAGTTAGAGGGAGGATGAACACTTCTGCAAAAGGGGCTCAGTTCTCACTGTTAAGTAAGACACTCATTCTGCAGTAGGAAAAAAAGTGTTAGCAAAATTCAAACCCAACGCTTTCCTTAAGCACAACTGGGATAAAAATCCTTTCTTTTTCACTGTATTTTTACCACAGTTACCACTTGCCACACAATCTTTTATGGCAGATACAGATTAAATTTCTAAAGTAACATAAAAACAGAGGAAAAAAAACCTAAAGGTCTTAGAAAAACCCTCCAGTCCTTTAGAGAAGTCTGTTTTCATGTCTCTGCTCTAAGACATGAAAAAGTTGGCTTTTTTTCTCTTAAAAACCAAAATTAATAAAAATCAAGGTTTGAAAAACAGCTGATTATAAGCAGCCACAAGAGGACATGACGAGCAAGTGGACTGAACTTGCCACCCAAACCAGCAGCATTTTCAATCACTATTTTTCTGACTGTTACTGAGTGGTAGGGAGAAGGTGGCTTTTTTCTCTGACAAAATTGTTGGCAGATGAGTTTGCTTGAACAGTGTGCAATGTACTTGGTACAGTTCTTTCTACACTTACGCAAGACAAGCAGGGCTGAGAGAATGTATTACAAAAAGAAGCACAAAACTTCATTCAATAGAATTTGCATGACAATAATTCTTACATTGTTGTAACTCACAGCCATTTGAAATCTCTAATAACACATGAAGCACATCTCTCTAACCTACCACAAAGAGAAATCAGGCAGTCTTTTCAATTAAAGTACTTAATAATAATGTAGGGACTGTATATAAAGAGGCACATGTATCAAGGACTTAATATTTTACCAGCAGGGAAGCAAACTGCCAGTTTTCCTGTATTTACATCTTCCAAGAAATGATGCTGTCTTTGGTTGGTTGGGAGAGCAGAGAACATTTTATTTTTCCATATTGCTCTGTAATTTAACATGACTGAATTTTTCAGCAGAGAGAAAAAAATAGTAAAATTGAAGAAAAATGTAATATCCCACTCACCCTACTCTGTGATTTAAGAGTGAAGATTCTGTCATCTGGTTCCAACAGTTTACAAGCATAGGCAATGTTGACAGCTGTTTCTCTCTTGTCACCTGTCAGCATCCATATTTTTATTCCCGCTTTCCGTAATGCCTGTATTGTGTCTGGAACTCCCTCCTGCAGACGATCTTCAATGCCTGTGGCACCTTAATTCAATCAAGGAGAAGGATCACTGCTGCTGTATTTCCAAAACAAAAAAGCTGCAGGAGTGACAGGACAAGATGGTCCTCTATGTATATCCTCATTCCAAACTGGACACCCTACTGGGACATGCCTGGGGATTCCTCCCTTCCAATTCTTTCTGTCACAGAACCCTCACATGTCAGATTGTTGACACACAGCCTCGTTATAGCCTCAGGAACCTCTAAACTCTTCACAATACCCTTTGAAGCTACTTTTCTCATTCTCACAGCTGTTCCATCCTATAGTGGCTGTGGGACACAGACTCCCAGGCTTCTCATGACAAAGATTCTCCACTGTTCCCACTCCTTCCTAATTCAGACTACCCCAAACCTTCTTTCATGTATCACCTCGGTCCTTCCTATCTCAAGGCTCATGTCTCTTCCTTATTCTCAACTTACTCCAGGCTGAATTTTTTGCACTTCTCCCAAGCCCTCACCTTTTACACATCAAAATCCCCTCCAGCTTACAAAATCTTCTGTTCTAGTAACAATGAAGCTACCATCATACATAGAATCATAGAATCACTTAGATTGGAAAAGACTTTAAGACCATCAAGTCCAACCTTTAACTCTACTCTACCATGTTCACCCCTAAACCATATCCCCAAGCACTACATCTATATGACTTCTAAACACATCCAGGAATGGTGAGTGAATCACCTCTCTGGGCAGCATGTTTCAATGCCTGACCAGCCTTCCAAAGAAAAAAATTTTACTTATCCAGCTTAAATCTCCCCCAGTGTAGCTTTAAGCTGTTCCTTCTTGTCCTATCACTATTTACTTGTGAGAAGAGGCCAGCACCTACCTCTCTGCAATGTCCTTTCAGGTGGTTGTAGAGGGCCATGAGGTCTCCCCTCAGCCTCCTTTTCTTCAGACTAAACAGCCAGTTCCCTCAGCTGCTCCTCGTAAGACTTGTTCTCAAGGCCCTTCCACCAGCCTAGTTGCATCCACTCCAGCACCTTGATGTCTTTCTTGTACTGAGGTGCCCAAAACTGAACACAACACTCGAGGTGTGGCCTCACCAATGCTGAGTACAGAGGGATGATCACCTCCCTAGACCTGTTTGCCACTCTATTTCTAATACAGGCCAGGATGCCATTGGCCTTCTTGGCCCACTGGGCACACCCCTGGCTCATATTCAGCTATCTATCAATCAGAACCCCCAGGTCCCTTTCTGCCAGACACTTCCCAGACACTCTTCCCCAAGCCTGTAGCGTTGCCTGGGGTTGTTGTGGCCCAAGTGCAGGACCCAGAACTTGCCTTTGTTCAAGCTCATACAGTTGACCTCGGCCCACTGATCCAGTCTGTCTAGGTCCCTCTGTATAGCCTCCCTACCTTCAGGCAGATCAAAACTCTTCCCAACTTACTGTTGTCTGCAGACTTACTGAGGGTGCATTCTATCTCATTGAGGTTACTGATAAAGATGTTAAAAAGAAGTGGTCCCAACACTGAGCCCTGAGGAGCCCCACTTGTGACCAGCTGCCAGTTGGATTTGACTCCATTCACCACCACTCTCTGGGCCTGGCCGTCCAGCCAGTGTTTTATCCAGCAGAGAGCATGCCTGTCCAAGCCATGAGCAGCCAGTGTTTTCATGAGAATGCTGTGCAATTTGTATATACAGCACTGACTGTCACATGAGCCACAAGAGCCAAAAGGTCTGGCAAATTTCTGACGGTACAGCAATTTCTTCAGTAAGCAGCTGCCAGCAGGACACAGAGCCCATGGCCCCTGGTCCCAGGGAAGATGAAAACCTCCAGGTCCTTGCTGTGCATTCTGCCTGCATTTTGATGCAAGTCAACAGAAAAGGCAGGGAAGAAGGTGCTGGGATCTATTTGATGCAACCTTCTTTGAAAGACACTGCCAGGCATCCAGGGAAGAGAGAAAAACGTTGCTTCAACTTGGCCACCCTATACACTTAACATTCTCCTTCTGAGGCACTTGATCACTTTGTAATGCAACAGAAGTCAGTTTTGGTACATATAATGCTGCGATTCAGATCTGTGCTTAGTTAAGTACTGTGCTTTAGGGCTGTTCTTCCCACAAATAGATTTCCCTTCAAATAAAGTCCTGAGGCTTTATATATAGCCATATAGATTACATACCTGCCTACAGAGTGGACTATAAACCACTGCTGTCCTCTATAATCCTGGCAATACTGACATGATTTGAATTTTTGCTTATTGTTCTACGAGGACAAAGTTTTCATTTCTCAGTCCTAGAAGGACAGTTATAACTGCAGCTATACCAGGTAATATTTACTAAGAAAGCACAGGAAGGCTCAGAGAAGCAGAATGAGAAGTGTTGTAAGTATTTCTACTCTGCAAATCACCATGTATATATGCCCCAGGCAGGGGTTACTAAGGTAGCAGAGGTACTGAAAGCAGGCAGCTTGGCAGTATGAAGCCATTTAGCCTTCATGTTCTCACCCCATTTAATGCCTGGGACAAGTCTACTGTCCCACCAGAGACAAGACAAAAACATCCCTTGGCCTGCAGGATGGACAGCAGGCCTCCATAGCAACTAGACTTCCCTCTGCTGACTCTGGTGCCAAAGGGTACCTGTAGAGCACATCATCCCCAAAACCTACAGAAGCTAGCAGCTCTGCTCTGGCTTCTCTCCAGAAACTGAAGCCAGAAATTCCAGGATTTTTTTAAGTGTCAAGGTTGACGGCATTTGCCCTGAGCCGATGTGGCACAAAATGAGGGAAGGAACAATTTTCCACACAATTGGATCTGTCTTGCTCCAGCTTCTAGCAGGAGTGGCCTTTACCACCACAGCCAAATCTCTGCACTTCATTTTGCAAATGTTATTTGCTGGGCAGTCCTCTAGAGCTATTATCCCAGACTGCCTCCAGTTTACCCTTTACACATCTACACCAAATGTCTGGAGTTTTTTTTGGCCTCTCCATGTCTGCACAGCTGAACAACCATTGGATGAATAGTTCCTACAAAAGCATACCTGACTTCTTATCTCCACGTTATTAAAGGACACAGCACAAGCACACCTGCTGTGCCATAAAGGCAACAGTGATGGAAAACACAGTCAGAAGTGGAGTCCCTATGAATGTTTACCCAGGCAGGCCTGTGATTCGTGATTATCATTTCATATGCTTATTATGATGACTCTTAAAAACCTTAGTGAGCACAAAAAAGAAACCAAATTTTAAAAAGTCAGTAAAACTGGACTTTTTACAAATAACAGAAGAGTGCTAGCTGTCTTCAACGTGTTTTACAACTAGTACCAACTTACCAGCAAGATAGGAAGATTAAAGAAAATTCAGAAGTGACAACAAATTCTAAGTCTGTAGAAAGCTATGTCTTACAGAAATTGAGGTTAGCACAGCTCTCTACAGGTAGATTCCATTTCTGAACATCATAAGCAGTTTTCTGGGAGTTACAACATTTTATACCTACCAAGCAAAGTTAGTTCAGTTTCAAGGCTGAAGGCAGATTCAAGCAGCAGCTCCTCCCTATTGTCAATACTGGTTTCCGCTAAAAAATGGTCTTTTAACCACTCTGCATATTCTGCGTCACTCATCACCTAGAGAGGGAAAGAACATACAGCATGCATCTACACTGTGCTTTCAAAGGCACCTTAGAACTGTCTTCACAGTTACTTCTGCTGCCCACATACTGCATCTAGAAGCAGTGTCCCTGGCAGTGCATCTCTTACGTGCCCCACCATGCCCACAGGTACAGTACGATGCTCCTAGTTACAATACTTAGCCAGGCTTCACAAGCCAGGTTACAGGCTGGCACCCTGCAGGTTCCTGGAGCTGCCTGACAGATTCCCACGTAGATGGAAGGTAGGCAGGCCAGTGAGCACAGCATACCCTCCCTGCTACTGCTCTTTAACTGCAGGATTGACACAATCACAGAATCACTGCACACCTGTGTACAGCTTGATGACTACAGCTACACAGCCTGTACTTTTACTATGCATAAGGCTTTGTGAAGAGGCTTCTTGCCTGCTTCAGTCCCTATGGAATTTTACTTCTGAACAGTTTTGAATACAAAACTGAATCATCACTTACATTTTGCACCCAGAGCTTGTAACACTGTAAACTGTTTGTGAAATGCGATAAAAACAAGTCTGGCTTAATATGTTTTCTGTATCAGGAATTCCAACCAGGGTAGGTTTCACATGAGAATACCTGCTCAGGGCTCTTGAAGAAAAATCAGGCTGACATCCCCTGTTTTAGAATGAGGTTTTTAAGCTGCTTAGCATCCTAAACTGACAACAACTATGGCCATCTAATGGAAGTCAGAAATTGATTTGGATCAACTTAAAAAATCCCCGTGGAAGAACATAAGGATAAAGAAAACATGGCAATGGAAGGATCTCTTTAGAAGCAGTGACCCCACTCCATTGCTGATTGCTCTATCAGTGATAGCATCAGGTTGGTCACAGACTGTAAACATTCTTAAAAAGATGTCTTAAAAAGAATACCCGCTTAGCAATACACAGAGTGCGCAATCCTCTTCTGGCATATTCATCCAAATGCTTCTGAGTTCTCTCTTTAATCTTCTTCTGTTCCATTGCTGAATGATTACCTGCTATGGCACAAAAAGCAAAGAAAGCAAATTAAATATGCATTCTTAGACTAAACATAGCAGAATTTTTTTTAAGTCTGTTTTTAAAATACCAAAATGTTAACAGGTTTTATTTTAACTATTGATGTATCTTGATGTTTGCACAACGTACTGTGGCTGCATCTGTAGGGAGCATGCAGTGCACCAGTCTGCACAAGCAGTGAGGGGGAACCCATCTGGTACCAATACATCTTTGGATGTCACTAGTATATAAAAGTGTTTTTCTAAAATAAAATTATTTTCTAAAATCAACTGGGTCACATACACCCAAGCAGCTTTACTGTCACTGGTCTAGTAGGAGGGAGCTAAAAGGGCAGTCAAGGAAAAGCTTTTTAAAAAATAACTGTTATGGGGTGGACTATTCAGACGGACATTGAAGTCACCTAACTTTGGACATGTACTAGTTAGGTTCCAAGTTTATCATGAGAATCAAAGTAAGGAGAGGCACCTCCAGACATGAAATTACCCCCCTAGTAAGATGATAGAGTTTGGAGGTACTGTTTCTGTCCCACGGCCTACAGAGGCTCTTTGGCTAGCCATTAGTTGCCTAACGTTGGGCGAGTTAAAATCTGCCCTTGGAAATAGTGTTCTTCCTCACCTAGATCAGCCAGCCATGGAACACACAAACTAAACTCCCTTTTTGCAGATAGCAAGCCTGTAAAAATAACTCCTTTATATTACTTTCCAAACTAATTTAAAAAAAACCTTGAAACACCTTCTCAACATAAATATATTTAAGTATTTATTTGTAATGTACACAGATAACACTTCATTGCCTTCAGTTAAAAATCAATGACTGCTCATAACAGTGTATGAATAAACGAGTTAGTGCTTAAAGCATCATGTACATCCCTCCTGTGGCAGATTCAAAAAATGTTTACCTACAAAAACCAGGGCCCAGCAGGAGGTACCACACAACTTTACAGGTATTTCTATTACACCTAGAAAGACAGAAATAGTCAGTGGGTCAAGGGAAAAAACCCCCTCAAAAACCACTCATAGGTGACATCTGCTATGGATACCTCTCTCCAACAGCTCAGAAACACTAACACAGGTAAAGTATCTCATTCTAATAAACATCTCTTTGTGTAGCAGAAGCCAGCTATTCAAGCAGATGACCTAGCTTTATAACTGGAAATACTTGAGTTGGCTCCAAACCAGCTGTTCAACTACACTGAAGAAAGATGAGAAAAGAATTAGCAGTTCTATAGATACCTTCAGATGCAGTTCTCAACAAATCCATCATGACTGAGTCTGCACCTTTTGTGTACACCACCACTTTGTTGGAGACTGGATGCCGAACCACCACTGACATCCTCTTCCGCACTGAATCAAAAGGCAGGATATGCAAGAGCTGAAATGTTAAAGATCCCAGATTTGCAAAGTCAACAGTAATTTGCTCAGGAGTCCTAGACTGTAAAATACATTTATAAGCCCTAGCAGCATGAACCAAGGCAGCTTCATCTGGACTCTCAGCTTCATAACACACTTTAGATAAGGGAGACAACTTGATAGATGACGTAACACTGTTGTTTTCACAGCCAGCAGCAACATTCACTCCATGTAGTTCTTGAGGCACTCGGGAATTTTCTGGGCTGTCAGTATTGTGGGGCTCAGCAGCCCCTTGAGCAGCTCCATCCAAAGCAGGTGAAGCCAGTTTCATTCTAAAAATAGACAGTTTGCTCACAAAACTACTGGGGCTTTCAGGTGATGACTCTTTTACACTTGGAAGTGGGGAAGAACTTAGCCTTCGGACTGACAGCCTCTGGAACATCTGCCTGATTTCCTCGAGTGATTTAATAGGCATCCTACCCAGCAAAGGGGGTCTCATCTGGAACAGAACAGTTAGAAAAAACATACATGTTAAATTCTTCGTATTTTATTAAATTAAAGAAGATCGGCTTACAACCTATCTATGGTTCTTAATGAATTCAGTATTTTAAAAGTTACCATGAGTTTGATTGCTAGTATTAAAGATGACCAGCTCAATAAAACATATAACCACATGACTACACTAAACAGTTTATGTAAGAGCTTCATTGTTCAAATGAAAAGAACTGTAAAAATACTTTGGATCTGAAAACAGTATGCATTCCAAGTTTCATTCATGACTGCATGTAATACTTCTCTTTCAAACTGTTTCAGTAATGAAAGTTAGCATGACATTGTAACTTTTAAAAGTTGTGGCAAACAGATCTAAACACTTAAATTCTTGTTCTGAATTAGCAAGATACTTGTGAATAAACCAACTTCATACCCCTCAGAATAACTAGCTACAAGTACTCTTAAAATACAGCACTTTATTAATACTTTTTTTAATGTCTGAATTTAAAACAAAATACAGTTGTACTCTCATTAATGTTACAAAATAATGGGCTTACTGTTACTCAGGACAGTTAGACAGCTAATAGCTTACAAATAAGAAACAAGGCATGTAAAGCTGACACTCATTTCTCATTACTGGTGAAGAGTTAAGAATGAGTTATCACCGGGAAGCATGTTCTCGTTTGCCACTGAAAAGCATAAAATAAGGACAGACCCTGGCTTCAATTCTTCCACAATTGCATGCATTTTAATGTGTCTCCACTCAGGTTCACTGCCTTTATGGACACCAAAATCTAGCCCTGCACATGTCATAAACATTTTTTTTTTCAAAAGACGATGTTAACAAATTAAAATCACCGTGGGATGGGGGGTGAGGAAATCAAAGCTGAAACTTGGAAATTACCCTGCAACATAGTCAAAATTGGTAAAAGATGGGGTTATGAAAATAACACCCTGAAAAAATCCAACAAAACTATTTGAAAAAGATACTATCTTTAAATAAATGTTAGACTGTGTGCTCCGAAAAAAACAAGTGATCTCAGGAAAACTTAAACACTCCAGACCATTAAATGGGGATAGTGCAGCAAATGCACTGTACATTCAAGTGAGAACACTTTGTCATACTGAAAAGCATATTTTCTTTGGATTATTACACATAGGAATCTTGACTTTCCATACTTTTGCTGAAACTCTATCTGAATTATCAGGGAACAGGTAAGAGCATTATCAGACCCAATATTCTAGGAGTCTTCTGAGATTATTCTTATCTTTCAGCCAAAAAAAAACTAACTGTAAAGGTAACCTGAGTGTTAGGGTACTCTTAAAAGAAGCTATGCATATAACTGGAAAAAGCCAACTAGAAATTGAAAAAAATCACAGTTGCAATTTCATCTCAAAGTTTATCTTGTAAAAGTTATGAAAAGTCTATACACCAAAGCAAATATATTGAAGCCAAGTTCTTCTGCATTGGAAAATCATTACCAGTATTATGTTACATGTTAACTCAGGGCACTCAGTGGGTTTACAGTAATTCTCCCAATAGAGGAGAAAAGGATCATTTTTAAAATGCCAATTAACTGTTGTGGTTTTTTTTTCCTTTTGTAATCAAATCAGAGGGAGCTCTTTTATTTCTGAATTTGATCAAATATTAAAAAAAAAAAAAAAAAAAGGCTTTGTTACCTTCTGACGTGGCTGATTGGGGACTGAAACTACAACAGTATTACAGATTGCCAGAGCAAGAAAGAAGTCAGCGATGTACATCGTCTCCAAAGACAACTTGCTGCTGGCTTCTGGTTGTTGATAAGAATGAAAAGAAATGTGACTGAACTTCTCCAGCAGTTGTGCGTCTGGTACGACATCCGTTTCCTATTGGTGAAATGAACAAAACTGTCCATCAGGATATAAGCTTAATCAGTCTGGAGGTTAAATGAGTTCCAGATGAAAGAAGTGTAGAAGCTCATACAATTTCCTTCTTGTCAGATCCCCACTTGGTTATAGCAGAAAATGGAGAAACACTCTGGTGTCACCACTGCCTTATGCTAGCCCATTGAAAATGACAAAATTCATGCCAAAACAGTTAAACAGTAGAGCCCTAGTTCATAAACACTTCAACAAAGATTAAATATGATGAATGCTATTTAAACACCTTTAAGTACAGAAGCAGAAACTTTACTTCTCATAACCTCCAATAAATACTGGTCAACTAGATATTTCCTATTAGAAACAAACCAAAAAGCTAGAAACCTCTCAAAAGAAATTAATGCATTGTTCATTAAGATGAAGCTGGTCATTTTAGCTGGAGTGGTCATGGACCCACAGCAGCAAGAACCAAAGCACACACCTTTGTGATCTGATCAACATCTGTAATGTAAGCTGCAAACACGAAGCAGGCAAACAATCATGAGAGGCTCTGTTTTTGACGGAACATAGAAAGTATTTCTTATATTACAAGCATTCTGATCAAATGAGGGTGAAAAGAATACTCCTTCATTAATTACTTTAGAAATTCAGTATCAAAACAAAGAGCTTTTACTTACGATGGGGCTGCTGAAAGCAACATGTCCTGAGTGGGGAACATCACTGGCTCCATCTTCCCTTCCTAATGCAGGGCAACTACCAGACAACTGATTCAAAGACTTTCTTTTCAAAGGTTCATTCCCTGCTCTGCAGTTGTGCTCCTGCCATTTTGACATTTGGGTCAAAGAGCCATGCTGATCATCAGCTGAATCCTCATCCTCCGAATCCATCTCTTGATAGGATTCCAACCTCTTTGCTACAGAAAGGGAAACAAAATTACTGTTCTGTGAGCAAAAATAAACTTGCATAAAACACTGCCTGAAGGCAAACAAATATTTAAAGTAAGGAATTTAGTATATAGTTAAGAACAATCCACTGTTTATGAAAAATAAAACCCGTAACAAGTCATCACACTGACTTACTGTTTGGGACACTGCACTTCAAAAGCAATACTCCACAGTATTGCTCCACTCCAAAGCAGTGAAACCAGAAGAAGGAGAAAGAATGATCAGGGTTCTAACCAACATGAGCTTCAAGGAAACAGCAAAATAATTTGGAGTTACACAGCCTCCAGAATATCACATTGATGTGAGCCAAATAATAGTCTTCAAGTACATGAAGGGTGATCACATAGAGAAAAGAAATAGCCTGTTTTATGTGCACACTGAAGGTACTGGAAGACCCCTCCTATATTGTGACAAGACAGACTCAATCTAGGTATCAGCAAAACTTGGTCAGAGAAGACGTGACATACTAGAACAGAATGCCTGAGAAAGCAGTGAACTGGACTTCACTGGTGGTCTTGAAGAAACAAACAAGCAATAAACAATAAAGAATTATAGCAACAATTCTGCCTCAGGCCAGCAAAATTACTTCCAGATATAAAATTACTAGATTACTTCCCAATATATTTTCTAGCCTATTCATTTTATGTATGACAATGGCTTGACAAGAACAGCTTCTAGCAGGAGCTCACTGAAACTGTATTTATAATTTCTGTACTGGACACCAACCACCTCCCACACACATACAGATTTTCTAAGTATTGAACTGAAAATCAGCTTTCAATAATAAAACTTTGTATTGACATGTCTAACTCCTTTGCACCAAAGACACAAATGCAGTTCTGTGCCTCACAAATCCAGACAGGAAGATGAATGGTGTAAAGGACCTCTGTAGCAAAGGAAAACATGCCTTTGCTATTATGTGCCTGTAGAGAACATACCCAAGTGTTTGCACTGGACTTCTGGGACAGTGTTTGACCACATGCAAGAGGCTGAAGTATCAACCCAAACAGGACTGGATCACTGCACACTATACAGCTTTCAAGCTTTTACCTGCCACTGTGAAAATACCATGCAATGAGCAAACACCAGCAGTTCAATGTCGTCATCTATGGACAACCTGTTCCGAGAGCTGTGCACTGCCTATTTATTTCATTAAAGTGTGAATACAAACAATGGCATCCTAGGAAAAATAAATATATTAACATATAGTTATCTCTTGCAACACCACTAATTCCCTTTTTTTTTCTTATTTAAAGTAGCAGTTACTGTACAGGAAAGAAGTAAAAAGTGGGATATTATTCTGTTTTATGTGAGTGGGAATCCTATCCGCAGTTCAGAGTCCCCAGCTTTGGTGCTCAAAATGAGATAGAAATAGGTTTATTATGTCACGTATGAGTTCTTTTTCTCCTAGACAAAGTGCAGGAGCTTACCTAAGCTCAGGCAATAAGCTACCGGATTTTCTAGTCTTTTAGGTTCTCCTTATTTCCTGTCATCTTCTCTTTCTGGGACATAAATGAAAGCCTCTTGTCCCTCATCCTGCCATTCTGATGAGCCCAAGGAAAGTAGAGAAACCAGAGCTTACACCTTCCTTGGCAGGACATCTCCCTGATGTTAACGTTGATTTTTAAAAAAAGAGAAGTGAGAACACAACTGTTGGCTCTCCACAACTACTAAATATAACATTCCACGTGTGGTATTGGCACCTTTTATCAGACAGCCGCAACAGTGACTTAGTAAATGCTTGTAGAGGCAGGTTTGGACAGCAATTGGCCATTGCACTATGCTTCCAGGTTGTTAAGAAGCCTGAGTTCTTTGTCTTGAGTAACATATGTGGGACCTCTTATGCCACCTCACTGCTCTGTTGCCCTGATCCAAGAGGCACATCTTACTTCAGACAGAACAGTGCATGGGAGCACCTTTATGGAGGATTATACTGCAACTGAACAAATGTAAAACAGGACTAAAATACAGGACCTCCAACATTTTTCAAACTGATTTTCAGGGCTCCCACAATTTCTAGAGTTGTTAGGAAGAAGCACATGATTAATCTCCACATAAAAGACAGGGCACAGCAGGAAATAATTATGAACATAATAAACACACTAATATTTTTTGAAGGAAACTCTTAGTGATCTACTAGCAGAAGGACATGGTAGACATCCTTTCCCTGGCACAATGAGACCCAGACCAGCCACAGCTACACCATTCACACTACTCTTTGGTTTATCTCTTCTGAAATGCTTTTCCTTCATTTCAGAAATGCTCTGAAAATATTTTCTGCTTTTTATTTAAGCTGTTCATTCACCAAATTCAAAACTTAAAAATTTTTCTTCTCACTTCAGTTTTCATCCTTCCCAGTATAATTATGCAAAGCCAAAGAAGCACCTGGGCACCTGTACCACTAAATTTTCAAAATATGTGCAAAATTACTGTAGAAAGGGTTTGCAACCATCTGCTCCTATCTCAAAAGGGCTGAACTGATTCATTGCTGTGGCCAGCAGGGTGTGCCTTTCACTCACAGTTGAGAGCAGATCTATCTGGCAGCAAAACCATCAAAACCACAAAGCTGGGTTTAATCACAGCTATGCTTCATAGACTCATAGAACTATTCAGATTGGAAAAGACCCTTGGGATCACTGAGTCCAACCATCATCCCTGCTCTACAAAGTTCTCTTCTAAACCATATCCACCAACACCACATCCAAATGACTCAAACACATCCAGGGATAGTGACTCAACCACTTCCCTGAGCAGCCTATTCCAGTGTCTAACCACTCTTTCGGTGAAAAAAATGCTTCCTAATGTCCAGTCTAAACCTCCCCTGTTGCAGCTTGAAGCCATTCCCTCTTGTTCTGTCGCTAATTACCTGTGAAAAGAGACCAGCACCAACCTCTCTACAATGAACTTTCAGATAGTTGTAGAGACTGATCAGGTCTCCCCTCAGCCTCCTCTTTCTCAAACTAAACATTCCCAGCTCCTTCAAGCGTTCTTCATAAGATTTATTCTCTAGGCCCTTCACCATCTTCGTTGCCCTCCTCTGTGCTTGGTCCAGCACCTCGATACCTCTCTTGAATTGAGGTGCCCAAAACTGGATGCAATACTCCAGGTGTGGCCTCACCAGTGCTGAGGACAGGGGGATAATCACCCCTCTGCTTCTGCTGGTCACACTATTTCTAATACAAGCCAGGATGCCATTGGCTTTCTTGGCCACCTGGGCACACTGCTGGCTCATATTCAGCTGCTTGTCAATTAGAACCCCCAGGTCCTTTTCCACCAGATACTTTCCAGCCACACTTCTCCAAGCCTGTAGCGTTGCCTGGGGTTGTTGTGGCCCAAGTGCAGGACCCGGCACTTGGCCTTCTCACCTTTGATCTTGCACAGAATCATCGAAGCTGGAAAAGACCTCTGAGATCATCAAGTCCAACCTATGACCTAACACCACCACATGGGCTAGACCATGGCACTAAGTGCCACAACCAGTCCTTCCTTAAACATCTCCAGGGGTGGTGACTCCACCACTTCCCTGGGCAGTCCATTCCAATGTCCAATCACCCTTTCCATGAGGAATTGCTTTCTTTACACACTATATATGAAGGGATCAAAATAATGTGGAAAGATACATGGCTATTAGTAGAATTAGTCTGAATTCACACCTTCCCTGAGTGTGTAATGCCACACAAACCTCATGGAAGTTCACCAGATCCCTATCAAAACATTTAACTTCTCTGAGAAGAGAAAAATGACCCACTGTGCACACAGGTTTGGTGCCTTACCATTTTCCTCATGGCAATACTCCTGTCCTGCAATGCTGCACCTCCGAAAAACCATCTTATTTTCAGTGAGGGTTCCAGTCTTGTCAGATAAGATATACTGAATCTGGCCAAGGTCTTCAGCAATATTCAGTGCTCGACACTGAATGGTTGAGTCTGTTTTCTCATGGTAAAAATCAATGTCATTCTGTATTAAATAAATTTGTCCCAGTTTGACAATTTCAATTGAAACGTAGAGAGAAATCGGGATCAAGACCTACCAAAATAAAACATGGGGATTAAATACAACCAAACTCTTTGGCTTGTTAGAAACATGAAGTAGCTCTACTGAATCCGAAGAGTTACTTCAAAGATATAAATGAGATCTCATATATGACCCATGTTCAAAGCAGGCCAAAGTTACCTGTAATAAAATGATCATCGTCCAGAACATATTGAACCCAGCTAATGTTGGAGGAATTGATTTGCCATCTGGCTCAGGGATGTTAAAAAATGGTATTTCTGAATACCTACTTAACCAAAGTCCATGCCCTTGAAAACAAGAACAAGGTAAAGTGAGTCAGTTGTATGTAAAGTGTATCTCAGCTCAGGTCCTTGTAGTTAGCTGGTATACTCTGCAATTCTTTCCAAACTACCATTTTCTCTCTTGAGTTTTTCCTCAACAGAAACCCCATTAAAATTAAGTATCAGTGCATAACTTACATTCATTTCTAGCAACAGCGCATCTACACAGCGTATCTGAGAACTAAAGAAGAACTAACTACACTTGTATTATCCTTGCTTGTCCAGGTTTCAGTTTATCTGTGAACACCAGGTCATCATCATTAAGTGTATCCTGAAGAAGTTTTTTTTAAAAACATGTCTTAAACATATTTTTTATTTGTCATAAAAGTTGGTCTGTTTAGATTGACTCAAGCTCACTATTTAATCAATCCCTAAAATATCAAGTATTTGCAGCTCTGGTCACACTAGGCCTCTCCCCACAATGCTGTGTATGCACCTTATGTTACCTGAAAAATCCTTAGAGAAAGCAGGAGTTTTGCAGAGCAATTAGTGAGAGAAAAGAGAAATTAATTGTAGAAACAGGTTCCAAACCTAAGAACTTGCACCAGGAACATACTTCTTGACACACTCCAGATTAAACATGACAATATGAAATAAAACCTGGCAGCATCCTCAACTGCTAGGGAACTACACATGGATAAAGGCTGTTTTTGAGCTAGGCTCAAAAGTGAATAAAACTCAAAATAAAACAGTAAATTGTAGCACTGTAGGCTGAGAGAGGAAAATAGTGTGAGCCTGGTGGTTCTCACTTACCTATTGCACCTGTTAAACACATGAAAATTAGAAGCAGAACGCACCAAAGAATATCAGTGTTCACTTTTCTTTCCAATTTACTGCGTTTGTAATGAGGGCCACTGTTATTCAGCATTGCTTTGGTTTCATGACCTGTAACCACAACATAGGTTGAAATTCTCTAACAACAGGTATCAGAACCAGACGTGCTTTATACTTCTAAAGCTCTGTGGAATGGAACCTTCTGTTAACTAATATTTGAAGAGAGATTTTAAATATGAGCAAATTAACTACAATATATGAATTCTGTCCTAAAAATAAAGTCTGTCGTGTACATACCAACTTTTATACTGTCAACAATATTCCTTCTTATAGAAATAATCTTATTCTCGACATAGTCTATATTATTTCTGGTATTTTCTACAAAATCCTGCACCTGTGTTACAACTATCTGGCTGAATACATCACACTGATCGACTTAAAAACCTCTGCCCTCTGATACAGAACACTGAAGAACAGCACTAGGTGCAGTTTTAGACCAGAAAAAAATACCAAGCAAGCCATGCATCTCCATGCCAATTTCAAACCCTGGCTTTACCATTGCAACTAACAGTTGAGGACAAGGACCTGCTCACAAGGAACAAAGCTGGCTCCCACAAATACCCACTCTTTTCAATGTTAAAATAGAAACAAACCAAATTCAGATATGCATTCCTAACAGTTTTAGCTAAAGGGGCCTTCTGTTGGATTCAAGCTTTTATTCTCCTAATCTCCCTTTGTATGATACTGTTTCTATGGGCACATAACTCCATCTTGTTTGGAAACCAATCTGTGAAAGCCAGGGTGGTTCACTAACCTGCATATACCACTATGCCTACAACAGCTTCTGTGTTTCTTACTGTGCATCCTCGGAGCAGTAAGTTTTCCTTGCTGAGGCCCACTCGATCCTTGTTTGAATGCTCACTGAAAAAAAATCAAGATATTACTTCAGCTGTAATTCCTGAAATTATAAGTCAGGCTTTGCAAAAACATGAGGGAGCAGATTTCCCAAGGAAGCTACTAGTCACTGACTGCCATTCGGACATTACTGACCAGACTTTTCAAACACATGGAGTAACATGCATGCAGATCACCTTTGAAAAACCAGGCATGTAGGCACTGTATTAAAACCTTCTTCAGTTTACAAGCCTAGCATTTGCCAGCTGTCATATGAGAAGTAGGCAACCTTGTTGAAAAGAGCTCAAGACAAAAACTAGAAGTCTGAAAGCCTAAGACTTCTACTTGGATTGCCAACATCAGAAAAAATTCAAACAAAATATAAAATCCCATTTTAAATATACTGTGAGCAGTTTTACTCCTGTGGCATACTTTCAGTAGAGGTACGCCCACAGCCTGTCAGTGTTTGCTCAGAGAATAAGATTTATATATATTTTTCTTTTCAAATTTCTAATGTATCAGTGCCCACAGGGAAGAACACAGACATTTTAACTCCCAAAAACTGAAAATCAGCCACTCCATGAAACAGCATTTTGCTTTCCTACTGTCTATAGCAAATCATAAACCCATAAGAAGAAAAAATAGAGACAGGTCAAAAATCAAGTCACTGATGGTTACACAAATGAAATCAGAGTAGAAGAGCAAGCCAGTCCTTCCCACTTAAAATTCTGAGCAATGCAGCTTGTCCAATCAGGCCATGGTCCAGAACAAATAATGTACATACCACATGCTATTAAGAGTAGATTTATAACAGGTATTTCAAATACAGAATACAAATTGCAAAACAGCCTGATCTAAGATATAAAAAATATGAAACAGAAAATCAAAAGTACTAGTGGGCTTTCCCAGTTCACAACCAAGCCCTTCTGGAAGCTCCATCTGTTGGGCCACACTCAGAAATTCAGTGGTGCAAACTGACTTGTATGCATATTGTCACAGCAAACATTACAAGATCTCTGAAAATGACAGTAGTTTCAAGAGCCACCAAGCCTACTTACACAAAGCCTTGGAAGTGACTGAGGTCATTGTTAGGACTTTCACACTCTATTCTGCTAGAAAACTTTTCTGGATCAATTTCAGAGACCTAAAGTAACAGAAGAAAACTCCCACAGAACACAGACAAATATAATGGAACTTAAAAACATCATAAAGTCATAGGTTCATATATTACTATCTAACAATTTAGCTTTGAAACTGTAAGCTGCTGGTGGTGCTGATGATCTGCTACCCAGCATAAATCAGACTTAGACACCATGGATGGACTTCCTAATAAATAGCAAACCCTGGCAAGTGTAAGTTGAATTGCTGGTATTTTGAGAACACTGGAGAGGAGAAAATGAATGGCAGAGTGGGGAAGAGGAAAAAAAATTACAATAAGAACATCTGAAAGCAGAGAGTTGCCATAGTTGTTTTTTTCATGATAAGGGAAAAAAAGAAGAGGCACTGTCTTCTCTGCAAGCAGACCTTCTTCCCAACAGATACTGTTTCCAATACTATGACCAGGATGCTACCTGTGCTAATGAAAAGAAAACAGGTAGATTTTTTAAATGATGTTTGAGCTTTACCAGTACCAAAGAAAGGGCTATTCTTAAAGAGTAGAAGTGCATAGAATCACAGAATCGTCATGGTTGGAAAGGACCTCCGAGATCACCGACAACACAACGGTCAACCATCAACACAAAAAACCCCACACAAACAAACAAAAGCAACCCCAAAAAAACAACAAACCACACACCCCATTTAAAAACACCCACAAAAAACCCCACCACCTCATCCACTAGAGCATGCCCTGAGTTGCCACATCTACAGGTTTCTTGAATACCTCCCAAAGATGGTGACCCCACCACCTCCCTGGGCAGCCCATTCCAGTGCCTGACCACTCTTTCAGTATAGAAATTCTTCCTAATGACCAATCTGAACCTTCCTTTGTGCAACTTCATGCCATTTCCTCTAGTCCTGTCATTATTTACTGGGGAGAAGAGATGAACACCCATCTCACTACAACCTCCTCTCAGGTAGTTGTAGAGGGCGATGAGGTCTCCCCTCAGCCTCCTTTTCTTCAGACTAAACAACCCCAGTTCCCTTAGCTGCTCCTCGCATGATTTGTTTTTCATTATGTTTCTACTTAGTCACAAAGAAGCAGAGCAGAACACCTTTGGCAACAGGTTAAACCTTTTTAGTCCTTTTCTTCAGATGTTCTTTAATTTTATGTAGTTCATTCCTATTCTTCAGGGCTTAAGAAATGAAGAGGTAAGGCAGTCAGCCTTTTACACAGCACAGCCAGAGTCTTATTCAGCTGGAGTTTATAAGGACAAAGCCTCTGGCTGAAACTCAGCTGGCAGGGCACTAGAGGTCTGTGAAGCTGACCATAGCTCCACATTTTAGAAACTATGCAGTCTGCATGAGAAGACCCTACAATGACTTTTGTTTTGTTTTTGCATTAGGGAACAAAATTGAGCAGTCTTCAGTGTTGAAGGAATTGTCACTTTTTTTTTGACAGTATGATTCTTCCTAGTTTTTCAGTGCAAGTTTCTGGAAACAGAGAAAACAGTCTCTTTCTTGAGTGAGACTGAGAGCAGGTAGCAGCAGTCGGTACAAGATCAGTGCCATCAGTGTGATGTAAGCCTGTAAAACCATTTGAATTTTGCCCCATGTAAGGATACGTATATGCAGAAAGATCAAACAGTCCTTTCTGCCTTACTGTTTTAAGGTTAAATCAAGAAAAATCAAAAAAATGCAGGTCACTGTGAGAGTATAAGAATTTTGTTCATAGATACTATATCATGCCTTTGCTATTACCATACTTGCTAAGTACAGGGGAGACTTAATGCACAAGGTACTCCACTTCCTCACTTCTGCTGACAATTCAGAGGCAGTTCAGGTAATTTTATCTCCAGAGGACTAAAGAGTCTGCTCTTAAGAGCACTGAGTTTCCCTGCTGTTGTTTTCATCATGGTGTCTGAGCAGCAGAACTCAGTACCACGTGTGCTGAAGGTGCAGAAATTACAGGATTCTTCACTCTTTCAGTATCATCTTCTCTTTGTCAGCCTCCAGCATTTTTTCTGCTAGGTATAATTCTAAATTATAAGTTTATTTGTCTGGTATTAAAACAATGGCAGTCATCTCTTCAGTATCTGAAAAGGCCTTTCTGAATTACTTATAAAGCCTTAACCATGTGGCTTCCAGGGTTGAAAAGTATAGATCCACTGATTTCCCATCACTACATGGCATGTACAAACCCTCTGAGACCTACTGATGCTCGACTTGAAAAGGAGAAATTATTCATTTCATGTTGTTCACAGTAGGCTTGTAGCAGAAAAATTCTGAGAGTTTCAAAGCTTTTATAAATCCTTGGAGGACTAGAATAGGAGCTAAAAACGCATTTACAATATGAAAATTAGGTGAAAGAGAGAATATCTGCTCCTCTCCAGGTCTTTATGTGGCACAGAATTCCCTTCTAAAACTTCCAGTTTCTCACTTACGACATAATATACACCCTAAATGACTTCTGACATTTACCTGAACAGTTATTTTTACTGGCTTGCACTACTTGAAGAAAATCTCTTTCTCTGGGCTAAGGGAACATGCAAAGATTTGCTCCAAAATAACTTGTGCAACAAATTAGAACTACATTACCTAGTTATTTTATATTCAGATGGGGATTGCTGAGCTACCAAGTATTAGGCAGTCTAGAGGGCTGAGTTGAGTTTTTTAGTTGCGTATCTGTCATGTCAACTTTCTTACACTACTAAAAATGCAGAATTATCACCTGCTCTGAATACCCTCTCACCACCTGCCTCTGCTTTAGATTGGTTTCTCCATCAAGGCCTGCTGTTTCAATGTAACAGATCCCATCCAGGTCACTAGAATACAACAGCACCATGTCAGCAGGAACAATTTCATTACGTGACAGCCGGATGAAGTCCCCAACATTGACATTTTTCCAGCATTCATCTATGTATTTCTTCTCCTTCCTGAAATATATATAAAAACAGTAATTTTATTTTTTTTTTACATAAGCTGAACACTCAGAGAAACACACTGTAACTAGACAATTAGTCTAATAGTTAATTTATGCCTCCAACTCATTAAAAAAAAAAAACAACAACAAACTGATGAGATGTTCTATTACCTCAACAAAGAATCAGCTTTGATGACCAAGGCCTGTTTTTCAAGGAATCACATTCCAGTCACCCTCCCAGAATTATTTTAGATCTATTTAAAATTCAGCCCACTTGCACCCCGTATTTCCAGGATTCCAAGAAAGCACACAGTGTTTTCAAGACTTCTCTTTGGGTCACCACTTTTTCTTGCAGTTATGCAATCATGAACACCAATCTTTCTCCCTTCTAACAGGGCCTTTCAAAAATAACTGTCTCACAAGACAATGAACATCTATCAGTAAGTAAAGAATATACAACAAAAACTTCCTTGATGCTCTGAATAGAAATACTTGTATTTACTGGCTTTTAAAATATCTTTTCCATTAATTTTGAAAATTAAGTACCAAGACTCAGGGAAGTCAATAAAAGCTCACGTCCATCAGCATTGAGTTGAAATTATTTATTAATATCAAATATCCAGGCATAATGTGTGTAATTTTGAACTGTTTTCAAATTTCCATTTATAGCTGCTGTTCTGTCCTCAGCTGAGATGAAGAGTCTTCCTTTCATGTAATCACAGCAGTTTATTGCAAACACAATCAGGTGCACAGTGGTGAATAGGATGGAAGGCCACAGGCAACAAGTGCTTGGTGAGCTAGCTGAAGGCACACTGTACTGAGCTACTGCAATATGGGTGATGTAACACCTATAGTTGCTGTTACAAACACTGCACACATCTGGATGAAGTACATTTTTGTATGAATTATTACTGCCCCCAGTGACTGCCTGGCTTTTCTGCCTTGCACAAACTCCAGAGCCACATTTAAAGAGAGGAGCATGTACTCTCCATAGTCTTCATTTCTCTGTCATCCAGATTGGGCTATAATACACGCTGTGCTAGGACTGCCTTCCACATTGTGCTTCCTTCCCTGCATCTCATTCTAAACCGGCCAAGAAGCGCACTCCCCCAGGGACCTGGGAAGTGCACCTAGTTTCTACAGTGGAGACACAAGCTAGAAAGCTTCACATCATGGTCACTGTGTGTAGACTGGCACTCACCCATCAGCTTTAATCAAAGTGCTAGCT
This sequence comes from Apus apus, assembly GCF_020740795.1. Classification (NCBI taxonomy): domain Eukaryota; kingdom Metazoa; phylum Chordata; class Aves; order Apodiformes; family Apodidae; genus Apus; species Apus apus. The sequence goes on from NC_067285.1 coordinate 88,692,150, forward strand.
ATTTAAAATGCTTCTAATAAACAGTAAAATAGAAACAGACACTTCTAATTACAAAGAAAATACCAAAAAAATATTGCCTGTATCAAGCTTTCACCCATATCTTTCAGACCTGCATTATCTTATATATTATTATATATAAAACATATACCTGCAAGGCTTGGAATGAAAATAAATATATTTGAGAGAGAAGAAGAACTTATCAGCCAGAGAAGCTATCTGTCTTGCTGCTGATGCAGCATACGGATCATGCACATGTTCTTTATCCAGTTCATGACCAAGTCAGACAAAACGTTTAACCATCTTTAGTAACAGGCCACTGGGGAGTAGGGGAATGAATGGATTTTTCCATCATAATCACCTTACCACAGCTCTACTGAAATCACATGAAATACATGATTTTAACAGATGCTCAAACGTAAGTACCTTATACTTTGTGGTTTATGGCTATTTGATTAAGATCCTACTACTATAAAATAACTTGCTCAAAAGGCACAAGGACTTGATAACTAAGTATGTAACATCACAGCAACAACTATGAACTGAAGTACATATTAGCACGTTGTATTGTTTATTGATATGTTTTATAACTCCCCAAGGGAAAGATGAGACAGAAAAAACAATTAAGCACCATTATCTTAATCAGATTTTCAAGACAGAAATAAGCTTTCCTGAAAAGATCAGCTTCAGACTCTGTGTATCTAAGGGCAAATACAATCATTCTGATCTCTCAAATGGATACATTCCAGAACTCAACAAAGTAGCAGGCTGAAAACTCTGAACTATGGATGTCAGAAATTTGCCATAAGGAAAATCAAGTAAGTGGGGGTAGAAATCAGATTTGTCAAAAAAAAAAAAAGCACAGAAATGACCATCTAAGCTGCCCAGACAGATTTTATCAAGGCACTGAGACTGGCACATTTTTTTCAGTGACAACAGAGCACACTGACACAAGTTTCTATTAGAAACACCAAACTTTGTATACAAGCAAGCCTCACAAGAGTTCAAGAAGCAATGATCTCTGGCCTTCCTGAAAACACTTCATGCAAATTATTTTCAGATACGAACAAGCATCCTACCAGCTTTCAAGAATGACAACTACTGCTTAATTATGTTGGGATAGCAAGAACAGCCATCATACTGGGCACATGTCTCAGGAGCCATGCAGGTATCAGTATCGAATGTCTAAGTACAGACAGATGTACAATGTACACAACTTCTACAGGTGAACAAATGCACAGATAGGTGATAACTGGAAACTGTATTCAACATTATTTAATTCTTCATCATGTTTACAATTGGTATGACTATGCTTGATTAAATGCATGCACTGGAAGAATAATTACAATTTCAAAGGGATTCTCAATAAACTAGTTAAGAAATTCTGAATCCTAACGCGAGATTAACGGAAGCTTAAGATAAATCACGCCACACATAGCGAGTCATCATTTTTCTAGCAGTAAGGTTTAATACCCCTGAACCCTGCTTCCAGGCTTACTTTTAAAACCAGACTATACCACATAAAATAATGATAAAGTAACTAAGGAGAAAAAGAAGTTACAAAAACTAAATTCCTTACAAGATGGTATTTTGACAGATTGCCAATATGGCCACTTCTCATTACACATTTTTGGTGACAGGGAAGAAATCCAGCCAGAAAAGAAGACCACAAATTAAGTCTGCTTCATTGACATTGGCATGATATTGCAAGTAACACAGGTTTCAGGAATCTGGATATTGAATGCTTCAGCTTTCTGGCAACAAATTATTTCAGGGAACATGATAATTTATAGCAGAAATAATCCAGCTTCTCCCTTAGGCCTTCTTTGCAGACAGGAAAAAGAACGAACAAAAAGCTGTTTGGCTTTCCTTTGATGACATAAAATGATAGTCCAAACTTTATCTATGGTTATGAGCTAGCTCTTAAAACACCATATGACAGAAAGCCAGAGATCCTATCTTCCGGGTAACATCACGCTATATTTAATGGTTATGTAGTACCAGACTGCACACCTGCTGCGTGGGCTGATCAAGCTCATGTCTACAGTACAGAGTTTAGGGTTTAGCATAACCAGCTAGCACATGAAGATTCTAGAAAAGTTTGGTTTCAGTGTATTGCCTTCACTAGGAAAAGGCATGTCTTTAACGAAAAGAGGGAGCTTTAAATGTGGTTTGGCACTGCAGCAACTACTTGCTGCTCAGACCTTACTGAATTTGTGCGAGTGCCTAACTGCTAGTCAGTCTTCACCTACAGGTGCTATTAGTGATGGCAACCATAATACGTGGTAAGTGACGTTTTTCAAAATACTTTTCTCCCAGCATGACCACAGAGCATGCATGGAAATATAAATAAAGTATACTGGACCCTTATTCTTGTATTTTACAGGCTTTTAATGAGTCTCAGAATATCTTTTTATGAAAGGTATAACAGAAAAACAATAATACGAGCAGCTCTGAGATGCATTAAAAGAAGTTTTTTGGTATTTAATTTAGAATGTGATCAGTCTGCTTTCCTGTCTTTGACTTATCCATGCTTAACTGCCTGACAGCAAACTCTCACTACTAGCATGGCTCCACTCCTGACCTGCATCTGTAACACTGCAGTCCTGCACTGTGGAACATATGATAACATTTGTATCTAACTGTGTGATGCATTCCAATAGAAAATTATCTCATTCTGTTTGGGGAAATGTGAGTACATCCTGATACCATTAATGAGCTTTACCAATATAGTGACAAATTAGCAACCTTGAATTTCTATGACTCTTACAGTGATTTTAAAGGAATGAAAATTAAACTCATGGTTGAATACTCTTGCATCAACCAAAGAATTTTTAATTTTGTATATATTTTTAAGCAAATTTTACACTAATTTGATATGCATTTAGCAAAACTAGTGATCAAGGCTCAACTAGACTAGTCCCCAAGCAATCTGATCTAATCAGACCTGCTTTGAGCAGGGGGCTGGACTAAATGACCTCCAGAGACCCCTTCCAACTTATTTAATGATTCTATGAGCTATCCAGAAAGTAAACCAAAAGATCTATCAAGAACTTTTCCCCTATACTTATAATCAACTAATAACAAAAAACCAGAAAGACTGCTGTCTCTTACCTGCTATATACTTTGGTTAGTAAGTTGTTTATGTGTTTATCCATTTTGTACTTTGAGTAATCTTCCAGACCATCTTTCACTGCAATAATTGTCAGAACAGCTACTAGAGGTAGCATTGTAATTTCTTTTTGGAAGGCTTCCACCAGAGGAACCCAATTCAGGACAACTAGAAATAAGAAATACAAATTGGCAACTCTGAAACAAAGAGAAAAGATAAGAGTTAGCTGTGCTAGCAGGCAGTCATCCTCATTCCCCTACTCCATGCTACACAGACACTTGAGTTTGAAGTAATTTATCTTCTCTTCACCCAACCTGCAATTTAAGAACCGAGTATCGACAACTCCATTTCACTCTCCAGTCAATAGATTATTTAACTGCACAGTTGCCTAGTATGCATGATCAGAAGATGAAGAAACCAAGGATTTTCCTTTATTTTTAAGCCTCTCCTCAAGTCATATGCCTTTTAGTGAGGTTTTAAGAAACTTGTATTCTCTCAAATTTACAGTTCTTTTAAACTTAATTTTATCATTTCCTGGGATAGAATATTTATTTTTAAAAGAGAGCCATCCTATAACCTCCCTGCGTATCTTTATAAATCAGCAACCCTCCAAGTGGGAGGATGAAAAAAATTGGAAACAGAAAGACATGCTGGAAGGGGAGAAAAACATTTGCAGGAAATGAGCTGAAAATCCTCCTGTAGATTGCTGCGTGGCAATGCTGCAAGAGTAAGGAACATTTCAATAATCTGAGCAACACAATGAGTGGAAATTACATAAACTATGGAGAAAAGGATTGGCCCAACACTGATGATACTAAAGACTTTGGCTAAATAATACAGATCTCTTCAGAAGTGTTAAGTCAGGTCAGAAGGAAGAGCAATTTTGAATACCTGTCTATATAGTAACACACACATTTAAATAAAAGGATTCTACTTTAGAAGAATCACCACAACCAAAAGGAGCACATTACCTGTGAAACTGTTCAAATAAATTCCGTGGTAAGAAACTCCATAAAGTATATTTAGTAGTCCGTATTTTGTTGTTCATGTACAGTTTTGATACTTTTTCATACTCTTCCTTAAAATGTCCCAAACAGGGTATCACTATCCTGTGTTTGCCAATAGTTTTTGATGATTGATAGCACTTGTTATTTGAATGGCTGCTCCTGCTACCTTCTCCACCTTCTGTAGATACCAGTCGCTGCCAATGGTAACGGGCCCAGCGGATGTGATCTGCCATTGTGCCTTAAATGATTTATAATCCAAGGAGTGTGCTCTACCTAGAAACATGGTAAAATACAGCAAATTAAGGGTTTTCAACTAAAAATGCACAGTTACAGTTCTAAATAAGCCTAGAAAAAAGTTGTTTCCACATTTTCATTAAAAAAACCCAAAACACTGAGCAGTTATGTAAGGTCAGGAATCTCTGCTTCAAAGATTGAATTTTTCTGAATTTCATCGACACTTCCAGGATTCTAGAGTTTGATTACTCTGTTTGAAATGCAAAATATTTTTGTAATAGCACCTCATGTAAGCAGCCCGCCCACCAGTTTCTCATGCTGAAGTATGGTGAAAAAGCAGACAAGCTGCTAATTCTGCAGAGAACAGCATTTTGAAAGGCATCCTTATCTCAGAACCTGCAGTCCTTGCTGATGGTTAAAAACCTTTATTAAACTCAGGAGTCAAAGTAGCTATCATGAATAATAAACCCTCTTCCTATTGAATTAGAAACAGGGTTGAGAATAAACTTCAAGATGAATAAACTTAATTACAATGCTTCTCTTCTATGAACATTAGCTAAGCCCTAGCAATCAACCCAGGAATTTGTCTTCCGAAAGAAAGCCAGTGTTCATTAGCATAGGTGACATTCATTTTATCAGACCAAACAATGCAGTCAGAAAAGGACTTTTATACACACAGACCAAGTTTTAATAGAAGTTCAAAACTTTTGGTTTTACAATTAATGTTTTTACAATTTACAACTTCTTACAATTAACAGTTGCTACATTTCTTGTATTACTTCTCCCCCAGAACAGTTTATCTTACATTTATTTAAAACTATAGCCCCAAATCTACTTCTTGCTGCAGAATACTTCCATCTGGTATCTTATTAACTGCACATATTATAGCAATTTTTTTTACTAAATCCTCTTGCTAAATTCCCACACCAAAGCTGCTAAAACTTGCTGGATCTTTCTAAGTGAAACCTCTTTACTGAAGCAAAGAACAAAGTACTTAAGAGTAAAGAATTTAAAAATCTGTCTGGCTAAAAAGAGGTACATTCTTATTTTGCAATCACAAATGTTAACAGTTGAGTTCTTAAAAAGCCCCCAGTGTTCAAGATTTTTTATGGCATCCATAAGGCTTGGCCATTTTGAGGAAAAAAAAACACTCCTCCTTATCTGTCTCTGCTGTGGCAAATCAGTCATTTCACAAACAGATCTTATGCAATGAGGGGCCTTTTAAAATAAATGCTTGCTTTAATTAACAATGTGCTGTATTAACATGAGTTTTAACATGACTTCTGCTTTGTCCTGTTAAATTTATGTTTCTTCCAAGTTTCCATCATTAGCATGAATCCTATAGGGTGTATCAACTAGCCGTACTTTTGCTTGAAAGAATAATTCTTTCCCCAAGAGCAGCAATCTGACATGCATTTACATCCTGTTACAATGTGCAATATTCTTGTAGAAAACTTAAGTAAGTAAAAACCACTAAAATGATGCCATATGAGCTAGGTAATTGAGAACAGGTTATTTGTAGAGAAAACCATGTTTGTTTTTGAAATACCATCAAACAAACATCTGGTGCTGGTGACTTCCATGACCAGAAGCAGCAGCAAAAGTCAATAAACTTTCTCAAAGCAAACCTCCAGGGCTAGTGGGAATGCAAAGGCTTTAAATAGTAAATCCTGTTCACTCCGTGAAATTTCCTGGTGACCACTGTTTTAAAAAAAGGGTGTGGACAGAAGAGCACCAGGTATTTTAACATGACAACATCTTAAAAAACAGAATTCCTCATCACTGGATCTAGAGCCAACAGCTTAATCTGCATACACAGAATTGCTGAAGAGCAGTCACCCCTCCCCGCATATGCATCTCGGCCTCCTGACACATCTCTGCCCCACCCTTCCTCACCTTCCTTCACAGACACAAAGCTTATAAAGGAACGAGAAACCTCAGATTCAGCTGTGAGCATTGCATCTTCCTGCCAGCATCCCCAGCATTTTATTGTAAGAACTTTTAAGAAAACTCTGAGGAAGATTGTGTGGACAAGAAATGACTCACACAAAACCACTGCAACTGCACCTGACTGGAAAAGCTGTATGAGAGGCAACAACTCATCTCCTATCATCAAAAAGGTGAATCAGATAATTAACCAGCATCTTGGGAAAAAAGTATCTGGATTTCATACTCTGCCACAATGCCCTCTGACTCTGAGCTACTTTTTGCATTATTTTTTTAATATAATTTGCATTTCCATTTTAAAATAGGATTTATGAGGTTTCAAAGTCCAGAAATCTCTTCTGAATTTTTTCCCTCTTTTGAATATTTTTCTTCTTGTTACATTTTTATCACTAAGTAATGAGCATCTTGTCTTTGTTAGCTAAAAGGAGATTTATCAACTTAATGCTAGATATTGTAAAGGATGAAATTACCAAATACTTGTTTTAAACCATTTTTTCTAAGAAACCACTTAAAACATTATTTCACCCTCTTCTCATGTAATTTTTCATAGTAAATTCTTGAGTTCTCCAGCTAATGTGCATTTGAAGTAGTAACACAAAATGTCTCTAAACACTGGCAAAAGATCCACAAGATTACTTACTTCAAAGCAGTATTTTTAGAAGTTAATTTAAAAAATAAGTTTCCATTTAAAAACCCCAAGCATAAAGTTAAGATATTTGAAATCAGGAAGCCTAAATGGTCATATTCTAAGTTTCAAGGAGAGCATCAGACAAGCTAGATGCTCTTCTCATTTTCACACTATACACTCAAGTGAACGCTACTCGATCTTGCCAAAGGGCGATAGCTGATTGTTAACAGAGATAATCCAGATGCAAAAAGGCAAGTCTCTGTAGCAAGCTCACTTCTTTCACATCGTCATGATGAAATGTTGAAGGGAATTACCTGACACTGGACGTATTACTTGCTTTCTCTCTACCTCAGTTCCCTCATGTACTATGATTCTGTCTTCTTACAAAGCACTTTGAGATATGGAAAACTGGAAGGACTAGATACTGTTAACCGCAATAGCTGGTTCTCAAATCTTTGTAAAAGCAAGGCACAGCAGTCACATTTTTACCATATGACAGATAAACACTGTACACTATTCATGTTTGACCATCCTATATCACAATTAAAAAGACTTAATTAACTTTCTGCTAGTGGCAATCCTAAGAAGATCCCTATTTTTAACAGGTCCATACCCTGAAAAGACCTTTCATCATAAAGCCTGCTATAAGCATTGTCTTGTATGTATATTTCAAGTCCAAAAGTTGTTTTCCTTTCCCGTCCCTTGCCTTTCATTGTCTCTTGTAAACTCTTGTCAGATTCTAATTTTGTGACGTATCCCCTTCCTATCTGTATGCAAGCCTTTGCTCCTTGCTTTCCTGCAAGGAGACGGAGCTGAGACTAAAATTCCTTAGTTCCAATTATATCATTCAAAAATCACTGACCTCTCCCATACTAAATTATTCCTTGAGATTGTCTGCAAAACAGATGTGTAGGTAATTTAGCCAACTTTTATACTCTCTGGAACTGCGTATTAGTATTATGTTGTGGTCATTTGCTTGCATATCATGTGAAGTGCCCTACCATTCACCCATCATCTCTTGACCACTCCCTCCCTTCTGACAACATCCTACTCTTTTGCTGCAATCTCCAAATGAGTAGTCCTCATTCTTCTTTCAGAAAAATCGTTGTTAAATACACTGGGTATTTCTTGTGAAATACGTCCTTTATCCAGTGTATTTAACAACGATTTTTCTGAAAGAAAAATCTCTGGACTGTGCAGGAAGCCTTCTGTGTCCTCTGGCTCTGTTTCCAGCAGGAAGTAATCAATCAATTATTAGCAAACCTAAGTGCAATCTATAAATGTGCATTATCTGAAAAATGTCAGCAGCACCTAAAAAAAGAAGCAATCCAAACAATGTATCTCTTCAGCAACACTGCTTTTCTTAGCTCTCTACCTAAATATTTCAGGATATTCTGCAGGTCTGATGTTCTGGGGTGACCAGGGAAGATAAAAAAACCTAACCCAGGTGGAGGTGACACTCCACAAAGCTATGGAAGAGTGGATCACTCCGATCCACAGAGAGACCCATTTACCCTCTTTGTGTTACTTGCACAGGCTCACAAGCACTTATGTCACTACTTTATGACTGGAGTATGCTATCAGAACTATATAGGCTACATGTTAAAAACACCTCCTAATCATCTTTGAAAACTCAGAAAGTATTAGACATAGAGAAGTTAAAGGAAGTCATGGCCTAAAGATTAATTTACACTCTGAAGAACAACTATTTATTTTCTCCTAAGGTTTGCTGTTTTTTCTGTAACATGCAAATTCACAAGTTTTTGCAAGCCAATATAAAATCTGCAAAGACACCCTAACATGCTACACAGATCTTGATAAGAGACTTGTGCTGCCAATTTGTGGGACAAACAGTCAAAAATGTACAGGAATCAAAACTTCAGCTCTAAGAAAATCTGTGGTTATTTGCAACCATATATTCTGAGTTATATTAATAAAGATGATGTTAAGAACTCCTAGATTAAGAGTGGAAGGCAGATGTTACTACAAAAAATGAAATGCTATGGCAGTATTTTGCCACGCACCCTTACCTACAAAGTCTGATTTGGCATGGGCAACACTGACAACCCACAAGCTTTGAAATGTCTTATCTCGGAAAAGAAGTTCCTTGGTTGTGAGCCATCAGCAGCTCTTCACAACTGAAAAACAATCAGCAGCATCAAAACCCAGGAAGTACCAAGGCCCCAGCACAAGGTCAGTCACAAGGTAATGTAATAATAAACCATACATGCAATAGTGCTGATTAATGTGCTACTGTGTGGGAGTAGTACATAAAAGTAGAAAATCTCCTACACCTTGGGTAAAGTTATTTAGGATACCAATCAGATCTTGTACCTACAGATACAACTGAACCATACAATGCCACATTTTAGGTTTAAATTTCAGATGAATCATGTATTTCTGTTACAAGTAACCAGTTTCAAAATAAAGCTGAAGACTGCCAGAGAGCTACGACTGTGTAAACATTTTCCATCTTCTTCTACATCAATCAGAAAAGTTCTGCTTTAAACACTGTTCTCAGGAGCCAATACTGGTCTCTCAAAACTTCCAGGTTAAGTATTACTCTTTTATGACTGTCTTTTCTCACAAGGATATCTTTAGGTCATGCAGCATTTACCCACTGCAGATGCTTAGATAGGCATAAAATTCACATTAATTTCAAAGTAAGACTTAAGGTGTTTGCCATGTTAAAAAAAAAATGTATACTGGTGTTTGTATGATGCAAAAGGATGTCAATTTTTATAATCAATGTACACTCTCTAAGTTAAACCATTTAAAAGGAAATGGATCCATATTGGCAGCATGGCTGGTTTTTAACTCTGCTGAAGGCCAAAACTCTGTTGTACAGACAAGGTCTAGGTTGCTCATTGAAATTTAACCTGAAAGTACGTGTTAGAGCAAGAAACTGTACTTGAGTTCCCAAAATCCTAGGTTAGGTCTCTGAATAGTCCTATTCCTTTGGTTTTCTAAGACACCTACGCTCTCTGCTCTTCAAGAGTTCCAGAAACCCAGAAGGCATCCAGAGAGGCTTTCAGGTTTAACACTCCAGAGTTCTTCAAAGGAACTAGAAAGAAGGATATGCATATGGTTACAAAAAAAAGCACTACTCCAAACAAACAAACAAACAAACAAAATTATTCCACAGCTCACTTTCAATGAACAGACTAGACCTGATTTTATCTTAAAGACCTTCTGGTTTTAGAGAAACTTCTCTGCCAACACTGGAAGCCAAAAATTTGAATGCTACATGCGTGGATATAACCATAGCTATTTAATATCCAGATAACTAACAGCAGTTAAGCCGCAAAAGTACAACTTCCATGAAGGTCTTCAAGTGCTGTGCAAGCAGCTCATGTCAAGGCCTGTAGCACTGCAGTTTCACTGGGTTTTGGCCAAAAAGATTAAAGCTACTTTAGGCATGCTGCAGTCATACCTACTAAAAGCATATCTTAAAGATGAACAATTTCCATACAGCCTTCTGATTTTTAAGAAGCTGAAACACCAGCTACAACAATGCAATGGATGGTAATGCAGTTCAACAGTTGACAGCACCTTAATTGTCAATGCTGGTGTGCTGATCCAGCACAATTGTGTTGTAGGTTCAGCAACAGCACCTACCTTCTACCAGTAAAACCTCTTCCTCACATGCAGCCCAGCTGCAAATGACAGCTGCACATTGTATTTTCTCCTTGGCATTTTAAGATTTTCAATGGGAGAGCCCATCAGAGAGGCAGTTCTGAGCAGCAGATTCAAACTACGCCAAGTGTCTAGTTTTCACTTCAGCCTTATGAAATAATTTGTGGGATTTCTATTTAAGTACTCCTGCTTCTGTCACTGCTTTTCTTACTCATGTCCACGCTCATTTTATTGCTTTGCTTCCAGTACTGTTCATATATACAGGTCTACAATTAGGCTCAGATCTTGCAAATTTCATCACACTGATTTCAACCATTCACTGTTCAAGACAGGAACAGTGCATTGTTCCTACACTTAAATCACATAAATATATTTTCATTTCATTAGTGTGACAGGAGAAATTATACCAGTATTTATACCCATTTTGAACATCATATCAGTATACACTGATGGTTTCTGGCTTCATACGGACAAGATAGGCCTTGTAGAAGTCATTATAGAAAACAGAATTAGGTATGATACAGGTGATCATCTGCCACAACACAGTTCAACAGAACTCAAGTCAGCAGCAAACAATTTTCCAACACAGTAATGAATTTTTTACAAACTTCTATAACCTCAGGAACACAATCAGATATTTGCCATGGAACAATAAAACCTGTCTACGGCTTGGGGATATTTTGACAGGAATAACCCATGAATCCACTTTAACCACCAGTTTCTGCAATGATACAGGACATGCTTCTTGAGAGGGCATTTCAGGCCTGAAAAGAGAGACGTGTCCTACAGCAATTCAGGGCTCAACTACAAATGTGTCTCTTAAAATTTTTAGTACTAAAAAAGATGCCTAAAGATACAGGAGCCCAGGAAAAAAAAAAAAAAAAAAAAAAAGCACAGGGTTAAGAATGCTCAAATTCTGATCCTAGTAACCTCAAAACTATTTAAGACACCAAAGAAGCAGTCTACTGAGTAGCTGAACTGATTTAAAAGCTAGCACTGAAAGGAGTAGCTCCTGCTTCTCCTACCTCATGCTCCTGGCTTTGTCTTCTCCTTCATAATTGATCTGACACCTACTGAACTTGTCTCAACTCACTGATCTGCAAGACCTCTTAGTAAGTAAAAAACTTAGTAGCTTTCCCAATCCAGCTTACAACTGTGAAAGTACTCGTGTAGGCACAGGGAGGTGGGACAAGAATATAAGATTAGAATGAGAGCAGTTATGTGAGGCACTTAGTCCTGATTTTGGTCTAATTTAATTAGAAATTAATTATATCAGCTGTGGCTACTGCCTTTGGAATCCAGATCATTCACAGTAGTAGTAATTAACAAAATCATGTGATCCTTGTCTGTCTGTCCTAGCTTTTGCTCTGATAAATATTAACTACCCACAGACTAAGTGTAAAGATTCAGTCTAAAAATACGGTTTAGGACCAGCTTATGAGGCACGCAAAGGACTTAAGAGAACTAAATTCTACTCTGAGCTTGGGAAAATCATACAGTGCCTTTCTGCTGCAAACCATCACTTACGAAAACAGGGATAATAACAATCATGTTATCTCTTGGTGATGATAAGATAAATACGTTTTTAAATAAGAGGTTTCTCAATACTGTGGTCATTGGCGAGACATGAATATCCTAAAAGTACTATTTCAGTATGAAAAGAATAGTAATATTGATATTAAAAGTACATTTTTCTTCAGTAGCTGTACTTCTGACAGAACAACAATGCCCTTCTAAGGAACTTTGATTTTTCTTTCCCATCTTTGTGAGCATTTTTTCATTACTGAGCCCAGTCATTATTACAGCCAAATCCTGTGACTCTGTGCACCCCCCTGTACTTCCCCAAATCTCTACCGATTTCCCTGTGATTTACATGGGCCTAAGTTTCCTTCCTTGCCAGAAATCTGTGAAGTACGTAAAAGCTTACACCCGTACACCCTCTTCCTGAATCATGAACTATTAAAACAAAGGCCTTTGTTTCTGGAGTCAAGTCTTAATCACCTTTTCCATCTGGTCTGCTTCCAAAGCAGCTCAGTCGGTGAGATTAACGTAAGAAGGTAGGCCTCTCGGCGCAGGGGACATTTAAAAGACTAAGAGCACAAACCATGGTTTCCCACTGCCCAGGACTGCCAGGTACCCCTGAGCTTCAGCCGAAGGGTGAAGCCGCCGCCGGGTCTTGCAGGGGGGCGGGCTCGGCCCCCGCTGCACTTGCCCGGGCCAGCCCCCTCACGCCTTCAAAATGTTACCCCAGCCTGGCTGGGAGGTGAAAACCGACAGGTCCGTTGTGACAACCCGGCCCTTTCGGCTCGGAAACCGACCCCATTCACGCTCCCCTCAGGCCGAGGGGCGGCACCGGCCCGGGACGACCTCCCAGGCCGCCGGCAGGGCACAGGCACCCGGCGCCGGGCCCGGCGGGCGGCAGCTCCCTTCGGGACGGCAGCCCCTCCGCCCCGGGCTGCGGGGCACCCGGCGGCCGGCCCGGAGCCCCGCACGGCGCAGGGCCCCACGGCGGCGGCTGCGACCCTCGCTGGGCCAGCAGCCGCAGGCCGCCCCGCCTTCTTGCCGGCTCGTCTGTCCCGCCGGGCCGCAGGGCAAGGCGGGAGGCTCCGCCACAGCCTCCTCGCGAGTTCCTGCGGGCTCCTCTCACGGCCGCTGCCTCGACGTTCCCCTCCGGGCAGGTCTCGGCCCAGGAACCCGGCACCGGCACCCACCTCCGCAGCCGCGCTCTCGGACGCACAAGCAGCCTGTCTGCCTGTCCCCGCCGGCCCGGCCCGGCGGTCTTACCGGTGGCACCGAGTCCATCGCAGCGCCATGGCCGCGACCCCCGCGGCTCCCGCTCAGCCTCCACGCCCGCCCCGCCCCGCCCCGCCCCGCCGGTGCTGCTCGCCCCCCGCGCCTGTGCCGCGCCCGCCGCCGCCCGGCCCGCCCCGCCTCCCCTCGCCGCTCCGTGCGCCCTGCACCTCCGCCTTGCCGGCGTTTGCCGCTCCGTTCTTCTCGCCTCTTTCCCGGTCTGGTCTTTCCCTCCCAGAGCGGCAGGATCCGCCCGCCCGGGCTGCGTCGGGGGGACGGTCACCAGAGCAGCCCCGCCGCACACCCCACGGCCTCGGGGGAGCGGGAGGAAGCTTTGCTCGATGCCGTGGCCTTTGATTGCGGCTCCGGGAGGCGAGGGGCTGCCGAGCAAGCCCTTTGCCCCCAGCCGGGGCAGCCCCCGCGCCCAGCAGCGCGCCGGGCTGGGGCAGGCGAGGGGCTGCCGGGCCCCAGCTGTGCGCGCATCTGCCCGCCGGCCTCGGGAGCCGAGCTTTCCAAGTGGAAAATGAGCAGACCTGCTTTTACAGTCTCCGTCGACTGCAGTGTCTGCCCATCCAATGTTCGTTATCGTTTAAAGGATTTTTTCTTTTCTTTTTCTTTTCTCCCCTTGAGGCCTCAGCCGGTAGGGGCTGTGGCAGGAGTGTGACTGTGGCAGAACCTGGTGCCCTCGTCGGCTTGCCAGGGAAATTGATGTTCTTGATCTTTCGGCAGGAAAGTCTCGTACTGAAGTCAGCTTGGCTGGTCTAAACATCAAGTTTTCTAGCCACTGGGATAATCAACGTTAGCCAACACTCTTGTTTTTTAGGAAGCACGCCTTTAGCTATTGAAAAAAAATGCCTGAATTATCTTAAACAAATCACTGCCGTCAGAAACCTCAGTTGTTTCATCAACAGCCCTTTTTGAAGCCCCACACTATCCTTTTTGCGTTCACTGCCTTCCAGAGCACTCTTAAAGGTTGCCCCTTACAATGAAATCATACGGCCTTTTACACGAATGTGAGGACTCCTACTCCAAGACAATCTTCTGCTGAAAAAAAAAACAAACCACAAAAAAAACCCAAACAAAAACAAACAAACAACAGAAAAACAAAACCCAGAAGTTAATTTCAGATTCTGTGGACCCTGCTGAAACGCACTGGAGTTACCAGTTCTTCTCCAGTATCAACAATGACCTCCTAACAAAGAGCCAGGAGGGCTGTGCTTAGCAGTGGTAGCTGGTTGTGATCTCCTTCCCAAGTGCATGTCATCATTTTCCTCTGTTGTCCTGCATTTTAGCATGCCCTGCATCCCTGACCATACACTGAAAAACACTTTGGTTATGTTTCAGTGAGCAACAGCTGATGGCCTGTTCTTTGAAGCACCTATATGGCTAGAAGGAATTTCAAAACATATTGGTGTGCCAGATGGAATAAAAATACATCTACCTGAAGGAAGTCCCTGACTGCCACCTTGAGATTGGGGTGTTTATTCTTCCGGGCAGGAAAAGATGCTGAGTTATTTTGTTTCCTTGGCTAGATCCACCACCTTTGCTGGATCAGGTGCTGTAGGAAAGCAGATGCAACTTGAAAGAGAGCAAAGCAAGACACTGTGAGATACAAGATGATAGTAGGCCTGCCAGAAAACAAGAACTTTAATGTTTAATTGGTTAGCATACTGATTTATTGGAACTTTCAGGTTAGCACAGGTGTTTGAGAAAGTAAAGAACATCACATAACTTTTAAGAAAATAGCCATCTCTTCTGTAATCACACCAGAGCTGTAAATAATCCATATGCAGAGTCCCACGTCTCCCTTCATATTTTCTCATGCATGTCAGTTTCTTCTGTAAGATTACAACTACAAATGGCATCATTTTGTTTCCCTTGTTTGCACAGCAATAGCAATTAGGTCTGCACATCAGCGTGCTGCAAAAATACCTGACCCAACCCTACATGAGCTGGCTTGGCTACTAGAAGGAGCATAGTTTCTTAGTGCAGCACTCTGTGCAGTTTAATTAGATGTGTTGAAGACAGGTATATGAGCTGTTCAGAGAGGTAGGTCTGCGTGGGTGGGAGGGAAGCATTACTTGTGCCTGACATGGCCATGACACATGCATGATATTACTTTTATCCTTTTGTACTTACTGTCCAGTAGTACAAATGGTCTTGATCCCAAACATGCAAAACAACCATCCAGCATGTCTGAAGTGTATTTAAACTGTTTTCTCCAAAGTATCCTGTGGAAAAGTAACTGCAAAGAAGATAGTCACCAGAGACAATGCTTGACTGAGAAATCTCAGTGATAGCTTTTCTGTGTGGAGGTAATAACACTGCATGTCCTCCACACAGAGACATTCCCTTTTTTTCCAAGGTATCTTTCATATTGGCTCCTGGACAGCCACAGGAAAATGGAAAGCTATGGGCATGTGAGAGCCATTGATGATTTCAGGACAACTGGATAACTCATTTGTCTTCTGTGTTCTTCAAAGACCCTTATCTGTTCATGGCTGCAATAACTCTGCAAGTACAAGCATGAACCACTTGTCCAGATGTGCTTATATTTGAACTGGTTGAGTCCCATGAAAGAGAGGAACTTATATCATGGGAACTGTCAGCTATACCTCTTGGCAGACTGAAAACTTTCCCACAAAGACCTGGAAGGAAGAGGGAAATTTGTCATAGCAAGCCATCAAACATTTCCTGGAGCATCTCAAGTTAATGAAAAGCTAAGACCCTGGGTATGATTCCCCAGACATGACAGTGCCAAATCCATGTAAGTAGCAATGCCAATGGGGATTTGAGTTTGTAGGCATAGACGGTTATCATTACTGTAATGCAGATGCTCCTGGTCCAGCTGAGCAGGTATAAGGTGCATTCATATCAGGTTGGTGGATGTACCTGAGAAATCTGGTGTGTGTTTACAGTATAAATAGTGAGATACTATGATATACACTCTGCTTTAAATATCTTTGAAGATATGGTAGCATATTAATAACAATTTATGAGTGGGAAGCGACTTGGTTATCACCCAGTAATCTGATTACCTTTTTCCTCCTTAGCAGTAAACCCAGTTTAACTGTAGTGGAGATTTCACACACACACACAAAATTTAAATTACATTGAATTATTGTTCACAAGATTATTCGCTACATGATGTATTTAGAGTCCTAACCAATGTTATATGTGAAAACCCAATATTTTGCCAGTGCAAAGTAAAGCGGTCTGCACTAAGGTAGTCTCTTACCACAATATCCTCAGTTCCTAATAGGACCCCAGTCTGACTGTGTTTACAGGGTGATGGATGAAGAGTCATAGATCAGCTGTTTACCTGATCTAGTCTGTGTGTGGCTATAATCTTTATTTACCGTACACCATCTACATGTGTATGGGTTTCCTTGTGAGGAGATTGTGTTCATCACTGGAGTGAGCATTTTATAACTATTAATGAATTTTCCTTCACAGCTCCCTGTGACACAAGAAGTTATTACTACTTTCATGTTATAAATGAGAAATTGAAAAAAGGGGTAAAAAATACCACAACATTAAAGTGCTTGCCAGTGATTCTGAGATAAAAGTTCTAACATTTTTTATATTTTTACAGTGCAAGATATATTCTGCATATATTATGTACAATTTGCAAATCTTGAGAGAGATAGAGAAGGTATGTAAATATTTTCATAAGAACTTTCCTGAAAGGCACCTTCTGGGTCCTTGAATCCACTCCCTTGTTACTGCAAGCATGTCATGTAGTCTTGTTCATAAACTGGCTGAGCTTTATCTTAGAAGTAATTAGGTGTTTTGCTAATATTATTGTATTAGAAGAATGTTCAAGAGTATGGTTGCTGTGTGTATTAAGAATTATATTGTAGCTTCTAAACTCAAGCTTTTTTTTTTTGCTCTTATACTGGCAGTGAGCACTGTTTCAATGGTTTAAATAGTTCTTTTTACTCCTGGTGTTTATCCATTCACCTTTGTTTTGCTAAACTAAACCAGATAGGAATGCATTCTATCAAACCAAATGAAGGCTGGCTAAATTCTGAATAAAAGTGTCCAGCCAAAGGTGTAATGCAGTTGAATAGATTAATTCAGACCTTAGTCAACGCTGGATAATTTGCCATGATGTACCTTGTACATCATAGCTTTTAAGGAAGTAAGTGGCTGTAGCAGTCACTCATGCAATCCTCATGCTTTGCCTGTGGTTTATACCATCGTTTAGCCAATTGCAGAATGCCAGGAATCAGGAAGCTTGTGTCATATCCCAGGTCTGGAGGGCAGTTATTAGCAGTAAGTAGCAGTTACTATTATTGACATAGCATTTGCTGATATAGCACTCACTGTGGCTTGGCCATCATGCAGATTAGGAACTTCCATCCTGAAAGATGGGACTAAAATGATGGGATTTTTTGCTCTCGAGATTTTCATTCTGTTGCCCTTTCTGCAGGAAGTTACTGTCAGCTGGAATTTAGCAAGAAATCTGAAAGAGTCTTTCACTTTTAAGGGGCTCTAAAGTACCCGGACAAGCAGAAAAACATATAATCTTCTTACTGTAACTCCTAATGCAGCAGGAATTTACCCCTTATCTTGGCATTAGTGCTTTCTACAACAGGGAAGCTGAATTGGTAATCTATCATGAGACTCCAGCTTCTAGCAATCCACGTTCACTACCCTGATGAACTAACAGGGTTATAACATTGAATAAGAAGTCACAAAAATATAACTCTGAAGAAAACAGAACACCATCTAATGCTGCTACTTCTAGGCTCGATGGGGAAGTGTGCATGTCTGGAAAGTAGTACTAACTAAACGGAATTTCACACGGGCGGCTTTTATACATTTGGATGAATCACTTTATCCCTTCTTTTTCTGTTTACTGTGTTGTGGCAATTTCCCATCACTAATCTTCAGCCTTATCTTATCTACAGCTGTAAACTTGTTATTAGCTTGTTTACACTGCTACAGTTTTATTGTGCATCTGAACACTTTTGATATGCACTTATGATACTGTCCTGGTTTGAGCCAGGATGAAGCCAATTTTCCTTTTGCTGATTTTTTTTTTTCCCTTCAGTAAGCTTTCTTTTAACTAGAACTAGTGTGTTCTAACTAAGACTGATAAGAGTGGACTGTTTTTCTAACTGCTGGGTCTTCAAGGTCGCACCTTCACTCTGCCAGCTCAGACACTACAGGGAGATTTATGACCCCCCGTAGGAGACTGAGTTAGACTGACAGCAAAACTGGCCAGAGATATTCCATTCCATATATCTACGTAAGCTCAGAGGAAGGTCAGAGATCACAGAAGACAACTTCCTTCCTGCTTCTTCTTCCCTTCTCTTCCATCCATGGCTGGTGTCCAGGGAGGACTCCATCCATCCATCACTGTCGACCCTTAGGCTCAAGCTCTCCTGACCCTCATCACTCTGTGCTTTCTCCAGCAGCAGCTCTGGGATTTTTCGGAACTGTTTCCAGCTCAGGAGATGCTGTGCGGGTTGCTGGGGGTGGAGGGAGGCAAGAGGCTTTTGCACATATCTGAACATATTTGTATATGATTGTATATATTTTCTTTTATCATTAGTGTTTAATTAAAGCTGTGTAGTTTAGTTTTCAATCCAGACAAGTCTCTCTCCTAATTCTCTCTCTCCTTCCCTACCTGGGTGGGATGGGAAGGGGATTGAGAGCATTGTTGTCAAACCTGAGTCAAACGGTGACAGATATGTACTTACGTGTCCTCCTTTTCACAAGCAGGTTATTTGACTTGCAGATTTTATCTATTTCACAATGCAGATTTTCTCTGCATCTTCTTTTATCAAACCACTCTATCAGATAATAAAATGAGCTGAATCAGTGATATTCTATGAACTATTTATTAGAAGTTGCTTTTTTCTCTCAATTTGCTTATAGAAAGTTACTGTCTGAGTTATAATTTTTTCTCAAGTTTGTTATTTTCTATTATTTTTTTTACAGTTTTTCTAACTCATAATTTCTGTTGAACAGATTACTCCAACTTGCTAAACAACATTTTTCACTATTTTAACATAGTTACTTATGCCACAAGTCTATTTCTTGAACAAATAGAAATAATCCAGCAGATGGATATGAAGATGCCACTTGGACTTTTGATTCTCTCAGTTTTTTTCCACAAGGGAAAATTGAAGGCTATTTTCTTATAAAATTAATTTTAATTTAGAAAATTATAAGATTATAAGGTTACTTTTAGGAAATGTAGAGTCAGATCAAAAGTTCCCCAAGACACCACACAGATAAAAACTCATTTTTATGGTTCATACATACTTAAACACTTATGAAGGTGAAACTTTGTCCCAGCAGACTTTGTATCTGATCATCTCACCTTCTAGAGCCAATGTAAACTAAGATGAAGATGGAAGTACAGAACAAGATATAGACCAAGACACAGCACAACTATGGCTGTAGCTAACTTGGACAAAATGTTACCACGTACATGTTTCTGACCCACTTGGGTAGCACAGTACATCACGGATCCAAGACTAAGTAATGAAAAGCCATGGCCTTGGTAAAGGCAAGAGAGATTTATACTTTCAGAGGTATTATATGTCAAGTTCAAACTTAGAGGAAAGCCTAGAGTTTACTTTTAACTGGTACTATATGTGGCAATATTAGAACAACTTCTCTTTGCTAGGATTTTGTGTCATATAATAATAATAATAATAATGTGGCATAGTAATTCACATATGGAAAAAACAAAACCTGTATTCAAATGAACAATTTGTATTTTCTTATTTTCCCCCTAGATGTAGATGAACTATTTAAGGAATATTAGGAAAATTAATATAGTTGCAAATTTTTTATTTTAATGTACTCAGGATTTCTCCTGGAATATCCTCCAAATTGTGAAAGGAAAATTTCTTATTACATTCCTTACAGTGTCTTGTGGAAAAGAAGTAGAACCATGTCTTCACAGCGCTAAGAGAAATTAACTGGAGAGTTATTCTCCAGAATTTGCTCCAGAATAACTCTAAATAAAAGCAAATGTCGTCTCAGCTACTTCACTGAAAATTAAGAATATCTGTTCTGATGCAGTAACATTAAACCATTGCAAATCTGGTGTGAGCAAAATGCTAAACAAAGTTATTGTCACCTGCATAATGAGATTCATTATTTCACTATAGCAAACCCTATTTATAAATATATGCATTTTCCTGCCTTATAAAAGCCTTGCACTTAGGCTTGAGCCAGAGAATTTTCAGACCTTTTCAGTTGGCTAGTAATGCTTTTAGGTGAATCAGAACAATTTTTGTACCTAGAAAGAGGGATTACACATAGGCAAGAGGAGATATAATTGTTTTAATGGCATGACTCTGTTATTCATCAGTGACTAAGCCACTGCAAAGTACACAGTGTTCCTGTCTTCCTTTTGTATCTTTGTTAGTTTGAGACACTTTCATGCTGAAGAAAAAGAGGAATTGCAGTAAATGTGTCTCAAAGCCTAGTTTGTCCCAAGAGAGATGTAGGTCATGGGTCATGGAGATTACACAACTGCAGCAACAATGTAAAAAGTAGGTTTGAAAAGCTGGTAACTATTATGAAGTTGTTAAAGATTCTTACAACTGCTCTGTAAAATCTACTTTTCAAATTAATACATGAATATTTAGTTAGCCTTGTGGGAAGATGTCACTTCCCAGTTTTTCTTTTTTTTTCTTTTTTTCTTTTTTTTTTTTTTCTGGCCTCCCTCTTCTCTGCAATGTACTTCTTTGTGTTTCTCATGAGGACTACATTTGCTGTATTTGATATCACATTGCCATGTGTTTCCTAAGAAAAAATAGTTTCTGTCATTCTGGGGACACACCTGTCTTGCTACCATGGTGATACTTTTTTCAAAATACAGAAGTGATTATTCGAAGTTAATAAACATGATGGTAATAAAGACACAAACTTAATGGATTCGTACACCACTTGTAGAAGCAGTCAGATATTACTATCTTAATTCTGCAGGCAGGGAAACTTAGATGCAAGAAGATGAGGTGGGTAGAAAATAATACAGTGGCAGGGCTGGAATTTTTTCTTTATCCTAGTTCTGTACAAAGTACAGTAGTCACAGTGTCTGTCTCAGAAAGGAAAAAATGGGAACAGATGTTAAATATCCTTTGAGAAAAGTTTTCTGTCTAAAGTGTACTAACTGACTCCACTTTCCTAAGCTTGGATATAGGCTTGGATAGATGGGATTTGTTGTTTAGTAAGAGTCTAGGAATGTCTTCAGTTAAGTCTATTCAATTGTTATTTCCCATGGGAAAGAGAAGCATAGAAGGAGGAGGAAGATTATTTAGAGACCCCAAAGGAGTGCAGGAATTCTGGCCAGCACAATGTCCTTCCAAAATGGACACAGAATGACAAGACTGAGAAAAACTTGTAAATCATATAGCAAGTTGGCTGTATTTACCCCAGAAGGGATTTAGTATTGAAAAACCACTGCTGTGCTGTATTGGCAAATGCATTCTTAACATGGACAGAGGTGTATCAACAAACTGTGCTTTTTCCTATTTGGTTAAAATTACCTGCTTTTTATTTGACCTTGGTTGAAACAACCTCTGTCAGCAAAATTAGAGTTTTGCCAGCTTAACTATTTGACCAACAATTGTTTTCATTACCTTAAAATATAATGTGATAAAAAATATCTCTCAACTCTCATATAATAAATACAGTCCATTAATTCCTTTTGTGGATGAGGGGAGGTATACCTAGTAGTGTGTTTATTGTTATAGGAATACTTTCTCCCTGCTGCTATTATGACATGTTGGTGCAACTTGCTATGCAGCATATTCCAGTGTCTACTAATTGTTGTTTACTAACAGGGCTAGGAGTAACATAACCTAACCACATGGCATTTTCTTTTATCTTTTATGATGTCCAAAGAATTTTTAAAAGTACCAAAATACTCTTACATTCATTATTAATATTAAAATCTTAAGGTTAGGCTTAGAGAAGGGGAGGAATATTTGGCTTATGGTTTTACTGCATATGCCCTAAGAGGGTTTATTAATTTTCTGTTGTTGTTGTCTTATTGCATTCCAACCATTACAATAATTAGACCTGCACATTCCAGTTCTGAAGAACTGGTATTCAGCTCACCTAGAACTCTTAAGCATGAAAAAGGGAACAGTAACAATAGATTTTTCCTTACAAAAATGGTAGCAATAGATCTGATGAAAAGAAACTATATGCATGTTCCCTAAGCACAGGAAATGAAATAATGGGCCTGAACTGTAGGAATGGAGAGTTAGGGCAATACTCATAAAGACTCCTGCAGGATGAGAGATTAAGGCTCCTCCCTCTTCTGTAAAAGAAGCTTATCCACAGAAGCGTGTCTTAGGGACAGGAGAATAAATGTATGATAATTATGTGCCTGCCCAGCTGAGTAAAGAAGATGATGACCAATGATACTTGTGAGCATGCAGTCCCAGTTACTGGCTTCAGTTGTCTTAAATTACAAGCTGTTACTTTAGTGGGTATAAGGCTCAAGCCAACTACAGGCTTCATGGCCTATATGGTGGGTCACTTATCTGGCCTAAACCATTCCCCTGCCTCTGTCCTGCAGAGTACTAGTAGGTGTGATACCAGCTCCTGGCCCTTCCACTACCTCAGCCAGGAAGGTAGTGAGATGTATACAGTACAGATATTTTTAAAGTCTATGCTAATAGCTCATTTGATTTAGAACAACACGTACAAGATTTTTCCCATCTGGTACTCTGAAATATGTGCAGAGAGTCTCTCTGGCCATAGCAGCTCCTCTCTGACACTATTGCAGTGCTACAGAGCTCTTTTGAATGATCTCTTCAGTGTGTTCTTTTCTCTGAAAGACAGTATAGAGTTCAGTATATAAATTGTGTGTGTCTAAGGTGGTGTTGAACCATGAGAATGTCCCCTACAGCTATTACTAGATCTTCCATGCAATCTACTGCTACAGGAAGCAACAAGAGGATTTTGAAATTCCAGCATGAGAAGTGAAATCAAGAGCATTTAAGGAAGTCCCTCTTGTTACATCTCCTTACTGGAAAAATGTAGAGAAAGAAGACAGAGAAGCATTGAAAGGCCTCAATATGGCCTTTCGACAAAATGCTCCCCTTCCCTTTTCTCCTACAGGCTGAACAACCCAAACAGTCTCAGCCTTTCTTCACAGGAAAGGTGTTCCATCCTTCTGATTATTTTTGTGGCCCTCCTCCAGATCAGCTCTAAGAAATCCATGTCTTTGTTGCACTGAGGACTCCAGAGCTGAAGGCAGTACTCCAGGTGGAGTCTCACCAGAGTGGAGTAGAGGAGAATCACCTCCTTTGACCTGCTGGTCACGCTTCTTTTGATGCAGCCCAGGATACAGTTGGCTTTCTGGTGCTGGCTCATGTTAAGCTTCCCATTAATCAACTCTCCCAAGTCCTCTTCTGCAGGGCTGCTCTCAGTGCTCTCAATCCCTTCATCTCCCAGCCAGTATTGATAGTGGGGATTGCCCCAACCCAGGTGAAGGACCTTGCACTTGGCCTTGTCGAACTTCATATAGTTCACCTGGGCCGACTTCTTGAGCTTGTCCAGGTCCCTCTCGATGGCATCCCATCCCTCCAGTGTATCATCTGCACCACTCAGTTCAGTATAATCTGCAAACTTGCCGATGGTGCACTCAATCCCACTGCCTGTGTCATGGATTAAGATACTGTATTTACAGACTGGGTGTGGGCAGGAGAAACAAAACTTGTTGTAGTTTATATGCGTATATTTTACAACTAAAATTATTTAACAAACTGATTTCTCATTTGTGAGGAATTATAATAATAGATTTTGAATGCAAATAGCTGATAAAGCACATCAGTGTGATGTCGTTCTAGCCTTCTTTACTATGAACTTCAATGGCTGATCAGAGTGTAAAAATTAAATAGAGATACATTATTTTCTGTCTCCTTTGGCTGTAGTATATCACTGTATGCATGTTCACATAAAAGTTTCTGCAAAAGCTTTCAGGATTCCAGGTTTAATA
The DNA here is from genome assembly GCF_020740795.1 of Apus apus. Taxonomy (NCBI): domain Eukaryota; kingdom Metazoa; phylum Chordata; class Aves; order Apodiformes; family Apodidae; genus Apus; species Apus apus. Next base: position 88,716,485 of record NC_067285.1, read on the forward strand.
ATTAAAGTGTTTCATTGATTGACATTCATGTGTCGAGCTGTTACTTCAATTTCATCTGATCTAAGCGTGGGTTGCCAGAAAAGGGATAGTTTTCTCTTCCCCTTTGGTCCCAGCTGCAAATGTCTCTTCTGTCAGAAGTGGTACTCTGTTCCAATCTGGTTGAAATCCAACCTATGAAAGAAAAAAATCCATGCAAAAAGAAAAATTACTTTTCAGCCTTATTGGTTGCAGTCCCATCATTCAGACCCAGGAAACCCTAATGCTGGCATGAGGAATGGGGAGAGGAAGCAGAGCTGGCAACAGGGGCTAGATGAGTGGGACCTCCCTTTTCCATGGCAACCTACATTTTCCTCACTGTAATCTGAACTGCAACCTGATGTTACCCGTGTATTTAAAAAACCCATTTACTGCCCCTTCCATTTTGGTAGAATACACAGTTATCTATTTCTTTGTATTGACATGGCAATTTAATAGTTCCTTGCAGGCCAGAGTTATACTGGTGCTCAGATGCTCTCCCCAGCTGGATACACTTAGAGCAATGTAAAATATCTTTATGCTGCTATAATATTAACAACCTCTGATTATTAAATTATTTCCCAGTGTTTTAATTATTCCCTTTCTTCCAAAACCAAAGGCAACAAAAGGATGAATCTAATAATAGGTTTAATTACTGCAGTTTAGCTTGTGGGTAATCTGTAAAAGCAAACAAAACATTCTGTAAGTCAGCGGCAATGTGGATAATATAATGCAAAGTTCACTCTGCATTTATCTTACAAAGCTGCTTATTTTGTTGCTGTTCTGGAGTCTCTTGCTTACCTACTTACTGTTCTACAAGTTTATCTCTCTGTCTCTAATTTTGTGATTGTTTGACAGCTTACCTTCAAAGGGATAGGGTGGTTTATTGCTGCTGTGGGACAGAAGCATGAAAAGCAGGTATTTTTAAGGCCTAAGACCTAATGGTGGATTTAAATAATGCAAGTCTAAATGAACTCTGCACTGCCGAAGGCCAGCTTCTATGCCCTACTGAAACATGGATTAAACTAATCCAGCTGTGGTTTTCTTGTGTGGTCTGGCTTTGCTTCCTTACATGCCAGTAGGCTAAATCCAAAATATTTTAAACTACACATCTATGAAAGTGAAACTCTTCATTCTTCAGAGCTGCAAAAAATAACCATGTCATGAAAGTGTTCCTTGAGTTTGGGTCAGACAGAATGGTGGTTCCCTATCCTTTCCTATGTGTTCCTGTCTTTCATGTGTCACAACTTTGCTTTTGCATTTGTCACTTGTTTTCATCCCTTTCAACTGAGTGGGATACTCACTACCTTTCTCCTTCTTCCTTGTAATTTATTTTTTAAAAAGTCTGGATAGCCTTCATCTTTCTCCTGTGGCCTTGGGTCTGTTTTGTCTGGAGCAGAAGCTCCCCCTGCTGCTCTATTTTGTAGTGTGCAACATGGTACAGTGAAAAGAAATTTGATAGGTTTCCAGTTCTCTTAGCAAATTCTTGGAGAATAAATTACTGTGGAAATTTTATATATATATATATATATATACATATTTGATTTGCAGTTTCAGTTGTTCCCGAATTTAACAGCAGCTTCAAGTAATTTCACCACAATAGAATTCAATAAATTTTCCGGAAGCCTTTATGAAAAATCTAATCTTCTAGCAGTAGCAAACCCTGAGAAACATTGGGAGGATCTGAAAGTTTACTGTCAGCAAAACGTGAAATCGGTTCTTCCCCATCCTTTTCTTCCCCAGGACCCGTATGCACCGCATTGCTCCTACAGGCCTCTGGAGAACACGTGCTGCAAACTCACTTAACCAGCCTGAGGTTTTCGCAGACCTCATATCCACCAGTACAGACCTGTATCTGCTCTCATATTCTTAGGGTCTAGTGTTATACTTACATCCTCATAATTATTTGCCTGTGATTTAGCCTAGTGATTACAGAGAAACAGGGCCTGCCTACAGGTGTACCAGCTTCTGTGCAGTTCTGTCTTGCCAGGACTTGAATTCATGCAGGTTTTCTGGTACAAGCAGTCAGGGCATTTTTGCGTCTTCATGTTCACATTCAAATCAACGTAAGGCTTGGGAAGGTCATTGCTAATGCTATAAAACCTGTTCCCTAAACCTCCTGGTTGGCATTTGACTCACTCTTAGGCAAAGCAGAAACAATAAATTACTTGATCATGGTAAACGCTGCACCAGCAGCATGGACTTGCGGAGTCAGCACTTCTTACTACCAGAGACGTGGCACCCCTCGGAAGCCTTGACCTTCCTCCCGTGTCACCGTTTGGAAAGTTAACCCATCAAGAGCGAGAAAGCAAAGCTGCAAAACAGGCGGAATGTAGAACTGGCTCAACTGTTACGACACACAAAAGCCGGTACGATTTCGGGCGTTCCGGCCCGGCCTGCCGGCGGGCTGCACCGCCCGGCGGCCTCCCCGCACACCGGCTGCGCGATCGCGGCGGGGCCGGGACTCGAACCCGCGCACCAGCGAGCGGGAGGGCGCGTCTCTGCGCGTGCGCATCGCAGCCGGAACGGGACGCGCGTGCCCGGGCGGCGGTCACGTGCGGGGCGGGGCGGGCAGGGCCGGGAAATGCTGCGGCCGCTGGAGAAGCTCCCGCCGGGACGGGCCCTCGAGGTGGGCTCCCCGGGGGGGCGGCAGAGGGTCCCGGCGCGTCTGACGGCGGAGCTGCGGCCGCCGTGCCGCGCAGCGCAGCTGCCCGCCCTGCCCCCGCCCTGCCGTCCCTGAACGCGGGGCGTCCGGGCCGCTGCTGCTGGGACACCAACTCGGGAGGGCGGGGGCGGGGCGGGGCAGGCGGGTGCCCCCCGGTCCCAGGACCGGCCGGGCGGTGACTGGTAACGCCCCGGGGGGCTGGGGCGGGCGGTGTTCGCTGCCGGGAGGCCGAGGTGCCGCTTTCCGGCGCCTGGGAAGGAGGCCGGGCCCGCGGTGGGGCTGCGGGCAGCGCTGCCCCTTCCTGCCCCGCGCCTCGGGGCCGCCGCTTCCTGCCCCGCCGGCGCCTCTGGCCCTTCCTGCCCTTCGGCTCCTCTGGCCTCCTCTAGGAGCGGCTCCAGCGATTGGCAGTCGGTGCTGAACTAGCGGGCTGGCCGGCTTTGCCTCTGCAGTGGTCAAAGAAAAGTTAGTACAGCAGGCCTAGAAGCCAGGTTTACAAGAGTCTCAGTGCTAGAGGTCGGCGGGACCAACACTTTGAATTGTGCTTCTGCATTCTGACTGTCCCGGTGCAGCCTGAGGGGCACTTCGGCAGCTCTGCTGCTCAGCAGGGCGCTGTAGTTGTGCACAAAACGATGAAGTCCAGATGTAAGTCCAAGGTGAATCTCAGGCACGTTGTGATTTCTGTGGGCAGACTTTCTGGATTGACTTCGAGGGAGCAGGGAGGACAGTTCGTATGCAGGGTGTAGCTCTTCCTGACGTTGTAGAATGGTTCTTGGGCTGCGCTCAGAGACAGCATTGAGACAGCACCCAGCTAAGGGAGGAGTGATAGTTGAATTGTCTGATCAGTCTCTTACCTGGTGTAGATTAACTGTGATGGAATCGCCTTCTTAAATTACATATCACATTGTTTCAGTTCCTTCATAAGATAATTGATGGGATATGTGGACGTGCGTATCCTCGATACCAGGATTATGGCAGTATTTGGAGCTTGTCGGAGTGGATGGAGGTTTTAGAAGAAGCAAGGACGTATTTCAAAACTGCAGTTGGCAAAAACATACCTGATGAAGAGGTAAGGGCTCATCATTGGGCTTCACTGTGAGAGATCCTGCTGGAGGATCTTGTAGTTTACTTACTCCTAAAGTGTGTTTATAGCGTAGCATTTGAATGGTAGCAGACTAGGCCTAAATAGGTAGGTGAGCAGCATTTAGAGATACACTGCAAGGACTTTGAAAAGAAAAAGTGAAATTGACACTTTTATTTTGAATATCATTAGATAACACTGGTTAAAATACTATTTTAGTCACTTAAATTGATATTTTAGGTACCACCAAGTTACATCTGTTTTCCTTAAAGTGTGTAATGTGTCATTACTGTTCATTAGCAGAAAAACCAATTCACACTCCTGTGTGGCTTTCTTTGTTCATTACTACTGCATTGAAGTGTTTTAAAATACTGACTGTATGTAAAGCCAAAAAAAGAATATAGACTGGGAATGGAAGACCATGTGGGACAGGGGCTATAATTAAGGGCATTCCAATATCTATCTATCTATATATAGATATAAATTTGCAAAAATGTGTTGCATTATCAGAAACCTTAATTCTCATTTTTTGGACATTCCTCTTAATTTTGACTACCTAGTAACTAGATCAAAGAACAATACTTGTGTAGTGATGGGGAAGTCCATATATCAGCATGTCTGTTTCAGCAAAGCTAATATATTTTGCCTCCACTATGATGCTCAGACACTTTCATAGCTAAACCTGTGTTGTTTGTATGTGTGATTTTTGTTTTGATTTTAGGGTGATATCTAAGAAGGCTGATAAAGCCTCCATTTTCAGATGTCTTTTAAATGTCAATAAAATTATTACTATTTTTTTAAACATTGCTGTGGTAAGTACTGACTCTTAAACTATCAGACACAGAGCAGCCACTGAGGGCAGTTTAAGAAAGGTGAGAGTATGGAGTCCATTACAACAGCTGTCTGGGTAGAAGCTTGGGTACCTACAGAGCACAGCTGTTACAGGTGGCACTTGTGATTTTTGTGGTTCATAGTTCAAGCAGTCACAATTTTTATTTTTATTTTTGTAGGCTGCTCAGCAGATAAATGAGTTAAATTCAAACTATCAAGAAGTAATCACAAAATGTCTAAAAGGCAGAAAGGAAGAAATCAGGCATGCACTAGTGGAAAGAGTAAATGCAATCTCTTCTGCCCAGCTGCAGGATTTTGACTGGCAGTTAAAGGTGAGAGTATTGCCTTGATGTTGTTTGGAAGAAGCATTCCACGATAAAGAAGTAACTATTGATATAGTCCCCTTCGGGCTGCTCTTTCTGGAGCAATGTTCAGATTTCACAGGTATCAGAAAAGCATGTTCATGACAACATTTCAAAGACTTGCACTTTGTATAAACTGCAGAAGTAAAATTCTTCCTATAATTTTTTTTTTATCGCCTCCTTGTCTTTTCAGGCTGTAGTACCTATCTCTTTCCTAAAAGGAAACTGAGTGTTATTCAGGAACACCTGAAAGTTTTGTATGCTGTTACGATTTTGAGGCCTGGATAGATGTATTTTTACTCAAAGGAAGAAATATTTACTTCATTTTAAGAGTAGAACACTGATTTATTATGTTTCCTTGACTTCTTTCACATTTTTTTTATTCCTGCAATAAAGAGTTGTGTAATAATTAGTTTGAAATAATTTATACTTACTTTGATAATAAGCCAGTGATAACTTTGTTGCCTAGAGTTGGATGTTGCTTTGGGGTTATGAAGGCAGCTGCTTTAAATTAAGGTCTATTGAAGACTTAAGATATGAGCAGTATGAGTAATATTGTTCTGTTAGTCCATGTGAGCTGTTGAACAGTTTTGTTACATAATTTTTTATTTCAACAAGAGCATTAAATAATTTGTGCAGCAAACAGCTTTGGAAATTAAAGAGCAATGCTCACAGTAGACAAGATTTTGCAAGAGCAAATACGGCATCATACTGTGTTTCAGTTTTACTGTTACTCAGGGTTGATGTCTCATAAACTGCATGTACTGCTGGCAAAAATACAAACTAGACTTACATGATCTCTTGGAAAAGAAACCACAAGCAAAAAACTTATTCTTCTGGAGGATTTTTTTAGTTTCTTCCTATTTTGTAATACAAATTTCTGGTTCATGTCTGAACTGTTGTATTCCTTTTGCTTTAATCCACTTCTTTATTTTTCACTTTAGCTGGTTGTGGTTTTTTTCACTTACCAGAGTTGAATCAAAGGACATTGTCTGTCCACTGTTGTACTACATTCTGCTCTCTGTATAAATAAGATAAGATCAGGTGTGTGCAGCACATCTGATCTTTGATTTTAATATATTTTAAAAGTCTTAGTTATAATAGAGTGGGTATAATAGTAAACAAAAAGAAAGCACAATTGGTACATAATCATCTTCATCAGCGTTTGTCAGATATCCAACAAACAGTGTTTTACCAGCTTTAGCGGCAGTTGAAAAATGTGCAGATGTGTTCATTTTCTCCCAACTATCCCTTCCATAAGATGTTTCTTACTTGTTGATTACCAGAATTATTTGAATACTGTCACTTCAAAGTTCATATACTTCACTTTTAAAGAGCTGTGATGAAATGCATCTTTTCACCTAGAACACAAACATGTAGCAGCCCAGTGATTTTAACAAATTCATTTGACAAATGTATTGCTATGAAGAGGGGTTTTAGTATTTGAGTATATTGTTGGTATTAATAAGCAAACAAAAAATCCCAACAACAGGGAAAAAAAGCAAACAAAAAAACTGCAGAGATGAGTTATAAGAAGGTAATATTGTCATGTCAAGGTTTGTTCTGGTGGTACACATTCAGTATAAAGTGCAGATGTCATGCTATGAAAGACTGAACTTAATGGCTCTACCTTACACTTTGTTATTGTTTCATCAATCTGTATAGCTTGCTTTATCCAGTGATAAGATCTCCATGCTGCAAATGCCACTTCTCAATCTTGATTTGGATGTGAGAGAAAATGGTGAAATTAAACCAATTTCTATAGAAATGAATAAGGAAGAGTTGCAGAACCTCATAAGCACACTGGAGGCCGCTGATAAGGTACTGATGTTATCCTTTGTTCTTGACTTCTCATGTAGTGATCTTATTTTAACTCAACTTGTTTGTTCAGGGTATCTTGCTGAGAACCCAAAGTAAATCATTCATTGCCAAAATGACTGTGGAGTTACAGAAAGCTTTCCATAAGGCAGACTGTCTTGAATAGACTTCAGGGTTTTTTTACAGAGTTTAGTCTAGACTTTTTAAAAATGTAATTAGAATCCTGATAAGCTTAATAGTCTGTTCAGAGCACCATTAAAAAGTCTCTTGAGAACAGGTGGAGAAGCAAATGAAGTGACAGTGTGTCAGATCAGAGCTGATTATGAAAGATTGGACAGAACTCCAGTGTTCTCCCAGCTTCATAAAATATCAGTGGCTTTGAATTCATGTAGGAGAGTTGTTTGGTTCAAATTGATGCTTTAATTTCCATGACACAGTAAATCAGGAAGAAAGTTGCAAAGATTTTGTAGAGTAACCTAAGAAGAAAATTTCAAGTGAAGCTTTGAATGTCTGGGATTTCTTAATAGAAAAGATCAAAGGCAGTGAGGATTTAAGAAAAATTGTAAGGGAAAATGTTATTTGACTTGCAGCCTGGTGGTAACTGAAAACTCCTGGAGCTCTTCCTTGTTCAGTTACCTTTCAGGATTAATTCTGTCTCTGTTAATAAGGGAAAGTGTTGGGTGTTTGTTTTGCTTCATTTGTTGTTTTTGTTTTGTTTTATTTTGTGTTAATTTAAATCTGAAAATGTCTTCAAATATTTATTAAGTCTGTTATCTGGGAGATGGAATTCTCTGGACATCTTGCAGGATGGGTGTGAAAGTGTTTCATCAATGTTTTAGAAGTTAGCAGCTTCTAGTTGCTTCATAACATTTGGCAAGCTAGGGGTCTCTTTAGATGTTTTGTGTAATGTTGTGTTACTATAGCGGGAGTTGGTATACATCAACATTTAGAAAAAATCTTCAAGTATGTAAAACCTGAAAATAATAGGTTTATAGCTCATAAATACTAACTTATAATAGTGCTGTTAATATTTTTAATTAAAAATACACTAAGATTATGTCTACCAGTTGCTTCAGTTAATTTACTATAAGGCCTCTGAATAACCAGGCAGTTCCCAGTGAGAAGAATGTGAGAAGAATGTGCTAGTCCAGATACAGATGGTGATCTCATGGAATGAGAGCCCTGAACAGCTTTCTTTCCCCTGTTTTTTCCTCCAAACCTAAATAAAAATGGCAGCTTGCAATGAACTCTACAGTAGGGAAACAGGGATTTTTCCAGGACGGACTTAAGTTTCCATATGCTTTTTGTTCTGCCTGAAGGTCTGTATGGAAGTTGTGGGATGTTGTCATGTCCTTACTTAGTTTTATGTGTGCACAAGGAGGAACTAACTCCAGAAGTGGTGCCTTGGTTCTCCTTTGTGTGGAAAGAATCTCACTGGACTTGGAAATTACCATTGTACTTTTTGATTACAGGGAGCTGAGGAAAGGTTTGTGTGCAGTAACTGCTAAAGAAAGTTATTGGAAGTGATAGTTGTGTGAGGTTGAAAAGGAGAGCTGACAGAGGGATGGTACGTTTTCCAGAGGAAGAGTTTATACAATTGTGTATTACACTGTAATGGAAAGCTAAAAGCTTTAGTTTTAGCATAAGTTTTAGTCTCAGGCAACTTTAATCTAATTCCTTTTCTTCTTTTTGAAGGTTGTCTTGCAGCTGAAATGATGGAATTCAGATCATTGACAGTATCTACTGGTGATTGCTCCCCAGTTGACTCTGGGGCGGCAAAAAAGTTCTCTGCAAAGCCAAAAATTCTTGAAGGCTGCATAAGCTACTAATTCTTTGGTAAAAGTAATAATAAATAATAATTGTGTTTCTATATGACCAAAAATATAAAAATTCAATTTACATTTGCTTTTAGTACTAAATATTTCTAGAACTATGGAAGAGCCTAACTTATAATGTGCCATATTTGTTTTGGTTAAATTTCAGCAGTGACTGCACATATGCCTAGGAAAATGAAGGCATCTTACTGCATAATGTTACCCTTATCTAAGGTGCCATGATAATGAAGAACATGACAGAGTACTTGTAGCATTAATCTATTTATACTTGTAAATAGTAAATAAACATTTGATTTTGTGTGTGAATAATTGCAGTAAATTGTTTCTTGATTTAATAATCACTAAACTCAGTCTTTTCAGATGCTGGAAAAAATGAGCTTTTCAAGCAAAAGCAGTAGAATCACAGAATAGTTGAGCTTGGAAGGCACCTCTGGAGATCACACTGTCCAACTCCCCTGCTCAAGCAGGGTCATCTAGAGGAGGCTGCACAAAACTGTGTCCAGATGGCTTTTTGATACCTCCCAAGGATGGAGACACCACAACCTCTGTAGGCAACTTGTTCATTGCTCAGAAGTTGAGGATGAAGCACTGGGGTTTTACTCAGTAAAGTCTGGGATTTTAATTTTGGCTTTAGTTGATGACTTTTCACTTAAATATGTTAATGTTTTCAAAATGGTTGCAGTGCTGGGAGCTGACCTACATAGTGAAAAGGATGTTCTCAGCCCATATAATACAGCCAATAGCTGGCAAAACCTAGTCTAAACATTTCTGAAACCAGATTGGATTTTGATTGTAATATGTAACAAAAGTTATAAGCTGTAACATTGGAGAGGAGTACGCCAGGAATCTTATGGTTTGGACTGCTAAAGTATTTTTCCATTGGTAACGAGCAAATTATCTGTAATGCTTATGTAAATACTGATGTGTACTTCTCAACATGCACGTGTGTGTATATGTGTGTTTTGAATATATAAAAAAGGCAAGGTATTGATTACTTACCTTCTTAGTAGTTTCAAAATTAGGGCCTTGTGTTTCTTCCACTATAGTTCGATATGCCATAGGTTTTCATGTAAGTGAAGTGTAAAATAATGCATCCACAGAAAAAATTGGACTCGGAGGACTGGTCAGGGAACAGGAAGAGAACAAGCAGCTCTCTAGTAGAAATGCCTCTATGAAAAGGATTTTAATAGGTTTCATGGGTAGGAAACCTAAATGTATGTTTCTAATATTAAAACTAGCACAGAAGTTTTGTGGATCAGAGAACATTTTAGAAAAACCTTTGTGTGTAAAGTGTAGCCTGTTTACCTTTTATGTGGTACTGGTACATTTAGTCAGATGTTCATGGTCAGTGTGAGCAATTCAAGAAAGAGAAGGGCATTGAGGGTCATAAGAATGAAAGACTGCAAGATTTATCTTCCTATGAAAGGACTGCAATCTCTTCAACAGATAAGGCTTGATCATAGTCTTGAATCTACACAAGCAGGAGAAATTTTATAATGTATCAGAATTATCAGAAGGACCTTGAATACATGGTACCAAATTCAAGCTAAAAAATGCAGGTTGGAATTGGTGTTTAGCTTTAAAAAAAAATCTGGAAAGAGTTACTGCAGGTTGTCCAGTAGTCTGTTCAGGAGCATGCTATTTTTTAATTGAATACATTGGTCAGGTCTATTTTATCATAGGTATATTTGTTTTGTCTCCATTTTTCCTTTCTTCTAGATCTAGTCACTTTAAAGAAGTATGAATATACTACTTTGATACAGCCTTATGTGTTTTAATGCTTTGTTAATTATATGGTGCATACTGAAGGTAAGGTGTTTTAGCTTTCATTATACTGTTATAGAACATGTTGCTGAAAGGCTTTCATAGAGAAAAGAGGCTTAATTTTTGGTAACTTTTTTAAAACTGATTTTTATTGTTTGCACACTCATTATTTAGGACACAAGGACTGAAAGCTATTCCTTTCATTTACAGTAGCAGAAATAATAAACAGCTAGCAATTTGTTTCATACAAGTGTACACTATCAAGTTTAGTATGTCATTTGGATAGGAGACACTTGTGTGCTGATCAGCTTACCCAATGTCTGGATTTACTATGAACACATTTAAGAAAGCAGATACCTTGAAAGTCTGTACTTTGCAGAGTATTAAAGTGGATATTTAAAATTATGTTGCAGTAGGTTGCTGAGAACTTCTATGTTGCTACTTCCTAGTTTTCAAAGATCAATTGTTCAAAAATACAGTAACTTCTTTTATAATAAAAGTTACATTTTTTCAACAATAGAAGGCCACAAGTGAAAACTTCTTTTTTTTTTTTTTTTAATGTTCAGCCTATGAAACTTGTGTTGCAAAACCTGCCACATACCTAGCTGATAGCAAATTTAAAAAATGTAGGTGCTATTTAAAAATATTTATGACTTTTTCTTAGTAGTAGAGACTTGAAGTTTACATAGTTTCATTTTAAATTTCATAGCAAGTTATGTAAAAATGTATTTATAGTTAAGGTTATGGGGTGGTGCTCTGTCTCTCGTATTGTCCTGTGCTTGTACTGTCTTTTGCTGCAGCACTGAACAGGAAAGGGCTGAAGAACCATCTTTCAATGATTTTTTGCTCTAAAAAAAACCAAGACAGTTTCTGTTGTGATATGACAGCAATAATTGTGCAATGAGCTGTTTGTTTGTTTGTTTTGTTTTTTTGTGGGTGTTAGACTTTATTGAAAGTATTTTTTATAAAACCATCAAAATAATGTTTTTTGTAGGGAGCTTAACAACACCATATGAATAGCTTGTGAGGGAGGGGAGCACTTGTTGAGGAGCAGTTGAGAACTAACAGCTAAAACATGATTGTCATGGAATTACATTTGAAACTTGCATCTTGACTTTACAGAAAAATGAACTGTCCTTGTAAGGCATGTAATAGCCTCCAGTAAATGAAAAGGACCAGAATGGAGAGGTGAGCTTGCTGTTCTCTCAGAAGGTGGTTTTGTTGTCTCTGCTCTGAGAATTAGGTACTTAAAGAGCAAGCAGTGTCTCCAGCTGTGACAGATAAGGCATTTTTAGAGACTGTACCAGGCCAAATTAATGCAGAAAGCTAGAGATTCCACAAAACCCATTATACTGATGTCAGCTTGGACATGCACTTTGATGAATCCAGGTAGACATGAAAAGGCAGTGAAGAGGAAAAATGTAATGGTAACCTCTAAAATAAGCTGATGTGCCCAGGGGCCTGTCTGTCCAGCGTGCCCCAGTCATGCTCCCTTCCAGGCTGAAGAACTTTCCTTAGGAAAGGAAGTTGCCATTAAGTTTCCACCCAGGTTTTCAGGGTGCAAAGCACGGCAGTGCATCTCACAGCCCCTGGAGGAGCTGTGTGCTGGGACCAGAGTGAAATGCAAGAACGGCAGCAGCAAAAGCCGTGGATGGGCTGTGATGAGGGAAGGAAGCATCACTGACAAAGCCACTTTACCCTGTGATTATGGGGGGAATTGGGAAAATCTTCTGATGGCATAGGAATTAGACCAAAGGTGCAGGAGGTTAAGAAGACTCTGTTAACATGAAATAACTTAATTTTGTCCTTCCTTAGCTGCTCACTTTGCCCTTATCTGTATCTCTGTATTCTTCTAGGCCTGAGCTTTTTCTGTTTAGCCGGTTATGGTAAGTTGAGTGGCTTTGGTGTTTGCACATCCCACCATGCTAACTTGGAACAGTTGTTTCCAGGTGATGCTCCCCCTTTTGTCCTTTGTCAGTGACGTGTTTGTGTTCTCTTAGTTTTTGCCCCTGCAGAGCAACTCGCTTCTCAGTTCTCCAGTCACACGAGCAAAAAAAAAAAAAAGAACAGACATCATAAATATAATGGTGAAGCCTCTGTGGTCTTGCAGGTACTATGCACAGAGCTCTTAAGCATTTAATTAAGATCAGAAACAAAATCTTGTACAGTAAGTTCTTTGAACCAAACATCCTAACAAAAATAGTACATGTAATGGACATAGTGTACAGGGTTTAATTTCAACATGTAAAAAGCACCTACAGAAACTCACATTGCATGAACAGACCTGCAATTTGAATCAGAAAACACAGCATATCTCAAGACAAAATATAAAAATTAATTATAAAAATAATATTACTTGCCCTCTATTGCCATTCATTACACTTTCATCCTTTTTGTAGCAGTTCCCCCCTTGATTTCAGAAAAATTTTGTTTTTCTTGATCAATCATTACAGCTTTGATCTTGCTGCACCAAAGTGAATCAGAATGGGATCTAACCAGGAGACTTGGTATGAAAGTGACCACAGTGAAACTGCTTTTGCAGCAAAGCAAATTGTGTATGTCAAGAAGCTGTGTTTCTAAAAGATCTATATAATCCTGTACAACATTTCTGAGTTCTGGACCAAGCCTTTCTGATAAGAAACACACTGGAACATGATTATGCTTTTATCTGAAAGGTTTTTTTAAGAACCAGTAACACCTTGTCCTGAAGTATGCGTACTTCGCTATCACTTTGAGTTTTAAATTAGTATTTATAATGAAGTATCAGAAATAAAGGGATTTTTGCTTTTCTGGTACTGCAGAACAGTTTCATAAGTGATTCAAGATAGTCAGAGAAGCTTCTTACTTCCTTATATCCACTTTTATTACATTTGGCAATATCCTGTGCTTCCTGCTGTAAATTTATAGTTTACACAGACTTCCAAGACTGCTCCAGAAAGACCAAAAGACCACTGCCAAAATGCAGAAAAGGGGGACAACCTCACTAAGATTTGTTCTTTGGAATTCTAAAAGCCTGTGTGGTTCAACTCATCAGGCTACTCTTTGGAGACATCGTTGCAGGAGCAGAACCTCAGTTTTGACCTGGTTTGTGGAGGGTGCAACAGATGTTCACCTCTTCATGTCTGTGGCTGGGAATTTTACTCAAAGGTACTCTTCATATGTGCTAGCACCTGCAGGAGTCCTACAAAGAGAAGGCTGTAGCTATTTTTTAGCATCAGATTAGTCAGCTAATTTAGCTAGAACAATAGTGAAAGGCACTGGGAGGTGTGGAGAATTTTCAAACTGGAAACTACAGGTCCACAGGGACTGCTTTGGGTATTGACTATCTGGGGGAAAGAATTCCTGTATATAAGGCTTTTTTGATAGCTACAGTGAAATGAGGAATTCTGTTTCTTGGGAAAGCAGAGGTGTCAGATCTCCCATATTCCTTTTAATACTGATTTAGATAGAAGCCAAAGCAAGCACTGAATAATCTGATGAGATCTGCTATTAACTACCTTCCAAAAACCCAATCCTGATTTATTTACCTATGCCAAAGCCTCATTCAGCATTTTCTTGATAATTTTCCACCTTTGTTTTGCAAAGTTGCTGTTTTATGCAGCACTATTTAAAGTTAGTTGTGTCTGAAAATCTAAAAAAATCAGGTAATATGTTGTCAGCTAGATCAAAAGAGCAAATTATGTTTCAGAATGGGAACAAGGAAACCAGTATGTTTACAGATGCAAACAAGGTTGCTTATTCTCTCACTGAAATGCACAATCTGTCAGAGGAAACCATCTTTATGAGCACTTTTGGCAGTGTGATTGATATTTTATCCTTTCCTCTAAGACTGTGCAGATACAGATAGGCAGTGATGACTTCAGAGATGTGACTGATCGGAGACCATATCTAGAGAGATGACTGGGTTCTGCTGCCATGTAATTATCTTAGCCCCTTGTTGGTAATGTCACTCTATAGATTTGCCAAGAATAAAAGTGTAAAAGAATTACAATTGTGCTGTTTATGAGCTAATTTTTTTTTTATAACACTCGCAGACTCAGAATAACATAAAATAATGGAAAAACAAATGTTCCAAGGACAAAACAACATAATTACAGTCACTCTGTACTCCAAGAACAGTAAGTAGACCCAGATCACCTCATCTGCCTTTAAAAAACGCCAGATTTCTCATTTTTCTCCTCATTCTTTCACCCTGTGCATAAAAATTTTGGTATCATTACATGCTGTAATTCACAGAATCCTAGAATCACAGAATCTTAGGGGTTGGAAGGGACCTTGAAAGATGTGGGGGTTTTATGCTGAAAACATGAAAAAGCATTTTTTTGTGCTATAGGTATACATGGCCCTTTTTTTACTAATACTCCTCAGGCAGTGTTAGCAATGCCTCCTTAGCATGTGGGAATTCAAGAGAAGGGGGAGAGTTTTCTCAGTGATGGGAAGCAGAAGCAGCTGGTCAAACATGGCCCCCAGCCCTAGGTGACTTTCCTCGTGATACATCTCAAGAAATCATCCACTTGCAGTACAAGGCACATGTTCTATGAGGGTGAACAAGGTGAACCAGTGGATAACTCTTAAACATCAACTTCTGTAGTGTTCAGTGGTAGCATAACATGCAGGATGTTGTCAGAAATATTCCTATGATATTGAAAATCTTCCTATTTTTGTGGCATTTTAAAACAGTTTCTACCACTATTGCTATTCCTTCTTAACTGTTTTGGATAGTCTGGGAATAGAAATGAAGTGGAAGAATTTTGTTTTATCCTTTCAAGTAACTGCAGCTGACTCTTTCACTTTTGTTTTGGGCTGATCCCAGCTCATCACAACAATAAGGCTCTTGTAAACCAGTGGTTTTGGTCTGCCAGCAAGGGTTCACAGACTGGCTACTGAGCTGGATTGGTATTAGAGAGCTGGACAAAATCACTGCAGTCTCCTGGCTGATTCCGTTCCAGTTGAAGCCCCAGACAAGAATGGAGAAACTGTAAATTTCATTTCAGAGTAAATTTCATTTACTCTGCTCTCAGAGAAACAGAGGCTCCAAGCATGTTGCTGATTTAGCCACTGACTGTTTCATTCATAATTAGGTGCAACACTGCTGAAGAGAGGTAGAGATTAAATGAGATTAAATGATAATTATAAGTGTGAAATAGTTTCAAGAGCATGAAAACCAATGAACCTTTTTTTCCCTGTGGATCTGGATATTGAATTGCCCTCCTGTATGGATTCTCTGGTGACTCATAAGGTTGGGGTTCATGGAGTCCCTTTCTTGCAGAGGAGAGGGATCGATTAACAGGAGCTTTGTCCTCGCCTCAGCTATCTGCTTTGATGGAACTTGTAAGAATGCATTATCTTACAGATTCTTACTGTTCTGATATATTTTGGTTAAAATTGCCAATGGATTCAGATATTATTGGGACGCTCCCACATAGGCAAGCACACACACACAGTGACAGCAGAAGTACATAGCTTTGGGAAACCTATGTAAAAAGGACTTCTAGTGCAAGTAGTTTAAAATAATCTATTTGAACTTACAAACTGCATGAAATAGTGGCACAAATTGTAAGGAGGTTTACCTGAAACCTAATTAGCAATATGACCTTGCCTGTGCTGAGCTTGAAGTCTGGTTCTTATGGGCAGGCAAACTACTAAAATACAACAGTGAGAGAGCTTAGCATTACAGTGTCATTCACCTTTATCGCTTAAAGCCAGCCAAATTACTCCACCCTTGGTTGGAAGAGGTGTTTTCTTTTGTACTCACTAATTCCTAGCTCCGGATGGCAGTGTTCATGGGTAACCCATAAATAGCCACATTTTTCCATCCTGTGCCTCTAGTAACTACTGCCTTTTCCTTGCTGCCAAGCTATTGCTATGTTTTCCTCTCTTTTTTTCCTCTAGAAGTGGTGGAAAGAGGGAAAACAAGCTAGTTATGTGGCCATGTTATGGTTTTAATTCTCTTTTGAAGCTTTGAAAGAGGTTTCAGTTTAAATCCAAAGTGCCTTGCAAGCTCATATGTCAAATTCTGTTTTGATTACCAGAGTTAGTGGATAAATGTGGGGATGGGAGCTCAGTGGGAGGCAGGAGATGCAGGCTCTGAGCTCAGATATTGCCAATGGCCAGTAAGTTATTAGATCCAGCTGCAAAACTTTGTGCCAAGAGCTGGCAGATGTTTCCTCACACAGGATGGCAGTTTCCAGCTCTTGATGCAGCCAGGCCTTGCTGTGTGCTGTTCAAAACAGGCTGGGCTTTGTGTTGGTGACATGTGCCGGAGGACTCCTCATTCACAAGGGTGGACCCTGCTGTTTTGGAACATGCAGTTCTGAAGAAGTTTTGCATTTGCACTCCTCTTGATTTGTTAATGGCCCTTCCTCTGCTCCATACCCTTTTAATTTTTTTCACTTGGAACTGCACAATGTAACTGCTTTCAGCCCATGTGCCTGACATCTGTGCATGAACTAGCTGGATGACCCATAAGCTAGAAGCTATGTGTATGCAGATGTTAGGAGGCTGCAAGAGAAAATGCTGAAGACTAGTACAGGTGATCTTCACCCTTGTAACAGAAGGCAAGGGATCCTTTTCTATTACCTTGTCTTGTTTCAATATCACGTTGGATGTTGGCTCTTCCTAAATGTCCACTGTAGCTGTAAGGAGGTGTAGTAATGTCTCCACGCCACTGGAACAGCTGTGTTACGTTACTACCTGTGGTGTCTCTGTGAGTATCTTTGAGAAACTAGATAATGTAAAAACAGGGGTCACTGACAGTTGTTTTTCACACAGTATTTTATACTACAGATTGGCAGAATGTATTGCTTGCTTTGAATTTATTTCTGTGTATAACCACAAAGCTGGCAAGTTCACTGGCCCATGGACTTACTCTCTCTGTAAAAGTCCAGTGCCAGATCATTGAATTAAAAAAGTTCAGTTTGCCTATTGAGCAAAATTTCCGTATGTCCTGTGTATTTTTTTTTTATGATGCCAAAATATAATTACTAGTTGCATTAAAATATCTAAACGTTCTTTAAATTTGACTAAAAAGAGGAATCAAAATGTCCCATGCGGGATGGTGTGTGGCAGTTTTTATTTTGGTTGCTGATATGGTGGAAATGTTGAAAAATTATCTGGAGCTGATTTAGGGTGGGAATAGGCATACGACTTTTCCCCTATTCAGGAGAGCCATTGGACAGAATTAATATTTATCCTGAATCATCTCAAATTGTACCTAGTGGCTGATTACTTTGGTAAAATTGAGCAACCCTTCAATAGACTAGAGGTTCAAAGTCATATCAGAGAAGAAGCAGCTGAGAAGACCACCTTTGCTGCCTACTGTCCTGATCAATGTTTCTTTCTGTACCAGCTGTCAATGGTAACAATCATCTTGGTACCTACAAAGGCTCTGTTGGCTTATATGTCTTGACTCTCCTAAAGGTATGAAACACTTTTAATACAAAATAAAATGTATCTGCTAATAGTTCTGTTTCAATAAAATGCTGTGTTAGGCAACATGGTGTAAACACTGTTAGTAAAAAGCTGGCAATAGAGCAGGGGAAGGGGTTTGATACAGGTAAGAAATGACTGACCCTTTGCGCTTTGCCTTCCATCTCCTTGGTCTGGTTGTGTCAGGCAATGAAAGCACCATGGGCAGAGGATGCTACTCAGGAGCACTGTGCCCAACATCTCCAGTGCACTGTAAGACTCAGCTGTATGTCCTGTTCCTCAGCAGAGCAAGGAAACCTAGAGGAGACTGTGTGCAGGACTCTCCTCAGTTCTGTTCCCAGACATTTGCCAACTTTTGGGACAGTGTGTTGCAGATATCAGCCACAGGAAACCTGTGAGTCAAGAAAAGTAGCCACTCAAGGGTTGGAGTCTTCCTGAAAATAGCTGCTTGCAGGGATTAAGATGTGTTTGTTTTCTACTTTTTAATACAAAATTACAGATGCCACATTTGTTCTCATCAATTTCAACTTTGCTACTTTGTGGAATTGACAACATTCCAGCTAGATCCCATCAGCTGATTCCTTAGTTGGAAACTCAGTGGGATTTGTCTCTGCTGCCCTTTTTTTCCTTTGAAGAACCCTGCCTCTCTGAAAATGTCAATTGAATTACAGCTCTTTGAATGATACTTCTCACAGACACTGTAGAAATACTGCCTAGTATAACCATTCCTTCAAGTTTCTGTGTACTTTAAATGCTGAAAGACTATGACATGACTACTACTTAGAGTTGGTTTACTGCCTTGTTTGGAAGCATGCTGCTGTGGGAATACAGTAGGACTAATTTTTATTCCATTTGAGAAGTAGATAAAGGGAGGCAAAGAAATGTCACAGGTCATGCACAAACTCTTTGCAAAAATCAAGGTATAGCACTTTTGCTGAAGATGCTCTTCAAGAGCAGATCTGTACTATTCTGATCTGAGCGTAGTGAGGCTGGATTTAGGTCGGTTTGTTTGGAGTTTTTTCATTTGTTTTTGTGGGGTTTTTTTAAAGCTTAAATCTAGCAGTATTGAATGGCAGGCTATCTTACCTTGAAAATGTATCATCATGGCTACTGCAGTTCTTCATTTTAACAAACTTGAGAAGGAAAAGAAACAGGTCTAATTATGTTACTCTATGGTAATGTTATTGCATAAATTAGTGTACATAATACAGCCAGTAAACAACATTGAAAAGAATAAATGTGATGGGAAAGACTATTCTGGACCACTTGTCTATCGAGTTAACATCAGTCAAATCAGGGATTTTGACTTTGATCTGGGATGCCCTTCTTCGCAGGTGTCCTTTTTTATGAAGCCTGTGCCTGTCCAAAGTGGTCCTACTGCAGAGGTCTCTGCTGAAAGTGGCTCTTCTGTACTGCAGGTTGGCACTGTCATATGTGTGCGTGGTGGCTTGGGGATCACGGAGATTCATGAACACGTCTGAGCTGCTGATGTCATTTCGTATTTCAAATGGGCTAAGCAGCATGTTTCCATGGGGATCAACCTGTGTCAAGGAAGGAATGTGAATTAAGACAAGTTCCTCGGCCAGCCCAAGCTGTCTCCTAGATGAACAGGTACCATCTGGCTCCTGTCCAAGGAGCTAAGGTACTCCTGGAGCTGCAGTGACAATTGCATCTTGTATAGCATCAGCTGAAGTGAAAATACACTTTCCTGACTGGTGTGAAATTATCTGTTATCATCTAGATATCTTCCATTCTGACCCAATTCTTTGGTCTGGGACCTTTTCAGTTAGTTATCTCATCCCCCATAAAGTAAAACTTTTTCAATATGATTTAAAACTTTTATCATGGTCTTCAGAAAATGCTGAATTTTAATGTCTGGTGACCTGAAACTCTTAAGATTTCATGTACTCAGAGTTAAAAAAAATAAATGTTGCTGTCTCTGTCAATTTTATACGGTTTTAATGCTGTAGGTTAATTTCAAAGTGTTGTAACAATGGATTCATCATCTGAAGAACATTATAGATATATGTGCATTTTATCAGTTATTGTAATATGCCTGTGATGAGAATTAGTTTTGAAGAATCACTGTATCACAGAGATTAATTTCCCTGCTTGCCACACCATACCTGCTCACATGCAGATAGAATAATAATCCATTTTACTCAATGAACCTCACATTAATTTGCATGTTTATATGTTAGTTAGTCAGGGCACTGCTTTAGGTACCTGAGCAAACAACTGGACACTGCAACTAGTATGTGCATGTCTGGCACAAACAATATAAATATAAATACACATATACATATAAATATTTTATATAATTGCATTTTTATTTCTTATTATTGTTAGCTATTAATGGCTGCATTACTACAAAGTATTTACCTTTTTGCTCATCTTTACTTTTCTACGTTTGTAGTAAAACCTCTTTTAGGAAAAAAATTGGTGTTTCCAGGATGACTCCCAACTCCTCCATAAAGAGGCTTCAGTATCAATTTTTTTTTTTTTTGGTAAACTGTGGCATTGGACCTACCTCAAAAATATATTACAATCCATACCATGGCTGTCTGGGGATGCCAGACAAATTACCTTATTGACAATATTATATTATTACCTTATTGACAATATCTAGTCTTGTGAAGCACCAGTGATACTCAATGCTTTGTTTGAATCCTGAACTTTACATTTTTAGCAAAACATAGCAGATCTAGGAAATGATATCTTAATCTACAGCAGGTTTGAAGTGTGTTCAAGAAAAAATCTCCAAGCAGAGCACATGGGGAAAGCCAGTCTCTCAAAGCTGTCGCAGAGGGAAGTTGGAAGCCAGAGAGAACTGGTTCCACCTGGCAGAGTGGAAGATGTTCCTTCCCATTGCTAGAAGGAGAAAATGTTGCATGCTGAGTGCTGCATATTTATACTGTGCTAGCCTAAGCACTTCCTACCAGAAAACAAAGAAGTCAAGAGTTATTTTAATGAAAGCCACCCAGGAGAGCTGTGGGAAAAAATGTCTTCTAAATGGCGTAAAAAGTCACCACAAATAGAAAATGCTCTATTCAGGTTTAGCAACTGATTCTGTAAACACTGAAACAAGCATTCAGTGGAAACAGCTGAGTTCCCATCACTGTTTTGGTGGGAAAAGCTCACATATTCTGGGTTAGAGAAGTTAGTTGGTCAGAAACCAGCATGGTGTTTGCAATCATTACTTGGGATATGGGCTACCCAGGTTATACTTTTTAGGTAAATTCTTCAGGTTTTAGCAGAAGGAAGATCTAAGCTAGGATATTCTACTCTCCAAAGGATTGCCATAATTATGGGACTATTCATTACTCATAAGTTCTGATGTTTTGATGTTTTCCATGGATAAAGTAATAATGTCAGAGTTGTCTCCATGTAAAGAGAGTATTTTTTTTAATTCTCAAAAGTTTTGATAGGTGAATCTTTTCTTCCCAGTTTTACGAAGTAGCTCTTTGAGCTGTCTTTGATTATGTAATCTCTTGTTTAAGCTAATTGACTTTAATGCTATAATAGTAGTAACAGTACTGCAAGTATCATTAAGCAGTTAATGTGGCTTCTGTTTTGTGAAGACAATTCATAACTGCCTACAATCGACAGTGATTGATAGGGATGTTTCTTAAACTAATTTGCCCTGGCAGTTTATTATAAGCCAAGCACCCTATAAATTCCTGCTTTAAGTGTTATGAATGAACGTGTTATATTTTTAAAACAGTTTTATTTAAATCATTTTAGGCAGGATTATTTGAATAAGTCTTGAAGCATTTCAGCCTTTGAATTGCAGTCTTTGCAATTCAGAGCAAAGGGCCTTACAATGATCTTGGATAAATTAGCTCAGAGAAGTAAAAAGCTCTTCTTATGTACCTTGATCAAATTCTTTGCTTGTGCAACATGAAGCTGGACTAACAGTTAATTTCCCACATTGTAACGATTATTCATATCACAATTGCCTCGGGAAACCAAAGTGGTTGCATGCATATTTTCTTGCTTGGTGGTTTATTTATCCATAATTATGGTGGTTTTGTCAGTGACATCTAGCTTTGACAAATGCACGAGGAGATATAAACAGTCTTCATGCTTTATTCAGAGAAATAGAAAGCTTGTTTACTACAATTTTTTTTTCATACTAAAAATTAAAATTGCAGAAATTGTTAAACTGGGGTTGCTTTATTTTCACCTTTCTCAGTCTGTAGAGCAAGGAACAGCCACATATGAAACAGCAGTATGGTTTCATTTTCCATCTGGTCTTGTCTATACCATGCTAATATTGCAGTTAGTTTGCTGAGTGTTGCTCACATGTCTAACACTTTTGTTATCCAGTGAAGGAATTCTAATTCTTTTAGTCATGGGAGTTGTATGTTAGATGGGAATGAGCAATATCTTCACCTGGCACAAGGAGAGGAAGCACTGTTACATGTCTTCTATTGATTATAGGTCCCTGCATGGATAAGTGGTATGGGTTAAGAGGATAAGGGAAAAAAAAAAAAAAAAAAGCTATAGCTGTATATAATTACAGCTGTACTTCTTTTGTGCTCCAAAATAACTTTCATTGCTCTGGTACAGACATCATAAGACCATCAAAAAATCTCAAAACATGGTGGAGAGAGGCTGGAAGCTATCTTCATGTGATCACATAATCTTGCTGTGTCCCACTGCTCCAATCATGTTCATTCTTCCTGCCAAAGACAGAAATAAGGCTGTTGGACATTAGTATTTCCATGCTGAGTAAAATGAATGGTCACAAGGACTCATATCAATGCATCTCCAGTGGGATAACAAAATCCATTGATATCCATTCACATGTGTGTTTCTATATGTGTATATATATATATGTGTGTGTGTGTATATAAAATCACAAACCTGCACTGTGCAGGCAGAAATCAGTCTGTTCTCTTTAATCATTATCAGTCTCAGAATGGAATTGCTGTCTAAAGTGTAAACACAAAAACTCTGGTACAAAGCAAGTATTTCTTCCATTTTCTGTCAGAAAAATGCTGGTGTCTAAATATGATGCTTTGCAAAGTTCAAGTGTGATTGTAAATACTTTCCATCCCATTCTGAGTTCTCAACTCCATGTAATCTTTGCTAGTGCAACATTTAGACAAAAGCTTTTAGTCAAGAATTAGGGCTTTTTGTTAATCACACTCTCCAAGCATGGAGAAAAAGAGCTTACCTGCACCCTTATCCTTTATGCTTTCTCATCCTTTACTCAGTTCAGTGCACTGGGGCCCCTGTAGTCAAGGACAACCTCTGAAGAAGTGTTGCTTCCCTCTTCATCATGAATCCTTGTGTTTCTCACTTAGGCTGGATTATCTCAGGAGCTGTTGACATGGCTGGTCAGTATTTGTGGGTTTTGCTGTTTTTTCCCCCTTCCTTATCATCCGTAGAAATGGAGAGATAGTGTGCACAACAATCTGCAATGGGGTAGCTTATGTTTGCAAGCACTCAGTGATGCTAAATGAAACTTTTCCTGTTGAAAAAATGTCCATAATATTACTTCCTGGAGTTTGTCTGGCTTGCATCTTATGAGGGGGTAGCTGTGGTCTGCTTGAATTTAGCCTGCAGGAAAAATCCTGACATCTGTGAAAGCTGTTAAACCTAGGAGCACTCTCCTCACTGGTGTGGGCTTCATTGCTTGCTGAAGCAACAGTGTCTGTCTTTGCTTTCTATTTTATTTTTTTTTTTGTGAAGTTGCTGTGTGTAAAGAGGAACTATGTAGCAACCATTTCTTCTTTACCACCTTCTATATCAAAGAAATACACAGTAGAAATGGTAAATATTTAACTTCCTTGCACCCCTTATACTTCTTCTGTGCTGCAAATAAATGTTTGCTCTGAATATTCATTTGCATTTTCTGTAGTTTCTTACTCTGTTTTGGGTTGAAGATAGAGCAAACCATATATTGCTGTAATATGATTTTTGTCTGGACAATCTTAAATACTTTTGCATAAATGTTCAAACTGTGTTTATCATCATACACATCAACATTGTCACAACAGAAATAATGTTTGAAAAGTTAGCTTTAACATTTTACCTGGACTCTATTTGTTTCCAGTCTGCTCTTCTTGCCTGTAGCATGTCCTGCCCTGCCTGCTGCCTTTTTCTGACTTTGGGGTCCTTTCCCAAAGAATATGTAGTTTACAAAGGCATATTCCAGCAAGGCCAGGAACACGAACACAAAGCATCCTATCAAGTAAATATCTATTGCCTTGACATAGGGAATCTTTGGCAAGGTCTCCCTGAGGTGGGTGCTGATGGTGGTCATGGTCAGCACAGTTGTGATTCCTGCAAAAGGAAGAAAAAGACATTGGCTAACACTACAGAGAAGGAAATCTGAGCATGAAAGGTGTAACGGCAGCATTGCCCAGCTACTCATGCCACTTCTCCTGCAGATGGCTTAATTTTGTGACCAGATTCTTAACAGTCAATGGAATGTGTTTTGCAGGACTGGAAAGGAAGATATCCAGCCTGCTGACAGCACCTTCCTTGGCTTTCCATGCAATGGAAGGGGGTGAACGAAATAGCCTTCAAAAGCCCAGGCTGTCTTGGTACATCTTGCCTTAATTTTTATAATAACTCTTCTAGGAAATGTGGTGTTAGTTGACCTGGACAGCAAAGAGTTGATCACTGTTCTTTCTATGTGATGAAATGATTCTCACTTTATTTACAGCAGTATCCCTGCTTGACTCCACAAGGTGGCTTGCATTGCTTTGAGGAACTGGAATAACTAGCTTTTGGCTGAAAACAGAGGATTGAAAGGAGGAAGGGAAGCTTTGTGATAAAAATATGATGTTTGGTGAATAGAAAGTGATATATATGTCTGCAAGTAAAGCATTTCCATTTCATTGTGTTAGCCAGCACTTGATTTTTTTTTCACTTTTTTGTTTTACTGGATGAAATCACTTTTTAATCTGCTTTAATCACAGGTCATTAATGCATCTAGATAATAGCTCTAGGCACAGGTATAATGAGTTGAATTTACAAAGAGATGGGACAAAACAGAGGTGGAACTAAATGGCTTTCTGGTATTAGCATTTGAAAAGCCTATCTGCCTAAAGCACAGATGGTGGCAGAAGATCTTGGTTCTCATGGAAAGTTGTAGGAAGAAACATGGTACTGGAAATAACCAACTAAGAAGGCAGAACAGACTTATTTGGTTTAAGCTGGTATATCTCCACTGATGTCGGCATGACCTGGTATATTCATTCCAGCCACGCATTTGGACTGAGAGGATGTTTTTAACATCAATGAAATTATGATGCAGTACAGTGTAGATACTCTTAGATACACTTAGACCTTTATACTTCCATTTGGAAGCAAGATATATTAGGCCTGATCCAAAGACCATTATGGCAACTGGAAGTCAGTCAGGATCCCAGCCTAATTGCAGAGGAAGAGCTTCAGATGTAAGCAAGGTGACACCTGCCTGCCTTTCTGGCCATGTGCAAGTTCACAGTTAATGCTGCCACAATCAGCTGTGAGGATTTGGTGCTACCGGGTTCAAAGGCAACAAGTATCTATGTAGTACAGTGACTTTAAAAAGAAGTTACCTAGAGCAACTCTGGCTGCAGAGGCATCATAATTGATCCAAAAAGATACCCACGACAGAATTGTGATCAGTGTGGAAGGCATATAGGTTTGCAAAATGAAGTATCCAATATTTCTTTTAAGCCGGAAGCTTAGTGATAATCGAGGATATGCTCCTGGAAGAAAGAAATCATATAATGACTAATACCTAATGCCTAATGTCAGTTAGACACTGATATTTCTGGGTTGGGAAAGAGTGGGGAGCTTTTTAACAAGCCACTGCTTACCTGTTGTAAATTCCACTCTCTTTGATACCATCTTGTAATCAACAATAGAAAATTGTGGGAGCTCAATGTTATTAACTCCCGTTACTGCTGACTCTCCTCCATTCCAGTAAAATTCAATATCATCAGTAGTGTATCCATCTGAAACAGAGGCATAATTTGATTATAGATTTTTCTTTTTGTTTTATTACTTGGCTTAAATAGTTGCGGTTGAAGTGGAAGGAGCTGCTGTTAATCAGGAATTCAGCCTTCTGTTGTGTGATGTTTCCATTATAGAAGCCACATAGCCTCCTCTGTAACCAGAGGGAGCTTCTGGGTGGGGAAAGGGGGAAGACAGAGAAAGAGCACAGAATTTAGGATTAAATATAAGCTTTTAGCTAGCTCTAATATCACTACTTGTTATTCAGGCTTGAGATGCTCAATTTACCAACAGGCTGATATAACAACAGTGAAACTTTTAAACTTTCCAGAAGGAGTTCTGACAGTAAAACCAGGTTCAGTTCCCAGCTTTGCATTTGATCTTCCATGCACTCTGTGACAAAATAAAGAGTTTGGAGTCAGTGAAGGCAAAGATGTTGGGAATGTATCCTTTCATATGGACTAGTGATGCAATTTCTAGCCAGGGAAACTAGACCAGAGGTGTCTTTTCCTATGACAGTGCCTTGTAATAGCCTCCTTTCTGGAATGCTGGCCACATGCAGAGCAGGTCCATAGTTTCCCTGGTAACAGTCAGAGAAGCTCTCATAACTTGCTGCAGGGCTCAAAGAACTGCTTGGAAAGTCAGTGGTTATTGAACAGGTATCTTTTGATGCAAACACACGGTGATGGGTGAACAAGGTGAAGTGTTCACATACCTTATTTGTGAGCTGCTCAGTGCCAAGATTTGCTAACTCTCTGAATTGCGCCCGACACCACAACCAACCTGTGCAATATAGATCCCTGCTGTTTGCTTAAAACTTCTGTGCTTCCCATTACTTATGCTAATTTCTTTTTTCAAACAAACCACCTCAGGGCTGTCATACAGGGCTCTCCATGGCTGTTTTTCATTCTTCCCAGGTATAAGTGAAGAGCTTTTAATTTCAAAAGGTTAAGGCAGCTGTTTGGTAGTGGGAATTCAATAGCTGCTTTAAAGGCATTGCACAGAAACCACGGGGCCAAGATGAGCCATATGTAGGGTGTAATACAGCACGAGTGAAGGAGGAAATGAAGACTAAGTCTGTATTGAAAACCAAGACTAAGATTGTCAGGGAGAGTGTTAATTTTCTTGCAAATCTAAATTATAAAAATTCTCTCTTGAATGTTTTCCCTCTTTAAAAAAAGAGGCAGCAAAACAGAGGAAATGGTAACCTGTCATACTGAAAGGATCAACTTTTCAGTTGACTGCAAAATCAACCGGTTTAGATGTGAGAATCCTGGATTCTGCTTTAGAATTTGGAAGAAAAATCGTGAACCTGATCTTTCTGCTCTGTGCTGTCATTGGCTGAGGTCCCTTTCACACTCCTCCCTCCAGTTTTGCTCCAATTGTGCCACTTCCTCATCCAGTGCACGTTGGGACCCAGGGTACAGAGAGGAACCATCTCCAGTTCTCAGCAAGTCCCGACTTCTTTTGCTGTCTCGTTAAGCAATCTCCTCCAGTCCCTCTACAGTTCCTCTGCCTTCTTGACAAAAGAGAGAATAGTTTGAAAAGCTTGCTGAAGATAAAATTCCCTTCCTGAAAGGTGCATTACGGTACATTTAGTTGTTTAAACCATAATGGTACCAAATAAACACCTGGGATATCACAGAGCAGATTTCAAAAAGAAAACGGGCACGCCTTCCTACAGAAGGATTGCACCATGTTTTTGGTACAGTGTGTGGCGGCTCTGCACCTTCACAAAAATGTATTATGGGAGTTTCATAATGTAGGCAAATGTGATTTCCACTAGTCTTGGGAAGGTTTCTATGACTTTGGCTACTAAATGAAAAGTAGACTTGCAAGATCTCAACACCTTCTTCACCTCTGTCTTTACCAGTGCTGTTGGATCCCAGTCCATAGGAGCAAAAGTCCAGGTTGATGCAGACACCCACCCTCTGTCAGTGAAGGAAGAGTTGGTGTGTCAACTGTTACAGGAGCTTGACCTGTACAAATCGATGGGCCCAGATGCCATCCACCCTAGGATGCTGGGAGAACTGGCTGGTGTCATTGCAAAGCCCCTCTCCATAATCTTTGAGAAGTCATGGAGATCAGAAGATGTCCCTGAGGATGGCAGGACGGCTAATGCCACTCCCATCTATAAGAAGGGTCCAAAGGAGGACCCAGGTAATTATAGATCCATTAGTCTCACTTCAGTCCATGGGAAAATCATGGAGCAAATCCTCCTGGGGACTGTCACAAGTCAACTGGAGCACATGATTGGGAAAAGCCAACATGGATTTACCAGGGGCTAATCGTGCTTGACAAACCTGATCACCTTGTACAACTAAGTAACCCGCTCAGTTAATGCAGGGCGAGTGGTGGACATTGTCTACCTGCACTTCTCCAAGGCTTTTGATACAGTCCCCCACAGCCCTCTCCTGCAGAAACGGACTCGTTACAGCTTTGACAAGTGGTCTGTGTGGTGGGTGAGGAACTGGCTGACAGACTGTACCCAGAGGGTGATAGTAAATAGTTCCTCCGCAAACTGGCACAAGTGGGGTGATCCCCAGGGATTGATATTGGGCCCAATGCTGTTTAACATCTTTGTAAATGACCTGCATATTGGGATCTAGAGCACTCTGATGAAGTTTGCTGACGACACCAAGATGAGTGGAGAGGCTGACACTCCAGAAGGGAGAGCCACCCTCCAGGATGACCTAGACAGGCTGGGGGAGTGGGCTAGCAGAAATGTTACAAAGTTCAACAGAGAGAAGTGCAAGGTTTTGCACCTGGGAACATATAACACAGGAGTGCAGTTTAGACTGGGATTTACCTGCCTGGAGAGCAGCCCTGTGGAAAGGAACCCGGGGACCTGGCAGTCTTGGTGGATAACAGGCTCAACATGAGTGAATGGGTGCTGCAGTGGCAAAGAAAGCCAACAGGATGCTGGGCTGTGTCAACAAAGGCATCACCAGCAGACATAAAGGAGTCATTATCCCACTCTATTAGGTGCTTGTTGGACCACACCTGTAATAACGGCATTCATTTTTGGTTGCCGCTCTACAAAAAGGATGTGAACAGGCTGGAGAGGGTCCAGAGAGGGGCCACAAGGATAACCAGAGAACTGGAGGTCCTGCCATATGAGGAGAGGCTGAGAAAACTAGGTTTGTTCAGACTTGAGAAGAGAAGGCTTCCAGAAGACTTCAGTACCATGTTCCAGTACTTAAAGGGTGGCTACCAAGAAGATGGGGACCCCCTCTTTACAAGGAGTCTCATGGAAGAAACAAGGGGTAATGGGCACAAATTGATCCTGGAGAGATTCCGATTGGACACAAGAGGTAAATTTTTCACAATGAGGACAGTCAAACATTGGAATGGTCTCCCAAGGGAGACTCCCAAGGGAAGCAGTAGATTCCCCCACATTGGACAGTTTTAAGTCTCAGCTTGACAGGGTGCTGAGTCATTTCATATAAACTATAGTATTACCTAGAAAGGTTGGACCAGATGATCCTTGAGGCCCCTTCCAAGCTGGTATTCTATGATTCTATGATAAGATTATAAAGTCAATTGACCAAAAGCAAGAAGGAAGATTTCAGCTGATGACAAGCCATTACTGCATGCCATGTCATTAACCTTTACAAACTTAAAAAAGACTTCCAAATACTACCAAAAATTGATCTAGTGTGAGCTACCACTCTTTCTAACATGCTGATTTGGTTCTTGAATTTACTCCAATTGAAGCTGGGGAAAATAATGAGAAAAGGATACTGATGTTTTTCAATCAGGAGCATCACATTTGTTAGTTCTCTTTTTAGAAGAGTAATTGACCAGGAATGTCTTCCTGTGGTTTTGTATAGACAGAGGCTTGATACAGTAATTATTTCCTTGATAGTCATTGTAATAACTCTGCTAGACACTAATAAGGTGTAAAGTCTCCCTAGGCAGTCCATTCTATCATGTTATATGATTTTTGTTGTGTGATGCTCTTCATTTTGTCCTTTGCACATTGTTCTAGGTGTATGAAAGGCCTGTCTTTTGTGGCTGATGATGACGCACAGATCCAGGGCTTGGAGGCCCTTGTATTCCACAGTTACTGACACTGCTTTTTGCTTTCCAGATCAGCAAACTTGAGAGAAGCACAGCTGGCTGCAGCTTCAAGACTGGAACTGATCTCACCTCTGAAGGGAGTCAGCAGAGGATAGATCACTCCTCCTTTTTGAAGTGGGTAGTGCCTTCCAGTGAGAAGCCTTGGTGATGTAAACGGAGAAACATTCAGTGTGGAGCAGCACTAGCTTTTGGCTAGCAGTCAGTGATGAAAACCTATTTTCTGGCAGCATGTGCCTTTAACATTTACAATGGAAGAAAAGCTATTTCAACAATAATAATAAAAAAGTGGGTCTAGTTTGTGCAGTGGCAGCTCTAACATACTGATGTGTTCACTAATCTTATCTGTACTGCCCAGGTACTCCCTTGGCAGCTTTTTTTCCCCCATGTGATCCTTTTCCTTCTGCATACGTATCCATGTCCCTGCTTTAAAGGGATGCCTCTGCTTTTGTGGCAGAGAAAGCAGCAGACTGGACTGATGTCTGCAAGCAAATTTCATAGAAGTCGAATATTGGGAACCCGAAATATTTCAATTACGTTAATAATCGCTGTAAAGAGAGGCTGCAGCTTTAACTGCAAAAGCCTGGAATTATTTCCCTAAATATATGACTATGACATTCGCAACATTCAGCTGATTTAATGACACGAGTTAATCTAATTCAGCTCTGCCCGTTCCCGAAAAAAATCAGAATTGGCTTCTCCGCCTGGGAGCCGCCTGCGGCCGAGCTCCCGCGCTGCTCTCCCAGCAGACACGGAGGGGGAACGGGGGCGGCCTTTGGCTCCCGAGCCCCGTCGGCTCCCCGCCCCGCACCCTCGGCTCCCCGCCCCGCACCCTCGGCTCCCCGCCCCGCACCGCGGCCCAGCGGACACCGGGGGGCGGCCGCGCTCCGCGGCAGCCGGGCCGGAGCTCAGCCCCCCCAGCCCCTCCAGCCACTTCAGCCCCTGCAGCGCCCCGAGCCCCCCGAGCCCCTGCAGCCCCCCGAGCCCCTGCAGCCCCCTCGCCCGCTGCCCTGCCCCAGCCCGCCGCCACACAGGGACTGTGTTCAACAGCCCGACTTCGTACAGAGGGTGCGTCAGGATTTAAACACATTTGCTCAGTCTTCGGGAGCAAACGTGGCCTGGTTTCTGGACTGACAGCCAGTCTAGCCCACTTAATCAGACACATTCCCTAGGATTTCTGTGAATGCTCTTGTTGACCTGAATAATAGGTGATTGCTAAGATTTTATTAATAAAGCTCCCATGAAAATGATTTGATCCATTTAAGCCTTTGTTCTCTTGCGAGATTCTTTTCCAGCTTCAAAACCAGTAAAATATGTTTGATTGCCCAGCTTGAGATATTAAACTGCTGTTTCCTAGAAAATGTCTAGAAACGATATTGTCCTCAATGTGCCCAAACTGTTTTTTTTGCTTCTAGACTGGCAGCTAAGAGTTTAAATGAGAACACTTAGGCAGATGTACCATCGATCTAAAAAACACTGGAAGAAACAGGTTCTGTATAAACCTTGCAGTTCACAGAAAAAAACCCAGACAAACTAGAAATGTTGATTGTGATCTAGCTGAGGTTGATGTCACCATGCTGTTCTATTTTCCACCACAGCCCTTACCATCTCAAATACCTCTGGTATAAATAAATATTTCTATTGCATTAACTTAACAAATAAAGTAATGGTTCTACTACTATTACCAACTCCACAGGGATGTCCAAATGGAACCCTATTTCCATTTGCTTCTCCAGGGTAGGCAGCTCTGAAACCCTGAGTAACAGGGTCTCTGCCTTAGAGACTTGAAGCTAAGTAGGGCATTTCAAAAGAATATTTCCACTCCGTGCTCCAAATCATTTGGCCTTGTGTAAGGACATGAGGCTGGAACCCGACCCTCTTCCTTCACTGCTGGATCATCCTTTCCTAACGACTTAGTCTGTGTTGCTGAATGTATTCTTACAGTATCATTCGTCTTGTTTCACACAGCTACCATTCCTATGACTGTATTCAAACAGGAAGAGAAAGCATTTCTTTCACACACCACCTAGGTGGTCCATACAGTGGTAAATTAATTGTTTCAGCTTAAACCCACGTTGTGAACAGGGCACTGCAGATTTGAAGATGTACTCTGGAAAGCAATGTCACTAGTTAACATTATGGTGACAAAATTGCTTGAAAAGGCTCCCTGCCACCTTTGTTGGAGTGGTTGTTTGTATCTATAAGCAATTTACTATTATTTTTTTTTCCCTGGTAAATACTTCCTGTGGACAGATGGCAGATTGTAACTGGAGATACAAGTCAGAATTTAGCCTAAGTAATACAGTGACCAAATGAAAACTTAGTTAGACTTCTGGAGTACTACAGATTGTCAATTTTTAAGTAGGTTTCTCAAATAAAAATAAATATAACATATGGGGCAACCTGCTCCATCTCAGTTGGAGACATCACTTCCTATCTATTAGAAGCAGAAAATAAATGTTATTGCAGTGTAAAGTCACTCTTGCAACATCCTAATCTGGTTCAGAGAGTGAATCACAACCTTGTCTTACTGTGCAAACACCTTTAATATGTTTATTGTTATAATTTTTTGCACCTGTAACTTTTTTAATGCCAGTGAGACCTGATAGAAGGTCGAAAGTCCTTTGGGAGATGAATTGTTTGGTTTTGCTGAATATCTTTTTAATGGCTAACACAGCAAGACTTATCACTATCTCAATAGATGGAAACATTGAAGGTTTCTGGATAAGTAGTTAGACTTGTACTGAAAATGCCTTACTGGTTTATTTCTCTCCTTCTAGTGGATCATGCCAGGACTGTCAAATGACCTACAGAGCCTAAAATAAATATAATGCAGTGTGCAATCAGAAATACACATTAACATATTTTATCTAGTATGGCTTTCATATGCAAGGATACCTCTTATATTGCACACTGTTTTTTGGGGGTTTTTGTTTGGTTGTTTTTTTGTTTGTTTGGTTGGTTGGTTGCTGGGTTTTGTTTGTTTCCTGTTTTTTTGTTTTTCTTTTCCTGTTCACTAGTAAAAGTTTCATTCTCATTAGCTATGAAAAAAACAAACAAACCAAGGAATCATGAGGAAAAGAAATGCAAAATTCTTTGTTTGCATTTTCATATGCTTTCCAAATCACGTAGTGCTATTTTTTTACTATGGGTAGTTTTCTTTCTTTCCTAAAAATTGCTGTACTAAGTTGAGTACAAAGAAGGGCCACTGAGATGATTAAGGACAGACTTGCTTCTGTTGAAGGGAGGATTGACTGAGTCAATATTCTTCAGCCTGGAGGTAAGATGACTGAGGGAATGTTCTGACAGATGTCTGTAAGATCTTAAGTTATCATGGTGAGCTTGAACAGGACATAATTATTCACAATACTTCATACATGCAGACCAAGAAAGCAACACATTTTATGTCTAATGGCTAGTTTGAATGAAATAAAGAGAAATACAAGGTACAGATGAACTGCAGAACTCATTACACAAGGTGACATGAGTATCAGAAGTTTATGCTTGTTCAGCAGCTGTCGCATAGCACAGAATAAAAATCTATCCAGGTTATTAAACACAATAATACTGTTTCTGACTCTAGGTAGCAAAGCACAGAACACTTAGTGGATAAGTTTACTGGGGAGATATCAGCAGGTATATCCTATGCTCTCTTCTAGCTAGAACAAGATGATGGGTGAGGTGGACTTTTGATCTGAGACAGTACAGGAGTTAAGAGTGACCTTTTCCACTGCAGCCTCATTTTCTCTTCTCATTGCGTTTCACCTTTACAACTCATATTTTTACTTCATCACTTGAGTGACAATTTTTTTGGCCTGATGAGAGCCTCTGACTCTACACATATTAATGTAATTAATGTTAATTAAATTGCTATTAGAAAACTTTTGCTCATGGCCATGGATTTTGTGCAGTAATAAGCAACCTTCCCATAGTGCTGTGGCCAAAATGTCACTGAAAATTCAGAGGTCTCTTACATGCAAATATTTTAGCAAGCAGTGCCAGTGATTTAATTTTGGACTTGTGATATTCTGTTGACCTGTTGGCAGCAATGATATTGCTTTTTAAACTTTTTTAACAAAGTAAGTGTGCTGTATGTGCTCCTGATGAGTGTTTGCTTGTGCAAACTAGATATTTGTGTAATTGTACATTTAACGTACAGATGCACAGCTGCTATTTACAGAGCAGCCCTGAGAAGTACAGCCATCATATATCAGTTTCCATAACTTTTCGCTAGTTTCTCAGCTTGTAATCTAGTTTGAGTTGTTCTGAAGCATGGAGTTCTAAAATGGTACTTTAGTTATTTTGGTAGTTACTACCACTGAGAATCTGTCCAACCATTTCTGTGTTTCTCTTTTCTTTGCCTGAATCCTCTTCTCCTGGGAGTTGAAACCAGCAAAGTTCTGAAGTCACACTGTCATGGTGTTCTTGTCTGAAGACCAGTCAACAGCAACCAGGGCAGATGTTACCCACGAGGAGATTAACCCCCATTGTTCCCTTGTCTGGTTGCCTGATACCAGACTGTCCTTGAGAGTTTGGAGCTGAGAAGAGAGGGGTTGTTTGTCTATTTTCAGTAGCAAGTGTCAGAAATCTCAGTCTTTTTCTCTTGCTTTCATTCTTAGATGCCTTTTTCCTGAATCTGTTTTGAGTTTTCTCCTTTTCCCTTTCTTTTTTTCCTTTTGATTGGCCACTTACACTGGATATGAGATGTATCTCAGTCTGCAGAAAGCTGAACTAAAGCTCCTGACCTCTTCTGATAAGGTTTTATTGTGTTCTTTTTTTCCTCTTTCTTTTTATCTTCTATCCTTCATTCCTTCCCCTTGGTTTGATACAGAGGGGAAAATAATCCATCTTTGAGGGCACCAAAATGCAGACCACAAATTGTTTCTACTCTGATCCTGGTAGCACAGGCTGGAAGTGCCTGACTTGGGATTAGAGACCTTGGCTTATCAGGATTAGAGACCTGACTTGTGGAAGCCCAGTGTTGCAGCCCCTCACCTCCTTTGTAAACTCAAAGGACTTCGACACTTTCACATGAACTAGAGTAAGGTAACCTGCCTTGCATTGCCGTCACGAGCACATTTCTTGCCAAGTTTATAAGTTCAGTTCAAATCACCCTCTTCACCCTTCAGTTTCCTCCCCCTTCTTTCCCATCTAGAAGTGCTGCACAAATACATGGCTATCCCAGTCTAACCCTGGAAATTTTTTCTGACTTGAGCCGCTTTACAAAGTTAAAAAGGGACCAACACCATTTATAAGCACATTATGTAAACATTAGCAACAAAGGTCCAGCTGCTTAGCATTCAATTAATTTAGTTCAGTCAATATCGCATGGTACACAGTTTTATTTGCTCGTATTGTAAACACATCTTGCCCTTGAGCACTTACTTCATTTGACTAATTAAGATCTGCTTCTAAGAGCTACCATTTTGTTGCCAGGCAGACTCAAGCAATTCTGGGTACAGCTGTTGTACTCAGTGAAAAAGACATTTGAAATACAGGTCCATCTGGTTTGTGCTCCATCGTGTCAGGCCAAAGCCTGCTCCTCTTTAAGGCAGCAGGGCCTTTCTTTTCAGCAGGACTCAGAATGCAGATGGATGAGGGCATGTTTTGTTTCTTACTCATGCCAGCATGGTTTATGGAAGTACACCT
Organism: Apus apus; assembly: GCF_020740795.1. Classification (NCBI taxonomy): domain Eukaryota; kingdom Metazoa; phylum Chordata; class Aves; order Apodiformes; family Apodidae; genus Apus; species Apus apus. The sequence goes on from NC_067285.1 coordinate 88,751,969, forward strand.
TCTATTTCTATGCAATATTGTGTTTCCCTGTCTGAGACAGTGAAAACCTTTTTAAAATGCTGATTACTTAATTCAGGTGCTTAACTTTTTCAGAGAGGTACATAAGAGGTTAAGTTCAAGGCTAGTGTACTTGGGCTTTTTAGATAAACAATGAAAATGAAGTTTCCGTGGTGGTCTCACTCACTGTTCTGACTATGTAAGTAGCTGAATTTTCAATTAATGAACAATTGTAGAAAGATTTAAAGTTTTACTGAGCTACATGAAAATTTTTGTTCAGCTAACATTAAGAATAATTCAGTGAAAAAAGTACTTTTCTAAACAAAATTAATTTCAAATAAAAATGCTATTTTGAATTTTGAAAATGAAATACTGACTCTTTTTGGAAAATATATTTAACAATGCATATGTATTGTGCATTTACTACACTTTTCCTGCGTGCATATATTGCCAAAATAGTTACAGATTACTGAATCGATGTACTTCACTAATGAAAAAGCCTTGCTTGAAAAATATCATGTTGTTCTTAATGACATTGTAACACCACCATGAAAGGAAATGTAGATTTAACTGTTCTTTTAAAAACTTTTTCACCAATCTGCTTTACTTCTGTAACCATAGGTAAATACTAATTCTGTACTGCCAAGAAATAAGAGCACAGAAGTCCTACAACATCAAAAAACTTAGAGAAAAAAGTACATCCAGATCTGTACTTGTTTATAGATTAATAGTTGTGTAGGGGAAGAAGTGGAGCTTCAGACTGAACTACAATCTGAGTTCTACAGAAATTACTCCCCTTGTTTATGAAGCTGGGATGGCATTGGCTTCTCTGGCTTCACTAAGGCACTGAGATAAGCCACCATAATTTTAAACACATACTTGACACATACTGCAGTTCACAGCTAAACTAAGCAGTGTATGCTACCAGCATTTTTTAGGTTGCCTTTGTTGCTGAGACAGATTTTTTTCTAACAATGATTTGGAATAAAATAGCAAAACTACAGTAGAAACTAGCAAAATTCCATTACTACTAGGAAAATATACACTGCTTTTGATCCATACACTTTCATAGAATCATACAATCACTTAGGTTGGAAAAGACCTTCAGGATCACTGAGTCCAACCATTAACCCTACTCCACCAAGACCAGCACTAAGCTATGTCCCCAAATGCCACATCTAGATGACTTTTAAACACATCCAGTGATGGTGACTCAACCACCTCCCTGGGCAGCATGTTCCAATGTCTGACAACCCTTTCAGTGAAAAAGTTCTTCCTGATGTCTAGACATTTCCTCTTGTTCTATTCTCAGTTACTTGTGAGAAGAGACCAGCACCGACCTCTTGACAACTTTCTTTCAGGTAGTTGTAGAGGGCCATGAGGTCTCCCCTCAGCCTCCTTTTCTTCAGACTAAACAGCCACAGTTCCCTCAGCTGCTCCTCATAAGACTTATTCTCAAGGCCCTTCACCAGCTTTGTTGCCCTTCTTTGGACAGGCTTCAGCACCTCGATATCTTTCCCATATTAAGGTGCCCAAAACTGGACACAATACTCCAGGTGTGGCCTCACCAGTGCTGAGTACAGGGGGACAATCACCTCTCTACTTCTGCTGGTCACACTATTTCTAATGCAAGCCAGGATGCCATTGGCTTTCTTGGCCACCTGGGCACACTGCTGGCTCATATTCAGCCACTTGTCAATTAGAACCCCCAGGTCCTTTTCTGCCAGGCAGCTTTCCAGCCATGCTTCTCCAAGCCTGTAGCGTTGCCTGGGGTTGTTGTGACCCAAGTGCAGGACCTGGCACTTGGCCTTGTTGAACCTCATACAATTGACCTTGGCCCATTGATCTAGTCTGTCCAAGTCTGTCTGTAGAGCCTCCCTACCCTCAGGCAGATCAACACTCACTCCCAACTTGGTGATGTCTGCAAACTTACTGAGGGTGCATTCTATCTCCTCATCATGATCATTGATAAAGATGTTAACAAGAAATGGTCCCAACACGGAGCCCTGAGGAGCCCCACTTGTGACTGGCTGCCAGTTGGATTTGACTCCATTCACCACCATTCTCTGGGCCTGGCCATCCAGCCAGTGTTTTATCCAGGAGAGAGCATGCCCGTCCAAGCCATGAGCAGCCAGTGTTTTCATCAGAATGCTGTGGGAAACAGTGTCAAAGGCCTTATGGAAGTCTAGGTAACAACACCCACAGCCTTTTTCTCATTGACCAGGTGGGTCATCTTGTCATAGAAAGCGATCAGGTTCATCAAGCAGGGCCTTCCTTTCATAAACCCGAGCTGACTGGACCTGATCACCTGGTTGTTCTGTATATGGTGTGTAATGGCACTCAAGATGATCTGCTCCATGACCTTCCCTGGCACTGAGGTCAGACTGACAGGTGTGTGGTTCCCTGGATCCTCCTTTTGGCCTTTCTTGTGGATGGGTACCACATTTTCTACCCTCCAGTCCACTGGGACCTTCCCACTTAGCCAGGACTGCTGGTAAATGATGGAAAGAGGCTTGGCAAGTGCATCTGCCAACTCCTTCAGTACTTTTGGGTGCAACCCATCTGGCCCCATAGACTTATGGATGTTTAGGTGGTGTAGCAGGTCACTGACCATTTCCTCTTGGATTATAAAGGTCTCATTCTGGACCACTTCCCTGTTTTCTAGCTCAGAGGACTGAGTGTCTAGGGAACAACCAGTTTGACTGTTGAAGACCAAAGCAAAGAAGGCATTTAGCACCTCAGCCTTCTCATACTTTGTCACCATGTTTACCTCTGCATCCAATAAAGGATGGAGATTCTCCCTAGTTCTCCTTTTGCTATTAATGTATTTATAGAAAGATTTTTTATTGTCTTTGACAGCAGTAGCCAAGTTGAGTTCAAGTTGGGCTTTGGCCCTCCTAACTTTCTCCCTGCATTGCCTTACCGCATCTCTGTATTCTTCATGAGAGGCCTGTCCTCTCTTCCAGAGGGCATGAACTCTCCTTTTCTTCCTGAGCTCCAGCCAAATTTTTCTATTCAGCCAGGCCGGTCGTCCTCCCTGACAGTTTGTCTTTTGGCACATGGGGACAGCCTGCTCCTGGGCCTTTACGGCTTTGCCTTCCTAGATTCCCTTACCCTTCCTGACGGTCTCCCAAGGGACTTTGTTAGTCAGCCTTCCTGCCCTCTGGAAGTGACTTTAATACTATACAAAATAAAACCATCTCCATTTTGTAGGGAGACCTGAACCTAAAGGGGAAGTATAGAAGGAATATATCAGACTTTAACAACGTGTTGCATAATTAATTTCATTTTGGCAAATCAATGTTACACCAAAGACAAGGTTATTCTGAGAAATGTTAGGCCTTAGAAGTCTGATATGACAGTACACCCTGGGCAGAAAAATCAGAATTAGCAAGTTGCATGTTCCCTTCGGCAATGAATAGGCTTGGGTTCAGGAGCAGAGTGGCTCCTTGGACACCAAGGCATCTGTGACACTGCTATGGCTACTGATTTTCTTTAAGCACTAAAGAATGAGTAGGGGATTTTTGTGGCTGAAAGCATAGGTTAAAACCAAGGAACAGGCTTTTTAGGTGCTTGATGTTCTGAGTCTGCTCAGAATCTGCAGTTTTGTGTGAAGGCAGACATGGAGCACACCCTCATTAGTGGACTAGTACAAGGTGTTAATGGAGCGGCAGATCCTCCACAGAGAGAGAAGGTCCGAGGTCTTAAATCAAAGGATGATGAATAATTTTCTGTGTGCCTAATCTTGTTGATACAAATTCCTACCCACAATAAGTGCGTGAAATATTTGAAGTGTGAGTTCTGTTGCTTTGACCCCAAAATGTGAATTCAAATAAGGCAGTCATGCTCTGTGTGCTTTGGATTAGAAATGGTATAATGTTAAATAACCATGTGTATTTAACTCTCTGTAGGTAATTTAGTGTTCATAGGCACTTACAGAATACAAATTAATGAGAATGGAGATAGATTGCTGAGGAGATTAGCCATATATTCTGAGTTAAATATAAGTCATTGAGGGTATTAGCCAAAATTACACCTCACCAGCAGGAACAAATATACTGGATAGCAATCTAGCAACCTCTAGGTGCTGCTTCGGTAGCTTGGATCTGGACTTAAAGATCTGTGCAGCCTTTTAATTTTCACTGGCGATCAGCACTATGACTCTGTGGGGCTGATCCTGGCATTATGTCATATATGAAATGACTAATTGTCTAATTCAGTTTCCATCTACATGTGGATGGGCAGTTGTCCCTTGTACAAACCAGGCTTGCACTCCAATGGTAGCAAGTATTTGAAAGACTGAGGGAGACAAATGTGCAGCTCTGCACAGATGGTTCCTGCACAGCCTGGGAGATCTGGGCTGGCAGTTTGGGAAACTTGGTGCTGCTATTCCCATGGAAGCCTGATGAATTGAGGGCTGCCAATCTCCGGAAAGGATAAATTCAGTGAACAATTGTATCAGTATGCATGAACTTGTAAAATAAAACTGAAATGCTCAATGTTTACTTCTCAAAGTTTCCCACACACTGCAGTTTGCTCATAAGGACCAATATTTCTTTAGGCAGTCTACTCTTGCACTTCATTTTTCTTGCTTTAAGTCTATGAGGAAGATGAATAAATAAATAAAGCTGTTAGAAGTGGGAGCAAAAAGCTACTGGATCAATCATTAAGAACTTTACCCAAAGGATACAGTTCTGTTCTTTGGTTTTCAGAGTATATTTCTGAGGGCTGGAGGACTTGTATATTACTATACTGCCCACTGAATAAAACTAAATATGTTATTGTTGTCCCAGTTCAGGTAAGCAGTCTTTCCACACTGAGACTTGAGTCATTGTGTTTGTTTATTTGTATTATTGCAGAATCAAGGAGCCATAAGTACAGATTAAGACACAGAGTGGATAGGCACTAAACAGAGAATTTCTCAAGATTTGTAATATTTGTAAACTCTGATGCATTTGGGGAAAGGCTTCATTCTCACAAATGGAAGTGAATCAATGAGTACCAGACTGTTCCAATTTGCTCTGGATTTTGTTGTTTTCATACGGCAATTCACACCTTGGCAGAAGACAAGTACATGCATAAATTGTATTTATGGCTGTAACATCCTAGGGCAACTGCATTATCTCAAAGCACAAAATGCCAGCTCTTCCAAAAATGCAATATGACCAGGTGCAGAGATTATTCTTCCTTCTACTCTGACTGCAGAAATACAGACTAATTTACGAGCACAGCTGTTTCCAGAGAAATCAGCCATTTCTCTGAATGAGCCCTTATTTTTTAAAAGCAAACCCAGCTTTTCCTTTTGCTGTTCTCTGTCCTGGAAACTGTATTGGTACCTCTGAGGCTACTAAGATGGCATTGAAACAAGAAAAGCAGTCAGTGAGAATAACTCTGCGTTCCTCTGTGTGCAACAGAAACGTGCTTAAGGTATACCAGACAGGTGACTTAGCTAATTTCATGTGCTCATGCTCTGAAATATTTGTGTTAAGTATCTGTTATTAAAATCAATGCATCCATATAGAGACAAGCTATCCATCATCCATCTTTTTGAAAATAAAAAGTGAAAGTAATATAGAGTATACTGTCAGCATCTGAGTAATTTCTAAACTTCTGTGCAGTGTAAAAACACATTGTGAAAGTGAAGCAACTTATTTTTAGTCCCCTGGGGAAAGAAATATTCCTGAAGTGTGGAAACAGAGCAGTTGCTGTGGCTTAACACTAGTGTACTGTGAGGAATGAATTATTCTGGCTTAGTGACTGACTTAAAAGATAAGTGGAAAGGAATTACTTAAACTGAGCCAAAAAAAGAATAAAAATGATGTGACGAAAGTGAAACATACAGTCCATTTGGCTAATTTCTCAGTTTCAGTATCAATGAGCTATTTATGAATCTGCTTCTCGGAGTATCTGAAAAACAATTTGCTCTGCTCCACAGCTCTGTGCTAGTCTTTCTGTCCCCATGATGTTTAAATCTGTTGCTGTGGTTGCTCATGCTGTAAGTTTAAAACCATTCCTGTTTTGCTGCCAGCATATTCTCTGCAGCTCTGAAGGATGGCATTTCAGCTCTGTCAGAAATTAATGTGGATCTACAGATTGCTCTGTGTGTGTGGTATCCCCGTGATTCTCCATCCTTCTGAGAGTGAATTTGCAGTGATGCAAGCTCAGTGTGTGTATTCTGTTTAGGGTATAAAGAATGACCTAGGGTGTGTTATCTGAAGGTCTTTAGAAATTATTCAAGTCTGTTTCAAATTGCAAAATACATTGCCCAGAGAGTAGTAGTCACTTGGCTGTCCCAGAGGGCAGTATATGGGATCATACCAGTGGCCTATGTGTGCTGGTCTCCATTCCTGCCCTTGCTGGGATGTTTCCTATGGTACTAGCTTGCATGTTTTATGAGCGTGCTGTGATAGTGTGCTCTTCTGTTTTTCTGGTGTTGACTATTCTTTTGCTAGGGTTTGTGAAAGCTAGTTGCTTGAATATGGCATTTGATCCATGGCGGAGCCCTTGTGGAATGAGGCATTTTGTGCATGTCATAGAGCAGGCAGCAATGGGAGTACAGGAGAAGGATGGAGACCCGCCTGCACACTAGTGAATTGTGAATGGTGTGATTTGGATGAAGTGCTATGAACCTTGTATCACTCAGGGCTGGCAGGTCAAGATGAGCAGGCAGGAACTCTTCTGCCTTTTGCATTCAGATAGGTAATCTCAGAAAGATCCCACTGTTTGAGTGATGCAAGGTTTGGAACAGATCCCTTGCTCTTTCTTCATAGGCCACCAAATCTGAAGGAAATTTAAGGCTGAATAGGTATTTTAGAGCAGTTAAAAGAATTGGCCAGAAGCAGAAGAGAGCTCTCATTCTCAGCACTACATTGTAATAAACAGAGACAAGTCAAAGTGGAGAAAAGGAGTTTTTCTCCCCAGGGTTTGCAGGACCTGTGTGAAGCGACACATGCCGGCACACAGGTTCATGACTGACGTGTCCCATGGGGGAGCTGCCTTCATTAGAAACAGCAGAAAAACTGGCTCTCTTAAAAAAGGCATAGACTTGAACTTCCTTCCTTTTTTTTTTTTTTTTTTTTAAGATGGGAAGGGGCCTCACAACTGGTTTTTAGAATACTCAGAACAACAAGCTCCTTTGGGAGGAAACAAATTATGCCTTCTGTGGAGAAATTATGCCTTCTGTGAAAGCAATTTAATATGCCTAGTGAGAAGAAGCAGGATGAGACCAGATGCCCTTTTAGTAGCTTTGGATACTTCAGGGAAAAGACATGAGTGGATCCAGCTCAAAGTTCCTGCTGCCTCATGTAACAGCACACTCATATTCAATAGTGAATTTTTATTGCTAGGCATGAATAAATTAATAGATATCTGGTGCCTGCAGACAGGCAAAGGAAAAGCTGTCTGGGAAAGCCTGGATGCTTTTTTTTTTTTTTTTTGAGGTGTAGGTTCTTACATCCTATTAGTACAAATGCAATCATACCCTGGATCAATGCAACCTTTTCTCAAGCAAGGAGCTGTGATAAATCTGTTCAAATCTCATTCTGTCAGACCACCCTGTGCCAACAGAGGTGATAATTAATGTTAAGGTATGAACACAGTTGGGGTTTTTAAGGCAAAAATCCAGAAATATTCAAGTGAAGTATGTTATTGATTCACTGCAATATCACTTTAAGTTGGTTGTGCTTTCCTCAAAATGTTAGTGTTAGGTCTGTTTCTATATGAAGCAGGGACAGCCATAAAAACAATGGAGTCAAGGCAGATTTGTAATTTTCTATACTGTGGATGACTAAATCATTCTTCTTTTCCCCAGCTTGCTCTGTTCAGATTTCTGTTGGCTTGTTCAGTTCTCCCACACAAGTGAAGTGGTTTCTAAGAGTGCTGCTGACAGAACAATGCATGGCTCAGTGTTGCCGCATCAGTCCCTGAATCATGTTGCAGCATCACAGTTGTCATAGAGACAAGAGATTTTTGAGATCAAAGGGACGATTCTGATAATCAGCTCAGACCTTTTGTAAAACACATAGTAGCTTGCCAATAAGTAAATAACTTTGCCAAAAAGAATGCAGCCTGGCCCACTCTCTGCTGTGATGGTGAAACACGTTTCACTTAAGTTTGGGGGATGCTGGAACAGAAGCCCCAAAGGGGGATTTAATTTATTGTCAGAGTGGTGCTGTCAGCACATCATTTTTTCTGCTGAGTGAAAGCCAGGTGCAAGCTTAGTCCACAGAGTCATGCCATGATTATGATACTGGTGACTTCAAAGGGACAAAGAGTATTAGAGTAATAGCAGTATCCTGTCTTATCTTCTAGTCGGTGCAGAGAGGTCAGCACTTGTATCAGTAATGAAGGATGTAGAGTGGGGCAGCTGTGTGCAGTCAGAAATCTCTTGACAGACAAGTGCTGGGTGATTTAGCTGCAGCAGTTTGATGCTACTGTCCCTGCTTGTTTGCCTGCTCTTTCATCAGCTGAGATGTGTGTCTGCACCAGATGTGTGTCTGTGTCCGGAGAATGCTACAGTTGCTGCCAGGGACAGTAAGCTTGTGCCAAGTTGCCAGAGGCTACCTGGTACAAGCAGAACTAACAGCTGGGGGACTTAACATCTTAAATTGCCCAGCTGACATCCATCAGAGCTCACCTGAAACTGCCAAGCATTTTGACTAACTGCTATCCTCTGTCCCAGTATATGCTAATCTGTGAGAAATGGATTGTTACAGATCCTAGCTCTGCTGATGAAGTAGCTCCAGTTATAAAATCCCTTGATTTACACAGAAGTTTCCAGTGGCCATCACAGTATTAGACACTGAAACAGGTGTAAAGCCTCTGATATGGTCTCCCTATTTGCAGCTGCAGAATTTGGAATAAAGTCAACTGCTTGAGCAAAACTGTGAGAACATGTCTGAAGGCACATTTGTAGCCAAAATGCTCTCCTTCTAAATGTATACATTTCTCTGGTTGTCAGCTGTACATACATAGCTTCTGCAGTCACCTGAGATAGCTTTGGGAAAGATGGAAATACAGTTTTTTAATGAAAATGATAAGCTGGCTCAGTCTAAGCATGTATTATCCCTGTGTTGGCTGCTTGACTGGAGAGGTTTGATAGTAGGGCAGTGTTTGATTCTTTGTGTTCTGCTATTTGCAATGCCTTAAATTACTCACTGGTAAGGATTGTGAAGGATCTATTCTTAGTACTTTAGGTTTTTGGGGATTGTCTTTGGCTAATTTCCACAGCATTCCTGTGAGGTGTAATGACTCACTGCCTTTCTGTTCACAAATAGCGCTATGTTCATCTGTTCTTTGCGTATCTTAAGAGCAATAAATCTCTGGGACTGCCTGGTTCCTCTGAAGTGTGCTCCTTCTGCAGTAGGAGTAAGTCTCCCTTAAAAACAAGGTGGAACTCAAGAGAGGGCCAGGTTGTGTGTGTTACAGGATTGGTGTTCTCTGACACTGCTACAGAGCCAGTAAGTTTTGAAAAGCTAAAGGTCAGACGTTACTTCTGTGTCAGATTATGTGCTGCTGAGAGCTACTAGAGTTATGGCGATTAGTATTGCATAGTTTTACACATCCACACAGGTCTTTTTACTGTCCTGTTCTTTTCATTGTTTTCCTTCTGCATGCGTCAAGCTTGCATGATTTCTGGCAGCACCAAGGATAAAAGGGCTGCTAAGAAGCAAAAGTAGGATTAAAAGAAGGCTAATGTTACTCCATTCCTATGAAGCCATGAAGATTTTGGGCAGCAGAAGAATGTCAGTGGCAACAGCACATCTCCTCAAAGCAGTGATTATCATTCAGCGATAGTTTCCACGGTGGAAGCTGGTGCCGTGTGGGTTAAACCATGTAATTGCACACCGTATGAAAATGAACAAACCCACTTTTCAGTGCTTTGAAGATGGTTCGGCAGTGCACATAGTACACAGTATCTGTCTTGTGGTGAGAGATGCTGCTAGATGTTACACAGGCAGTTCTAAGATTGCTTAGTGATTACAGCACCACCTTACCTGGCCTTTTCATTTAATGAACAGTTCTGCACTGAGGTTTACTTAATTCCTCTCTCCCCAAATTGAGGTGGATAAGCCTTTCTTTTTAAGATATTTATTTTAAGCAAGAAAGTGTCAATAATTCGATCCTAGCTTTGTGAAGATTTGTATACTGACACAACAGAAAGCTGCATAGCTGAAGTGCAGTGCAGGAGCTGGAGGGAAAAGTTGAGGGTGGGAATCTCGTAAGCTGTTTCTGTTACTGAAGCATGTGCCATGATGAGAGAGGCAATGGTCATGATTATCACCTCTTTACTCACACTCTGGTAGCTTTCAAGGGGATTAATGGGTACTAAGTGCAGAGTACTCAGGACAAGTGGTTTACTTGTACTCAAATGCCTAAGAAAGAAGTAGGCAGCCTGCTCTCCAGAACTCTGATCTTCTCCAGGTATGATCCATAATTTTCAAGAGTTTTAGAGATGTAGAGGAGAAAAACTGTGGTGCATCAGAAGGTACAATTTAGGAGGAGTATTCACAAAGATGCCAGTGCTCCTGACACATCTACTACCTATGCGTGTTCAGTAGCAGGTAAGCATGTTTGTGCATTTGGAAAATGGTTCAGTTGTTTGTACAACTGATCTAAATACTCACCAGAAGTAATGCACTCTGCCAATTTTGACATGTTGGCAAACTGTGAAAAAAGATTTTGTTGATTTCTTTGGATCTGCTCAGCAAGTATTAACATATCAACATATCTTTGGAGACACAAATTATTTATAGCAAGTGTTCAAAAGGTCTGAAAAGCAATTTTTTTGGGGGGATATGTGACTGGCCACAGGGGTGACATGGTATTCTCCCATCCCTGATTGTGTTAGCATTTTAATTGTTTATTCCATCTAATGCTGATTTTGAATATTGATGAGGTCTCAGAGTTAGTACTAAGTCCATTCTCACTAAGTATTTATCCCTACAAAGCTCTATTTATGTGAAAACTTGTGAATAAAGAGGTATGAGCTGGCCAAGTGTCAGTCTGCTTTGTTGTTTGGGTTGCAAGCTGATAAATGCTCATGTACTTTGATAGCTTTAGTCATGACTGGGCTGGAGACTTCAAAACAACTATCTCCCTGCAAATAAATTAATGTATTAATTCAGTATGATAGCATATTCAGGATGAAATTGTCCTTTTTGATTGCTGTGGTACTATATATACACACACATTTCCTCTGCTGGTCAGGTAAAAAAGTTACTGAAGAGATGTGTTAGACACTTTATTTTGAAAATCAATATCTGCCTAATTCTCCAAATGCATCCATTCCATGTCTTAATAAGTTTAAGCCAGAAGATGAGCCGAGCAGCAGTTAGCAACATTGAGAAAGCTGTTTTGTGCCAAAAAAGGCAGGGAAATGCCAAGCCTGAGGATGGGCATGATAAGGAGAGCTAACATGTAAAGGGTTAACAGCGTAGGCATTTAGAAACTCTAGTTAGATTGTGTAGTTAACATATTGCTATGTCTGCAATATATTGTGTAAGGGAACAATTAAACAGGAAAAAGCCTCAGGAAAAGCGGGACCCCTCAAGGCCCTGGTGTTGACTAAAGAGGATGTGGACCAGAGCGAACTGGATTAGTGGTGAGAAACACCAAAAAGTGAAAAGTACACAGCGAGGAAGACCTAAGGCCTTCATCCCAGAGACCCTGGCCCACAACCAGGAGGAAGCACTGCACAGGGGCAGTGGGGAGGAACTTGAGGCAGAGACTATGCTAACGATTTCCTGGAACTAATTGTAACAACTCCTCCCAATTCTGGGGATGCAATACATATGTAGTAGTGAGTAATGAATATGTAACATTTGGTAGCATATAATGAGGCAGTAAATGACTACAGGGTGTGCATGTTTGTGGTGGAGCGATCCCCCATGCACCCAGCGCTGAATAAACATACCTACTTTATAACCTAACAGGTTGTAGAGTCTCGTTTTCTGCACTTCAAGTATGACAACGATGCAGATTAATGAGTGGCTCTGTAGGTAAAGTGGTGAATTATAAGACTCGGACAGAGTTTTGCACCAGCAGAAAGTAACTGAGGAGATCACTGGGGTGATAGAAGTTAAAAATGCCTTCTGCCTCTGCTTCTTGGGAATGAGAAGAAAAAGGCTGTATAGGTGTTCATACACAGAGGGGTGGGTTTGCAGTGCTTCAGTCAGCTCAGAGCAACATAGATAGGGACAGGGCTAACTGAAAGCTTAAGTTAATGCTTGTTGGTCTAGCACAAGTGTTCATGACATGCACATCGACTTGGCCCAGCTTGCCATGCTACTGCATCTTTTGAGGGGGTTTAATATGGTGCTTAACCACTATGTCCTTCCAGACACTTCCATGTATATGGTGTGTGGTGAACAGAGAATAAGCTATTGTGGTGACTTAGGACTGCAGCTGTTTGAGGTGTTTCATGGGGAACCTTGACAACACCATCTCCCTGCTTCTCTTTCTGGGATGTCTGCCTGCAATGCCAAAACACTAGGATGTTAAAAATAAAACCCACCCTTTTTGAATCTCTAAAGAAGTAAATAAGCAGGTTCTGTTCAGACAACGCTCTTTAGTAAAAATAATTTTCATTAAGCCTACTGTGAATGTTTACTGGATTGAAACATTTTGCTGGTGGAGTAAAAGGTTTGTTGTTTTCAGCCTGGCAGAGAATAAAAAAAAACAAAACAAAAATAACGCCCCCAAAACTGCATCTCCAGTGACTTAGATAAAGATATTGGTTATGCACTTACAAAGAAACAAAAAACTTCATCATGGAGAGCAATTTTGAAAGTATGTGCCCATATCAATGCTTTCTGGCGCCATCAAGTAGAAATGATAAACAAGTAAAAACATCGGGCTAAGAGCCCATCTTGTCTCTCATTAGTACTCTAAACTGACTGTTTTTTTCAGTGTCTGATGATCACCATCTCACAGATATGTTGAGTTACATTACATTTAGGAATATGCAACTGATTAAAACCTCTGCAGTTCAGAATAAGCTGAAATCTTTTCCAGCAACACTTTCTAAGGCTCAAAGGGATTTTGCCTTCTTTGGTTTAGACTTACTTATTTTATATTTATGTTACAATACTATTAGACTTTTTATACTATTCCGTTGTTTTCACACTGTGAAAAAGTTTTTATTTGTCAAATCTAAGCAACTGAAAACTGATGGAATATTTTGAAAATGCTGTGAAGTTTTGAGGAATTTAACCTCTTTTCAGTCCACAGCAAAATCTTATATAAAAGAGTTTCTGCAGAATGAAAAATGTATTTACTGGGCTTCTGAAAATTTTCATTTCCTTGAACAGGATGTTCTACAAACAATGAAAACATAATTTTTGTTGACATAGGCATTAGAAAATTATTTTGGTTAATCCTGGATCAGCTTGTTTCTCTGTTTATTTTACATTTCAATCTATCCATCAAAACAGAGGTTCAAATGCTAAAATTGTTCTTTCTTTTCAGTAAACTGAACAAAAATACTGTATTTGGAAAAATCTTTTAATCCTTTCTAGGACACCATACTTTAGAGAGAAGTATTATTAAAAAAAAAAAAAAAAATCACTTGACACTAACAGTGCAACAGTTGTAATGTGAAAAATGGAAATTCTTAGAAAACTGCTGCGTTATTTTGCCTTGGACTCTGTGTAGTCTTAACCAGTTTGCTAAGTCTGACACTGGCCAGTGGTCAGTGGCAGTCACTGGTCTGACCAATGAAGGAATAAAAATTATTCTCAGAAATGTTTAGACATTTCTCTAAAGGCTGGCATCATCAAAGATATAAATACTATGTTAATGACAAAAAATTGCAAGCTGAATGCCAGAACCCTGTGCTCATGAAAGTCAATGGGAAAGCTCTCGTTAACCTTGGAGCTGAAGGATCAAGTTGTTTCCTTTTATAAACTCTTCCTCCAAGTGTTTTGCTAAGAACAATTGATCAATCCTGCTACCATCATGTGGGGCAGAAAATTAATCTTGATGTTAGAGAGGAATGCACTGAGGTGAAGTAATTAATTTAGGTTCTACAGTGACTGGGCGCTGAAGATGGACAGTGCTTGGTTGCTGTCCTCTGATCAACAAATCAACATCAACAAATACTATTCTCCTTCCCTTGACAAGAGGTTTTGAAGGACAATTTATGAGCTTGGATTGATTAATATTATGAATTACAAATATTTTGGCTTATGTATTATAGAAATATATTGGTTAAGGTCAGTGCGGAAGCTCACAGGACTCATAGTATTTTAACAACTTGCTTCTGTTTTACCTAACCTCTGAATGTCTTTCAAACCACAGCTGTCATTTGGCCAACCCTATCCCTCCAATAACTTACAGCTTTCAATTTCTAGTGTGCAGTTTTGTTCATCCAGAGGATATCTGCGTAGATCCATCATGCAAGCAGCTGTTGTTGTGATCCTATAAAAGAAGGGTGAAAAAAATAATTAGATTTGAAACCATATTTTACTTATTTGAGAAGGCAAGATTTCTTTATTGAGGCTTTTCTGTTTAGACACAGAATGGTTACGTACATAGATTCCTGACATACAGGCTTTACATAGATTGTAAAGTATTATTAAATAATTTATATGGCATGATGTACTGGTCACAGTCTAAAGCATCAGAGTTTATGCTCAATATCATAGAGCAGGATTTTGACTGAAAACTTTACGTGCAAAACAATTTATATCTGTGAAAGGCAGTAACCTCTTTTTTCGATCTGGATTCATCCTGTTGTTCCAGTTCCATGTTAATTAATGCCACAGGAACACATCTGGAGATTTTACTTTTGATGTACTGAAAATCAAGCACACTTACATTCTGTACTGGGGTGATAATCCTTGCTGTCACAGAAGTGACAGAACTAAAAGAAGAAAAAGTGCCACATGCTTCATTACTGTGACATGCTTCAAATTATCCTGACTACAAAATCCGTATGTCTACCTGTGCATAAGGGCCATCTAGCAAGTGCTCTTATGGGAACCAGTCCATGAAACTACTCTAGAATACTGTGTAAAGTACCATGGAAACGATATATTTATGCTTTTCCTTAGGCTGATTTTTGTCACACTAAATTGAATTGCACGTGTCTTAATGGGTAGGAAAGGTTGAGGACTGCAGCAGAGGTAGGGCCTTGTTTAATTCAGCCATGTACCAAATATATGTTACTGAGAGGCTCTGTGAAGACACGCAGTGATAATTTGTCAAACCCTTACTTAATAATGCTTAAGATCATACATAACAATATACTAACATTATTCACAGTTAAATGCTTTTTAATGAAGGTTTCATAGGGTAATCTTTTGTTCCCAGTTAATAAATCAGCCTTCGTGGTAATTTAGTTCACCCATATCAATCAGATTTATTTGTGTACAGCAGAAGTTGCCATAGTGTTTCCTAGACCACAGAGTGACAGTGCCCAGCTATTTCCTAATGGCCAGTGTATCTCTACAGATGACTTCTGCAGTTCTGCGTATCCTACATAAGCAGTAGCAATTTGGTGTTCTTTATAACATCAATACAAATTAATTGTACAGTAGTAAAAAATGCAATTGTTGTATACCAAATATTTAAATATTCCACATAATATTTTTTTCCCCTGACATTGTAATTCTGAGAAGTAATTTCTCAACTGTATTGTCTTCTCACTATTTGTCCACAGATTTTGGTGCACTGGCTGGTTTGGTATGTCTGATCACTATTATAATCCAAGAACCAAAATTAATGTGTATGTTATTAAGATACTGCACTGCAAATTGCAGGTGGGGTATGGGAATAAACACTTGGATTATGCAGAAGAAAGATAATAAACCCTTAGTGTCAGGTTCTGGCAGCAGTAAGTGATCCCAATGTGCCTGGTCTGTTGGTAATTTCTTATCCTTCATCCTTGTTAAATCCCTCATTGTCTCTATGCTACATAGACAGGTAAAACAGAAGCGCTTATCTATGTTCTCTGCTTCCCTCAGCTCTGTTTTGCATTCCCCAATAGGGCCTGTAAGACAGTCTCCATACTTTGGGGTCGGTCTCCATATTTTGGGGAAGTCAAGGGTGTTGGTAGGGAGCAGCAAGTACTGAAGAATGCTGCAGCTCTCCAGTGCAATAGCAAGCTGTTGCTTCCAGGGAAGAGAGGAGTGATAGATTTTTTTGCTGAAGTTTACAGAGATGAGGGCCACACAACCTTTCAAACATTTCTTTCTCCTTCATGATAGATCTCAGCTGTATGAAATTTTTAATAGTATTATGATCTGGATAACCACAAAACTTGCTTAAGGATATAAATTAAACCCAGATGCAATCATAGTAATTGCTGTCTTGATTAAAAAAAAATTGAAATATTTTATTATGAACAGAGTAGAATTCCAAACCTGTTAGGCTGCACTCAGTCAGTGGAGAGAGGAACTGATGGCTTGCACATGCACCAGGAGCTTAAAAATCAAGACATTCCAATGCAGAGTACAAGGCAGCAAGGGGAAAGCAAAAATCTGAAAACAGGGCAAAGCTGCAATGAATCTGTGTTCAAGAGGATTAGTCTTGAAAATCCCTGGGCACAAGCAGTTTGTGGCAATGGTGGAAAATCATAAGGCTCTCTAGAAGTTTAAGGGAAGGACTAATCCTGCACTTGAAGCAGAGCTATTTACATCTATCTCAGTGTAGGATATGTTTCCCCCAGGCTTTTCATTATTAAAATATGTTTTAAGTTTCAGTGCTGGGGCTAATTTATTTTTGTTTGTACACTTTTTGTTTGTCTTTTACCCTACTATACTTACATTATTTAGATTCTTTTAAATACAAATAATAAAAACGGAATTATGCAAAGAAGACAAGCAGTTAGGTGGAGATAGATCATTACACTATTTAATTGCACTGATGGCAGTACTAAGACATCCTAGGATGGAGTGAAGTGTGAACTGCTAAAAACAAGATAAATAACATTTTCTAAAATAGCAAAATTAAATGATTATTTTTTATTTTTTTTTAAATTGTGTCTTGGAGTTCAAGTTATCTGATCTACTGCTTAGGTTTTATTTTGATGTCAGACTCCTTGAATACCATATTCTTACTGTATAATCAAGGTATTTTTGCCAAACTTAAAATTATATTAAAGAAACACTGATGTTCAGACTTCTATAAGTAACACTGTCAGAGGTTTCCCTGCAGGCTTGTAGGAACAAATGGTAAAGCTTAATATTTTGGGTTAAGTCATACGTGAGCAGCTAAAGTGAGTCCAGAATGAGTGTGGGAAGTGGACTTATGGT
Organism: Apus apus; assembly: GCF_020740795.1. Classification (NCBI taxonomy): domain Eukaryota; kingdom Metazoa; phylum Chordata; class Aves; order Apodiformes; family Apodidae; genus Apus; species Apus apus. The sequence continues at coordinate 88,769,221 of NC_067285.1, forward strand.
TCAGTAGTTACAGCATTTCATTAAAATGCTGTCAAAAAGCTGGTCCTCAATTCTTGGAAAAGAAATAGCAGTATTTAAGACAGCAGTGACAACTAAATGTGGAGATGATCAGAGCTAAACAATGCAAATTCTGTTGTGAAATGTTTCCTCCGTTTGGAGGACAGGAATAAAATTTTAATATGTTCATCCTTTTTATCTCAGTCAACAGAGCATAAATTATAAATGTATATGAAGATATGAACTAGGATGGACTAATTTTTTTTTTTTCCCTTAAAGGCAAAATAAAATCTTCAAATCAAATAAAGAATAACCATGCTTCTCTTAACCACTGCAGACCTGCAGCTGTAGTACACACTGGAAGTAGACTTCATATCCCATGTAAATCATTGCTTTTATTAAATCAATGTTAATTTAACTTCAGTCGTGTCAGGGAACTTAATCCCATGGCGAATATTTGCCATCTGACCCAGTCCCATATCCCTGGTGTAACTGGCCTAATTTTTCTGGAACTTGGAATAATATTGGGAGGGAGAGTTATTTTAGAGGAAGGCAGAAAACATGTACATTTGGAGGCAGGAAAAAAAAGTGCATTTAGTCTGCTTTTTTTTTTCTCTGTTCATGCCATGTACAAAGTTTACAGTTGTCATGCCTGCTGACACTGTAAATTTCCAAGCAAAGCCTGAATATTTGACTCTGGGAGAAAACATCAGCTCTAAACCTGCAAACATGCCCAACTTTAGAGTTTGGAAGAACTGACTTACCGGACATACATTTGAGCATTAGCATTATTTGGGTTGGTATCATATATTTTACATAAAGTAATGTGTACATGGGAAATCTGTGTTCAACAGTGTGCATATTGCTTGTCTGGTCAAATTCTATTAACAAAGTTTTTACAAGTGAAATTAAATTTGTGAAGGGCCAATAGGTGATTAAATAATAATTCTTTCACCTATCTCATTAGGAGCTGAGAGAAAATAATAATATTGACTCCTGAGCCAGATGCAGTAAAAGATTCAGACACTTAGTTTCAGATATAACTACATTAGCATGTGGAAACCAAGTTTTTTTAATCATAAAATGATTATAATTTTAGTTTTTTAAGGTTTTGATGGTTTTTTTTGGTCAGCTGGTGTTTGTGGTTTGTTTTTTGTTCATGATTTTTTTTGCTTTTTTTCTTTTGTTTGTTTTTGTGTTTGTTGTTTTTGTTTTCCACAAAATCAGCAGGAAAGATATCTATGACTCTAGGTAGACAAGCTGTCAACTGCTAGATAACTGCTGTAGACTGTGTACTTTGAGGTAACACTCAAGTTTATAAGGAAAGTTTTTGTATGGATTTAGGTTAGCAAATGCAACTCACATTTCCTTTTAATCTTGCTCAGAGAAACAGCAGAGTTCCATAAACATGAAAAGAATAAAAGCATCTTGAGGAAGACGTATGGGGGAAGAATTAAATTTGTAAGCAGCTGCAAGCAGGGTCCAGCATAAGGAGGGCCTAACAACCTTTATTGTATCAGGGAAAGTGACCTGTTCTACTAAAGTCATACAAAGATATGGCCACAAAAATTGTGTCAGATTATGGACTTTCTACAGTACTTTATTGATACCCTGATATGGTGTTTGTTCGATTTGCTTCTCCTTCAGCTTTGTTCTATTGTTGAGGAAAAAAAAAAAGGATTAAAATTCACAAAGAAGATAAAATTGTTTTTGAATACAGAAATCCTGTGGTGTGCCTTTCTGGAAGAGGTGCATATTTATATATGCGTGTGTATGCGTATGTATATGTATGTGTGTAAACAAAGATGCTTTTTATATTTTGGATTAAGCAGAGGGATGTGGATTTAACACACTGCAGATAAATAAACATTAGGTCAATTCTTTCTCCCAAGGCTTTATTAGAACTTTGTTGTAATCATGTTAGGCAGAACTGCCCAGCCAGCCAGCGGTGCAACAGCGACTGGTCACCATAACCTACAGTGCAGGCAGCTTCTGGACATGCAGGAGCTGGCTTGTTTTCAGTGCAATAACCAAGCTTGTCTCCAGAAGCTACTTCTTCCTGTGCTTGTGGACAGTGGTGGCATGGAAAAGTGTCTCAGGGATAGCCTACATGTTCTGGCTATGGCCCCTGCTGACTCCTCCTCCCCTGCCACCAGTCTGCCTCTTGAGTAGCTCACACTGAACCTCAGATAAAATGCAAACAGCTTAACAGTACAGTTGGTAACCTCAGGTATCAAGGTGATGAGCAGCTTATCTTGTGGTAGTGTAGCTGCAGCCAGAGAAGGACATGTGGTCTAATTCTGCAATGCCTTTCAAGGGCTGAAACATTATTTTTAGGATGAAAAGAGTTGCAGGGGTCAGGAGAAAAAACAAAGTACTGAAAAAGTAAGAATAAGAGTTAAATATCATAGTACTACTGGCTAGTGCTGTAGCATAGTGATGGACTGGGATTCATGCTAAGACCTGGGGGAGTCACTCTGATTTTATTGTCTATCCCTATGTACCTAGTAACATTCCTGAGCGTGAATATACTTGTCAAATGTAGAGGAGGAATATTTGGTTTTCTCTGAGGTATAAATGTCTGTTTCCAAGCAAAAGACATCCATGAAAAGTTAATCTACAGGGTGTCAAATCAATTAACTGCATTACCTTGAAATAAGAACGTTAAAAATAAAGTTAATTAAAACATTACTGTCTCTATTGCTCTTTCCATTCATCAATGTTCTTCTCCCCAAAAACTACTGAGCTGCCTGCTTGGGCTGCTGTGCTGTCCTGTAGCTCCTCTGAGACATTCCTTATCCCATTCCTTTTACTCCTCAGTCATATCAATATAAGAGCTGCCCACCCAAACAAGGCAGAATTTGCCCAAGTTGGTTCTTGTTAGGTTGGTTTAACATGGATCAGTCCATTGGCTGGGCTCACTGCTGGGCCCCAAAGATGGTTAAATGGCACCATCTCTGAAGGGAGTGTTGATGATGAAGAACTGATGAAGGCAGTGCTCACACACAACAAATTTTGTCAAGTTCTTCAACTGTCAGTGTTATCCACCAGAGAATTGCCAAGGTTAGCTCATTGCTGGTAAGCCCCTTGAGCTCTGTCTTAGATGCAAGTCCTGGAAGAAATGCAGTTCTTAGTATTTCCAGTCCATCTCAGGAGTAGAGCCTAATCCTGTGGGATGCATGCAGTGTATCTTAGGCAGGGGCAAGACTGATTTAACCCACAGTGTGACATCCATCTAAGAGAGAAAGTACGGAGCAACCTGGGGCTGCTGTAGGCTGGCCCCTCCGCTGTGTTGGCAGAGGTATCTGTGGGATACTGGTGTTACTCAAAACACTGAGATATTCAGGGCTAAATATCACTTTTCCACAAGGTATTGTTATTTCTAGTCCAAGTCTCCTGTTTACAGGTGTTAAGGTGAGAACCTGATGGGAAGGATTCATTACACTCCACTGCCTGTGTCGTGTTCTTGTTGGGTTTATTCTGTGATCCCCGCTGAAACGCAGCACTACGCGGTCATGCTCAGCGGATTTCAAAATTTGATTCGGGCTAGCAGCTGGTTGATTTGAAGGTAAGTTTTGGAGTCAGAGAAAGAAAGCCGAGTATACTATGAACAGCAGCTCAATGGATATTCATCCTGAAGTCATTCTCACAATGAACCAGATCTTTGAATGCAGAGACCTGCAAAGTGCCTAACTCTGTAAAGCACTATGACCTAACACAGTAACATCCACATGAGGAGGTATTCAGCCCTTCCAAGGTGTCTGATTCCTGGGAAGAAGTCAGGATTTCTTATGCTATACTATGTATACATTCTGGCCAACTCATTTTGTATTTTGTTCACATAGAACATTGACTTCTACATAGAGTGCCAAGTAGGCACTGTCTCAAAGTTAGATAATCTATGACTTGGATGCTGTAGGCATTGAGATATTTTGAGGAAGGAGATATCTCTTTTTACTTGTCTTGGGAGATTTACCTCGGCACAGAAAGTCATTGTCAGTAAATTAATGTTTGTTTTGTGTAAACAAACTTGCTGAACAGTCTGAGTTTTAGCTGCCATAACTCTTGCTTCATAGAATTGTTACATAGCACTATCACAAAGCAGGGATGGGGTGAAGTAATAACCCCAAATGGGGACAAACAGGCTTGCTGGCTTCTGCCTTCCCCAGGAGGAGGGCCTGAAGCTCCAGAGCCACGGTGGAAGTAGGGGGCAGTGGGCAGGGGAGAGCTCTGATGTCAATGAGTGGGGTGAGAGAAGTAGAGGGAGAAAAGGTGTGTAAGAAAATATTTTGCCTTGACTGAATTAGAAGCCTCTAAAATCCAAACCTTAAGCCAGATAGGTACTTTTCATAGATGATATAAGATCTTTTTCTGTTCAATGTAGAGTATCAGCAATAATTCAGAGTGAAGATTAATTACTGGCTTGGAAAGATCTAGAAAGATTTTTTTTTAAAAAACCCACAACACTAAAATGTTACAATGTAACTCTTAAATATTAGCAAAAATCCCTTTTTCTTTTATGCTTGTAAGCCAAATTTCAGTGCAATGAGACTTTTTACTGCACAGCTATAAACCCATGAAAATAAATTTTATAATATAAATCCCAAGAGGACTATAACTATACCAGGGCAAATAAGATACCTCAGTAAAAAGTGCCTGAGAGTTGGAGCTGAAATTTACTGCAAAAAGTAATTTAGTCTGACAGAGCAAGTATGTTGCAAGCCAAAAAGAAAAAAGAGAGTGAGCCAGATGGAAAGTGCTTAGCATACAAGAAAGTCTAAGAGGGAAGTAAAGTCATGTTTTAAATCTGGTTTTAATTAAAACAACGGTGCTAAATCTGTGACTTTTTCAGTATTTCCATACAAACCTTCTAAAAATTACTAAATGCAAAAAGAGTGATGTTACTACTGAAATTCCTAGACATGGATAATATCCACAGGCTGAAATGTCCTGCTCATGAGGGAATAGAGGTCTGCTAGAAGGCAGCAGTGATGTTAGTGTCATTTGGTACCTTCATCTTTTGGGCTGTTTGTTTTGTCCTTGTTTATTACAAAGTAAAACCAAAACAGACACGAAGATATGTATCATGTGTGTGTGAAAGGAAGGCAAGCATGTGTTCAGATGTCTCCCCATCTCTGGCAGAAGAGGACTCGAGGCAACATCTTCTACACCCAGCCTGCTTTGTAATTGGAAGGCTTCATGATGTGCTTGGTCATATTAACTAGTAAAAACCAGTTAGTTTCTGGGATCAGATGTACTTCATATTGACCCACTGCTATCTAACTTCCTTGTGACCAAGGAAGATCTTGCTGGATTTTGGAAGCAAGGGTGAGGCTGAAAGAGAGTGCAGCCACTTCCCTGTAGGTGCTGTGCAACTCTTCATTAACTGTGACTTCTTATGTTCCTTTTTCACACCAACATTACTCATATCAGTGCCTCTCAAACAAAACCTGCAGTCAGGGGAGGAAATGTGCAGAAGCAAGGATCAAAACAACTTCTTGCTTTCATATTCCTTGCCTTCTTCTGATGGATTTTCCAAGTTTGCTCTTTTCCAGTGCTTGTAGCTTTACCTATGCACTGGAAAAATCAGCCAACACAGTGGCTTCAGTACTAAAGAAACTTGGCTGAGAGACACAGAGATCTAGTGGTTTTCAATTAAGAGAAATGAGGTGTTACAAGCTTTCATGGGTGGCATGGAAACTCTTTCATAGTTGAGAAGCTTAATGCTTTTTGATTTTGTGAAACACATGTGAAGAACAGAATGATTTTCAATGTGGCGTGTCCTTGGACTCCCTGTTAGGCAGTTACTATCACTAAAACCACAGGTTGTCAGCTGTTCCTCTTGGTTCACAGCACCTGTGTGGGGCAACAGAAAGGGAAGGGCTCTGAGAGATTAATGGGGAGCACCTGGGGAGCAACTAGCCTCTTTTTGTTGGTTGCGTCTGGCTCTAATGTCTGGCTTCTTCTGGAACCATGAACAGAGCAGGGAGCTGTCTTGGGAAAAAATGCTGGAAAATACAAGTAAGTACTAAACTTCTGTGGGTTTTGCGGAAATGGGTGCCTGACCAGGTTAAGCATCTGTTTAAGTTGTGAAACACTAGGCTTTTTATTGAGGATAGATGGCTCTTTTTAGTAATAAGGAACAGGAAATTTGAAGATCAACTAGTCCACCACTCCCACTGCTAGAGCAGCATCACCTACAGCAGGTCACACAGGAACACATCCAGATGGGTTTTGAATGTGTCCAGAAAAGGAGACTCCACAATCTCTCTGGGCAGCCTGTCCTGGTGCTCTGTCACAATAAACAAGATTTTCCTTATGTTTAACTTGAACCTCCTGTGCTGCAGCTTGTGCCCATATCTCCTTGTCCTGTCACTGGATACTATGGAAAAGAGATTGGACTTCAGAGTTTTAGGTCTTCATGTTTCTATACTGTTTGGAACTGCAGGCCCTGCTCCTAGAAGGGTGCAAAGGAGTGAAGCCAGCATTTTCTATAGGGGTCCTGTGGAGAAAAGAAGAAAAGGTAAGAGACAGGAGGAGCCCTGATGCAAAGAAAAAGTAGCTTCCAATTGAATCTGTGGTTAGTTTTATGGCCATACTTCTTCATAATCAGCCCACCTATGAAATCTATTAATTACATGTATCACCTAGGAAAGATTGCAATAGCAGCAGTAAATGGCTTCTTACAGTATGGCATTGCACTGCTTTAATACTCATTAAAATATGTTTTTACTACTTGTAGAGAAGACCTCAAATTATCAAGCCTTTGCAGACCACTCGGGCGATTGTTAATATAAAGTGTGAATCTTCTCTGAAGGTTTTTCTCAGGTCTTTGGTACTCACTATTTTCTCATGTTCTCTCATGCTGACCAGACAGTAAGCACACCTCATTTCTTCCAGATAGGTAGCTGAATGTGAAAACTAGTAATTCCAGTCAGCAAAGCTGGCAGTGTAATTATGTCTTAATACATATGTTGTGAGGAACCTGGAGTGTATCTGAAGAAGCTGAGCTGTTGCAGTTAATCTACTGTGTGCAATGACTGATTTCATTGGAGAACTAAAAGTCAAATGAAAATCTTGCACTAGGTCCTTAATGACAGAATCTCTGCTTTTGCCAAAATATTGACCCCGCCAGCACAGTAAAGAGCAAACAAAGAAATTAGATTGCCTTTTGCAGTCCTCCCTGGCTTGGGAGGAATGCTGATGTGAGTTTTATATAGAAAACTGATTGATGATCTTGTTCTAGCAATGGATCTTAACTGGAAAACAAGATAAATCAGAGAGGAAATTAGTATTTTCATTGCAAGTGGCTCAAGAGTGATTCTGTGACAGCAAATCAGTTTAAGGCACACATCACTTCAAAGAGTCTACAGCAACTTATTCATTCTCATAACTTTTTGAATAAGTATAAGTAATTATAACATTGAGAGAAACTTGGGACAGTACGGTGTTTCTGTTATTCCAGTACAACTTTTTTTGTAGTTCTTCTGCCTCAATTTGAATTGCAAAGTGTGCTGTTGAGTCAATTAAAACAAACATAGGAATAAAAATTGAACCCTGGCATTCATTTGAATTAGAAAACAAGATTTGGAACACAGCAAGAAAGGATGAATCTTTGGGTTGTTTTTGTACTACTGCAAGTCCTGCTTCATGATATTTCTTTCTTGATCTGATCAACACGCGTCCTAAAATACTTGAGAGTAGTAGGCAAAGTATTAAATAGGAAGTTTTGGGGCAACGACATTTTTCTGATAGTTAGCCCTCTGATTTGCAGTCTGAACTGATTTATGGCTGGTGTGTACCCCTTTGTCTTGGGACAATATTGTCCTGTAGTTTACACAGTGATTTTCCCTAATATTTTTCCCCTTTCTGGGCAACAAGCACATCTCCTGCCAGTATGACTTTGGCTGGGTGAAACAAAGCTATCTGTCCTTGTTAAGCAGATGTGTTTAACTTCCCAGCTGCAGCAGCACTAGATGAAGAGGTTACTATCTTCTAATTTATCCCTCCTTCCCTGGAAATTAAAATCCATTATTATCTACCAGCAGAGCTACTGATGTGAAAACACCTTGAATAGCCTTTGTGTATCTGTTTTTGTTGATTGGTAGTTATACCGTGTAAGGTGGTAACTAGCTTACAGTGACTGAAATAGATTAGGAGTCTTCACCAAAGCAACCTTAGTTAGCACCTCTAAGAGAGCTGTAATCTCTAGCAGAGAAATGGTGATGGATAATCTGAAGTAGAATGGGAGATAATTCTTAAACCAGCACAGTGTGGATTAGGAAAGAATATATGTGTGCAGCATGGGCTTCTCTGTGTCGGTGTTTTATCTGAGCTTGTCCTTTTCACCCAGTTTTTCAGTTGGGCTTGCATAAAGTGGAGCAAGTTAACAAGCCCCAAAGAGTGAGCAGTTTGAGCTTTTAGTTTCTTCTGACTGCCAAGACTGATGAGTCATATGCAGATTTTGTCTGTGTGTGTCACATCTTGAAAAGAAAATTGAGTTTGTGCAAATTAGGTATTTTTATCCTAAGAGATCTGTTAACTAAACCCAATGCTGATAACTTTGAACTGGTAGGGGATGGATATTTTGCATTTGAATGTGTTGCAGACGGGATATTTTTGTTTTTTGTCTTTTAGTTGCAGTAGTTGTTTTACAAGGTGCATACTTGTGTATACTAAAAGTCTTATGGGGAAGAAAAAGGTACAAAAATTGTAAGCAGTTCTAGAGCAAAAAATATATATATTTATTTGTTTAACTTTAGGCATATTATAAGAGAGGTGAGAAAAATTTGCTCCTATGTTGAAGCTTTGTCCTGCTTTATTTGGTTTAGATTTCCTTTATATTAAAAATGTATTTTTTTTTTTTAACAATGCTACCTAGGGGTCTCTTATATTCACTGAAAGCTGCTTGCACCACTGATCCAGCAGACTGATATATAGTTGTGTGGTATCTTGAATGCACAACACCTGTTACTGCTCCTCTGCAAACTGAATTTCCCTCATAAACTGAGCACGTGGGCATGTTATAAACCGTGTTATTTCAGGAATTAAAGATATATTTAATAATTCAAAGGAGTGTGTATTTCTTACAGATAATGTACTTGTATAAATGCTTTCCCTGTGCTATCTTAGGAGACTTTCTCTTTTTCCCCATTATTTAATTTTTTTTTAACTTTTAAAAATGTTGTTTATTAAATATAAACATTCCTTTAAAACTCAAATAAGATTGCCTGGCCATCCAAGTTAGGTACTCAACATGCCTTAGCTTTTGTAATTTTTCCTTCCTGAATATTATTCAAATGGTGGAAAATAAGACAGACAAAGAGATGGACCTATTCAAACAGGAGAGTACAAAGTCCAACCAAGTACTTAAAGTTCAGGTTGTCCACACCATGCCTCATTCTGGAGTACAGACATACTTTTTGATACTTATCATTTTATAAGGCTGGCAGATTGTAATAAAAACCTGTGCCAATTTGTATCTGAAATCTGGGATATGAATGGAATCTTATGGAACCTTTTTACATATCAATAATGGTGGTGCAAATACATTCAACCAGGGGAGATTTAGACTGGATATTAGGAAAAAATTATTTACTGAAAAAGTTGTCAGACACCAAAACAGGCTGTCTACGGGAGTGGTGGACTCACCATCCCTGGAGGTATTTAAATTTGTGTGTAGACGCGGTGCTTAGGGACATGGTTTAGTGAACTTGACATTGTGCTGGGTTAACAGTTGAACTTGATATAAAATGTCTTTTCTGACCAAAATTATTCTATGATTCTGTAAGATTGTTTGCACTTATGAAATGGGAGGAAGCTGGATGTTATGGGAATATGGGGATGTATGTTATTGGATCTTCCAGCAAAGAGAATCAAAGCCTTGATGAAAGAAAGGAATTGAGTGTGTTTTATGAACCCAAGTAATGAGCTGAATGAGGGTAAGACTTGTCTTCTTCAGCTCCTTAAACATTGGGACATATAATGTACTTTTGAGAGTTTCCTGGCTCAGACACTGGTGTTGACCTTTATCAGGCCTTGTCACCTTTTTCCTTCTGGCTAGAGTAAGCTTTAATGTTTTGCTGTTTCAAAATTGTCTGTGAGAGTTCCTTGCCTTTGTGTTTGAATTCCACGCTGATTATTCAGTGGTTTCCCAGAATGTTTACTTCTCCTTGAATGGACACCTTATTTTTGTACTGAAGGAAAGGGTTGGGCACTCCTCCAGGAGAGGGATCTAAAAATGGATTTGGAAGTATTGTATTTTAAACTTTATATATTGCAGCTTCTACTAGTTTAATACATTCTTCCTACTTTGAGGCTCCTTTGGAAGGAGAACATTTACATATAAATTTTACTTATTGTTACCTTTACGCAAAGTAAGTTCCTCACATAGTGGGAGGAATTGATAATTTTTTTCCTTTGATCTTTTAACTCTTTTTTTTCTATGGCCAGGGCTGTCTTTGACAATGCTCATAGCTCTTCAATTTGGCAAATAATACCTCACTTATACTGATACAATTTCCTACAGGTGATTCCTTATGGCAGAATATTCAGTTATTCTCCTTGTGACTGAAAATTCTTTGACATAGCTGGGCAGTATTCAGTGAGCTTTACTTATAATCATGTGGGCATGCAGGCCTTTGAATTTTTTTAAAGAAACTGCTTTGATAGTTTCACTGGCATCTTAAATGTAATCCTGACATTTTAGCCATTAAGGAATAATAATATATGTGTATTTATTCCAGGAAGGAATAAGTTTTGATAATAAAAATCAAACAGCCATCAGCTCAGTGCTCACAAAAAGACAAACACCCATTGCCACTGAGCAAAGACTTCTAATGAAGAAGGAGGCACTCCATCACTGGCATCTCAATCTTGAGCTTATAGGGAGACCTACAAAGCATCCTCAAATATGAATATGGAAACTAAGCCTTATGGGTGTACTGTTCCTAACCAGAACAGTGAAATTATATGGGTACAAAATACTTCTGGAAACGCTGGTGCTTATAACCCCAAGTAGTTTAATTGCACAGCACTCTGAATGGCCATGATTCCTGAACAGAGAAGGTAGCAACTACAGTTTCACCAGGAAGGAATATCAATGGATTTGTGAGTTCAGAACAATTGTTTTAACCTGTATTTAACTTGAAATTTGTTGCTTCTGTTTGACCTTGAGGAGCTTGTGTGCCTGAAAACTTCTGTTTGTTTTTTTGCAGTTAAATCAGGAGGTGAAATAGGAATATTACTCTTCCATAAAAGACAAAGATGAATTCTGGCATTTTGTGTCTTTTGTTGCTTTTAATCAAACCAATTAAACCTAATTCTATTTATGGCATTTTAATGATAGCCACACAGACCATCCACCAGTTTGCATATTTTTGTATCTAGCACACAGTCCTTTTGAATCTTCATGCATTTAATGGAATGAGGAATATTTTAAAATATTTTAAATATTTAACTAATACCAAGCAAATGCATTTTTTTTTTAATGCAGAGCAAACTTATTTATCTTTCTCCTGTGTAGTCATTTGTGTATGAGAAATTAAGCATTTGGTGACTGAGGCTGGTCATATACCATATGCAGAGTAATTAAATATTACTGAAATATCTGTTTGATAGCTTCAGAATACAACTCTTCTCTTTGCTCTTTTTCTAAAGGCAGCGTCCCAGCAGGGGGCTCCCGGGTAACACTGACAAATCTTTAGGAGTCAACAAGCACTGGTTGCCCATGCTTGGATGACAGCTGAATACTTTAATGCTTCCTAGAATTTGAGTATATTACCATTTAGAGTATTTACTATTTTCTTAAAGCATTTTACATAAGGTTTTAGTTGCTAAACTCTTGGCTTATCTTGAAGTGTTTCAGGAAAAATTGCTGTTCCTCTCTTAGGTCTTTATGAAATCTGACTGATACATGTCTAGTGCCAATTTAGGCTTAACTCCATCTAACAACCTGGAGAGAGCTTGGAGTTCTAATGCATTTTAGTAATTTTCTGCAAACACATCAAGTGTATACCCTGTATCAAGGAGAAGCAGCATTAATTGTATTAAGAGCAACATTGCGGATGCCATGCAAGGAAATAATTTTAAAAAATGAAAAACAGACATATCATACTGCAAAAAAATTTAAAAGTGCTAATTTTATAGCTGTTTCATTTATTTCAGTGAAAGACTCAACAGTTGGAGGCCTTGTAACAAGACAACTGTATTTCAAATTATGCCAGCTGGGGCAAATGGAATAATTCTTAGGAAATAATTAGACAATTTTTTTTGTTCTCTCACCCCTGACTCCATTTGAAAAATGCCTGAAGAGGGATTCTTCAAAAGTACTTCATCAGAAACATTTACTTAGTTATTGAAAAAAATCTCTTGGAGAACAGTTTATGAGCTAATAAAACAGAAATTGAGGTTTATTTTTTATTGGACTGCAAAGGTGTGTTCCACAGACATTTTCTGATAGAAGAAAATTATGGGAAATGGGTTAAGACATTATTTGAACTAAATCCCTACCAATAAAATAAATCTGTACATCTTTTTTTCTGTCTCTTGATCAGTGAGAACACACTAAAAATGGATAAACGCAGCATTTGGGTCATATAGGTTGTTTACTTGGAAAATTGTTAGGCCTTTAAAAAACTCTTAAACAGTATCTCTCATTTTACAAGAAAAATACATTTTAAGAGATACTTTGAAAAAAAGTTTTATTATCAGACCTGACAACAAGTTTAAAACATCCCACATCAGCTCATAAAACAGCAACAACAAGATTTCCACAACAGATTTGCTTCCCAGGTTCTTAATTAGGAACAGGACTTGAAGTAGATTTATGCTTGATCACACTGGCTTACGTAGTTTATGAATCCATCTATCTAAAGATTATGAAAAATGCTGCATTTGCAGTCTCTTGTGACCAGGCTCTGGAAAGTGGCTAGAACCTGTTCTGCTGAGAGAGGCGTGGGCAGCAGGCAGCAGAGCACCTGACAGTTAAATTTCCCAAGCCTGAGAAGTGCCAAGGGGTCCACACGTCCCCAGATTTCTTCTGTCTGTGTCATGATGCATGGGAGATGTCATCTTACCCTTTCTACATAACCCATCTTCTCAGATGATAAACTTTTCTGTCTAATCTATAGAAATGATGGTCACATAAGAGCGTACATATATTTTTCTTTTTGGAAGACATGTCTTGTTGGACCACGCCTATTGTCACGCGCTTGGCTTTGAAAAATTGGTCTTCGCAATTTTTACATGAACAGGAAAAACTGGACATTTTTCCATGCTTTTTGCAAAATCGTGTATGTGCCATATGTGAAAATTAGTACTTGTTTGCATTTGATTTTAGCTGTTTTTTCCAAAAGGAAGCTAAGGATGTACTCTTACTGACCTGACTCTAGGAAGGACCCGTGTGGGGGGATTTTTTTTTTTTGTTTATATGTGTTTTGTCATTTTGATGGTGGGTTTTTTTTGGTGGGGGCTGCATGTTGTGTGGTTATTTCATTGTTGCACTCAGGAGTCTTGTTTGCTGTGGTTTTGTTTGTTTTTTTTTTTAATAGAATTTCAAGAATTGGACACACTTTGTCAATGTGACAAGCTGTTGGTACTGAATTCAGAGGTTGTGGCTGCTGTGCTACTCTGACCTGAGAGCAGGTGCCTCAGCTAAGGTGAAACCAGCTAAGCTGGGTGTAGACAACACCATATTGAGCTGGAGGAGATGAGGCTGGTGTTGTTGCTGGTATTTTACCCAGAGATGAAGAAATAGTTTGCAGTCAGCTCAGACTCCCGTGTAGGTCACTCCTGTGTAGATCTACCTTCTGCAGGTTTACCTGCTGAGTGAGTTTCAAGTTGCTTTGTCCAAGTTTTTACTCTCACTTTAGGCTTCTAGTAGCTCTAGTACTTCTGATACCTCTAGACTTGAAAATGTCTATTGTATTTGTAATTCAATCAAATGTCATCCAAAACTAGACAGATAGTATGAAGTACCTACCTCCTCATGTCTGCCCTTGTTGATTTCTCAGTCTAACAAAAAGAAGTCAGAGCTGCAGTTAAAGGTGGGATTGTATTTCCAATGTTATAGCAATAGTTGGTAATCTCACCTTATTAATGGCTTTATAAATTAAAACATTCTAGCTGTCACATTTTGCATCTTAAAATGAGGCCATTTTGGCCTGGAAGTTATGAGACCATGTTATGTTGATCCCATAGCAACAGTGTTGAGTAGAGGAATGTACTACTGTATTTTACAGAGTAATTAATTTTACATGTTATTCTACTCAAGGGCTTGCCTATTTCCTTCTAAATTAGTCCAGTGATCTTTGAGAAGAAAGGCTAATCCTCTTCTTCTTCTAAGTGGTGACACTTGTAGAGGAGTGAGGGTTAAGGAGAAAAGTACATTGCCTGAAAACATTTTTTATGCATGATTATTTGCATCTTAGCATTGTACTCAAAAACCATTCTTAATCTGTGTTAAAATTACTTAAAAATATTGTGTTTAATTGCCTTAGTGAATTAATCAGGGTTGCTCTTTATGCTGATAACCTGTGGTGGTGCAGACCCTCTCCCTGTTCACTGAGGCATGTTTCAACAGCAACACCAGCCAACATTATTCTTGCTTTAGTTACAAGGGTGGTGGGCCCAACATTGTCATTGTTTCAATAGCAAGTGGAGTGGGTTGAGACAATTTGGCACTTCCTGATCTTTCCTGCCGGTGCAGCAAGTTGAAACAACCGGGTACCTTCTAGTCCTCGTGCAAATACTGTGATCTGGGGCAACCAGACACTCCTTAACTGTATCCAGAACTCGGCTGTTTGCAGAAAATTCCTGAGACCACTCATGTCCAGATGATAAGCCCACTCTGAAAGTTGCTAGGGATGACCTAATCCAAATTGTGGCCATCATAGAAAAATACTGACCAAAGTCAGTCATCTTGAGACCCTATAAATATTGGTCCCAAAAGGGAGGCTCTCTGGAGGTCTCTGGGATCATACCAAACTGCTACCCATGTCTCACAAAGAAAGCTGGTCTATCTGATGGGAAAGAGTTAGCAGCCAGCTATTTCTTGTAGCAAAAAGGTCAAATTGTATTACTCTTGATCCAGTGGGTGAATTGGTGGTATATTGCATTGCAACTTCTTTTTGTGCAGTTTGAGGATCTTTAGGTAAAAAAAAAATACCAACATCTTAACATAGGTTAACCTCTGTATCTGTGTGGGTGTGCACATAATTTAGTTTAGAAACTTTGTTAGATCTATACTTGAAAGTCTGTATGTGAATATAACATATTCTTGATTATTAAGTACTGCTGGAAAATCATAGAATCATCCTGGTGGAAAGGGACCTTAAAGATCATTAAGTCCAACCATAACGTAAATCCCCCTACCATAACCTGATTTAGCCGTTCAGTACTTCAATTGTGTCTCTAAGCACTATATCTATATTTCTTTTAAACATTTCCAGGGATGGCGACTCCACCACATCTCTGGCAGCCTGTTTCAGTGTCCAATCACTATTTTGGTAAAGAAATTCTTTCTAATATCCATTCTAAACCTTCCCTGCTGCAACTTCAGGCCATTTCCTCTTGTCCTGTCATTATTCAGTAGGGAGAAGAGGCCAACTCCCACCTCCCTACAACCTCCTTTCAGGTAGTTGTAGAGAGCAATGAGGTCTCTTCTCAGCTCCTCTTCTTCAAACAAATCAGTCCCAGTTCCACCAGCCTCTCCTCATAGGACTTATTTTCCAGACCTTTCACCAGCTTGGTATAATCTAATATTGTGATTTGTCATAATTGTGTAAATTAACCTTAATTAACTGCTATTTCAAATCACACCAGACCCATAATTATGTGCAAAAGCACTACATGGAAACCCATATGCCTAAACCCTTTAGTTCTAAATTGTTGACCAGTTCTGGGACCAGGAGTGAATTCAGACTCTTAGACTCGTCTTTGAGAAGCAGTTTAGAAAGCAAGGGGGTCTACTCTGAACTTTGTGTCTCAATGGCAGGGTCATCCTCATTCTTTCCCTCATCCCTGTGTAAACCATTCCAACTCAGATCTCACTCAATCTCCCCTATTCCTGTACAAATAATTTTCCCTAATCCCCGTGTAAATCACTCCAATCCAATTCCAACCCATACACATCCCTTCCATATAGTAAGTAATAGAGTGAACTGTGACATTGACTTCTGTTAAGTCGCACCTATGTAGATCGATAGTAAAATCACCTTTTCCTGATACCTTTGTTGCCTGATATATTTGAGCAACTTTTAGGACCTTCCACTCCCATCTGTGACATACTCTGAAACACTTGCTGTGGCACAAGCCAGCCTGCGGTGTGGTGCAGCACAGAGCAGGTACAGCCTGGCAGCTGGGTCTTTGGGGAAAAAAGGAGTTGTCTCTGGGGAGCAGAAGCCCCCACACCCAGGCACCTTTTATTGGTTTTTCCTGGGCTGTGCCAGCATTTGTTCATGAATTCATCAGCTTTAGGATGGCGCTCTTTAGTTAGGACAGTTCTTGTCTATTAGATAAAATACTTAAATTAAGACTCCCCCCTCTTGTGGATATAAGTGCATTAATCGGTCTGGTGCAGGTCTGGTAAAATATTTACTGCATCTCCTAGGGCCGTAGTTTACCTGCCTGATACTTTCATTGTATAGAAAAGGTACAGATTTCCACCCCTCCCCCCCCCCCACCCCCGCAACACACACCCTGTCCCTCTGATTTTTTTTTTGAACAAGTATTTCACTGGTGTCATTGATCAACATCAATATAAATTAAACAAGTGAGGTTGGTTTTGAACAGCTAAGAACTTACATTTTCTCCCTTAAAAATAATTGTTCTCAGCATGCTTGAAATTGATACCATGCAGATTGGAAATCTGCAGCAACTACAACTTTAATTACTGTCCCTTTAAAATTTTTATTATTATTAGAGGAAAATGGATTTGCTTTTATTAAATGTCTTTTTAATGAACTTCAAGATCTTGAAAACACACATACCATGGTATGTACCAAATGTCCAAATGTATGTTGATATGAAGTGTACTAATTTAAGTATGTTAGCATATTAGGATTCAGCACAGATTTCTGTTATGTACCTGTATATAGCATTATAGAAAAACATAAACAAAATAATCTGTACTGCTAACAATGTATCTCCCCTCTGTAAGTTAAACTGTAGTTTTGAAAGAAGAGGAGAAAAGGTTTTCTTAAAACCATTGCAAATAGTAATTGTATATGTTCCTTGTAAGGTATAAACAGAAAGGAATGTGTTCAAAATTTAGTATTTCAAGTGAAAAAAGAAAAAGTTATGCAAACTCAAGCAGTAACTTGTAGAGTATGAAGATGAAATACGTGCTGCTGCAACAGTGTGTGTGCAGCTGGCCACACTGACACAGTAGGACTTGCATGGCTCACTTGTGAAAAGCTTGTGGGGATTTTCTTTCTAGTTGCTTGATTAGAAGGTATCTGTGCACCTAACAGGTTGTTAGGCATGAGCTTTTGTGATTTGTGAGAGGAGATGCTTGTCAGATTATAAATATACAAAAGTTTCCTTCTCATCTGATACCTAACCTCTGAAAGCAAGTAAAAAAAGACATACTCATTAAAAATTCCCTATGTTATTATTGGATGAGTGATTTTTAGAGTGTACGTAAATTTATTCTAAATTCTTCGCGATCAAAGGTACTTCAGTGTTAATCTCTGCCACTAAATGTATTTTTACTTGATTTCTGTCTCCCAATTTTTTTGAGGCAACTATTAATAACAGCATTATTTATGCACACTAGAGATGAGCTTTGGTGTGAAGTTCTTTTAAAAATAAGTAGTAAAAAAAAAAAATCATCACGTTTAGAAGTGCAATTTTGATGCAGATTGGGTTGACAGTGGCAGAGTAATGTTAGAGAAGTGATAAAACTCTGTGTTGATTGTATGTTGCACTATGTATAATGAATGTGTGAACAAAGTAGAAGTGTTTGCTTTTCACTGTATATACAGCATTACATGGACACTGCATAAACATTACAAATTCAATCACTCCAGAGCAAGGAGATGCCCAATCTGGTTTCCAGCCATGGTGTTAACCACTGAAGTAGCCTCCAGGGACAGATATAGAGCAATGTAGTAAGCAGAGTTACCTGCCAGTGCCCAACTAAATACTGGAGAAGTAAACCACTGATGAATTGAGCTTCCTGAAGCAAATTGACTAAGTGTGCAGGTCCCCACTGATTTATGATCATTATCATCCTGTAGCATTCTATCCTTTCCAATCCTTGCACATTAAACAGGGGAATAAGAAACCACAGGAAGTGGTTTCTCTTCCTGGGCAGGAAGAGTCCTAGGAGGAGCTGGAGGAGGCAGGTTTGGGGAGAAGTGCTCAGGCCTGGAGAGGAGAGTGCAGCTAAGATGGCAAGGACTGTAAATGTGGGTCTCAGCATCTGAGCTGGAGAAAAGTCTGTCTGGACCTAAGAAAAATGCTTCTGAAATGCAAGAGGTGCAGTGGGGAAGAAGAGCTTTATGCTGCTACTGCCTTGCTGCCTGCGGCTATCAAGTGTAGGCGGCTGCAGGGGACACCCAGCCTGGGCAGGAGGCAACTGCTAAAAAAAATAAGTAATTTTAATTTGAACTACAGCAATGCAGTGGTTACCAGTGGTGAGCTTAGGAGAGGTTAGGTTACAGGTCTTTTATTCTTGCTATTTTTTTTTCATGTCTGAATAGAATTACATCTCTTCTTGCATCTGAAAATCAAAGTGAGCAAATACAATTTCTGCAGGATTCTCTTATTCTGCTCCACATTTCCCCCTGCAACTACAGCATATAACTGTTCTTCAGTTAGATTTGACCATTCACTCACTAAAAATGGGTGACACAGTGTCTCATTCTCTGGTGCTCCTTCAACATTCTTGCATAGGGCTATGAGACAGACTACACCTTTACTGCCTTCTTTTGCTTTCAGCAGTATTTAGCCTAGCAGATTCCTCAGCTTCTGTGTGAAAAATAAGCTATCTCTTGGTATGCCAGTGCCTGCTTGGATGCTGCTGTGTTTCATGCTGTAAATTGTATTTTTTTTTTCTCAGAATTTATTATATAAGCCAGTTTTCAATCTCCATCAAATTAACTGCAGTGTGCCTGAAGTGATCCAGGGCAGACTGTGTCAAATCAAGCAGTTTTGCACATGGTAAGAATGATTCTCTATGTTCTGCATGGCCAGGTTTCCAGTTTTCTTCTGAAGCCCGCAGTTTCTCTCATCTTCCTCTTATTGCTGACATACCTGTATAAACCTTTCTTGTTATTCTTAACACTCCTGGCCAAGTCCAACTCTCTCTGTGCTTTGGCCTCCTTACCCAAATCCCTTGCTTCTCTGACAGCTTGTCTGTACTCCCCTGAGGATCCCTGGCCTTGCTTCCACTCTCTATATACCTTGTTTTAACACTTAACTGTGTCCAGAAGCTCCTTGCTCATCCACACAGGCCTCATGGCTCTCCTGCCTGCCTTCCTCTTCATTGGGACATATAGCTCCATCCCCAGGTGGAGCTCCACAGCCTCCACCATGTATTGATTTGAGAATCCAGAGCTTTCTAGAGCATCTTGCCTGAAAAGGCAATAAAAGTAATGAGACATACTGCTAGTGGCAAAGGCATTACAGTTAATGGGATCTGATGACTTACTAAAAATGGGGGAGAAAATAAAGATTCCACTATTTTACCAGCTGTACTGTGCTCAGTGCTGCCGGTTTGTACGTTGACTCAAATGGATTTTTTTCATTCTCGGGAAGCAGGTGGCTACGTGACAGAAAATAGTAATAGCTGCTGGTGGGAGTACTTGAGAGAAACTGAAGGAACACACGCTTCAGGTATACAATACTTAACAGTGACACTTAACTTCCCTGGCATATTTTAGATGTAATTCAGTGGAAATATTAATGTGGAGTTAAATATGTTTGTGCGTTTAGTTGATTAGGTAATTGGATCAGTTTTTTGGTTAGTAACATCAGGTATTATTCACCACTGAATAATTAACAGACGTGGCACTTGCAGTAAAAGACATAAATAATAAAGCAATATACAATTTTAGAGGGCAGGAAGTTTAGGACTATTCTGCACCTGTACAAGTTCATGTGCACACACTGTGTTTTTAAACTGTGGGGATAAAGCAGCTGAAAGTTACTGGAAATAATGGTTAAAGGGACTGTTTCTTGATCATAGAAATAACACTAATGGAGACATAATGAAGTGGTAGTACTTTTTTATATACTCTAAAACCAGTCTGGTGTATTCAGTGCATATTTCCCTTGTTTATTCATCTGTAAAGCCTGAAAATTAACCTTGTTTCATTTCTCCTCAACTCCATTGAGTCTGAACATTGCATCAATGCCAAACTGCTGAGTACATGGATGCAAGCAAAGCAGGTTATTTAGAGCTGCTGTGATTGTTCAATTTCTGTTTAAAGAAGGCAGTAAAATTTCATATCTGAGCCTGCAAAGAAAAATTTATCTCTGGACTGAAAATAAAAAATTTGTGTGGGGAATAGGAGGCATGGGGGAATTTAAATAATCCTTGAGATATGGTTTAAGGGCCTGCATAATTTCTTGGGAGATCAGACCCTGGTCTGCAGTGTAATTGGTGTTGTGTCTCTTGTTTGAGTCGTTCTAGGCAGATGCTCTGTCTTCAGTAATGAAAGTGAAACTCACAGGTCACTGCACCTCTGTGAGAGGTTTGACAATATTGTCTTTACGCTCTCCACTTCATAGAAGCTAACTGTAAGCTAATATGCAGCAAAGTTTCTTCTCTACTACTAAGATTAAATTGGATCTGTGCTCAAATTTTCAACAGGCACTGCTGCATTTTCTGTGGTATTTTCTGATGTTTTATTTCTTATGAGGTATATGTGCCATCTGGTATGTGAAGAAATTGCTGTTTATATGATCTAAAGGTAATCTATAGGCTGAGAGAAGCATATTTATTACCTTGAGGAAAGTGATGACCAATAGATTCAAACTTAGTGGGATAACTGTCATCTGTTTTATGAAGCCTGTTTCAATGTCTAAGTTCATTCTTTTTTCTGCTTGTTTAGTATCTTCATCTCTCATCATACATTTATTGTGGGATGGGAACACTCTGTGTGTTTTCACTGGCAACTAGCAGACCAAAGCCTGCTCACCAGATTTGTCTAAACAGCTGCTTGTCCTTGAAGAAAATGTGGCACATTGGCTTAGTCTGTGAAAAACACCTGAACATCTTGAGTGTCACTTTCTGCATGTTGGTGAAGATGGACACATCTGGGAATACTTGGTCCTCCTGCATCCTAAGCCCCTGGAACTTTCTCTGGAGTGAGAAGGTGGGGAAGCCCAGAAGCCTGGGAGAGCCCCAGGTTGCTCCGGTGCTAGTGTGAGTTCAGAGCTGAGGCAGGGGTATGAGGGTGGAGAGGGACATGGCCCAGTACTAGAGTGCAGGTGTGTGTAATATAGGTTGTCTTTTATGTGTGTGGGTTTTTTGTTTGGTTGGTTTGCTTTTCCTAACTAAAGCATTGAGGTATTGGATGGGGTGTTAAGTTGTAGAGCTGCAGCTGTTGCAGAGTTGCTGCTTAACCATTTAAATGGGAATGGTTATTTAATCATAGGAACTTGCAGCCTTGTTATGTGAGGGTCTATCTTTGCTGTTGCACTGGAGGTTTTCCTGACCACCCCTGAGAGGACGAGCACAGATGTTATGCTGGGGCAAGGTCACAGCTTCTCGGCCAGGCTGCTGCTTTGTGGATAAAGCAACATGAGAGGACCTGCAGCGGGTTCACCAGATGTGTCACAGCTTATTTTGCTATTTCTGCAGAAGACATTTATTAATACCAGGTGTATGGTTAGTGTGTGAATGCATGTACATGGCATACATTTCTTGGTGTATCTTATTTTGTATACAACTGCTTGTGAGGGACTGTTTGGCCCTAATGCACATTCTTGCTACTGAAACGTAAACAAATTTATTTGCTAGGCTTAAAAAAAGTTTTTAGGCTAAAAAGTCCTCTAATGATAGCTGCCCTGCAAAGCTGATTTTCAGGACACAGTTTGATTGAAAGGAACCGTAAGAGGTCTGATGGTAATGGGAAAGATGTATTTTTCAAATGCTCTGTTCAGCAGATGATAATTATGGCCTGTAGTCTATCAGCTATTTCCTCATGGGTTTTTTCCCCCACAACTGAAATAGCAGTTTTTCAGTACCAGAACATATATGGCTGCATCAAAGTGCCTGTATGGTTACTGGTAGCAACTGATGCACTGCCTGCAAACCTGACAAGTTCAAAAGAAAACATGATGAACCAAAATAATAATTTTACTTTTTTGTTTGTTTGCTTCTTGTGAACCTTGAATTGATGGGTTGGAAGGCTTTCTCTGAGTGCATGGGTAGTGTTGTGATTTAGAAGGTTATGTCTTTACAAGTTCAGAGGTAATTTCAAACTTCTTTTTTTTCAATAAGCTCTAAGTTATTGTCCCCAGATATTATTTTCATTTTGAATTGCTGCAGCAGTTTGGGTTGTTGCTTTTTGTGGTGGTGTTTTGTTGGGTTTTTTTGTGTTTTTTTTGTTTTGTTTTGTTTGTTTTTTCACCTTGTGTACAATTTTGAGGTATTTCATTTAGGTTTTATGCTTTATGATTTTTTTTCTGATTAACTGAAGTATGCTTTCAGGTTTATGTTCTCCAGACATTTTCTTCACTGTTGAGTGATCAAAGTTTGTCTAAGGCAGGCAAGGTTTTTTTCCAAGCAAAGCTGCCTTACCTTTAAAAATAATGCAAACCCTCCACAGGCTATGCAGCAATCTCAATAAATAACTGGGCTTAGTTTTAATTTTGGATTTGCATGCCTCATCATTAGATTGTGCCTGTTCAGATTTTAGAATATATTTTTATCTACAGGGGTGAATATAGGTTGCACTGCATGAAGAAGCAGTTGTGTTGCAAACTAAGGCAAGTTAAAAACAACCTGTATATAGTTAATCTTTAAATAACTTATGGAAATTTACAAATGTTTTCTTTCTATTCACTACCAAATGTTGGCTGCATTTCTTCAGATTTCTCCTGAGTTTAAATTTTATATTGTTCTAAAGGACTTTGAGTAATTATAGAGAAAGTTATGGCTATAGCTATTAAAGGTAATTTTGATGCCCTGTAGAAAGTTCTTGTGTGTATTGTGGTGATGTCTAGATCTATTTTATATAGATTATTTGCTAACTCACAGAGCTGGACTGGGAAACCAGGAAAAAGGAGAGGACAAAAGCATTGATACTACCCAAACTTCCCAATCACAAGTTGCACTCTTCCAGGACAGCCATATAGCTGATTAAAAGAACCCCAACGTACCTTAGGCCATAAAGGACTGTCCCATCCGGATGGAGTCGAATCATTTGGTTTTTCACTGTCACCCCATGGACAAATGACTTCTTGTCATTTAGGAAATATGTGTCCGGCACCCAGAGCTGGTCAGCCACTCTGTTGTCCAGAGTTAGATTCAAAGGTATTCCAGAATAAGAGAGCCTTTTATCCCTCCAGGACTGCTGGAAGTACATGGTCAGGGTATAGTCCTAGGGAAGAAATAAGAAGGGTTTTTTGTATTTTTTCATACTGATTAACAGAAGTTAATTTTTAGATAGCTCTCAGTAGCTGAGTATCAGTAGCATTAGGAAGTATAAGGATTGATAAGATAATGATGTCACTAACCATGATTGTATGTTGCAACTTCTTTGTGTTAATGTCGAACTTCACACTACTCACCAATGGCAGTGACCACCGTGGGCTTTCAAAACCTCTTGAGCCAGAGGGAAAACACGGTACCTTTGGGTCTCCAGTCTGTGGCTCACACTCGCACCTTCTTGGTAGGGTGTGGGGTTTTTTTTGTTGTGTGTTTTTTTTTTTTTTATATGAGTTTTTTGTTTTCCTCTAATGTGAGAAGAGCATGGTTTAGCTGGCCTCAGCCAAACAGCACTGCATGCCACTGAGGACATTCTTTAGATACATTTTTTAGATATTCCCTCCATCTTGAAAGACTCCCCCACAATCCAGGAAGGCCAGAATTCCACAGACCTTCTGAGAAAGAGTAAATACTACCTCAGAACATGTAACAGAGGACTTTCCATTCTGCACCTTCTGGAGCTGCCAGATATAATGACCTCAGCCTGAGGAGTGTGGTGCTTTCTGTCCTTGGCAATCAGGTACCACCGCTTAGAGAATGTGGTATGTCTTCACTTGACTATCAGGTTATAGCTGAGGTGAAATACCATTCACACAGTGCTTTAGCTTTCATTTAGTCTGAAAACAAATTGCTCTAGAAGGCCTCTGGTCTGATTAACTCTTGCATGTCTGTTTTTCTGGGACTTTGTTGATTTTTAAAAGTAGTTTTTTAGAGTGGAGAAACCCATGTACTTTGTAGTTGATGGAGATCTTAAAAGAAGACTGGAACAGCAGTGTATGGACTATTAGTTTCGTCTTACACATCTCCTTTCCCAGCCCCTTTTTCAAGCAGTAGGCCATTTTGTCACACTTTTTTATGATAGAAGTGCAGCAAAATTACAGATATTATTGAGAAAAATGGTCATGGGTGAGATTTGCTTTTATGTAAGGGAAAGCCTTACCTCTATCATTCTCACAAATCCTAGCCTGGACACCAATTTTTTAAGAAATAATGCAAAAACTGTCTGATGTGATTTTTCTCTCCATCTTCAGTGGCTTCTTAAGATTTTTGTTACCACTAAATCAAAGCAGAATTGTTACCTTTCAAAAAGACTTGCTTCCTGAAATGTTGCATTTAGCAGAGCTGTAAACTACACGCTTCTCATTGGTGAAAGAAGTTCATGAAAATATTGTTCTTGCTTGCCCTGGGTCTGTAGCAGTTGTTTTGTATGGAGGAAATGCCATGACTTGATGATCCGCTGCCATACACAGCAGGACAGTTACATCAGTTCTGAGCACCAACTTGCAAGAATTTCTATGCCTGCAAGATGATGGTTACTCATGACAGAGTCAAGAAGTGGTATGTCTAAGGCACAGTCTTTTCCCCCCAGCTCAGATAACTAGGAGGGGTTCAGGACAGCTGCTTTTCCTTTTCTGACCATGCTGGTCAACCCTGGAACTACTAGGTAATGCAGTGGGGTGTATACTGTGCTCTGCTGAAGAGGTGGTTTATAATTTAAATAGTGGTAGGGAGAAGCATGAACCCTAAGGAGACAAGTTTTTGAACATACAATTTGAATAGAGTTGGGTTAGAATCAGATGCTTAAAGGGAAGTTAAATCCCTGCTGTTTGTTCCTATTATATGCATATACAGACCTAGAGAACAGGTGGGAATTGGGTGAGGGGAAAAAAACCAGTATTCTTGTGTTCATATGTTCTTATGTTTTTATCTGTTTTCTAGCCTGTCCTATTTCAAGCAACTTATAGGTAGAAAAGGTTTCATACACAGCTGTTAAAAGTTAAATCCTCAGTGCTTCACTTGGTATCCTCTACATCTCCTGCCTGATTCAGCAGAGCCTATGCAGTCTGCAGCACAGATGGAACAGAAATTCCAATTATAATTATCTTTTTTCCTTCCTGCTTTCCTTAATATTTTCCCCAGGTCTTAAAGCTGCTTTTGTAGAACTGTCATGCCACCCTGGAAAAAAGCTAACAACTGAAAGCGGTGCCTATGTGATGGTTCTCAAAGCTCAACCAAGAGAGAAAAATAGCCAAGATAAGCTACAAGAGAACTTAAAGTAAAAAACAAAGACATTCTGTCTCTTGTCTATGGCTACTAGAAAAAAAATGAGTTGCTATTTTTAGCATCATAGTCTGCTTTAGAAATTTATTTCACCCAGCTGTGCTATATACAGAATACTGGTTTTGGTAACACTATGGTAGACAGAGTCATCCTCTGCCCTGCAATTGGCCTAGAAATAGGTGGCAAGCCAACAGGTGTTAATAGGGAGAAAAAATACGAGGTTGTTCCTAAGGGAATTGCAGTGTTCCTTTAGTCAGAAAGAGTTATCCATTTTTTTGTTACCTAGAACATAGAGATGTTACTCATTGAATTCAATATTTTAACGAGGAAAACGCAGTCATGTGTAATGACTCTGAGAGTCACTGTGGCTGTAAGTTCTTATTTTAAAAAGCATAGTTAAAATTATTTTAATGGAAAGCAAATTATATTTGAGCTGTAATAACCCAAGTTATATAGCTTTCTAATATTTTTAATGGAGCACAGCCTTACATTTCTCATAAGTGAAGAATGAAATGCAGGCAAACTGCATGGCTACCCATGTCTTGGAGGTTTTTGTATTATTTTTCATAGTTTACAGAGCTGCGAGTGAAGTGAGGTTTCATGAAGTGTTTCATGACTACTTGCCTTCTACCCTGTAAAATCTGCAGTGGCTTTTGTGGTTTCAAGCTTTAGAAAGTATGAATAATTCTGAATCTTTCGTATTTGTAGTGGTAATTGGCTGCCGAATTTTTTTAGCCTTTTATGACAGCTTCTCAAAATCTCAAGCATCAGTCTAGGTATGAAAATAAATCAGCCTATATTTAACTTCTGTAATTAAAAATCTCAAATAATGACTTTAAAAAGCAGGGTTCAGTGTAAAATTAAAAAAAAATCTGTTTCTGCAGACAACTCTTATTTGTTTTAAAAACGGTCCAATTTTTTAGAAGCACACTGAATATTTTTGCCTAACTGTACTTCCTATATTAAAAGAAAAAGCTGTAATGCTGCTGAAAAATCATTATATTTCAGTAGATTTAATTGAATTGTCTGCTTTCCACAAGTCCCTGCCTGCTTTTCCACATAGTCAGCCTTTCTAGTGGTAAACGTTTGAGCACCAATGATAAAGTTCTTTTGATGTGTACTGATTTTATTTTTTTTTTTTGCTGATAAATTCTGATTTGTTAAAAGGAGATTTTTTTTTTTCCTTTCTTAGTAATTGTGCGAATTTCTTGTTTCTTTGTATCAAACTGGAAATATGTAAGTGAACACCTATGGATGTGTGCTGTGACACCTAAGTATATGTGTACCATTGTTTTAATAAGGTGCATTAGGTTGCCAAGACAAACAAATGCTATTCTAGGTAAGAGAGATTCTGTGAAAATCGGAGTAAGAGAAACTAACCTATTTTACTCAAAATGGCAAATTATTTCTTAATTTGAATTTAAGCAGCTTCATAAAAAATATTGACACCAAACCTCATAGTTCACTTGGGTGATATAAATACTTGTAGTAAAGAAAATGAATGGAACACTGGTGCATATTGTACTTGGAGTCAGAAGAACAATTTATAGCTCCAGTAAAGTAACAGACTGGAGAGTTCTCCTACAATGCTAGGTTTCCTTTTTATTCCTATTATTTGTTTCCTATTCTCTTTTGTGCAATATGTATCTATTACGTAAGGGCAATAACGGATTTTTTTCATTCCTGATAATTCCTTTGCAGCTCTCTGAAAACAGTAGAGATGCATTAAAATAGCTAGGTAATTTGGACTTGCTTGTAATTTCTACTGTGTGGTTTATTAGTTCAGCACAGCAGAATATACTGTGGAATACATTGTTATATTATAATCTAACCTTCTGAGAGAGACAGACTGGTATTTCATCATGCTTATCAGTTGAATTAGAACTCTGGTTGAATAAAAGATGAGTTGACATGTCTGCTGTAATGGCAATTGCTTCATCTTTCACATATTCCAGATACAAGTGTTTTAAGGAGAAAATAGGGAATCTTTTAACTTGCAATGTTCAGCTTTATGATCTAAAAAACCTTTTGTGTTTTCCCTTTCTCCAAGGTGGCCTCAATCTAAGTTCTCTTATTTTTTCATATATTGAAAAACAGCACATTGTGATATATTTAACTAATAACCAAGTATCGAACCACACACCAAAAGTCTTAGCAGCTAAAAATTAACAATATGGATGCAGTTTGTAGCGAAAGTTAGTAAATGGAAAAATATTCTGTGAATATTTAGCAGTTTTTGGTCAACTCAATATCAAATGTTTAAACTCCAGATGAGTTTGCACATGAAGGCACCATGCAGCAAAACAAATACATGAAACATACCTACACCATACTTTGAATAAACAACAGTGTATATTGATAGTTGTGGGATGCATACTGTACACCCAAATGATCTGAAATTTTAATTATATCCTTGAGAACCATCCAAAACCCAAATATCTGACAGCATCACAGAAAATGATATGCAATGCAATTCAAATATAGTATAACTTAATCAAGACAAACATAACATACCATTTACAATTAAATATGGAGTGATGATCAGAATACTAATATTGACTGCAATAAGGCCATAAATATACAACAGCAATAGATACCACCGTAAATTCTGCTGTGACTGCAAGCTGTTATTAATTGGGGAAGATTATTTTACTTGTTTAGCTGATACTAGTAAGAATGCAAAGGGCAGAGTTCTTTTGAGACAATGGTAAGTGCTTAATTTGCAAATTGCAAAAAAGCATACTCACTCATTCATATGCTGTAAGCATGCTCATGCATCAGAAGAAGCTGTTAGCATTTGTTTCGCAACAGTTGGGTGTCCTATCTTGGAATTCCTAGGGAAGATCTATACCCTCACTTGCAAAAGAACTATTTTAAGGTAAATGGAGAGGTGGTTTCTTGTGTGTAGGGTTGTGTGGGGCTTTGTGTGTTTTGTGTGGATTTTTTTGTTTGTGTGGGGTTTTTTGGTGTTTGTTTGGGTTTTTTTGGGGGGTGGTTTTCATTGTTCAGTGTGTTTTATTTTTTAAATCCTGTATAATTTCCCAAATATACTTGGTGCTTGATTCCAGATACTGCACAGAAATGAGGGGAAAATGTTTTAACCAAAATTAGGAAGGAAGAAACTACCGTTCATGCTCTTTTCTAAAAACATCAGGGCACCTGCATCTCTTTATGACGTATGTAGTTCAGCCAAACAAGAAAGCCAGGGAGTCAGGGATGTGCGCGCTACTGGATCAATTTTATTTGCCTTCCTGTCTAGGGACATAGTTCAGTGCTCCTTTTGGTTTTGTTTTCAGTGAAGACTGAGGCAGCGTATGTTATCCAGTTCCCCTCTCCTGTCTAAAGTAGGTGTGGGGGGGAGGGCACTGTACTCAAATTATTTAGTGCACTGGCCTGGTTCACAGGAGTCAGTGGTTTTTGTGAATTACGCTTCTGTCAGGGGATAGAAAGGTCCATTTACTTGAGGATAACAGAATAACAGCCTTCTGTTTTCCTGAGAGAAGCTGTTTGGAGTTTTTAAAGAGATCAGAATTTTTCCACAGCAAGCTGTAGTTTTGCAGAAATGGCTTTTTCTGTCAGAAAATTGGAAATCACACCTAAACAAGAGATTTCTGTAGGAGAAAAAGTTGCACAAGGCATCACTATGTTGTTTGATTCAGTTGGTAGCTCCAGTTGCTAATGAAGTGTTTTTTCAAATGTGCTGACAGTTCTCCAGATAAATGTTTCACAAACCTTGGTATTTATAACTTCATAATTAAATTAAGTACGTGGCATCACAGTTGTATCTTACAGAAAGAAGCAGAGATCTGGCAGGAGTCTGCATAGCTGTAATGACGATGGTCTTTATCGCCCAAAGCACAGCCAGGAACAAGATTGAATTAATTATAAGAGCAGCATGTTGGAAGTGGTCATCGTTACTGTATTGGGATCCAATGTTACTCTTTGCGATCAAGGCAGAAATCCTTTTAACTGCAGTGGGAATGGACTTGCATCCAATGTCTTCAATCATTACTGAAAAAGCAAACCAAAAGGCAAAATGTTTTTTTCAGTTAGAACAGCAGACTATGTATTTAGTTGTATTTTTTTCCGTATGTTAGTAATAATACTTAGCAGAAATATTTATTACTGCTTCTGGCATTTAAATGGGTTGCTATGATAGTTGTGTTCTTTTGGCTTCTCATTATTCAACATAGAGGAGGGCAGAATCCCAATTTTATCTTGTGTGTTCTACTTTGTGCCTTGGGGAAAAGAAGAGTGAGGACTTCTGTACTTTGGATCAACATTCCATTGCCTTGCCCTCTGCTTTTTTTTTCTTCCTCTTATTTGAGCTTTGCTAACCTAGGAGGCCTGAATGTGCCACTTGTTCTTTGTATAGGAAGAAAAGAGATTGTTACTAAATACTACTATGGATTGCTTTGATTAGGTGTAGACTTGGCTAAATTTAGCAGGAAAATAAGCTAGCAGGTAAGGAAGACATACAGGTCTGTTGTTATCCTCACTGTGTCATGGAAGATCTTTTAGGAAAGTTTGAAAACCATTACAGTATTCCCAGCTGCACTTCAAACTTCCAGCTGCACTTCAAACTTCCAGCTGCACTTCAAACTTCCAGCTGCATAACCCACTGTTGGGGGTTGCAATGAGATACACCAGCATAACATTGGTCACAGTGCAAGTGAATACTGTATCTGTCTTAAGTGGCTATTCTAATTGCTGACTAATGAATTGGAACGTGTCCATGGTAGGATTCGTATTCTCTGAAAGATGCTTGAAGGGAAGGGTGGAGAAAAGGAAAAAGATGGCACAGGAGATACAAGTGCTTTAACTAAGATGGCATTCCAGGGAATGTTGGAGTAAACAAATACAATGTCCTGGCATATAGAGTAACTGTATTCATGTGTGCATCACAGGCAGTAGATGTGTCCTTTGTATTTTGGATGAAGAAGAATTAAAAGGGGAAAAAAAAAAGGGAACAGAAAAACTCCTCACTGGCAAGTAGCCCACAGACCAACATGTGAATCAATGTCTAGAAACATCTTTTAAGAACTAACGTAGAGAGCAATAAGAGAAGAACATGTTTTCCCTTGGACATTTATCTCTGTGAGGCAGCTGAAAGCAAGTTTTTGCCAAAAAACAACCCAAATCCAGAATGTCCAGGTGGTCCATACCCATTTGTCTGTATCTGAGGGCTTCAGTTAGTGTTCAGGTCCTGGTATTAGCATCTACAGTGCAAAGGTGTTCTAGGTATTATATGATGCTTTGTGCTGAACTCAAGGATGTTCTAGGATTTTTGTCCTATGAGTTGTACAAAAACTTGTCTGTTCGTATGCAGATATGAAAGGGAATGGGATGACATTTAAGGACTGTGGCATTTTGCCTAATTAGTGCTGTCCTCATATTTTCTGCTAAGCAGGTGAAACGAGTACTCCAAGGAAAAGAAATTTCAAGCTCCAAAACATTTCAGCCAGCTTGGACTGGAAGCAGCAATACATGAGTGGGATGCGGCATTTTGGAAGGAAATTTTACTTCCTAGTTTCTTGTATGGTCTATGTGGAGATGGCTCCTTATGACTGGAGGACTAAATCCTAATGAAGTGGGCCTAGATCAACTCTGAAGTTCATGTACAGGCAAAATGTTCTGGACAAGTGGAGAATTAACTCAACCACACTTCCCTTGTTACTTATAAGCAAGATAACTGGAAAGCAGACTTTTTTCTAACAACAGTTGTTTCTGTAAAACTTGATTTTTTAGAATTGTTTTTTTCCTTTTAATATCCAGCTTCACCCAGGGGTGAAGCTATGAGAGCATTAAGAAGAATGCTGAATGTCTAAGTAGGACAGCATGGTGCAAAGAGCTCAAGAGAATTCCTCAGGGTGTCAGTGCACAGGGCTGCTGGTAGAGCTGAACTGATTGCTAGCTTAGGAGCAGATGGGAGAGGTTTGCTGACTTCTGTCTTGAATGCTATTGTGTATTTGATTCTAGTATTGGAAGTCTTACAAGCTCTGGACAGAAAGCTGAAGACAACAAAAGCACAAGAGTGTCAGCAATGTGAAAAACTAATTGTGGTCACAATTCAGTCACTAACTGAGCATCTACAGTAAGAGAAAAAGCCCCTTAATTCTGTGTTGTGCAGGGGATGATGTTAGGCAGAGCTTATGAATTAGAAATCAGTAGTGAAGACAGCAAACCAGGCCAGACTCCTCAGCTCCAGAAGATTCTGAGAAATGTAGGAGAGAGGTTATATATGTGTTAATATATGGTTGAGCTAACTTTGTAACAACAGCTACTGTGTTGTGGTTTTGGTGTTGGTGGGTTTCTTTTGTTGTTTTGTTTTTTTGTGTGTGGTGGTTTTTTGTATGTATTAACATACATATATATGTAACGTTTTTTACCAACTTATTTTCTCTACAGATTAGGAGTTTTTTCTATTTCTATTGGTATAGTGACCTTCATATGCTTAGAAACAGATTCTAGAGGATATGCTCCATGACTTTTCTAGGGATCGAGGTAAAACTTATAGCTCCCTGGGCCCTCTTTCTTGCCTTTCTTAGCAATGGGTATAATATTTGTCTTAGAATCATTGAATGTATTGGGTTGGAAAGGACCTATAAAGGTCATCCAGACCACCCCCCCTACAATAAGCAGGAACATCTCCAACTCAAAAAGATTGCTCAGGGCCTCATCAAGTCTGACCTTTTCTTTCCTCTTATCAGAAGCTTCCCTGATCACACATTTTTCCCAGAGGTAAGCAGCAATTGTGAATTTTTTTTCAATCAGCTCTTAAGTACCTTTTGACTCATGTTGTCCCTCACTTTCTTTGCAATTAAGGTACCTACAAAAGCCTTTCTTGTTGCCTTGCCTCTTTCTGCTTTCAGGTCCAGCTCAGCTTTGAAGCAATACTTCTATGCTTCACAGAATCAAAGAACCGTTTAACTTTGAAGGGGCTTTTGGAGATCAAGGAAGAACTTGTCTAAGACATTAAAGCCAGAGGCAGCCTTAGCTGCCCTCCTGGAATCCAAGGCTGTGGTCCTGCTTGTTGCCGCTTTTCATCCTCTCAGAATCCTGAATGCCACCATCTCACAGTCATTGCATCAAAGGTTGCCTCTGATTTTCGTATCTCAGACAAGTTATTTCTTCTTGTAATTATGAAGTCCAACACAGCACATTTTCTTATTAGCTTCTCAGTTACCTGTTCCAGGAATTTGTAATCAATGTCTTCAGGGAGTCTCCTAGATTACCCAAGCCCTGGTGTATCATCCTTCTGGCAGATATCAGCGTGGTTAAGTCTCTCACGAGGACCAGGAACTGTGAACACAAGGCTCCCTCAAGTTATTGGAAGAAGGCTTCATCTATATCATCTTCTGGCCAGTAGGTCCATAGTAGATACCCACTACAACAGTACCTCTGTTGGTGTGGCTGCTAAAATTGATCCATAAACTCTTATCTTACTCCTCACCCATCCAAAGGCTCCATGTATTCCAGCTGCTTTCTCACATGGAGGGCAACTCCCTCTCTCCCCTTCCCAGTCTGTGCAACGACAAATTATTCTTTGTTGGTGGTCTTCTTCCCAGTTCTATTGCCTTGTTTCCTTCTCCTCTACACTCCATTCTCTATGTTAGCTCATTGAGAAGCTCTTGTTTTAGCCAGGCAGGCCTTCTGCTGGTACTCTGGCCCTTTTGCATGATGGGGTGGTTTGTTCATGGTTTTCTATAAAATTCAGCCTCCACCCTTTCTGTTTGACTGCTTTCCTATGTGTTTTCTCATGATCTGCATAATTTAAATATTAAGCTGCTTACATGACAATCTGACATCATAGCTAATGAGTTTCCAACACTGATGCAAATTTTCTGTGGCAAACCTGCTTTTGGCTTTTGCAGGGAAAAAAGTTTGCCTTCAGATACATGTCTCATTGACACTAAGCTCTCAGAGCAGAATCCAGGGTATTTTTAGAGTGTTGATAATAAAAGGCCTTGTTTTATTTTTGTCTCACAGCATAACGAATTGGATAACTAATTGAGTTGGCCAATTTAATATGATTAGTCTTATTAAAACCCTACAAATCCAGTGCCATGGCCAGTTTCATGGGAATCCACATTTCAAAACATTTTACAGTATGTATACATATTTTAGGAGGGGAAAAAAGCAAGCAACAATAAATAATAATTCATCAGTCAGTTTGAAGTCAAGTGAATAATACTCCTAAGTACTGACTGGGATGTGGAAATGAAGGCTCTCTTTCATGCAAAATATGCAACTAGGGAGAACATGGGAATAGTAATTATTTGGAGCACCGAGTAGCTTAGTGCAGGAAGTTGGGATTGGCACCAATACACTGAAAGTCTGGGCAAGTGTGTTCTTGCAAATGACATCATAAATAAAGAAAAACCCCATTTTTATTTTTTTTTTTTTTCAAAGTCACATCTCTCTGAGCAGATTTTCACCTCACTGAAGTCCAAGACAGCCACTACTTCTATCCCTTCCTGTGTGCCAGCACACTTTAGCATAAGTAGTTAGGAAACAGAAGGAATAGATCCAGGTTGGAAATTAACCCCATCACTACTATTTTGGTGTGACTTTTTTCTGTAGATAAACTCCCTGATCCTGTCCTCACCATTCCCACCCAAGCACTAATGCTGGGGCAGGAAAGGACAATGAGGAGTGGAGGAGGAATGCAGGGCAGCTCAGAGCAGCTGTGAAACTACAGTTCTGGAATGTGTTTTACAGATCCAAGGCAAGAAAAACTTAAGGGTTTGTGAAAGATCGTAGAGCACACCTACCACTGTTCTCAACCAAGCCAAACGCCATTGCATTTTTTGTTAGTTAAGTTAGAGGAGGCTAGGGCAAACCAGAATGAGTTTGCAGTGTGATGCCACATATAGGACTACAGCAGAATCCTGGTTTATTAGGTGTGTAAAACTGTTCTACAACTTCAGGTCGAAGTGACAGAAAAAGCTCTGATCTACTGCCAGTAGATCTACAGATCTGCCAGATCTACACCAGTGCTTGTCAAATGACTGTGGCACCCCAGGTCTCTAGGTTGGCATCTAGTGGACTAACCATTATCTTTCATTAGCTATGTCAGTTTATTGGTGTTTTCACAGCATTAAAAGCCAGCAGGAGCTCAGCAGGCAGTTGGCTGCTTCAGTTATCTTGCTCTTGTTTGCTCTTGTTTATTAACTGGAAATATCCAAAATGTTTGAGAAAGCAAGGAATGCCAGTCTGACTCTTGAGCTTTTCCTTGCATGCTACAGCCTACTACTGAATGTTGAGGCACTGTTGTCAAGCTTGTCCTGCATGCTGATCTGTAGCGAAGGGCAGACTGGAAGCCTGGCTGAGAAAATTGTGGTGTTGGTTGTTGAGGTTTTCTTTGGATTTTGCTTTTTAACCCTCATTCTGATATACTTATTTTCTTGGTCCATCCTGAGATATCAGCAGAAGTACATGCAGCAATGTCATGTTCTTGCACACAGCTTTACTTCCATTGGTGCTCCTTAGGAACAGCTGTGTCACAGTGCAAAAGGTATGTCTCACAGGGACCCATATGTGATGATAACATAGAAGCTGTAAGCTTGGTGTGTCCTTATTTTATTGTGATTTACATTGTATAGGCTGGAGAGGGTTATTGAGGGCTGAGGAATCCTAAATCCATGGTTTGCTAGGTGGGCAATATTTTCTTCTGGGGCTTTAATTGCTGGAGTCATCACAGTACCTTAACTATGTCAACTAGAAGTTCTCATGAATTTTTTCCATTTAAAACCAAACAAACAGCTGCTTGTTACTGTTAAGTTTTCACTGCTTTGTAAATGAGACAATTTCCATCCCACAGAAGAATGGAAATTGAGTGTGTTTTCAGGAGTGAAACAAGCATTTTAAATTGTGGCTATGCATTTATTCCTTCTTCTACAAATATGGCTGCATTTCTGTTTCTTTGCCCTAACATCTCCACTGAGTAGAAAGACTAATTTTCCACTAAAATCCACTTGTCTTCAGCCAGAAAAGTTCTCCATGCAGCTGGCCAAATGATGTGAAGCCTAGGTCTGTGCCACTATTGTTTAAAGTTTAAAAGTCATGTTTTCCCAACTGTGGCTTTTGTAGGACTGGTTCAATCAAAGGTGCTGGTGTCAGAGGTGTATGAAGTATAGAGGTCCAGAAGGCTTGGCTTTTGTGAAGATAACGCTGATTAATGAGGTGTTTGTGGACATGAATGGAAACAAGTGTCAGTGAAGCGCTACTCCTGGCAGAGGAATAAATTACAGGATAAACGTTTTCCTGCCACCTACAAAGAGTCTGTGTTAAGGAGGAGATTATATTAAGAGCCTGAACTGGGACAGGAGACCAGCTGTTTGGCAGTTTTGGTGTATGGCAGAGGTGACTAAGTCATACCATTGTTCCTGACATGAGTAACGATGGAGATGGGGTTTTTTCTTCTTTTTGGTAATGGTGGTGAGACCCACTGGTCTTCAGCATGATAAAATGGCTCTGCCTGGTGGCTTCGAATCAGAGATAAGGCCCTTACAGGTGATCAGGTAAGTCATGCTCCAGTGCAAAGTAGGATGCAGCACCATGCCATGCAGTAACAAAGGCTTTGAAGAAATATGGTAAATGGCTTAAGTTAATGCTCTTGACTATACAATGTAGATATAGTCAAGTATGGCTTTAGTGGAATGCATCTTTTCTATATGTCGCCTGTTACTTGCTTTATCCAACTGCACAAAGCTTGATTAAATAGTTACAGATTTAGTGGGTTAGCATCAGTTGACAATGAATGCTTAGAGATAAACATTCTGGCTAGTTTCAGGACTTTCCAGATGGATCTGTTGTATCTGAGTGGATGCTTAGTTTTTCATTTATTTATAGCAGGAATGGCTTTTGTATCCATTAGAGTATAGTAAGAAATTTACTGAACTACCGAATAACTTATCTTCTGCTTGGCTTCAGCTGATTACAGCATCTCTAGGTATCTCAGAATAATGTGAACATCTGTTCCCTAGAGACTGACTCTTCACAGACAATAATCAGAAAGATAATGACTTGAGAATGGGGTTTAGGAAACTAGGGACAGCTCTGCCTGTCTTTGCTAACTCTCACCCTTGTATTTTGTTCCCTTCACCAGACTGGCTTTTTGACACACCCTACAGCAAACCTGCCAGATGCAATAGTCCATTTCTTTCAGAGCAGGATAGAAAATCAGATAGTGACCCTGGGACTTGGGCAGCTTGCTCTAACAATTTGTGTTAGCAGATCATCAGAAATGGATAGTCCTGCCTCCTTTCCCACCCACTCTGAACCCTAGAGAACAAGACCAGAAGTGGGTCTCACTCCAGCACTCAGCAGTGTTCTCAGGACAGGTTTTCTGCCACAACTTGTCAAAATGTAAGACAAGTGAAACCGATTACTTTCCTGGTATGCTTTTCAGTCTGCTATTTTTAATGACAGAAGTGAATATGACACCTAATTTGCACTTGTTAAAACAGGCTTAGGAAAATGCGTTGCCGTTGCAAAGAAGTCCAGGGGGGAATATAAATTTGCATGGTTCAGGGTAAAATAACTTCCCTGTTGTGGATGAGATCGAAAATAATGCTGCGGAGAGACTTCTGTGTGCTGGAGGATTCACGTATCATTTTAGGTAGTATTTGATGATGACCATCACTGGAAAAAGGATTCTAAATGGATCTCAAGTCTTGGGCAGCACGGAAGCCCTGTTGTTCTAAGGCAGCCAGATGAATGTTAACTCTTGGACTACAGACACAATAAAACAGGAAAACAAATGCATGTGTGTTGAGCAGTAAAATAGTTGCAGATGAGAGTGAGCTCTGTAGCTTCTGCAAGAAACATGGATGTAGTTAATTCAGCATACATAATCTTACTGGAAATATATAGGGGGCAGAAAGGGAGAAGAGCCTGGTTTTGGCTGTAGCAAAACAAAGTTTAGTAGGCTTAGTATAGTATGTCACCTGCTGTAATGTCAGCTGCTGCAGTTTTGTGACATGGATAATACTCGAGTTATGTCTCATCTCAGGCATGAGACATAAGAAAGCTTAGTCTCTGCCCAGCACTTGTATTTTATGATGTATCCTCCTAAATCACAAGCCTGATGTTTGGGAAAAGCTGTTATATAATGGGGAATCTGTTAGGTGGAAGATAAGTGTTCTGTGTGGGAGCAGTGCTTTTATTTCTCCCTTTTTAGTATTTACATTAACAATTCCAGTTTTTTAAGTCCTGTTTTTAGTCAGTTTTTAAACTGTATTCCTTCTTCAAATTCTGCATGCAGATTGCTTGTCATTAATATGCTTGTTTTCTACGGCATCAATGTAGGTTCAGTAGTAGGTGTCAGTTTAATACTGGATGAACTGCTTAAATCTTTCTCCAAACCTTTTCCTTCTTAATTTCCTGGC
This sequence comes from Apus apus, assembly GCF_020740795.1. NCBI lineage: Eukaryota > Metazoa > Chordata > Aves > Apodiformes > Apodidae > Apus > Apus apus. The sequence continues at coordinate 88,807,333 of NC_067285.1, forward strand.
AAGTCATAGTCTAGCAACTGAAAGGAAATTGCTATGGTTACAGCACCTAGTTCTAGCCATGAGTCCAAGATTTAAGTCTTACCACTTGCAGCAAAATATACGTCTGACACCCCCAGACATTTGGGATTATGTTTGCAAGTGTTAAAACAGACATTGACAGTTTTAGATAATTCCATTTCAATGCTTTGCTTGCAAGACAGTGGTCTGCTATTATAAATGCATTGCTTACATAAGGAATGAAAGAACACAGACTAGTTTAAAACGCAGCTCAAAGGAGTGTTGGGTTTTTGAAGTCAGAAATCTAAGATTTAACCACCACCTGGTTAGCAGTCTGTGTCAACACTGTCAGCCAAAGAAATGACTGAAACTTTGGTCTTTCTCTCCTGCAAGTAATAACAAGATATCACTGTGGGCCATTTTTAGGCATTAGGAGAGCTATGAACATTATGAAGCACCAGAGTTTCAGAAACCTACAGCAGATGATTTTATGGCCCAGGTGGTTGGTATGTCCTATGTTGAGGTTTCTCACCGCAATTAGTAATTAATTTCAATCCAATTGCTTGCAGATGGTGGAAAATCACTGACCTACCACAGTTCTCTCTAGCAGACAGGTATCCATCCATAAGCCAAATTAATAACCCAAGACCAGAATCACACAGGGAAATCTGTTGAGGCTCTCAGCCATTTCAGAACATCAAGTGTGCAAACCAACTTCAACAGGATGGCTTGTGCATGCGAAGTGAGATTTGGGCTTAAATTTCTTCTGGAACTGAAACTGGAATACAGATCTGTGCTGGATCATCAGTTGTTTTAATCTGTTGAACCTCTGCAGGGCTGGAAACCATGTAGATTTGTACAGGTGCTACCATGATTCACTTAATCTTGTGCCTGATTTCAAGCTCATGGTGTTCTCACTGAAGTGGCAGCTGCTGAGAGGAATGTAGGTGCTTGAGCACTGTTAGAGCAGTACTGGGGGTTCTGCTCAGGGCCAAGCCTCATGGGAAAATCTGAATAAATAATGTGTTTACACTGGCAAGTGTCTTTTCTGGCTGTGGCTCAAGCACAGGAGTTATTCTGGATGAGGAATATTTAATATGGATCATTCTGTACTTCAGGTCAATAGATGATTATCCAGGATTGTATTTATGCTTAATGTGTTTTTTAAATTGCTTTTCTGGAATGCCACTACTTGCTAATCTTGAATGGCTTGTTATTCTATTGTATCTATTCTCTAGATATTTTTTCTTAACAAAATTGAGAACTAATTTGAATTTTCAAGTAAATCTTTAAGTCAATCACATTCATAGCAATTCTATACATCTCAGTTTTTCATAGCACACCACATTTTCCATTCAATATATTTTTTTTACTTTATTTTTTTTTTTTTAGTTTTTGAAGAAATTGAAATCCTACATGATGTTTTATTGTAGGTTATCTTTTCCACTTCATGATTTATCGTAATTGTGGGGGTTTTTTGGTCCTGAATCTATTAAATATAATATTGGATGTAGAATTTTCTCCGGACAGCAAGTCTTTGAACTTTATATAACTAAATCAGCTATATCTCAAGTAGCTAGTACATATTTACCATGGGATTTGTTGTTGTTTTGGTATGTAAATTAGGAGGCAGCTGCTGCTGCTCCTATTACGTGACTTCTAGATTGAGGATGTTTTAAAGGATGCATTGTTTCAGATTAAATTGTGTTTTTATCTGAGGCCTGAGATGAGTAGTTGTGAACTCTTTTTTTTTTTCTTTTCTCTCAGAGGAAACTTAAGAATTATATTAATTGAATTTTTTAAGTACCAGGAGGGACAAAAGTAGAAACAGCTGGTGATAGAATAAAATGCAACATATGCCCAGCAGTTGTTGATCATGTAATTTCTTGTTTGTTCTTTGATAACTGGTTTCCTAGATAAAAGAAATGTAGTGGATCCCAACTACCTGATGTTCAGTAAAACATCTTTGACTGTGCAATTGAAATTAGAGTAGATGGTAATTAGTACAAGAACAGTAGAGAGGTTAAGACAGTGGATAAAAGGGGATGTGCTAGCAATCTGTGCTGAACTTAGAAAAAACATGCCAAGGAAGATTACAGGTGAAAATCCTCAAGAATGAGATTTAGGACTAATTCTTTCTCTTATATTTTCTCTGGCACAAAAAAAAATATCAAAATGCATCAATGAAATTTGCGTCTGATATCAAAGTAAGGAGCCACTGTCAACATCACAGAGTATCAGAATATCACAATGACCATCCTGAATGTTGGGGTTGTAGAGAAGTGAGATTATATTCGATAGTGTAAAGTCATAGATTTAGGAGACAATGATAAGGATTGATTTTGTAATGGGAATGGGATGAAAAAAAAAGAGAACTGAATATCAATCTAATGCCACCTTTATGCAGAAGGGATAGAAGAAACAACATCCTACTGTGTACTAAATGATGTATGCCGAATAAGTCAGGGACAAACTAACCTTGCTGTCCATAAGCAAGTGGGACTGTGAATGCTGAGCTTCAGGCTTGGGCAGAGAAGGGCTGTGGCAGCATCCAGGTGAATGGACAGTGGGGTGCCAAACCCAGCCTTTTGTGGCAGCAGCAAGCTTGATTAACTGGAGTACAGGAAATCTGCATGCTACTGTACAGGGTTCTGATTCCCTCTGGTGTGAGCTGTGTGTTCTGGGTAGTGGTGGGCTACAGAAGCTGACTGACCATCATGCAGGCAGTCAGGGCATACCTCTGAGACACTCTGTGGGCCTGAGCTATTGCCAGCTAAGACCTGGCTGAAAAGCTCTTGGAAATATGTGGGAAATGCATAGCATCACCTTTTGGCTTTTAAAGGGTGAGAAAGATAAGCAATTTGACAAGATGGGCAGGGCTACCTTCTCTGACTTTCAACGTGACACTGTTGCTTTATGTGCTGATGTGAACTGATTGCCAAAATGCACTTCTGATAAAATACTCCGTTTTACTGTCGGCATTGAAACTATAGCTGGTAATGCTGGATCTGCCTCTCCTAAAGCTGCAGGTGTTCCCTCGCCTGCGTGCTGTGGGTAGGAGAGCAATTTGTCCCTTTCCCATCTTCAGCATCAGCCTGGTAACTCCAAGGCTGCCTTCAAGATTCAGTGAGGCTAGAGTGCTATATGATACTCCCTGCAGGCAGAAGAAGACATTTTAGGAGAAGGCAACTTCAGTTGCCTGCCAAAGATCTTTGGGGGAGGGTGCTGGGGAAACACCCCTTAACAGGGGGTGAACAGTAGGGTTATCTGCAGTTCTTGGATTTGAATTAGGGTCTTCTGGGGAGGGTGATGGCTGAAGAATAAAGGAAGGAAGGTTAACGTGGAGAGGAGATAAGAGGGAATGTGAGGTAATGAGGCAGGAAAAAGCAGTCAGTGAGGGATCAGGCAAAAGCCAGCTCTTAAGAGACCAGAAAAGTGATCAGGAGGGATCGGAAGATAGTTGGGAAATCAATTTTTTGAATAATATTGTAAGTGAAATTAAGGAAGGGAAAAGAAAAATACAATATAAGGAGTTTCAGTAGCAGTGTGCTGGGAATGCCTGGGAAAGGAAAGAGACAAGCTTGCACACACCAGGAAACTGCACCATCAGCAGGAAGAACAGTGTGCTTAGAGTTTGCTGTGTTTTTTTGTTTTTTTAGGGGGCTTTTTTTAGCTCAGTGGACAAATAGAAAAAAACCCAAAACAACTGGATAACTCAAAACAAAAATTTCAGTTTTCCTGACAAAATGAGAATTAAATGTTTTTGAGCAAATGACACCTCACATTTGTTTTGTGTGGTTTTTTTAAACAACTTTAAATAATTAAGTATAGATTAATGTATTATAAAAATACAATTTTGCAAGCTTGTCTTCTGACTGAAATGTTTAGTTTTAAATATGTAGACCAGAAAATCAAGTAGTTGAAATAATTTTTCTAATTTCCTAAGTCTTCTTCACCTACAGGTGAAGGGAAAGTTCTCAGACACGGTTTGGGTCAGTGATTTTTAAACCCTGAACTGGTAGAGAACATCTATCTCTAATTCATACAAAGGTACACCAGAAAGTTATTTTCATTCACATAAGGTATTTTTCAGTTAATCTCCTGCATTAATTTACCCTGCAATGTTTTAATAATAGCACATGTGTACTTCTGTGATATTTTGCTTTTTTACTAAAGTGTCTCAGGAAATAATACTGAGGATTCGTATTTTGAATCATGAAATGCTGTTACCTCTCAGCAGAAGAATGACAGAAATAGAGCCCACAAAGAAGCAATGTAGAATGTTTTACTGTGGTTAAGTTGTTATTAGTAAAAGAAAATAATACTGAAAACTTAGTCATCTTCAGTAATCGATTTTAAAAGTCAGGTGTATTTTAATTTGTTTTAGATTCTTGTCACATTTCCAAGTCTGAATAAAACTGGGGGGGGGGGGGGGGATGGTGCAGAGAGGTGGGGAAGCAAAGAAAAACCTCCTTTGCTAGTATGCTTCTAGGAAATAAATACTGGGAAACAAATTTTGGAGCTGCTGGCTTATAGAGATGTGCAGGTGACTTGAGAATGTATCCATTAATGTCTTTAGCTGGTGTTTGGAAAGAATATTTATTTCTGGTGAATGTATTTGGATGTTTAAGTATCTACCATAGAAATATGGCTGTAGCTCAACTAGTAAGTCTGTAATACTTCAGTGTATATTCTGGCATAAGAATTGGCTTCCAGCTAAGCTTTTAATAATAACCTGCAAGCTTAGATAGAGGAAAATTTGTTGTTTGATTTTACAGTACTAGCTCATTTCCCTTTATTTTATCTGTCTAAGGAATGAAGACACACTTCCCTAATAGAAGACACTGATATTATTATAAAAGAGCATAACAAAAACTGTAGGGACTAAGACAGTGTTTGCATTACTTTCTCATCTGTTTGTAAATACTCTTTATTAACAATTTCTACTTTGTGGCTGTTCTGTGTGGCTGTAACTAGTAAGGTATCTCATATTCAAGCTGGGATGCTCCTGGCTGTCTTCCTCTAAGTGTGATCTGTAAAGCCACTCAAGGAATCATAATAAAACTGGAACCTGTACAAATTCTGAATGCAATACATCCTGCCTCTTGAATTTGTCTACAAGCACTGTTTTGGTTAGCTCAACAGGCAGCCTGGCTTTTGCACAGGCTTACAGAGCTTCTATAATTAGATTGCAAACAAACACTACAGAAGGTTGCTGGTTAAGGCAATACATTTGTATGGAGACAAAGTGAAAAATCATATTAAATTGGACCTAAAACTCGCAGCGGAGATGCTGGGAAAGAGGAAAATGGTGTTGCAGGAAAAAGGGAAGATCTTATTTCGATCCTGGGAAATCTAGGAGGAGAAAATAAAGGATAAACATCAGAAGATTTATTGTAAATTTAGGAAGGTGTTTGTGTCTTAAAATAATTATTTTGTAGCCTCTTGACTCTTTTTTTAATACACTGTTAGACTAAAATGCTGCCAGAGCTTCACAAGCTGTACGAGGATGTTCACATGAACACATAATTTGATCTGCTGAACTTTAACACCAGTTTTCTCATGTACTTTCTGTAACTTTTTCTTTTGATTACACCCCCCTGTCAGGAGAAATTCAGTCTTGATGTATATCAAAGCTTTTGCCTGCTGCCATTCAAACATAAGCCACTGAACAAGCTGTTCTTTTGTTTCCTTAACCAAATTTAGAGGCAGTGGGACCTGGATCCAGGCCCTTTTCTTGAAAGGAATTACTATTTCTGATGAGTGAGTAACTACATATCTTTATGAACTTCATGTCTGCCAGAATTGGGCCAGAGAGCTCTACCTTATCCACTCTATGAATGTTTGTAAACATCTGAAATACAGTGGGAAGATGTGTGTAATATAGCTAGCAGCAAACCCAGAAAATTCTTTTAATAAGAAACTAACATGGGATTCACAGAGCTCCTTAAGGAATGCAAAGCAGCATACCAGCTTTCCACAGAAAAATTGGTTAGGGCAGTTGGTGAAATGCCTTTGGAAATCTATGCTCTTTTCTGACAAATGCATTAATTTATAGCGGCTGGTATTGTCAGCTGAAGGCAACCTCCCTGATCTAATAAAGACAACTTTTACATTTCACAGATGCCAGAATCTAAATTTGGCTTTTGATGCCAGACTGGATCAATGTTTTAACTAAGGGAACCTATAATCCTTCCTTTAGCTGCCACTTTCCACTGTGTCTGGCCACGTGTAGATTTTTGTCCTACAGTGAAGAGGTAATTTCCAAAATGCTTGCTTAGAGAGACTTGTAAGTAGACTTTTTAGGATGTTGTTGGAGAATCCAACACTGAATTCTATGTTTATGCATACTAGCCACTTGATCTTTGTTGTGAGGTATCTTTCTGCACTTCCATTTCTCTAGCAAGTTAAGTAGCTTTTATGTTTATTTGCTGTTCCCGTTTATACACATTCAGTTCTGAGAACTTTCAAAACCCTACTTTTGCAGTTGAAGCAGAGTTGAATAGCTCACCCTAATGTTCAAATGCTCTCATTAATAAGTGAAGTCTAGGTTCACTAGTTACCAGGGGTTACTGAATAATGGTCACATAAAGGAAAGTTAGAATTTGCATGTACAGACTATGCAAACTGAAAGTAGCAGAACTTGTTGAATGTTTTGCTTGCAAGAAATGACATGTTAAGTAAGCTCAGACTTCTGCCTGACAAGGACTTTTAAAGGAAATAAGAGAATCATATTAAATTCAGATATACACTCCTGATACCTCTTTTGCTGTGTTTCTGGTAAATTAAAAGGCCTGTACATACTGCTTTGACTATTCACATAATGTGAATTTTGAAGGAATCTGCCTGAATTTCTGGGGTTGTTTCCGTTTGTGTTATTTGTTTATTGTGTAGCACACAAGTGTTTTTTGTTTCTTCATAATACTGATGCCTTTTATGTAATAGAGTTCACTTGTGAACTGACTAGTTTTGAACAGACTAGAAAAGATCTACCATTATCTTACAAAGGAAAATTTCATATTACCTTCCATTGTAAGAATGTGCTTACAGAGACAGGATTCAGAAGGGTTTCTTTTGAAGTAAAACAGGATTTCCCATCCTCAAATAACCCATCTGATCAGTTCCACTTCAATAGAGTATTTTATCCTAAAGCATGCTTCAAATACTAAAAATGTCCATATTTAAGTGCATCACACATGAAGAAAAAGAGAATTCTCAAGATGTTCTCAATACATTAAATACGTACATGCCGCAGATATTTCTGCAATGAAGAGTAGCAGGATTACTACCACCACTACCAGTAAAGAATCTTTATCCTTTTTTGATTCTAAGAATTTTGTTTCTTCTTAATTCCTTTTTTATATCACTTTATTTTTTTTCAAAACTGTCTTATAGGGTAGTCTTCCATTTTCAGCCTTTTAGTATGTTGATATAAAAATTTTCCTTTATCTTAGATACTACTATCTACTGATGACAGAAATAACCAGTATGAAAGTCCAGACTGTGAGAAGTTAATTTATATAATTTGTTTTGTAACTGACATGATAAAAGTTGTTTTAGAAGATGAGAAAAGAAGCAATATGACAGAAGAGTGATGGGTTAAGGTTAATTTAATTAAAAGTGAATCCGTAAGAAACATTTCTTTCCATAGAGCAGAAGAGCAAGTTTTTTGTTACTCAGCTAATCTCTTCCTAATGAAAGCGTCACTGATTCTGAAATCTCCTGGATCAGCTTGCCAAAAGGATTGCCCTTTCCCATAGTGACACATGGCTGTCATGCTAAAGCATGAGAATTCAACACAATGTTCTGTTTTTCTTAATAGTTAAATTCTTAATTCTTGTAAAATTCCAGGAGGAACTTTATTGTGAAAATAAATTTTGTGAAATTATTGTGAAAACTGTGAAAATAAATATTTACTATTAGATTTGAAATTGATTTAAAAGGGTAAGATTTTTGAAACCCTAGAAAAATTTCTATTTGTGTGCAAATTTTCATTGGCAGATACTAATTTAGAAAACGTCCTAGACTTCTCAGCTCATTCTAGCTAGCATTCATCTCTTTTCCTTTTTTATTTTTTCCTTCCATAAGAACAGTCTAAAGCTCACAATCTGTCAGATGTGTATTTTCAAGTCCAGCTTGCTTGCAAGTTTCATATTTTTCACAGAAGTTGGAAGATGCTGCATGGAAAGGGTGCCTGTGGTGTTATTTTCCACTTGCACAAGGAACTACAACAGCCCATGGAATTCAAGGGAATGAGGTTTCTATTATATATTCCTAACTCACTTTCCTTCACTGGATCCAACATTATTTTAGCAGTCATTTCTCTTGAGTAAAGTAGAAAATATTTACATTTCCACCACTTTGGCCTCAAGTCAAATCTAATGCTTGTCAGCTAGCCTTTGTTCCTGCTTTTTACGTCCTTCTAATTTAATTCCAGAATCATCTTAATGGGAAGCACCATTATGGGTACATATACTGGGGTCCACAGCCAGTGTTGTGGACCACAGTCGACTTCCAGGTGAAAATGAAGGAACAAGTACCAATGTCTAGAGATTTAATAGGCAGGGACCTGAGATTTTGCCTTCTTCAGTATATTGTCACTAGTTCAAACTACAGAGAGCAAATGTTCTCTGCTGTACTCCCATTAGTCCTAGTCTACCAGTCATCCCAGCCAAAGGACCTGTTGAAACAGCCAGTGCATTTCGTTTAGTTTCCTTTGGCAGGAAGCCTAGATAAGCTGGAGAAGTGCAGGGTCAGCACTATCTTCTTGCCAGCATGAGCAGGTGGCAAAGGCCATCTGTGGCCTGGAAAGTGGGGTGAGCACCGGAGTGTCCATGCCCCGCAGGCAGGTCTGTGCAGCTCTGCTGATGATAGTGGATGCGCCGACACATCTGTGATCTGTTGGAGAGTGTGCTATGGGAATGGTTACACTGTGAAAGGTCCTTGGTACAAGGGCATAACCCCAGCCTGTTTTTCTAGCCTCTTAGCACACCATTTAGTATCTCCCTTCTTTCATGGTGAGGGCAATGGCTTCATGCTTTCAGTTCATTTTTGTGAGGAGTCTTGAGAATTTTTTGATCAGTAGAGGATGGGCAAGCATATCTGTATTGGATGAATGCCATAAATAATGGAAGCAGATTATTGGAATTGAACAGCTTTGTGATCTCCTGGAGGAAGTGAGTCACTGCTTTTATGTTTTTTAGGTCCCCATATGGCATTTGGGGAGTCCCAATCACATTACAGAATATTAGGGGTTCAAAGGGACCTCCAAAGATCATTGGGTCCAACCCCCCTGCCAGAGCAGGGAAAAACAAACAAACAAACACAACACCAACAAAACAACTAGGGCAGATCACTCACAAAATTATCCAGACAGGTCTTGAAAGTCTCCAGAGAAAGAGACTCCACAACTTCTCTGGGGAGCCTGTTCCAGTGCTCTGTAACCCTCACAGTAAAGAAGTTCTTCCTCACATTGAGGTGGAACTTCCTGTGCTCAAGTTTGTTTTGTAATATTTTAGAGCTTATGTTAAGGGTTCTGCTTTTCTTTGACAACAGACAAATTACAAATTACTTCATGACCACATTTTTTTTTTAGCTTATGATTAGAGTTTTTCTTAAAAACAATGTTGTTAAAGAAAAGGAACTTACTTTTTTCCCCCTTCTGTTGTGCTTTGGCTACTTCTGCATCTCCTGGATGCAATTAATAAATACATGCCCAAGATATCTATCTCTGTACCAGCTTATACCAAGCTATTTCTTGGTGTGTTACTTCAGGGACTGCTTGGCTTGGAGCCACAAAAGTGCTATGGGAATTGCTCCTTTGCTTTGATGCTAATGAATGCTGGGATGGTGCTGGCCTCAGGGACAGGAATACACATCTTTTATAGAAGTTTAGCATGTTAAAACCACCTTACACTGATAATGATCATTACAGAAATAGCTGTAATTTAATTTTTTTTTATATTAAAGTCTAAGAGTATTATAAGGCTTACCATGGTGAGCTGTTCTTTTATTTGTCTTCAGTATGTAACAGCTTGATTTATTGTCCCTAGTTTGCATTTAATTAACCGTAGCCTCTGAAACAGCTACACCTCAGACAAATAAGTTTAAGCCCTGGCTGTTACTGGGTCCCTGTGAGAATAATTGTTTACTACTGCATCTGTATGAGATTCATACAACTGATGCTGGGCCAAGGACTGGTATGGAAGGACTAAGAAGCTTGTGGTCTCTCTAGGATTCCTTATGACTCCAGGAGAACTGGGAGAATGACTGTTAATCTCAGGTGGTCCTTCCCCTATCATTCAGGAGAACTGGAAAGATCTTTTGTGCCTTCTGCCCTTCCATGTGCTTGTACTAGTGACAGGCACTATCTGGTTCTTCATGGGAAACAAAGCTGTAAGTTCATCAGAACCTTGTGTTAGCACATGCATGCTTCATCTTGTAGTAAATTATTCTTCATGAACATGTCTACTGGAGGAGAAACTAGACTTGATGTGTACTTCGATAGTGAGGTTTCAATGAGTGTTAACTGATTTAGAGGATGTTTCTCTTAATTAAGTCCTGTGTTTGTAGTTCTCATGCTGGCCAAAGTCCAAGTAGCTTCACTGAAAGTATCAACTTCAAGTCTTGAATGAACAAGGACACAAAAAAGGAGTTTAGAAAGGACCATCTATAGAATGAGATGACCAAGTCTAAAGTACTACATAGTATTATAATTTTTTACAAAAGCCTTATGTAAATAGGTCATCTGCCCTGCTGAGTGGTGGCAGATGTTAAAACAACCTTTTTGTAACTGAACTCTGCGCTGCACTAAGAGATGTCTGCAGGGATTTGAGTAAAATTCCTGTGATACACATCTTTGGAATGGACCCATAAATGTTATGCCAAGCAAATGGGAAAATAATTAAAAAAAAAAAAAAAAAGGAAATGAAAGGGTACACAGGAATTATATTGGTGCTCATGAGAATGAATGCTGTTAATTGGTCTCTTTTGCTAATCCTTTGATTAGCATATGACTGAGACACATTTTTAGTTTAGATTGTCAGCCCAGTTACACTAAGGTTGTTTTTTATTCCAAAGGACAGTTTTCTGAACAAAACTCTCTGGGCAATCACATCAGGAATCTGACATGTGACACCAACAGTCTCCTTTGGTATAAACTCTCTAAGGCTTCAGAGGTTTGCAAAGGCAAAGTAGAAAAATAAGCCCTGAAAAATGTCCTGATAGATTAATTTTCTGGAAGTGTCTTTTCTTTAACATTCTGTGGAGCTCTGTGCAGACTTCTACCATGGTGCCACTTTTTTTTGCCTTAGTTCCCTGGACAATTAACAGTTCTAGGATTACATTATACAATTACACTCAGGACTTTAAAAGCCAGCCACAAACACTGGATATATGAGGTGCTGAAACAGTCACAAAGAACAGATCTGTGGATCTCATTCTGCCTTACCTGCTGGGCAGCCCTCAGAACCTGTTTCTGGAACAACCTGGTTACCATTTTTTTGGGGGAAGTGCACAGGCCTTTAGTTTGTGCACAAGCGCACACACACTTGCTAATGGAAATTTAATCTGTTAAAGGCTCAATTGAGTTTCCTGCTTTCAAGCTGTCAGAGAGGTTTGGTGTGACATGTCACCCGAATTTTCAAGATTATGAGGGTCATCTTGTATGTGAGTCCTCTAAAGGACCACAGACATGACAACCAATGAAGCACTTAACAGCACAAGGACAGCATCTGAATACTAGTAGAATTCTGGGTATTTGCTAAAGAAAATACTGGTACCTGCTGGCTTATGTTAGGACATTTCTTGAATTACTGAGCTGAAGGCAGGCTACTAGTTATATTTCCTTAAAACATCATTATTTTTGGTAATTTAATCTTTCTCCAATCTTTTTTCAAGTTCTAGTTGGGTGTCTTTACATTTGTCCTGCACTATTTTGAAGGTATTGATTTACCCTTCTTTTTAAGAAGTTACCTTCTAACAGGTTTAGATAAAAAGTCCTGAAAAGTCCATTTCTTGTAAATGGGAGGATTAGTTCAGAGAGAGGTTGAAATAGGTGACCAGTGTTTCCTAATCTTCAGGAGATAAGTAATTTCTCTGACAGTATCTGTTGTATCTACTGTCAAAGTGACATGCTGAAAATAGATACTGTTTTGAGTGTGACGGCTTAATTATTACAGAACTTCTTTAATCTCCTCCTTTATTGGTCAGTTCACGTATTTTGCACAACATGGTGAGCATTTCTTTCTCCCAACCCTTGGTATTTTTTCTGCTATTGAGGCTTTCTCATTCTCTGACTGAATTGACCGGTCAAGACAGACTGAAGGTGCTGGCACAGGTGAATACTTGCTTCTAAACTATGGGCTGTCTGCTGGAAAAAAATCAGTGAGCCCCTTATAAAATGAGCTGTCAAATGGTTCACCTGATACTGTGATGCTGAGAAGATGTGGCAGAGCAAGGCCAAGTGATATATGTGAAATGTGATAAGTAAGGGCTATTTAAGTTAGTGGCCTTTGAACTTACGGATTGTGGTCCTGGACTCATGAATTGAAGCTGCAGACCGTATAAAATAAACAGGATCTGTGGTCACCACCTTCATTAAAATCCTCTCTTGTTTTTGTGCTACATACATCTTGCTGTTGCCAAGTAATAAAAATTCAATTCCCTGTGAAATTATAGCAATAAAATGCTGTTAGAATTTTTTAAAAATATGGTTTATTGGCAGCTGTGTCCAGCATCAAATGCTTTAGTGTTCTACTTTATATGCATTATTTACCCATACCAGAGTTTTCTTTCCTATTTTTTACTCATTTATAACATAACAATTCCTTTCATGCTTTCAGTGGCTTGTTTTGCAAGACATAGTCAGGCTACCCTTATTATAGATTTATTACTGCTAAAATATGTCATGAGAATAATTAGATTACCTGTATAGGTGACAGGTAAGGCTGATTAATCTATCATTGTCTACCATAAGCCATTTCAGAAATCCATTATTTTTATTTTCTGAATGACCTTCATGAGCCATCTATGCCTTGTGTCTTCAGATGCTGAAAATCCACACCTTCAAGCTATATGCTAAACTCTGATGGGAGGGAAAAAAAAAAGGGATGTGTATGATTTTAACAGACTGTTGAAGACCAGCCCCATTACACAATAAAAAAATAATTTTACAACAAACAATTAATGTTTTTTTTCAAATTAATAAGCTGTTAGAAGCAAGTATGGGAACCCTACAGTATCTGTAAGAATGATTGTGGTGAGCTCATACTAAGTACTTCTCACGTTTCTTCTTGGTCCTTGTTTCTCTATGCCTCAGTTCACTCACCTGTAAAGAATAAACCTTGGCTATTTCACACAGCTGTTCTGAGGCTTAGTTGCACTCTCTAGAGAACTATAGTTATCATACTGTGATATACAAAATGTCACACTAATTAGTGTAAGAAATGAAATTTCCAAATATCTAGATGTGAGACGGCATGTATCTCTTGAAGGCATTTTTACGTTTCTTTGCTGCAGTAATTTGAGAAGCTGAAGGAACAGAAATGAAAAAAATAAATGATTATTTCCTTAGCTGCTAATTTTGCAAGACTTAAAGTGGAGATGTGTAAACTTTGGAAACCAGAGGCAAAAGAAAAGACTGCAGAGTGTCCTCAGCCTTGGAAATGAAGGACTGGAAGCCAAATATTGAAGGCTACCTGCTAATCTACCACCTGCTACAGTAGGTAATAGATTAGCTGAATTCTTTGGAAGGCTACAGTTCTCAGTACTAGAAATGGTATCTTTGCAGTCAGTATATTTTCAGAGACTTTATTTTGCTTTAGACCCAAAGCAAAGTCTATTTGCCATTGACTGAGGAACTGCAGGCATGTGGCTTCTCTGGAGACCCACAGGGTTTTAGTACATTTCAGCTTGGATTTTTGCTAGACTTGCAATCCCAAGTGAATTTTCTTTGATTGCTTAGAAAGGAAATTGCCTTTTTACCCTTTAAAGTAGCTTGGATATAGTGGCTACTCTCAACTCAATTAGTATGTACTTAAACACTCCCAGCAGCTACTCTATAATATAGAATCAACATTTAGTTAAGAAATTTGCAATTCCTTGATGCAGATCACAGAGGGAAAAATTTGTATGTACACACACACATGCATATATATATATACACAAACATTTAAAAAGAGTGGGTTTTGATACCTCATAGTGAGGTTTAAATTGATGAATGCCTCTATAGAAGGAGGTGTTTGAAAAGGTCTGAAAAAGCCCAGATGCTCCTTGTTCCACAGTTCTAACAAGAAAAAGGTACTAAGAATCCTAAAAATAAATAGGTATCATATTGGGCTATAACAAAAGGAAAATATAGACAAGGATGCTGGGAGATTGTAGCCAGGGAGACCCCCCCCCCCCATGATGGCCAAAACATTGGTTTTAGGAGCTCTGTTCAGCTATGCTATAGTTACAGGGGATAGTCTATGTCTTGCCTTCAGATTGGTATAGAAGGAGTAAGAAACGTGGGGAATAAACACAAAGAGTAGTGGATCTTGTCTACTTGGACTTTATTAAGACTGTTGACACTCTTTCTTAAGATCCTAATAGAAAAGGTGAAGATGAGCAGACAGTGAGGTGGACTGAAAACTGGCTGGATAGCCAGGCCTAGAGGGTGGTGAACAGTTGCATGAAGTTTAGTTGGAGTCCAGTGGCTAATGGTGTATCCCAGGGGTCAATACTGGGTCCAGTCCTGTTCAGCTTCATCATTAATGACAGATGATGGAACAGAGTGTACATTCAGCAAGTTTGCTGATGACACCAAACTGGGAAGAGTAGATGATATGCCAGAGGCTTGTGCTGCCACCCAGAGAGACCTAGACATACTGGAGAACCTTCTGAACTTCAGCAAGTAGAAGTCTAAAGTTCCTCACCTGATGAGGAATAACCTCTGGCACCAGTATATGCTGGGGGACGCTCACCTGGAAAGCAGCTTGGCAGAGCAGGACCTAGTGGTCCTGGTGGAAACCAAGTTGAACATGAGCCAGCAAAGTGTCCTTGCTGTAAAGAAGGTAAATGGTATCTTGAACTACATTAGACAAAGTATTGCCAGCAGGTCAAGAATGGTGATCCTTCCCCTCCAATCAGCACTGGTGAGACCACATCTAGAGTCTTGTGTCTAGTTCTGGGTTCCCCAGCACAAGAGAGACAAGAAACTACCAGAGAGAGTTCAGCTAAGGGCCACAAATACGATGAATGGACAAGAGCATCACTCCTATGAGGAAAGGCTGCGAGAGCTGGGGCTTTTTAGCCTAGAGAAGCCTCGGGGGTTCTTATCCATGTATATAAATACCTGAAGGGAGGGTGCAAAGAGGACAGAACCAGGCTATTTCTAGTGGTGCCCAGTGACAGGACCAGAGGCAAGTGGGTACAAACCGAGACACAGCAGGTTTCTCCTGAACATCAGGAAACACTTGTTCACTGTGATGGTGACCAAGCACTGGCACAGATTACCAAAAGAGGTCATGGAGTCTCCATCCTTGGAGATATTCAAAAGCCATCTGGCCAAGGTCATGCACAGCGTATTCTTGGCAGCCATGCCTGAGCACAGGGGTTGGACCAGACTGCCTCAAGAGGTACCTTCCAACCTCAACAATCCTGTGATTTTTATCAATTTATAGTCCATTATAAGTTTGCAGTTCTTAAGTGGTTTAAACCCTGGACGTTTGTGCGGCAACAATGTCTACTGAGGAGAACTTGGCCTTTCTGATTTATGTAATTTGTCTATATATGTTTATGCAGTAGACAGAACTGTTTACTGAGATCACCCAAAAGGTGAATTAGGTTTGAATGGGTTTATCTAAGCCGTACTGCTTCTCACATTCTGCTCACACATTGCATTCTGCATTAGCTGCTTTCTGCCTTATTACCCTATAAAGCTCTAAATGTTTTGGGACTTAGTTATTGCAGAGAATTGGCTTTCCAAATCTGACACCTCTGCTGCTGCAATTAGTATGTGAACTAACAACCAGTTTTAAAGGTGAGGGGATAAAAACAGAAACATCTTCTGAATGGTAATAATCCATACACCTTTTTCTTCTATATCACAGCAAGCTGGGAAGTGAGAAATGCAAGCAAATGAACAAGAATGACCAGCTCTGGGGCCTTTTTGCTGACATAGGGTATTAAGAGGTGTCTATTAGAAGCAAGGGAAATTTCCAGGCATATGTTCTTCAGAAAGAACTGAAAAATCTCAGAACATCCTTTTTGCGAGTGTTTTTGTCCATTTAACTTCTCAGTGAAATTTCTGGGTATGTGACTTGTCTCCTGTGTACCACTTCTGCAAATTATGAAGACTCTAGCTCAAAAGTTCAGTGGCAGAGACATTCACTGGCGGGTACACTGGGCATGTGGTGAGCTTAACAAGCCAAATAAATTCTTAAGAGTTCCAGACATTTTGCTTTGACCTCTAGATAACATCTCTGAGGTTTGGATAGAATGATTGCAATCTGAAAAGTAATTTTTTTTCTGGTATTGAAGTCTGTTGAAAATTATGCAAGCTCTGCTTTTGTGCTTTATAACACAGACTATTAAAAACAGGCATCCATATATGAGTGTAGGAAGTTGTTAGATGATCCATTTAGACGTGGATTCAATAAAGAGACAAACAGCTCCAAACACTAGTATGATATGAACTAAATTCCCTCTCCATACTAAAAGGGAGCTTAGTTAGATTTTTCTATGTACTTTAAAATCATAGACATTACATTTATTTCAAACCTATTTAAAAATAATGAAAAGAGGGGAATTATTTTCATGTGTAACATGTTAATACACAAGGAAGATGATTTACTTTCTGTTGGCTTTGTGGTGCTTTCTGACAAGGTTAATGGGTAAAGACCTGTGGTAATAAAGAACTGCACTGAGTAGTCTGACACTGAAATAAGTAAAGGAACGAATAAATCTAGTGCTCATCAGGTAAGACATATCAAAATGATGTTCCTTAATCATCTGTTGTGTTGTGAGGAAAGCCTTGAGAAGTCAGTAGTGATCACTGAAGAAGACTTCAATGTGTAATATTTAGCTAGCAGCAGGAAATTTGGGAATTTAGGATTTCAAACATCTGCAAAATTGTTTTTAAAAGAGAAAGAGGGAGTTCTGTAGTAGAGTCTGCAGTTGTGTTAAGTGAAATTTCTGGTTACACACAGGTTATTTCAACACTAGTGTCTCAAACAGCTCACAGCTGAACCTAACCCAAGAGTGGCAGCTGATGACAGACCATGTAATACAATAATGAAAAAAGAGCACTATGGCAGCACTGAGAATCAGAGGAAATCTACAGCTTTGATTGATATAGAAGTCTCTGTTTTCTCTGAACTCTCCTTTTGTCTTCAATATCACTCCTGAAAAAGTTTCTGAAAAAATCATTTAAGAGTATTTTTTCAATTACAACAGTAGCCTTTGTAGCTGGAAGGAAGATTCATACACCCCCAGAGGACAGGAGATTTCTAAGCCACATAACATGATTTTAAAAAAAAAATACTGCATTTCCTCTAGGAGGAAAGGATGTGGTTGATGTGCAAATGCTTGGCGGACCGCTGACTAAGAAATTGAGCACTGGAACTGAGAGATACACCCATGCAGGTTTCTAGTGGCACAATTATGCAGTGAAGGCAGCCCAGTATGTCCTGAAAGACTCTGGGCGTGACTGGTTATAAAGATGTGACATCCAAGGAAGCTACATTTGGTAAATTGAAAACTCAGGTGTATGCTGAAGAACCAGAAATATCCCATAGCAAATGGAGTATTTCTGAGAGTCTATGTATGTTGGGAACAACTGTGATGAAAAGGGAAATGCAGGGATGAAGGTGCTAGTCAGTGCCTGAATCCGTTTTCTGCCTGAAAGAAGCTGAACTGAAAAATATCAAGGAAATACTTTGGTTTAGTAGCAGTCAGATATGCCATTACCTTTTACTTAATTTATTATGTACCTCTGTTTAGAAGAAATTTGAAGAACCCAGGTTCCCAAAGAGCAATTGTCATAGGTGGGAGTATGTGATGAATTACCTGAGCGGGATAATACTGGAGGAGATGTGAGAGGTGCAGGCACAGCAGGTCCTGGGTGGAGGAGTGCTTCTGTGAAGGGTTTCCTGTACAGTCTGGTTTGACATCTCAGCACCTAATGACTGTGAGGCTTTATCTGTCTGCAGCCTACTTGGAGAGACTGTCTGTCTGTAACATAAGTGAGGGAGGTTTCAGATGCACTTGAATTAATGCACTTCTAGCAAAGGATGTAAGGCAACCTTGAAAACCCTTGTTCACCTTTAATGTGGAGCCATTACTTCTACATAGTATGAAGAATGCTTTTGGCAATATACTGAAAAATAAGAAAACCAGCAGAAAATTATTATGATTACTTCCAAAAAACTGTTTTTGAGAATAACTGGCTTCTGGCTGAACAGAATTTATTAAGCTAATAACTTCTCCTGGCTGGAACTGATCAAAACTGTCACAAGCAGGACACAGATTCCAGTGTCAGGCACTGTGGGATCACTTAAAGTATGAACCTGAGTTACAGTTTTGTTTCGCTCAGTGATGGATCTGACTGAAGATATCTGGCCTGTAAGAGCTCTCTGCACAGTAAGGTTGGGCTACTTATTTTACTCTGGCTCTCATGGTCAGGTTTCCATGGTTTTGCCTGCCCTGATGGGGAATAAAGTATCCCAGGGAAGTAGAGACCTTGTGTCCACCTCTGACAGGAGACCCCTGGCCCTCCTCAGAGGGTGACATTTTAGCCTTGAAATTCTAACCTGGGAAGACAACCATCTACAATGCATTGCTTACTCTACTCTTAAAAAATCAGGAAGGAAAAAATGCCACAGTGACATGAAGCAAAGGAATGGGTAAGATGTGCTAACATGCTTGGAAAAAATAATGCCCAAGAAAAGCCATTGTCAGTATTACAAATTCCTTGGCTGTCATAACGAATCATACAAATCCCAGGGATGTTATGCCTGCAGCACATGGTTTTTATCATTTATGACGGGCTGCAAAGAATTTGCCTTTTAAGCTGGATTTGTTTTGGTGCTACCATCATTTTTCCCCTAGGCTGTTTCAGGTCTTCTGAGAGCCTTGTTGCAGAGTGAGTCTTTTCTCAGGTGGTCTGTAATCCTCAAAGTCACTTCCCTGTATCTGCTCCCATATGGCTTATTTTGATTGGAAGCTGACACCCAACTGAATGTATACGTTGAATGCAGAACTGTATGTATGTCTTAATGAAGTTAGGCAGAGGGGTGAGCTTTCTGCTGTAAAAATTCCTTATTGGTCTTCCAGAAAGAATGAGCATTCAGAAACAGGCTATGATTTTCCAGAAAGGCTGTGTGACAGATTAGGCAGACTATTAGGAAGTTGGCAAAAGAAACATTCTGTAAATTAGAGTTATTAGCTCAGATCTGTTTTTATTTAAAAATCTGTATGCACAGAAATTTTGAGCCAAGGACATCATGCTGTAGCATTGCATCATGAGAACAGATCATCACTGCTCAGCAGTTGTGAGGACAAGACACTGTTACCTAGCAACTTCTCAGAGCTGTCTTTTATAAATCCATCCTGTCATGGCTGTCACATATAAATCACAGTTGGTCTTTACAAACCTTGCACTGGGTAGTACTGCAAAATGTATCTCAGCAGTAGTATCCTTGGCAGGTATTAAATCACAACAGCTCAGGTTGTTCTTGCCCTAGCTGCTTGCACAGCTTGGATTCAAAGATGCAGCAGCATCTGTAGGAGCTGTTACTCAACTTCTCCCCTTCTTTCTTGCACCATGAGAGAAAGAATGGACAATGATCTGTGTAGATTCCAGTGTCTATAAGCTATGCGCTATCTTTTGCTGCAAGAGGTGATTATAAGCTCTAACATTGTCTCCTTGAGATGAAGAACCCTTACTCTGGCTTAGTATTAAATCTGAAATGAATAGCTGGAGACACTTTTAATTTTGGACAAGTGCTGCCTTCCTATACCTCTCTACAGTGCTCACACAGAGAACTTGATTCTAGATAGAGATTTTGAATGTTACTGGATTACAGATATTCAGCAAGACTGATTTAATGCCTTAACTGTTCTTTAGGATTTTTGCCTAGTATTTACCTATATTTTGACATAGTGCAAGTACACCATTGAATCCAATGGAATTTGGTGTTGGAATTTGAAAATTCCCATCTTCATTGTAAATATTCCTCCTAGCAGTGTGTTGGTGCATATTCTGCAGTACTGACAAAGGAGTTGGACACATTCTCTTAACTATTACATGGAATCAAAACTGTGCTGATTTCTGCAGTACTGTTTTTAATTGCTTTCCATTTCTTGTGTTGTGAGCAGATGAAGTATGGCATCTGCTGCTTCTTAGAGTTCTCTGGGATTATGTCAGTACGTATATGAGGATAATCTCATTATCGAGATATTACCAGGAAAGGTAACATTTTTTGGAGTACGTTTATTTTACATTACAATTACCCATATATATATTCATGCTAATTCCTAACATTCAATTGTTAAAAGCTTACAGTAGCATCTAAAGAAAGAGTCTTAAATACACAGAGTGATCTCTGTGTACAAATCAGCCTGTTACCAGAGTTGCAGGGCCATCTTCAGCTGAAGTCTTGTTTTTGAGGTTCCTTCCCATGCCCCAATAACTTTATTCTTTCTTTACATCTTCTAACTGTGGAAAACTTTCTAAAGACAATTCCTTCAGCCACCTTTACCATGACATACTGTTAGTCCTTCAATCTGGCCATAGAGGGTGGTAAATTGTCACCGTGACCACTCATTCTGAATCCTGTACACAGGAGGGTGGTGACTGGACAGAAAAAAATAATTGCTCTTTAATGCAAGCTGTATTCTTACAGTTTTATTTTGGCTCAGTAGCTTGCTTTATCCAAATATTAATCTTGTGATTTGGGTTATGAAGTCTTTGAGTCAGAGCTTCCAACTACTGTTTGATTAATGTCTTACATATGGGTTTTTCCTCTGTGAAAAAGATGGCTGTGGTCTTGCTTTGGTACTTCTTCCCTTGCCCTTCACTTGTTCAGAGTGCCTAACACAGTGGATCAGTTTAATAATTGGAATTATTTCAGGTCAAGTACTTGGCAAGAAATGTGAGCAGAGAGCTTATTCTGGAAACTGCCCTAAACAGCAGAGCTTGATTAATTCATTAATGTCTGATTTCTAGTTAAACATTTAATAAATCTTATCTTTCATGCTATGTGACACACAATACATGGCATATGAAAGCAGCCAGCTGGTTAATATGCATATGGTGCTGTACAGCATATTGGCCGGCCAGCCAGCCAGTGTGCAAACGAAGCAAGCTGCCAAGCTGTCTGTGAAGAGGGGAGGTCACAGGGAAAAAAAAGAAGAGGGCATGGTAAAATAAGAAGGTAGAGGGGTAGTAGCACTAGTAGCAATGGTGGAAGAAAACCTAGCTGGTTTAGGAGCCAGGGGAGGGGGCTGCAGCCATTGCTTTTCAGGTGAAGCCTTTAAATATTGATCTGACCTGTTCTGAGTCAATTATTCCTGGTTTACCATCTGATTTTGTTTAGTGCATCATGTATCAACTGTTATTGCTCCATATGAAGACATAGGATGGAGCCAAGATAAAACAATTTTGTTCACCAGTTAGTTGCTGGGCAAAGTGAACCGAGTGCTATCTTAGGGTTAGATCACAGCATATGAGCATCTTGGGGAAGCTGCTCTCATTCACAGTAGAGGATTACTTACTTAGAAATGCTTCTTTTGGCCCAGTGAACTATACTGAAAGAGAGCAAAAACTTTTAAAAAGCAGAAACACTAGTCATTGGTCAACCAGAGGATCTTGACAGTAAAAGGAGTGAGACCTGTCAGAGCTGTAGACCTAAAGAAGATTCTTAGAATAATATTAGTAAAATATTAAAATAAATAAAATAGTTAAACAGTAGAATGATCTTAGTAAAATCCATTATTAAGTACTTGGTAACAAAAAAACCAATAACAAACAAGCTCTGAGCAAATGTTATATTCTTTACATGGAACTTATATTATTATTCTCTCTCTAGCAACTGCTTCATTCATTGATCAAACCATTTTAAATAAACCTTTTGTGGTAGCACATATGCTCATAGTTTGTTCAGTCCAGTGAGCAACTAGACTTAAGGAATCTGGCTTTTTCAAGCAGAAACAGACACACTCCTCACTTTGAAGCTTTATCAACAAAAATGAAGCGCTGCCACTTGCAGCATTAACATTTAAGTACAGAGAGCAGTAAGGTGCATTTTTTCCTATCAAATATAACTTCCAATAGTATAGTGCTTTTTTATATCTGCTTTTGCTTGACACAAGCACTTTTTTTCACAGAAAGTTCTATAGTTTCTGCATTTTTATAATTAGTATGGATCTCTTAACTGCTCTCATTCCTTAAAACTTCAGCCCTATAAGCCTTAACTGATGATGTTTTTTTCAGCTGAAAGTAATTTTAATTTGAAATGCAGACAGAAAAAGTTTGTTTAGGCACACGTGAGGAAAAACTCTTGAAGGTCATTCACAGATATCCCCTCTTATAACACCTATGTTCTTACAGTAACCCTTCTAAAGCTCATGCTGTCCATATTAATGATATTCAGATGAACATTTTAAATTTCAGAAGATGGCTTTAGTGATGCTTTACTGATGTGCACAAGGAGGCATGAAATTAGCTACAATACATAACACTTAATTGTTTTATACTTTTATGCAACTGGAACCACTCTGCATGTGGGGGTGTATTTAAATGCACATCAGTGTGTTTCTGTCATGCCATTTCCAGATGACAAATACAGAACTGGAGAAGATCTCCAAACTGCCTTTGCTACAGCCACTCACAGGGCTTTAAACTGGGAGTGGGGATGTCACTGGAACATTTGAGACTGATTCAATTACCCTGGCTGGTTGAAACACTCTACTGTTGATTCTTGATTTAATTTTCTGTCCCTTGCTCACTGTCTCATGGAAATTCCCGTATTTTTCTTTTTTTTTTTTTTTACTAGATCAAATATCTTTTATGTGAACTGTTGTTTCAGTTACGATAGAAGAACCTTTCATCACAACTTTGACAGACATCTTACACATCTTAGAATCGGGATGAACTGACAACTTGCTGGGCAGAAATGTCTTCCTCTGATGACAGTACAAATGAACTTAGATTACTGATTTGGGCCAGATTCCTAATGCCTAGGGGGCTATGCTTTGTCCTGAAAATTTGCACTTTGGAAGAATATAAACAAGGCTCAGAGTAGGTGAGTACTTTAGTTTATACACCTTGAACCTTCCTAATTTCCCTTTGATAATCTGAAAGGGTTTTGTCAGGTAGCAGAAAAATGCAAAAGAGCTCATGTCAAAAATAAAAACTAGTTTTAAATTATTAATAGCTGCAGCAAATTCTCTTTTTTTAAACCAAGCCTAAAGCTGTAGGGAGATGCTGCTCCCTGTGATAGCAGACAGCAGATCAGTTCAGGCTCTTGGTTCTCTTGCAACCTTCCCTTTAGGAGACCAAAATTATTCTTCTTGAATGGGTTTAAAAGTATTTGTACAAACTTCTTGTTTCCTATACCAGTCAAAAACAGTTAGAGGGTAGATTGTAGGGAAATTGAAGCATAGGAAATTTAAGCATATTTGATATGTAACTGGTCCTTGGTCTTTATGGATTAAACAGAGTGAAGCTACATTTTGTTAATTATGGAGGACATGTTCAATGATAGTGAACAGATTATCCTTGTGGCAAAGCATGCCATGTCAAGATCTGTGGCATTCTGCTGTGAAAAGTGCATGGAAGATGCATCATGAGCTGTTTTTCATCTGCTTACATATTCAGTTGGCAGCAGGTTTCACATCAGTACAAACACAAATAAATATTACTGCCTTGAGCATGAAAATAAAATAACTTACTCATTTTGACAAAACTCAGTTGCACAGCCACAAAAGTGTGGCTGTGCCAGACACCATCTACCTATGTGAGCTGGGACCAAAGACTGAATGAGTTCCTTTTCCTGATGTTTATGTCTGTGTACTCAGTTGTACGTATCTAAAGCTGCTTCATCCACTGCTGATACTGAGCTCTTGTGCCCAGCTCTTCCCCTGTTGTCTGGAGGAAGGTGAGGAGAAGGTGGTCAGCTGCCTCTCCATCCCACCATGCTGCCCAAGAGGGCAGCTTTACCTGCGTAGCCTTTTCCTTCAGCATCAGCAGTACCAAACAGAGCAGGGAGACGGGCGTGCACTGCAAAAGGCACTTGCATCCAGAGGTGCAGGGGGAGAGGGCTCTCGAATGGGCTGCTCTGAGGAGACAGCCTGTACCTGTATCAGAGCTGGGGACAATGCCATGACACTTACAGGATTTCCTTCCTTTGCTTATCCCTACAAATTTGCTGTGTTCAGCACTCATTTACGTAGGGTAATTGCTTGTTTTGCTGGTGCCTTTACTGTTGCTGACTGTGGCCTTCAAAACCCTCTTTTAACCTGTACTGTCTGGGGACTGAAAGCCAGCAGGGAATTACTGCCATGCTCCCATACATTGCAGCAGCAGCTGGGAATCATGTGGTGATGCGGTCCCTAAGGAATCCTGACCTGGTGGGATCTATTTATTTCAAGCTCTCCACCCTTTTTTAGCACAGGCAGCCATAAAGGAGCAAGATGCTGTATATGCTCCAGCCTGTAATTCCCAGTACAGCCAGCTGTACTTGGCAACAGTTGCTAAGTGTTTATTTCAGTTAGAATTACAGATGCTGTATATTTTGATCATGAATCTGCTACAAGACTGGAGAATGCTAACAAATTAGTTATTGACAGTCACATTCCTGTTTACAGCCCCTGTAGCTACTGCTGTATTGCTGTTGGATTTTAGTACTTCAGTTTGAGAAGAAGGGATTTCACAGTAAGAAATTTGTCTGAAAAACAAAGCTTGTCTGAACACATTTGGCACAGAGGCATTTCAGCTGTCCAAGCAATCTTCTACAGAGGTCTCTCTTCTCTTTCTTAGGAGGTTTTACAACTTTGGAGATTTCTCTTAAAAACATCTTTATTATTTAGCTTCTTTGTTATTCTCACATCTGCTGAAAATGTGCCTATGCAAATGCTGTGTACTGAAAATCACAGGTTCTTGAATAGATCTACATAGATTTCTGGGGAAGAAGCCTCAGCTCAGTCCTTGCTCCTTCCTGAGGCAAAGAAAGAGCTTTTTATTTGTGAGCTTTCATACGTTCCTATTTCTTAACTGCTGGATTACCGCTTAACTCTTGAGGAAAGAGAATTCCGGCTAGAGCTGATGGGCAAAAATTTTTGTCTGAAATTTGTGTGTATTTAGTACTAGGCACTAACTGGGGTAGGGCTGGACCTCAGGTATGTTTACTTTCATGTTTTCCTGCCCAAAACCATGCAACAGCTTCAACAGGAGCAATTGGCCCAGCAGAAGGATAAATTTGTTCTGACCGTTCCTCAAGGAGGTGTGAAATGGGTTACTTTAGAACAGGAAAACTTTTGCATGATGGCTCCAGCCAGTGGGCAGCCTAATGACCCATGTCTGCTCTGAAACAGAAATGGTGCGGCTGTATTTGTGGATGCAAAGCCCAAATTAATCATCCCTGCTGAGTCTGGACCAATTATTTTGGGCATAGTTCTGCAAGATTTGGCTTCCCTGCTTCTAGACTGAAATGGGTATCTTCACGTTATCCTGCATGATGTGAAAATACAAGCCTGGAAGTGTGTTAGCTTGATGATTAGGTTACACTCCATCACAGGATGAGCCATCGTCCCAAACACCTCACATTCTCCATGTATGGTGTTAGAGCATGTAATTCAGGAGTGCAGGTGCCATTCACCTGTTCAATCATACCACTGCAAATAAGACACAAAGCACTCCTATCCAGATTTGGTCTCACAAACTATAGTGTTGAAAAAATGGAGAACAATGCTCTAAATTTAGTCTGTTTAGAATGACACACTACTAAGTATTCCCATCTATTTTCAAAGATGCAATAAAACAGCATGGCAATGCTAGTAAATGTCATTAGCTCTTTGAACTAATAGAATTACTGTTGGCAGCCAACGGTAATAGATTAGAGCAATTCTCATCTACTATATTAGAGTAATTCTTGGCTGTGTGAACATAATGAATCTGAGGAGTTTACAATAAAACCATCCAAATAAAACTTGGATTATAAATTCCCAGCCTGTAATGACTTCCTTTTTTGGCTCTCTTTTATTCAAGGCAGTGTGGTTTATTTTTTTTCAGTTAGAAAGTCATAAAAGTTTGAAGTCTTTATGGTTTTTAAAGATGCAGTTAATTGGTTAATGTGATTTTTTAAAAAAATCCTTCTCCTTTTAACATAGTACACCTTAAAGCTTTAAGAAATTTACCCGAAATAACTTTTTCTTAGGCAGATAGATTGTAAGTGTTGATTATACAAATGTATTAAACTATGCTGTCTTAATTGGGCTATGAATCCTCAAGTACTGATCCTGTTCTACTGTTTCTTCAGAAGCCTTTTCAGTAAAACTGTGTCCCAAGCTTGTCAAGTGTGTAGTTTTATTTTTTTCCAGTGTTCAATAGCTGTATTGATAAAAACAGCATCATCACAATAGCATCAGCTCTATGTAAGCCCTTGTAATGCTACAGAAGCCAGTATTTTGTTGCTACAGTTCTTCAGCCTGATACCAGTTTCTCTGTGGTTGGTATATGTAAGTGGAGTTATTATTGATTTATATGGAAAAATAAAATCCCGTTGAGGTTGTTACCACTGGAATGGGATTGGGAATGAGATTATGGTTCCTTGTGTTTCTGGACTGGTCTTGGCAGTTCCTAAAATCTGTCTGGGCTACAGTCCAAATACTAAGTGACAGAGCTAAATCTGAAAAGATTCGGAGATCCTGAACGGGTTGAAAAAACAGTGTGCTTTGATTCTTCACCTGTTTGCGCTACATTTTGACATCTTTTAAAATAACCACAGTGAAAAGAGAGAGCAGCTCCTTCTACTTGTATCGAAGAGATGCTGGCAAAGCAGAGCAAATGCTCACTAGCACCTTTTAACATGAGTTCAACTGCTGAAGACGACTGTTGCCATCTTTTAATAATCACATCTTTGGTAACCAAAGGCACTGAAAGATGCTGATGGCTCTAATGTAGAACAGCACCTGTGTGGTGCTTGCTAGAAGAATTGATGTATGTGGATTACAGGTTATTTATTATAAGACCTGTACAGACACTGAAAAATGTTCTGTGCTCCTTCTCCATTGGTGGAATTATGGACAACTAGCAATCTCCTCAGATTTGAACACAAAGTGAATGTTGAAACTAAAGGCTGCACTCTGGAATTATCACTGACAGATGATAACCTTCATGGCAAAGCAGAACCACCAGTCACAGGTGAACATGCATGATGCCACAATGCATGTGGAGAATATGACAGTTGTCTCCTTCAACACAGTGGTGAAAATCAGGCTTTTTAATGGAAAGTTGAATTTCTCCACACTATCTTAAAAACATGCATCCTATAGGCTGGGCACCAGATTTGTTTTATATGATTCCTTTTCCTTGTTGAGCTATGCATGTTTGTTTGTCTATTACTTCATCTTGATGGCCATCATGAAAGTAATAGCCCTGAAGAACTGAAGTTAGAGCAGTATTGATGCATTTAGATGACTACTGAAGAGTTAAACGTTCTTTCTGTTTCTTCTTTACAACTAACTTTCCAATACCACTGTAATGGAGAATAGTTTTTTTGGTAAGCTGAGCAAATACAGTGGATGAACCTTTCTCCACTGTTTGACCAAGAAAAATCTAAACGGGGGGGGGGGGAAAGATTAAAAAAAGACAGATGTACAGCAATGTAGAGATAGGGAAGCCCAGTTTTTCTGAAATTACTAAAACTACACAATAAGTAATTCTGAATCTCTTTTATGCCCTTTCCAGTTTTCATCATTACAATATCTTCTGCATTTTCTAATATTCTGAAGCAACCAAGTAGTAGTCTACACAGGGAAAACTTGCTAGAGAAAATTACCTACTAAAAGTAAATGCAAGACAACACTGTGACTAAGTGCTGTACCAACAGATCTTGTCCTTCTCTGTCTACATTGGTCAGGCTTCCCATGATTTATTTCAGGAAGGCTTTTGACTGTGTTATTGCTTCCAGTTGTTTTCATTCCAGAATGGATGGTGAATGGAAAAGGAAGTGAAAGGCAGCTGTCCCTCTGCAGTCCATCAGAGAAGCAAATGATATCACTGGTTTGACAAATGTGCTGGACTCGCTCAGTTAAAACCAAAACCCCTACTTTTTTCTTACTGTTCTGTAATCAGTTTACAGATTCCAGAAACTTAGAAAAGACAAAACATTCAGAGACTTGGAGGTTCTATAAAAACTACACATTTTTTTGCTAATTTGTGTAAGTCCAGTAAATATTGTTGATTTAATTCTCTTAGGCTTATAATCATCAGGACAGAAGAAAATTTGCATGGAAAAATGCATCTTTATAGACATTTTCTTTCATAAAATAATCCTCTTAACCACTTGTGTTTTTTCCCAACTGTTTAAGCAAAAAATAAATCCTCAAGTGATTAGTAACTTGAATTATGAGCATCCAAAGAAACTCCTCCATGGTCTGCATATGTTGGAAGCAAGTAACAGTCACCTAACAAAACATAAAAATACAGAGGCAAAAATACATCACAGAGAAATAAATCATTCTTTGTGACTAACTCTTATGCTGTGAAATTCATTTAGATAACTGTTTTTAAAATTAAATTGGAAACATCATAAAATATCATAGTGAATAAATAATCCAGTACTTTAGTAATAAATCTTTTGGATGTTGTCGTAACTGGTCATGTTGGAAAGCTCAGTTCTTCGGCAAAAGAAAAGAGTAAGCTAGATAACACACACGATTGCAAGTCTACAGCTAATTTAGGAATTGAATTAGGCTATTTTAGCAAAAAACAGCTTTCCTTTCTAATCCTGGTTCAGGGAAGAACAATACTACCTTTTATTAAGATCCCTAACAACCTCACATATGATGTCCTTGATCACTGTCCTATGGAGTTTCTTATTCTTACCTAACATTTATCTCTCTGACTTATCATTTTGTTTAAGCAAATGTTTAAGAATCTGTGGCCAGTCATTCTTGTCTCTTTTGGGACTGGTTTTTTTCAAATACCTTTTTTTCAAAGGTGGCATTGCTTGGGGATCTCTGCAATACACTTATCGAGTTCTACTGCTGCTGATCAACTTTTGCACTCTTACAGTTGCAAACAGCTGTTGTGGGGGGCAAAGGACAGATTAATGGCTTTTGGAGTATTTTTTGCAATGGATTTTCATACACTGACAATTTGTGAGCAGGAAATGCCAAGTAAAGAAGGCTCCAGAGGATCCTACAGGAGAACCAGTAATACCCATTTCAACACATGGAATGCCATGATAAAGAAACAATGGCTGCCACAGGTACAGGAAGAATAGTTTATAAAACCTGCAGGATGAAACTCGGATTTTTGTACTGCTGTACATTTACAATTTAATTCACAGTAGGAATCCATTGCTTTCTGCCGTGGAACATTGCAAATGGAGACAGAAACTGAGTCACAGTATTTTGATTACAGTCACTTTGTTTTTTGAATCTTGTATCTTTATGTAGAAATAGCAAAGCAAGGAGTAGACTTCGTAACACTCTGCTTAATATCATACTCAGTTGTTGATAACATCTGTTTTACAGAACAAGAAATTGGCACTGTCTGTTTACAAAATATTTTCTAGAGCAGGAAGGCTCTAGTCTCCTATCAAGGTATTATACCATCCCTTGCTTGATACTTACTCACTTTGGGGAAACATACCTCTCACCCTCATAAAACTCAGAAACATGCTGGAGAGAAGATTCTTTTGTTTGTTGTTTTTTTGTCTGTTTGTTGTTTTGGTTTGGGTTTTTTTTTGTAAGCACTGTTGTTGATCTGGGTCTAATCTCTACCTTGCTGTTTCAGCTGAAGGCTCACTCATCATTTGCCTTCCCTGCTTCCAGTGCCATTTTAAAATGTCGTAATTTTTTCTCTGAGACTAGATTAAAAACATCAAATGCCATCCAAAGTGACTCTCGAAGTGCAGGCCAATTCCAGCAAGCCCATAACTAAACTCCAGCTGAGTATCTTCCTACTGTCTATGAGAACTCCCCCTTCTCAACTGCCGTGCAGGTGTTTGGTTTGCTCACCACCCTGAGAATGAATCAGACACCAGGTGAGCCCTCAGCCTGGTGGCCTATCACACTTATCTTGTATTTCAAAGATAGTGAATCTGAAAACAATAATAATTTGGTGATTTTCTACTGCTGCATATTCAATGGAAAACCTAGTTCTGAGAAAATGAGCTGGATTGCTCAAATTAGAAAATGTGTGTTTACTTATCTTCTTGCAACATATTTTCACTCAGCTTTGCATGAAAATTCATATGTGGCACTGGTGTGGAAAGCAATACAGGAATACTAGAAGTCTTACTGTGGAAAACATGCTTCCTCTCCAGGAATTTCTTTTGTTTCAGGTCTGTAATGCCTAGGCTGAGTGGTCAAAGCATTTTGCTTCCAGCGTTATATCAAAGACATTGTTTCAAAACTTGCCTCAGCCACAGGACCTGTGAACTTGATGAGGACTTATGCCAGCAAAGCATCTTGAGTGATAAAGCATGTTAAACCTGTTTACTCCTTGCTCTTTTCACAGAGGAATTTAGTGTAAATAATTTATTGTTCTTCCCTTAGTTCAGCGTTGTTCAACAGCTACTTATGGCAGAAC
Organism: Apus apus; assembly: GCF_020740795.1. NCBI lineage: Eukaryota > Metazoa > Chordata > Aves > Apodiformes > Apodidae > Apus > Apus apus. Next base: position 88,838,132 of record NC_067285.1, read on the forward strand.
TTTGCAAGGTGTTGGGCATCCTAAGATGGATCACTAGGCTCAGTTATTGATGGAATGTACCAGTGGTTCTACAAACAACCTCTCTGAGAAGGCTTATTTAATATGGACCTATCTGTGGGATGATACAATCAGAAAGTTGAGTGAATGCAGGAAGTAATGTATTAAAATGAACAAGATTCAGGTACATTTAGGTAAGATTGCTTAGGTGTAGAGAAGATTGCTTAGATGTAAGAACAGGCAAGATAACTGAATTAATGAAAGATAATTTATAGTATAAAAAACCAGTAGGGCTGTGCTGTCAGGAACAACAATTACAGGGAAATTAGGAGATTTGGGAATAATTACTTTCCATCCAACCTCTGAAAGGTGCTTTGTTCTAGAATGAATACGTATGCAGAAGTTGGCTTTTGAAAATACACTATGTCTGCTTGTCCTCTTTCTTTGATCTGGATCTGATTCACTGATTTCAGACTAGTTACTGCCAATTTTTAAGTGTTGGTTTGCAGGGGTTCCAATGCAACATCATTGTGTAGAGAAAAGTACGACTCCAAATTGGACTACTCACATTATTACAAGGCCTGATATTACTCATCAGTTGTTAAGTGTTCTCAGAGACATGTGGGAAAATCCATCTAGAAAGCAGCAGGGTAGCCAAGCATGCATTTCCAGGCTGCATAAGGAGGATTCTACAGAGGCTGGTACTTGGAATGATGTATGATGTGCTGTTTCATTAACTTGAAAACAGAAAAATGGTCACTGAGTTTAAGGGTATCATATAAGAGAAAAACCTCAAGAAAAAAAGGGTTATGTGATGTAAAACTGTCCTGGTTTAGTGGTCAATGGCAAACTGCAAACCAGGGGGCAGAATTGCTATTACTGCCTCCCCAGCCCTCCCAAGGGAAGATAAAAGGGGAGTAAGAGAGACTTAAGGGTTGGAAATTGAAACTGGGAAAAATTTACACAGAAAAGGGAGTAACATGTGAGGTGAAGAACAGATATATACACTTGTATACAGATATATACAGAACTGATCTTGACAGCAGGAATAGGTTGGTGGGATTCCCTTGGGCGATGCTGCCTCAGGAGAGGGGTCCACAGCTCCTCACAGCACCTGGTAGAGTTGGATTCTGGACAGCATGTGGTGAGTTGAAGAACCTCTGAGCATCACCAGCAGCAAGGAAGAAAGTCACAGGAAAAGGGCTGAACTTCGAGTTCTCCTGGCTCTTACAGATTATGGCAGGAAGTGGAAGGGAACACTGATCCCTCTCTGTTCCAACCCTCCTACTCCTTTGGGGGGTCTCAAAGACCCTCTGTGTCCCGTTTTTCTTATAGGTGTCAACAACTTTCCAGGTCCACTTAAACCATAACATTCCACCCCTCATTCCATACCATTTCCAGTCATACTCATCACCAGGTTACAAAATGTCCTTATACAACAGTTTGTTGAGTCCAGGCTCTTGATCTTCATCCATCATGGCAGTTTCTCAGGGCAGCAGAGAGGATATAGGGTTCATTGTGGTTCATGCCCTGTGCTCCAAGTTATTCCTGGATGCCACTATATTATCCTAGAGACAGACACTGAAAACAACTAATCACTATTATATAGTAATTAAAACTATACAACCCAAACTAAATGGTCTCAGGCAGAGTTTAGTTCCCCTGTGGTACACAACGGACTTCATCAAACTCCTGTATTGCCCACCACGTATGTCCAGGACCTTGAGCAGAGACAACCCCACGGATGGGTTGGTCTATGCCCAAAGCAGGGTTGACCCAGACAGTTTTTCCCAGTAGATTCCTTTCACACACAACAGGGATGTTATCCCCTTCCACTGTATGCAAAAAGTCTGACTTGGCAGGACCGGCACGACTGACAGATCTCCTGGTGTTTACAAGCCAGGTGGCTTCTGCCAAATGCTTATCCCAATTTTTTGAAGTCCCACCACTCATTGCTTTCAGGGTAGTTTTCAGCCAGGCCACTGTATCATTCAATTTTTCCAGATGTTGGTACATGATAGGGGATATGGTATATCCACTCAAATACCATGCTCTTTGGCCCAACTGTCTACTAGGTTGTTTCTGAAATTAGTCCCACTGTCTGAGCTGATCTTCTCAGGGGTACCATGTCTCCACAGGACTTGTCTTTTGAGGCCCAGAATAGTGTTACTGGCAGTGGCATGTGGCACAAGATTCATTTCCAGCCACCCAGTGCTTGCTTCCACCACTGTATGCAAATAGCACTTACCATGATGAGTCTGAGGGAGTGTGATACAATCAATCTGCCAGACTTCTCCATACTTGTATTTGCACCAAGGTCCATTGTACCACAAAGGTTTTAGCCATCTGGCTTGTGTGACTGCTGCACATACGTCACAACTGTGGATAACCTGTGCAATAGCATCTAAAGTTAAATCCACCCCTCAGTAACAAGCCCATCAATATGTTGCATCTCCTCCTCAATGACCAGAAGGGTCATGGGCCCACTGAGCTAAAAACAGTTCAACTCTGTGCTCCCAGTCCAAATCTGTTTGGAACACTTTAGCTGTCTGGTCCACTTCATTATTGTGCTCTTCAGTGGCCCAGCTCTTAGGTACGTGGGCATCTACGTGCCGTACCTTTACTGTTAAGTGTCTCTAGTCAGGCTGTGGTATCTTGCCACAGGACAAAAAGGCTTCCCCTTGTGCTGCCAGTTGTCCCATTTCCATCCCTTTAGCCACAAGGCATTTGCTACTATCCAGGAATCAGCGTAAAGTACTGGCCACTTCTCCTGCTCAGTATTGTGCAGGGCCAGCTGGATGGCCTTTACCTCTGCAAATTGGCTTGATTCACCTTCTCCCTCATCAGCTTCTGTGACTTGGCGTGTAGAACTCCAGACAGCAGGTTTTCACCTCCGCCGACTTCCTACAAGATGGCAGGATCCATCAGTGAAAAGAGAAAATTGCTTCTCATGATCTGAGAGTTCATGATAATGGGAATCATCCAGGAGGTCAGTGAGATGAAGGCAAAGCTGGCCCACATGGAAGAAAACCTGCAGATGATCATGGAGGTGCTTGGCTTGGAGGGCAGTGGGGCCCAGGCTGCCCCCACCAAATCTGCTGTGTAGGATGTGAACACTCAGCAGGAGGCCACCCTGGGGACCAGCACCCTGGGGATGCAGCTAGTACCAAGACAGTATGTTTTTAACTTCCTGTCCCATTTGGACGGGTCTCAGGGCCACTGTGTGAACGATCTCTCATTTTATCTGTTCAAAGGCCTTCTGTTCCTGGCTCCATGAAAAACTTCTTTTCTTTTGGGTCACTTCATAGAGGGCTTTCACAATCTGGGTGTACCCAGGAATGTGCTTCTCCAAAACCCACCATGCTTAAGCTGGTTTGCATCTCTTTCTTATTAATGGGTGGAGCCACAGTTGCTATTTTATGGATCACATCCACAGGGATGTGTCGGTACCCATCTTGCTATCCAGCTCCTAGGAACTGGATCTCTCTGGCAGGTCCCTTGACCTTGCTTCCCTTTATAGCAAAGCCAGGTTCAAACAAGATGTAGATTACCTTTCTACCTTTCTCGAAGACTTCTGCTGTATTACCTTATACAATGACGTCACTGATGTACTGCTGATGGCCCAGAGCTACACCTTTCTCCAGTGCAGTGTGGATCATTCCATGGCAGATGCTAGGGCTGTGCTTCAACCCCTGGAGCAGTTGATTTCAGGTGTACTGGACTTCTGTCCAGGTGAAAGCAAATTGGTATCTGCACTCTGCTGCTATGGGAATGGAGAAAAACACGTTAGCAATGTCAATAGTGCCATACCATTTAGGTGCCTTGGACTCCAATTCATATTGAAGTTCCAACATGTCTGGAACCGCAGCGCTCATTGGTGTTGTAGCTTCATTCAGACCACAGTAGTCCACAGTTTATCTCGGTTCTCCATCAGGCTTCCACACTGGCCATTTAGGACTGCTGAAGGGTAAGTCTTGCTAACCACTCCTTGGCTCTCTAGTTGACCAGTCAAGTTATGTATTGGAAGCAGGGAGTCTCTGTTGGTGTGGTACTGTCGACGATGGACTGTAACAGAAGCTGTTGGTACCTGCTGTTCCTCTGCCCTCATCAGGCCCACCACAGAAGGGTCACCTGAGAGTCCAGAAAGGGTACACAGCTGGTTAATGCCCTCAGTCTACACAGCTTGTACACCAAAGGCCCTCTTACACCCTTTCGGGTCTAAAAATAGCCCTTCTAGAGAAAGTCTATACCAAGGATGCACGGAACACCTGGGCCAGTTACTATATGGTGGGTCTCCCAGCCATTCCCAGTTTGGCTCATTTCAGCCTCCAATACAGTCAGTTCTTGAGATCTTCCAGTGACTCCAGAGATAGTAATGGAGTCTGCCCCTCTGTGACTGGATGGTAACAACGTGCAGCAGTGCCCACCAGGGCTCTGTAACTCTGTGGTTCTGTTGTGCCAGGCCACTGAATCCACACTGTCCAGTAAATTCAATTATCCCTCTCCTCCACCTGGCTGGAGGCAGGGCCCCTCTAATGTTGAGCATGCATCCACAATTAAAATAGGGGTTTGTGTGGCACACTGGACTCACATGGTTCCTTCCTCTACTCACATTTAGATGTGAGACCCATCTGCTTGGGCCAGCAGATACTTCCTGGGAGATCAGACCAGCTACCATTCTGGGACCATTATCTCTAGTGACATCACCATGCAGCTGCTGTTCTCTTGTACACAGAGCAGCAGCGTGTTTGTGGTGCCATCTGCTCATGTTCTCAGCATGGTCACACAGGGTAGACCACAGAGAACCTCAGGTTTGGTTCTGCCTATCCTGAGCTGGTCTCCCAGGTGGGCTCCTATTTCCAATGGCTGATACAGGAATCATTCTGGAGAGGAAGAAGTGTTTTTCTCCCTCTCAAGTCTGGATGCCTTGTAATCCAGCCTCTCACAATAGTTTTTCCACTCCTTAGCCGTTTTTTCTACAGCTGAGACACAAGCATTTAGAGGGGGTTAAAGATAATTGTCTGCATATTGCCTAAGTTGGTTAGCAAATTCATTGACGGTAGTATTTCATCATTTCCCGCAAAGACCCTTCTTCCCAAAATGCTGGAGTACATAGTAGGGGCATTCTGTGTAAGCTTCTTTAACATAGGCTTACTGCATGGCAGCTCATCAGGACTTTTGGGTGTATCACTGTCACCATAGATGACCTCTCAGACTGCCAGCTCTCAGATATTTAATACCTCTTTCTATGGTGTTCCACCTACTAGGGCGACATTCAATGTCCATCCTATAGAGATACTGGCTTTCTACAGCCATTAAAAGGAAATTCCAGAGATTGTGAGTAGTGGGTTTTTTTTCCTCCCAACAACCTTATCAATGCCTGAATCTCTGGCTAAGGATCCCAATTTTCAAACCACCCTGCCCTCCAGATCTATCGTGGCAGCTCAGGGCAGCGGCAGGAGGGGCTGCAGGGGCATTGACTGTGGCAGTTTTCCTGGGTCAGTTTTTAACCAGGCACCACCCCTGGCACACATACAGGCACAGCAATAACACAATCAAAAAGTAACAGCCTTTTCCAGGGCCTCCAGACTCTGGCACAGTGAACTTGCCAGAGGAAGGAGTGCAATAATTTTTGTAACACCTTAAGTCATAAAGTAGCCCTTGAACTGCCCAAGCCAATCCTCAGTCCAACTCCTCCCAGCAGAAACCAGTGCTTGAATGAAATGGGAAAATAATACAGGTGGTAGATAGGACAAAAAATTAAAAATTTGTGTCATAACAGAGTACATACAGGCATGATACATCAGGTCTTTCAGTAACACCATTATCAAGATGATTTTTTCAACTTCCAACCTTACAATCCTTTCAAAATAAACTTAATTTTGAGCCCCGCATTGGGAGCCAAGTATTCTGTCCTGGTTTAATGTTCAGGGCAAACCACAAACTGGAGCGCAGAACTGCTCTCTGTTATCCCCCCTCCACCCTCCCAATGGAAGGTAAAAGGAGAATAAGGAAGAGAGACTTAAGGGATGGAAACTGAAACTGAGAATAAAAGAAACAGTAAGTCTGAGGAGCAATTTTATCCACCAAACCACACCTAATAACCACACGTTTTTTAGGTGGCTCTGAATTACTTTGTGCAACTGGTCTGGCAATTCTTAAATGACTAAGGATTGCTGGGGGGAAAAGTGTTCCTTGTTTTGAATTTAAGGAGTAGATCATCAAGCAAGAAAAAAAAATTGTCAAGCTGTTCATACCACCTAACCTTGGAGAAATACCTGCATTTACTTTGTATGATAGCAGTAACGGAGACACAGAGGATGATCCTTCAGCCAAGTTATTCAGAAGAGGGCAAGAAAGCCTCCTTTTTGGCACTTTAAGCAACCTGCATTACCCTTCCTGGTGAGTAGACAGACAGCATCTAAAGATACTTGGCGCTACCATCCTCAGCACTCCTTACAGCACATCACTAGCAATATTTGGAATTCAAGTGCTTGACCTGCTCATCTACCTAGCAACTAAAGCTGACTATCCCCCTTCTTGTGCCCCTCCAGGGATGGCTGACTTTAAAAGTGTTCCTCTCAACTTAAGACATAACTTACTTACAACACCAAGGGCTGAAACTGCAACACAGTGTTGCTATGGACAATTTTTTTCTTTTAAAGAGCACACTGAGTGTGGCACTGATAGAGGACCCAGTGAAGTATGTGTCCATTCTAGAAATGGGAACAGCAGGTCTGAGGAGCCTTTCTCATTTGCATGCTGAACACTTTGCATGAAGGCTATGGTTTGTTAGGGTGCACTAAAACTCCTCCACAAATACCTAAGAAAAAAATCTTTTCCACAGAAGTGAATTCCTGCTCACACTAACTGCTCTGGTAAATATGAGACATTTTGTGTCAGTCTGTTGGTTCTTCCACCCCAACTACCACCCTTGCAATTTCTTGAAAAACACAGTACAACCATGGATATGTATGAATATCTGCCCACCTCTTCAATGAGCAACAGAGCCCTCTGCTGTTGCATGTTGTCAAGTCCCAAAACCTGGGCAATAAATTATCTGAAATTTAGTGAGACCAAATAGCCTATTTACAGAATAGTCACTCGTGCTGCTTACCTGGCTCTGTTACTCACAGTAAATAGGCATTTAGTGGCATAACAGAGTAAATAGGAAGAAAAAGTAAGTTTTGTATTTTGACATGTCTGATTCTTCTGACAAATGAGTATCATTACTGTCTTTTCCTGTTAATCCATTCTGGAAACAGTATGTTTGTAAATATGAAAGTGAATATGTAAGTTAAATAAATAATGAATACACACAGTTTTCCCTAGCCAGCCCAGAGCCATGTGTGTTTTGAAAACTAATGCTGACAGAAGATGCATCATGCTGTGAGGTATTCAGAAACTTCCCTTTATTCTTACATTCACACTATGTTCATCAGGAAACCTACTGTACTGGGCAAAGTCTACTGTGCTGACTTAAGTTAAATTCACAGTTGCCTCTTGATATATCACAATATGTCACTCAGCAGTCCCATTGAAGAAAATGTAACTACCATGCAACATCTTGTGCTGTCTTGGGATTTCTCACTAGGTAAGTAAGAAATAAATTCCTGTCAGTACTGCAAGAATACTGTTGTATAGATGTAGGAACAGACCAGCTGGATCATAAGCCACGATGCTGTGTTGGAATTACTGGGCACAGGGGATATGTTATTTTTTTAGCTGCAGGCTGTATGCCTTTTCTTTCCACCTGAGTGTGCAGAAACCTGCCCACTACCCAAATGAATACTCATACAGTGCATGCCATGGACAGTGCTGAGGAGAGAGTCAAGAACACTGTGAAAGGAGAAAGGAAATCTATGAGAAACCTCCTTGAAATACTGATGTCCTGTTAGAGTATCTTACAGGAGAAACCTGTTAATCTTCACAGAATGGAGCTGAGTCAAATGGGCTATCCAGTAATGAAACTCAAATTGCATCTCAAGAGCAGCTGGAAAGCAATGCTGGTGAACTTACACAACCTTTAAGATTCTCATCAGCTGAAGGGGCCCACTCGGAATTTTGTGTTCCATCCTGTGATGCAGAGGGATCAGAATCTACCAGTGAATTCATCAGACTTGGAGATAGCGCTCATTCCTTTTCTAAGAGAGCAGAAGCAGAAAAGGACAGAAAAATCTAAAAACTCAGAGGCTCTTGGAACATTACCTGGATTGTTTTCTGAAAATAGAAGAGCCATTTTAAAGAACAGGCAGATAGATCAACCAAGACTGTTTGTATTACTGAGCCTCCAAAAGAGTGTTTGAGTGCCAGTGCTATGAAACTTGGGGAGCCCGAACAGCAAGACAGTCCTTTGTGACCATCATTTCAGCCTTCAGAAGCCAAACCTCATTATCCTGGATAGAGGTATTATCAGAGCTTCAGAGAGCCAGTCAGCAACTTTCACTAACAGCAAAGTGAAAATTCCTCTTGGAAAGTTACACAAAAATCTGAAGATGTTTCTGGTAGTCTTCCTCTGTCAAAGAAAATCTCTATGCTCTCTGTACCACCAACTAACATTTCTCTGCCACCTCTTCTGCAGTGTGAGACAAAGTGGTATCAAATGATGCTGAGTACAATGTGGCACAAATTCCTCAGACTTACATATCTGCTTCCTCTTCACATCAAACACTCTTCATTGCATGCTGAACAAGTAGCAGAAACTCCAAGACCTGAACCTAGATACCTGCCTAGAAAGAAAAGATACCAGTTTTCCATCACAGACTTGAAGAGCCACTTTCCCATCAAACAGAGGAAAAGCTATCTGAGCAAGAGCTTTGGGTGGACACACCAGAGAGGAAGATCTGAGAGATGAAGACAGCCTGTCTCAGCACAGTGGCATGGATTATCACCAAAGGAAAACTGAGCAAGGAACACAAATACAAAGAAAATACCTTTGAAGTACCTCCAAAAATGCCTAAGCCAGTTAAAAGTTTATTCTAGAAAAAACACACCTCAGAATCCTGAATATAGCCAGTAGATTCCAAAACTGTGAAACCAAAGAAAGCTGTTCCAAGTAAAAACTGCAAAACTGTACTTAGTAAGAAACTGGCATCTTTCAAAAACACACTGGAGATGGCTCAGTGTAGGCTAGGGAGACTGAGATCTCAGATTACTGTCAGAAAGACCGGTATCTTCTTATACCAACATTTAAACATTAAGTTAGGATGGATGAATATAGCAGCATGAAAACTAAAAAAGCTACAATGAAAACCAAGTTGTCTGCAAGCCAAGACTCTGAAAGCACAGAGAATATACTCCTCGGATAACAGGCTTCTTGTTTTTTCCTCACTTGCTCATTTTCATTTGTTTGCATTTTGCTATTAAGATCTTCTCAGTAGCTTTAGCAGAGAAACTAAGCATATTGAAAGTTTTACCTCAGTATTTGTGTGTATTCAGGACAGTTCAGTTTGTCTTTATGCATGTTACAGGTAGTTTTTGAAGAAAATGCAATTACTGGAGGAAAGTATAATCAGCTTGAGTAAAGTTAATTTAATTAATTAATGATGCATCCTCACTGATTTCAGTGTAGGCCAAGCACCTCTATGCTCCATGTACTCCACAAGAGCCCTTTGGAGCCAATATTCAGAGGAAGAAGAGCTAACAAATGGGAATAACTTTGTCCCTATCAAGATCTGATGTATCTGTTTTTCTTCTACAGAATTTCCATAAAAGATGACTCAAGATAACATGGATATAGCTAAATATTAGCTAATTATTTTAACCAAATGGTATTGTTTCCACGTTGGGTTTTATTGCCTAAATTTTGTCCAGTTTCCTGCTCCAGGCTTATTGAAAATTGCAGTGTGTTATGGTGATGACTTCTGTAACCTGATAGTTTCTGGAAGGTATGTGAAATACTGACTTTCCATTTCCTTGGACTAGTAGGTGCAAGATGATGCATGCTAATGAGTTTATTGGATTCATAATGTTTAAAGTACACAGCTCAGTAGTTTTAAAGCCCTTTCCACAATACTGTGCTGAACTCTCTATCACCCTCAACAACTAAGGTATGTAGATCTATTTGCTTTAGTTCAAGTTCCCTTCTAGCCCCACAAACATCCTTGGAAATACAGCAAACCTGAAAAATAAAAAATGTCAACTGCACTGCAAGAGATTCTGTGTAGTCTCATAGAGACTAATCTAAACCACAGCATTTTGGTTTTAAACATCATGAAAAGAATTAGCCATCTGTCATGACAGCAGCTTGACCTGACGGGCCCTGCAGAGTAGCAGTGAGATCAGCAGGGTCCCCGCTGAGGCAGCAGTCCGCTCCTGCAGACAGGTGCTGACATTGTTCCCTGTAACAACAGGTTGTCCTCAGCAACTCCTCTTGCACTTGGTTCTCTATGATCTGGAGCACCAGTGTGGCCTGGATTTCCAACACAAGCTGTGCAAAAGTCATTGAAACCAGCAGGTCCTGCAGTAAACCCATGGAATAAACTTTCCTGAGTAATACGTCTGAATCACCTGCAGATAGATTAAAAAACCCCAAAAAATTAAACACTAAAGTGTACGTTTACAAGAAGGTAGTAATTTAATAGCTATGCTGCTGCAGGGGAGGGTAGGTGTAAGCAGGAGTATTACCTCAAGAGGAGTGACTTATAAACCAATTAAAAAAAAAAATTCCCTTTCCTTTTGAGAAAGAAAAACAACTTTTAAATTGGACAACTCAATGAGCAGTGTTCCTGAATGGTCCTTCGTTCTGTGTAACCCTCTGAGAGAATAGAGCAGTTCAGGAGTTGACCTATCATTTTAATTGCTTCTGGCTTCTGCAGATGTAAAAGACAAAAACCTAACACAGAGGACACTGCCGGCTGTTCTGCTGCTCTTTGCAGGTGCTGTACTCGGTCTTAATGATGAGCTATAGAATTAATATTAATGCCCCTTAACATTAATTTTCTGTATGTATTTAATGTCTGTTCTTTGACTGGAGTCTTTACAGGTACTCTGAATGCAGTAAAATTAAATAAAAACAAATAAAATTCAAAGTGTTTCATAGAGGGCAGTGTAACAATACTGTATCCATGTCACACTGCAAAATGCCCAGAGACCAGCAGTGACAGTGCAGTGTGTCATGTTATTAATGAGAACAATCTGATTCATGCTATTTATTTCTCCTCTTGTCTATTCCTCTTCTAAGAGCTACAGCAGTATTACTTACAAAGCATCCCCGTTCCAGTAAGAGACTGAGATCAAACCCAGAGGACAGTGGTTGAACACAGGCCACATTTCTCTATTTTGTCTCTGGCAGTGGCATTTCCCTGGTGCTACTTAAAGGGCAGAAAAACGTAAACCGCATTTAGGATTACAGGGTTCTGCAGTGGATCAGGGAAAGATCTGTGTTATGCTACATTTTCAGTACCGGCATGACAAAACGTCCACTGGGATGAGATACTCCAGAAGGAGGCAGAATTTTTCGCTTCTTATTTAAAATTGGCTCATTGAATTTATCCAGTGCAAAAATTTCCCCAAATAGCAACTTCTTCTGATAGACCATGTCATACTGGTGAGAAGAGTCAGGATAATTGTTGTGCATTGAACAGATACTACTTTATGTTTGCCTTTGCATTTTCTTGAAATATGCTAGTCATTCTCATCAGCTGCTTTGTGTTTACTTCGAGCTTCTTCAAGCAATAATTACAAGGAAATAATGTGTTAACCTTGAATGTAAATATTTCTTAAGATCTCAGAAATTCATATCCCCAGTTTGCTTCTGAAAAACAAACTCATTTCTCCTGACAGTGGGAACTGAAAAAATCTATATTCAGGGTTCATTTCCAATTGACACCACAATGACACTGTATTTGTTCCCTATTAGTTTAGGAATCCACAGAGCATTTAACAAGCTGTGAAGTCTGTCATTGCAGATTTGATTCCCAGCATGTTATTGATGTTTTGCAGCTTCTATTTATTTTCCTTAGTTTATCCTGGCACAGAAGATAAAATAAACTCAGAATTTACAAGTGGCTATTAATCCCATGTTTTGTTTCCTTCATAGGAAACTAGTGACAAAGCTACACTGACTGTCAATATATGTATGGAGTCTCTGAACCTCAACCATTTCACTCCTGAACCAGTGTATTGTTTTGACCAGTGAATGGTTTACAAAACAACTGGTTAAAGAAAGAATAAATCATAATAATGGAAAAACACATGGTGGGGTGGAAGGTCATCATTCCAGGCTTGGTTATTCTTTCATAAGTAATGTAACATGAAAACAAAGGTTTAAAACTGATGTAAACTGGAGAGCTGGACTGCTCCTGCAAACTGCTGAATAAACTGCTGAGCTGGTAAAGCTAATTTTACTGGTATGAGACATTTTATGCATGAGCATACTCATTGAAACCCACTGGACTACCAGCATCTAGTCTCCTTGGATGGGACCAGAAACCTCAGTGCTTTGTGGGAATTAGTACTGCCTAGAAGTTCCTGAGATACACAAGGATATCTACTTGCAGCTGACTGCTACTCACATTACTTCAGCTACATTTAAGCATCTCTCCAGGTTATAAATATGCTGGTGAATTAAATGCACTACTCTTTTAACATGATTAGGATCTTGAATAATATTTAGACACTGTGTATCTGTTTCAACAGTTTTAACTTTGCTACCTCTTCATTCTTTCTATAGGCAATTAAAAAAAGATATGACTGAAATTCTTCCATCTCAGCCAAATGGATTGATGAATTTTAATGGAAAACATTTATTCCAACCTTTAATTAAGTTTGGCAGTCTGAAATCATTAGTCTTCGCTTTGAAATGACACACTTTATCATGAGCATTTAAAGCCTTACAAGTCAATCTATAGGGTGGATGTCAGTACGATAATGCAGCTTTCTAGAAGCTACCTTAGTATCTTTTAAACTGGTTTCACATCTTCAGCTCTAAGTCTGTATTAAACTGCAGTTGGCAGAGAACTTATAAATGTAGGCTGGAGAAGCTAAGGAATACCTTTTAGGCAACAAAGGACAATGTAAAGCTGATTTTTTAAAAAAACAACCAACAAAACCCACTAAATTTTGCAGACACTTGAAACGTATCACCCTTACATCTCCTTATGAATAGAAACGCTTAGTTTGGAAGATACTGATACTCTCCAGAATCAGAAGTAAAAAGGCATTGCAATTGAGGAAAATGAAAGCATAAGGTTTTAATTAAGCCCCTGCCCTGTCTTACACACACACACACAGACACACACACACCTTGCAGGTTTCTGGAAGAACCTTAAATTTTATGGATTAATTTTTCTCCTTTTAGAAAGTGGTTATTTTTGAGGAATGGGTCTTTTGTATGAATTGTTCTGTCCCATTATTAAAGAATCGTTTGTGAATCTGGGTATTTCGCAAGGTTTGTGCCACTGAGCTGTGGGGTTTGTACACAGTAACAGGCCACAAAATGGAAGTTTCCAGCAGTCACAGCACAGCTGTGTTGTCTGATGTGAATGCACAAAACACTTAGTGATGAGGAAAACCTCAGATGTTCTCATCCATGTAACTGAAACTGCAGGTATACCCCTCACTTAGTGAAATCTTAAGCTACAGCTTCCACTGAACAGGGGGAGGGTGTCACCTCTCCCATTTCCTATGCACCGCCGTGATAAGCTTAACTGTAGATTCCAGGAACCAGACCTGGCTGGAGAAGTGCTTTAGGGCACAATTAAGAAAATGCGTGGCCTTTCCCTTTACAGGTGACCACTTGTTCAGTCCAGAGGAAGAGATTTTTGGCAGTTAATCATAGTGATACTATCTTATTTCAGACTTCAGAGTTGGTTTTGGGTGTTTTTTTTACTCCATGCTCAGGACAAACAAGAACGTAAGAAGCAGCTTATCATAAAAATGGTGTCAAAAATTCAGCTGACTCCAGTAATTTTCTGTCCTTTGTTACCTTGTGCTGTTCTGTTGCATTCCTGGAACATGTTTTAAACACGTATGAAGTGTGATTTTATGTCTTCAGACATGTAAATTCTGCAAACAATATATTATCTGGCTGGATTACAGATGCGTCAGTATGCCCTGTGGTGTCACGTGTAAAATGTGGGCTAAAAGATGAAGTACGTAGGTCAGAACTGAACTTACCAGCTCTTGAGAAAAGCTAGAAAATGAGGGTAAGCCACCCACAGGGGCTAGGAAGAGAAACATTTGAGGGAGTCCAGAGAGTTGCCCTTGTGGGAAACTGGGAGTTTAAAATTAGATAAAAGAATTACATCTTTTCTATGAAGGCTGTTCACAGCTAGTTCGTTTAAACCTTGACATCATGGAAAGCTAAATCTGGACTAGAGATCCTATCAACCCTGAAGCTAACCTAAAAGTTAGTTTAACTTTTGAAAAATGAAGACTTTTTTCATAGGATCACTTTTTTGATCCTACGAAACAACATTTAAGTTATTGCTTTATCCTCTTTGCCTGCTTGTTAATGAAAAATAACCAAACATCCAATAACAGTGACCCAGCCATTTAACCTCAAGCTGCCTATTTCTACATTAATTCTGTGTTTCACTCTTTAATATAATCACTCCTCTTTGGAATAGCCAATGATGAAATGATCTGACCTTTATATATTATTACTTGATTAGTTTTTTCATACTTGCTGGAAAAAAAATAAAGTCAGCTGCTGAACATTCTTATTAATATTCATTTGAAGTGCTTTTTTATGTCCTTCATTGTTCTTCAAGAGAGCTAGTATATAACAGCAAAGTACTTATTTCTTCTTCTGCACTACAGCTAAGCGAATATTCATTAATAATTATTGAGTTTTACATCTTTAAAAATCAGTTTAATTTGTATGAGCATCTTCAGGCAAATATATTTACACCAAGGATCTGCATTTATTGCAATTGTTACTACCCTGATCACTTTTGTTGCCTCACTGGCTGAGCTAAGTCTGACTTTTTAGTTCTCCAGAAACTAGACTTACGATTACAAAAAATGAGACTTGGCTGCTGTGATGCAAAGAGGTGTTAAGGTGAGATTCATAATGCCGATTTGGTTCCCCAGTGTACAGTTTGTTTCCTACACTCAGATTCACACCAGCCACCATGCTAAATTCTCAGATACTTAAGCCAGACACGGAGAAAGAACAAGTTGACATGTGAAACTCTGGTTACATCTATAAACACACCTTATGCCTCCCCCAGCCTGCAAAAATCACCCATACATCCAAGTCTCTCTCTACCAGTCCTAAAACTATTACAGTGTACTGGCCTGTCAGGATTAATGCGAAAACTTCAGTGCTTTGGTTCTAACCTACCCAGCCTGAGTGTATAAACCCACAGACTTAGCTTCTTTTGACTAAACACCTATCAGTGTAGGATGCCACAGCCACCTAGGCTAGCACCAGCCCTAAAGTAAGGGGAAGCCTTCTGTTCTTCTAAACCCTGGAGGTGTCTATATCCTTGCCTTGGATTCATACGAAACTTGAAAACTTCTGTGTGTATATATTTTGTTGAGACGTTCTTGTGTGATTGTCCCACAACTCTTGAAATTAGGGACAGCTGACTACTGGCAAGTTTTTATTAATGCTAAGGGGAGTTCTGAATCCCAAATGTGTTAAGCAATTCTTTTATCAGCTATGAAGTCAGATCAGGTTGCTCACAGTTTGATTCAGTCAGCTCCTTTGAGAGCAGCAAGGATGGAGACCGTGCAATCTCTCTGAGCATCCTACTTCTCTCCTGTACTGATCTCATAGGGTAAAACCCACACTTCCTTATATCCAGAATGAATTTCTTTTGTTTCCTTTAACCTTTATAGTATCTCCCACCATGTTGCCCTGTAAGAGCCTAGTTCTGTGTTCTCCCTAACATTTTTACAGGTCCTGGGAAGCTACCTCTGAAGCAAACTCCTTCCAGGCTGAACAAGCCCTGGTCCCAGAGCCTGTCCTCACAGTGCAAGTGCTCCAGCCATCATCAGCTTGGTGGCTCAGCAGTGACCTTGCTTCTGTTTAACATCTTTCTTGTACTGGGTGAGAGAGAAGCTGAAAACTGGATGCAATACCTAGATGTGGTCTAGCGAGTCCTAAGTAGAGACAAATAGTTACCTCAACCTGTGCTTAGCTGGCTGTGCTCTTGTTCATGCAGCTCTGGATGCAGAAGTCCTTCTTTACTGGTGTTTACACAATTGAACAAAACTAATCCTCTGTTTCAACCTGCAGAGTGATATTTACTCAGACAAAAACTGCTTATTCATTTGGCTAGGTTCTGGAACACATTCTCGATTTCTGACATTTTTTGAAGGAAATTGAGCAGTTAGACTGGTGATAAATAGTAGATCCCAAAAGACATAAAACCACTGTTATGCGGGAAACAACTCAGTGGAAGTTCAAAAAGAAAATGCATTAAGTATCCCAGCAAGAGACATTCTAAAGATCAAGAAGATTCTTTCACAGTTAAGCCTTCAGACAGCAAACTGTTTATAAGCCTCTGAAGTAACATATCTGTAAACTTCTAGTACACCAAAAAATGCATTTCTCTTTGATTCAGTTTCTAATATAAGATAGTATTTCAGCAGTAGGCCTGGGAGCAGCCCTAAAACAAGTAGTGTTTAAGAAACAAGTGTAGTAGAAAACGATGTCTGACAACAGAGGCAGTGGAGCTTTAATTACTGTGAGAAACACAATTCTTCAAACCAAAGACAATCTGCAGTCATGACAAAATGAGGGATCAAACACGACATGCAGGTCTGCCCTGTGCCCCCATCACATGACTTCCTCATCCAGCATAAACCATAGAGTCAAAGATGCACAAGAGGGTCATGGCTGCCTCTGTGTCTAATTTCTTAAGTATAATCATAGGGATTAGAAGAACGCTTCTGCTAAAGGATAATGAAACATTCTTTTCATGTTTTCTTTACCCTCTTTTTACTGGGACACAAGCCCCTCAATCTGCTGTAACACATACCAAATTTTCACCATCAGTGTAAAATCAGTATGGCAGGTCAGGAACAGTGTTCCCCAATACAAAATAATGCTGTATTTTGTTTTGTTGTTGTTTTTTTTTCTTTCTTTTTGGTGTCTCTTAGCTGTTCTATAAAAGGTTATGATGTGCACTTGTTTTCAGAACTTTAAACATGTAGCAAGGATGTGAAAATCTGATGGAAACAGATTGAAACTTATCTCATGATATATTAGGGAGAAAGTACAGCTACCACCAGGCAACGGTCATTAGGACTTTCATATTCTATTTCTGCTTGTTTGATGTATGACAAACTCTTCAGCTTATTACCTGTAAAAATCAATATATGACAACATATCTGATGCCAAATGTGAGAGTCATGAGAATGAGTGCTTCAATTAATCCTTCTGTAAAAGTTGATATGGCAGCTCACTATAGTATTACTTAACTACCAAGCAGCTATAAAGCAACGCTGTTTAAAGAGCTGAACAAATGAGGACTGAATAGTTAGGGGAAGTAACAGAAAGGTTGACTTTGAGGCTGCGCAAATCTTAATTAATTGAGTAAAGGTATATTTGAAGAAGCTGCTACAACTAGACAAGCTGCTTGAGCAGAAAGTTATTACTTACATTGTACACAGAATTCACAACAGTTGTCTATATGCAACCTGGTCTAGTGGTAGTGGTCCCTGCTCATAGCAGGGAGGTTGGTACTAGATGACCTTTAAGGTCCCTTCCAACCTTAACAATTCTGTTATTCTATTATTTCAACTTTTTACCTGAGGACTGGATTTATTCGGATATACAAATCAGCCCATGGACTTGGCAGACAGCCTACGTCCATGACAAACTCTCAGCTAGTGCACCAAAGTGATACACCTCCTTCATAGCCTACATATACATATATATATAAAATAAATATTTACTCTTATTTAATCACTGATGCTGAAATAGAAAATGTAACCCTACTGGGGTTGGAAGGATTTGGAATAGCTGCCCCTGTTTACTCTGGAAATAAGGTTTCAGTGCTTGAGATGAGCCAAGGGCTGTGACAACTCCCTCCCATACTGCTAGGGTAACTCTGACTGAACAGAGCTCTGGTAGAGCCCAACCAGACTCTCTTGCCAGGAGGAAATACAGACAGGGTGTTCCTTTCTTTTCTCATGTTACCAGCTTCCTCCAGCAACAAAACTGCCCTAAAGACAACAGAAGCTATAAACTAGCGTCTTCTGGTAAATATTTCTGGCCCTGAAGCTACAGAATGGTAACTCTCACTAAACATAGAAAAACAAAATCTGAAAGACAGTAGTTTAAAAGGAAAGGAGAGAAGCCGAATATCACAATTTTCTGCAAGATTAAGCATTTCAGGGCTGTGATTTTCACTCAGATAAAGTACTAGAAATAAAGCATTAGTTTACTAAGTAGGAAATTTTTTCTTAAGCCGAGATATCCACTCATTTCTGCAATGCTGGATGAAATTATTGATGAGGGTCCAAAAGACTACGTAACAGTCTCTAGCAATAACGACCTTGCAAATAAGAACACTCTAGACATGGGTATATACTAGTAAGCACCTGGGATATAGGAAAGCCCCTCTCAGATTGTTGAGAACGGAAACCACTTTTTCTGTCTTTTCCCTTAAGGAATGGGCTATTGGTCATATGTGGGAATAGCTGGTTCCCTCCACTGAGAGAGAGAGATATGGCATTTTACAAAATGAAAACATTCTTACTTTTTGGACCAGTCTTAGTTGAGCTGCCCTCCTACCACTTGAAAATTAGTCAAAGAAACCATCCAGTATGTACCTTTCCTTAAGTAAAAACCAGAAAGTTCAAATTACAGTTTCCCAGGGGTCATGCAAGCATTGGAATGGAGGAGGAAGCGGCATGTTGGAACCATCAAAGTTAAGCAGAAAGGCTGTGAGCTGGTGCAATGCCAATAATGCCCCATGACATTGCCACTGGAAACAATCACATCCACTCTTCTCCCAATTAACAGTATTTCAGGTGTTGAGACTATGTAAAGTTCTGACCTTTCAAAGCAGGTATTTCTGTGATGGTGTTTGCCGTGTTTGGCTTTCCCAGAGTGCAGAGTATCACTTTGTAGAAGCAGCAATCCCATAACAGGAGGGTAGGAAGATTCTGGAGTAGATTTGGTCTTTGACTACTTTGATACGGTCTATGTTCTTTCTTCTCAGCCTCACCTACCACTGTCCCTAGCCACAGTTGCTCCCTGAAAGTACAGTACAGCAACAGGAATTCCGGGAGCTGAAACTCCAGAATTACAAAATGTTTGTTGTTTTTGTGTGGTTATCAGCACTCTGCAGAGCCTGGTAAGCTACACAGCATGTGACAAGTCTCCTTTCCTCCCCATTCTGCCAAGCATATTCGTAAGCAAATATAACACATACATACAAACAGGAACTGTGTATATATAACAAGCAACAGAAAAAGCTAAATATAAAAATTAAAACAGTATCTGAAGAGATCATTTTAATTACAATTATTAATACTCCAAGGAGAAAATCCCCACTCTTGGATAGGCATTTATCACCTTTTTATTAGAGAAATAAAGTGCCGATTGAGATGCAAATGTTTCTATTTTCTTTTAACTAAAGAGATGTTTCCCCCCATAGAAAGAAAGCACCTTAGTTTTTCACAAGAACGTAAGAGAGCGAAAGCAAAATGCACTTAGTCCATACAAACTAACATAATTTTGTAGAATGTTCAGACTTGTAACTGATTTTTCGTTTTCTCCTGGGAAAGGCCTGTCCAATAAGGCGAGCACTACAGAGACACGCTGTTTGCTCTTTAAGCCTGCGCATCTATAAGCATTCCTTCCAGCAGCAGAACTGAAATCAAACGCAGCATGTTTTCACACCTGTAGCTAGCTACGAAACTTCTGATTTTGACAGCTAGATAGGCAGTGTCCTTATGTACTTGATCTGCAATGCTCAGGTTATTTTCCTTCTACAAGAGAGTCTTTTTCTAGAAGCTCCACTCTCTTTTTGCACCTTTTACTCAATGCCACTAGCTTGAAAAGTCAAGCGTCTAACTCTTCAATAATTTAACATAGAAAAATAACCATCTACTGCTACAGCTCAAGAAAACTCCCACATTTCTGGAGACAGCTGCTAACTACGCATAGGGCAAACCAGAGCAAGCAGCGCCCTGAACCTCACACCTGCAGCAGGTATTTTGACCAAGGCAGGAAGCACGTCTGGAGCCCCAGTCCAGGCACGCAAACGTTATCTCAGCAACGCAAACAACTTTTCCGACCGACTGCGACACGCTCGGCGATTTTACAGCGCCTGCTCTTGATCGGAAGGCAGCCCCCTCAGCGGCCGGGCGCCCGCCATGTCACCGCCCTTCCCCGCCGGCGGGGCAGCGCTGTCCCGCCGGGGCGCGGAGCTGCCCCGCACCCGCGGGGCTGTGCGGGGCGGCCGGCGCTGTGGCGCGGCGCGGGCGCTGCACCGCTGCGGCCGGGCTGGGCGGGGAGCCGGCAGCAGCGCCCTGCGGCCCGGCCCGCGGGTTCACTCACCATGTTGACTTCCGAGACCACGTCGATGCTGGCGATCTCTATCCGCATGCCCACGTCCACGGGCGGACCTGCGGGAGGGGTGGAAGCGGGAGGCGGCGTTAGCCGGCGGGGGACGCCCGGGGGAGCGGGGCGCCGGTCGGGGGAGCGCGGGCGCCTCACCTCCGAAGTCGGGCCGGAGACGGATGTCGTAGCCCTGGAGCAGCCTGTCCACCGTCGCCTTCACGTAGGACATGTTGCTGGGCCCGTCGGCGCTGCGGGAAGGAGCACAGGCGGGTTAGGGAGGCGGGTTAGGGAGGCGGCCGGGCGGCCCCGCGCCCTTCCATGGCCCGGTGGCCTCACCTGCGCGCCGCGCACGCCAGGGCCAGCGCCAGCACCAGGGACATGGCCACCGGGCCCTCCCGCCTCGCCGCCACCCCCATCCCGCCGCCGCCTCGCGGGGGAAGAGCCGCGGGCACCGCGAATAGGTGCGGAGTGGAGCAACAATTCCTCACAGCGTGACGCATGCGCGGAGCAGCGCGCAGCGGCCCCCGGGGAGCACCTGTGCCCGCGGGCGGCTCCGCGCCCACCTGCCCCGCCCCGGCCCCGCCCGAGCGGATCGGGCCGGGCCGGACCCCGCCCCGCGGCGGGGCTGAGGGAGGTGGCGCCGCAACAGGTGCGGGCGGCGAAGCGAAGGGGCAGAGCGGGACCGGGAGCCGCGGCTGCCCAGAGGAGCCGCACGGTCCGTCGGGGTGCAGCCGCCCCCGCCGCGGTGCGAGCTCCTCGTTAAGAGGAAGCAAATGGTTGCTGAGAGGTGGTTCCTCTGTGAAAATTCAAACTGGTAGGCTCTGGTGTCGGTAGTAACGTAAAAAAGTATTGGCATATTCGAAAGAAATGGCGTGTTTTGGTGCTGATAGTACTTTGTCCAGCCGAGAAGGCTGAGCTCCGCATCCATCCGCCTCGCTGCTCCTCGAGCAGCTTTGTCGCCGGAACTGCCCTGCAGAGGTACCCGCTGTGGCATGTGCGGGAGATGGCAACGGATTTTTAGTTGCTGTTTTTCAACCAAAGTAATTGATCTTGCGTCTAGAGGGGGATTTAAGACTCTGTGAATTGAGGCTGTAACGTAGCTTAGAGCAGTATCGCACACTGACTAACTGGAGCCCTGCGAACAGTTTATGACTTAGCTGATGCTGCTCTGTTTGCCAGCACTTTAGCTCAGCAGAGATGACATCCCTTTCAAATTCAAGCCGCCTCATCTGTGTGCTGCACAGTCCTGCGTGCAGTGACCTTGGGATACGCACTTGATATTTTTGAGCCTCCTACAGTGTCATGCAAACTTGCCTCTCAGAAAAGTCAGACTTCTGGTGGTACTTTTGTGGTTAAAATATGCTGCAATATTTGAAAAATGCAGAAATATTGAACTACATAGTGACACAAATTGTAATGATAATTTTGAATGTTTTAACTATATATGGAGTAGGAGCACAACACACTTCCTGAGAGATCACAAGAGCCTCTCACACTCACAGCTACTTCTTACAGCCTTGACAATACAAGTGCATGGGAATTATTATTTTATGAGTAGTTTGTAACCATTTAATTTTTTTTTTCCCCGTTTGCTTTGAAGACTTATGCTTTGGAAAAATTTTTTTAAATGTACTAATAATGATTAGTACATTTTAGTAGTGTTCGGTTGTAACTGGTGCTGCTTGGGTATAGCTGTTGTAAAAAAAATTCTTGCCCATGGAAGTCTGCCAAAAGTTAACTTTTGGTTCAGAGTTGTATCAAACATAGCCATAATAAAGTTACCTGGTTTTGCTGAAGCACAGGATTAGGATTTTCCATGGGACTGTAGAGTCCCATTTTATTTCTTGATGGTGTGCAGCATTATAACCTGGAGCTTTGTCATAAGCCACATGAAAGGCAGATGAAAGGGAGACCGCTGCTCTCTCTGGCTTGCCAAAATCCATCTTAAGGCATAAGCACAGGGGCTTATTCTATATTAATTCTTCATTCTTTGTACATTTCAGGGCAGCTTTAGTTCAGACTAGCTGTAGACCAGTTATTGGACTGACCGCTCAGTGGTGGTTGAAATGTTTTAGGTGCATTTCTGGAGTTTATAATCTCATTGGAAAAGGCTTGAACCAAGGCTGCCCTACAGGTCTCTTGCTATTAGGGATGCCTCAGCCCGACAAGTGTACTTCCATGGAGGGTGAGGGGGTTCTGCTCAGTAAGGCTGTTCCTCTGAGAGCTCTCCCAGGTGAGATATCCTGGCTTCTGCAGACCAGTGTCAAGCTTCCTCCTCTGAGCATCCCAAAAATTAGACTACTGAGCTGTTGACTGTTTTCCAAAGGCAGCATGTTATGGAATACAACTCTTGTTCAGCTTGATTGCTTGAGACACCTGAGCTTTAAACTGGAATCATAAAGCAACTGCAAATATCCTACTCTATGCAGACAATACGGAAAAGAACCTTCATTAGCTGGGGCTTGGGAACAAAGAGGTTGGTATGGTATTTTTAATAACCACATAAAGGAGGAGCTGCGTGCCACAACACTGCTGTAGCAGGGGTGGTAAGAAGGATCCTTTTCACCCCATGGGGTGGATGATGAGAAGGTGACTGGGACCTGTCTTCCATGCCTGAAATAGGTAAACTATTAACAGCAGGACTTCCACTGCCCAACGTGTTATGAATTGAGATGCTCAATAGTTTATCAGAAGTTTAAGAAATGTTGAAGTTCTGCTTTCTTTGCACAAGATCTATTTCTATGAAAATACAACATGCTTTTCCAGGCTAGCAATGCAGAAAAATCTTCTAGTAGTTTTGATAAAAATACACCTTGTGAAATAAGTCTTACTTTTGGCAGCTCTTTAGCCTTTTACAAAGAACAGGTGAGGTCTAAAATGTGTGACCATGGCAAAAAGGCTTACTTTTGAAGCCCAGATGGGTCCCCAACATGACTTTTGGGCATCTTGGAATTTGCTGAGTACCCCAGAATTTAGGCACATAGGTAGATATGCTACTTTGCACTTTTGGAAATCAGACTGCTTAGTGCCTAAAAACCTAGGAGGTTAATCTGGAGACTTTTGCCACTTTAATATTTTTAAAGAAAAACAGCCTTCTCTAGTGGCTTCAATTTCTGCTCTCATGTATTACTTATAGTTATATTCTCATCTTTGCTGTGTATTTCTTTGTGCCATTGCTAATGATATTGCCAAATGCCTTTCAGACTCATTTCTCCACTGGGTTTAGTATTTAATAGGGTCTACCAGATAGACGTACATCTTATAAATAATATTTATATATATCTATATCCTGGGCTGTGCTAGTGAAGACAGACTTTTTGGTGGGGAATAGTTTAATCTTGATTAAGCATATATAGACACTAGTATACAAAAACAATTTAAATCAATTAGTTCTAACATAGTAGCCCTGACTTTTCTTTTTGATATTCTGAGGCAAGAAAAATAATATTATTGCAAAGCATTATTCATAAAGCCATCCTGGGCCAGTTGCATATTCATTTTTCACCTTTATTATTCTTAAACTTTTAGGAGGGAACCTTTTTTTCTTACAGACAAATGTTTCCAGTTTGTTACAGATCTTTTTTGCAACGCTCATTTTCATTTGGAACCAGAAAGGTCACACAGCACAAAGATAATGTCCTGCTCAGACAATGCTAACTGCTTAAAAAGAATCAAGATTACTGAAAAAAAAAAGAAAAGGAAATTCTTCCTGTTTCCCACTGGATAAGATCTGTAGGAAGGATGAACACAACTTTTAATGAATCTAGGGGAAAAAACTGCGAAAGTGGTGACTATGTATTTCTCTCTAGTCATACTTCATGCCTTCTTAAATGTAGAATGGGGGAAATTGTGTCTTTGTGATCCTGCTCAAAACAGAGAAGGGGAGCTATGTGCCTCACATTGTGCACTTCGTATGTGGAGGTGATGACTGAAAATACTAATATTTGTAATACTGACTGTTTTGAGTAATTGGAAATAGGGACTTGCAGATAATGGTAATCTAAGTGTCCAGCTGGACTTCCAGTTTTCCAGTCAGGGTGGAGAACTATTGTAGGAACAGGCACACTGGCCACAGGCTAGAAGCAGGTCTGGTGTTAAATTACAGTGCAACAGTGTGCACAGGAAACTGATCTCAGGATCTTTGGATTATTTGTTGTCTGTGCCCCACTGGTTGCTTGGCTGTGTGGCTTTTCATACTGCAGACACCACAAGTAAAAGGAACATGAGAATTAGGGTGGGTATACATTTTATTTGGCAATGAACAAGTGACATTTTGCCTTAACTATACTGATAAGGTATGTTGTAAATTTTAGATCAAATTTTCAAATTTGTAAAAAAGATTGGAATTGAAAACTATAAAATGAAACCTAGGAACTCTGAAATTGCTACCTTTGCAGGTAAAAACCAAACCCTGTTAATACTTATCCTTAGACAAAAGAGGCAGGTTACAAAATAGGTCACATATTTCATCTGCTTAGTAATAATGCTTTTGTCATTTTATTCCTGCAGTAATCCCTTGAGTCAAATGCAGTTTGTGAGCAGTCTTCTCAGAAGGCAGAAAACGGCAAGCTGGAGATACTTTTAGTGTGCTTTGGGGATTTCAGTGTAGCAGGAAAGCTGTGCAAGCAATTGAGAAGAGCTGTGGAGTGACACACTGAACTTCCACATTATCCTGGGATCTGCAGCCAGTGTGATGCTGCCCCATACTGAGGAGAGCACCTCACTCTCCCAGCCATTTTTGTTTCCTTCAGGTCTCTCAGTAAGCTGCACATCCTCACCCTTCTCTCAGGAAATTATAAAGGTACAGCTCAAAAGTCATGCCCTCTTTGTGCCTTATTTTAATCCTTCTTTTTATATGCTGTAAAGGTTAATTCAGATCTTAGTAGTGCAGGTTCTACTTTCTTTTAGGAGCCTGTAAATCACATAGAACAGAACATTTATCAAATCAATAATAAATATAAAAACTGTCAAGTTATTAACTTTTAATAATCAAAGTGAGACAAGAATCTATAGTAAGAGCTATAGGATTCTTTTTGTCTTATAAAATCTACAGCCAGAATAATTTAATGAGTCCTTAACCATGCAGCATATACATCTGTGACACTCATTTGAAATCCCTTTTTAGATCTCCTAGCCTTGTGTCTACACCACCCATCCAACATCCTTTTATTAAGAATTCAGGACTTGCTTCCTCTCGAGGCACACAAGTCCAGCACTTCATGCCTAATTACAGAAACCCCCCAGCAGTACGTTTTCATTACCCTCCTCCTGTGGGAGGGTACTGTTTTTTCTCACTGTTACCTGTGGGAAACAACTCTTCTGACTTTCCGAGACCTTCATCCCAGGTGTGGGAGACTTACAAGCTTGCTTCTCTCTGATGCTAGCTCAAGAGAAGTAGTAGAGGCTAAATTGTAAGATCTTTGTGCCAGATGCTGTAGAGATTATCAAAAAAGGCAATCTGGGCTTCAGAGAACAAATCATCCAGGATAAGTTAGGAGGCAGACAAGAAGGTGAAGGTGAAGGCAGCAGTTAATCTGTATGCTTCTGCATAGCTTAATGGCCTCAGTGGGTACATTAACTACAAGTAGCCATAAACATAAGTGTTGTTGAAAAAAAAGGAAGGCAGTTGTAGACAGCAGTGCAGAGGCTGTATTTAAGGAGGTATTTACAGAATGGACACATAAAAAGTGTGGTATTGGTTAGGATACCTGTTGAAAGGTATTTCAGGTACTTTCTTTTATACCATTCCTAACAGCCGAGGTTTCTCAGTGCTGGTGAAATGTCTGAAGTAAGATGGAAAGAGTTAATACCTGATGTATTATCCTGTAGAAATTGAGTACTCATGTACCTTCCCATTGCAAGCAGCTCCCGTGATTTTGAGAGGCTGATGCACACCGTGATGAGTTGCATATATATTGTAGGATTGAGACCTTTGCTTTTATGTTTTATAGGCCTGGGTGTTGTCTTTATTTCTATGGTGTTGGGTTTTTTTGTTATTTTGGTTTGGTTTGAGGTTTTTTTTTGGTGTGTGTATAAGAAATGAAGTACTGTTACTGGAATAGCCCAGAAATTATTTTTCTGATAAATGGCATTCATTTTCCACAGCATTGTTTTTTCATTGTTTTCTGAAGCAGCTCACTGCAAAACTATTTATATTGTCAGGTTAAATAAATCCTTTTAAAAGTAGTAAGCAGAGAAATATGAGTAGTAGTCTCATACTCAGAAGCAGTTTACCACACTGAGCCACTAGAATGCAATGTGTCTCTTTGTCCCATTTCAGTGATGTGATGCACTTGCTACATAGGCTTATGAATCTGTCAGTCACATAAATAAGAGCCTAGCTTGTTTGCTTCTAACAGTAAAGAGACAGAATGGCTGAATTCAGTCACACAAGCAACTTTTCTGGGCTATTTTGACATAAGTATGTTGATCAAAGCATTCCTTTGTCAGGAAGAAAAAAGAAAATACTTAATAAAAATGAAATTTTATTTGAGAAAATAAAGATTTCTGCATTAGTTATTCTCAAATAATTTAGAATTAAAAGATACTCCTTTCAAAGCCCTGAGACACCTGATCAGTCTTTCAGATTAGTGTACCTTAGAGCAGGACTGAACTTGTCACTGAAGTTGAGCAGGAGGTAGGCTAGAAAAGTTTACCTTCTAATTTCAAATGTTTTGTGGACTTGTTACTGTAAAGGGTGGTAACATCGCTGTCTTTCTCTGCTTATGGCTTGCAGTTCTTCCATGGGAACTATAGTTCCAGTTCCTTAGATATCTTCAGTAGTCCCTGCTCACTTGCTGTGCTACATTGCTGGGGAGGCTGATGGTTCTAACTAGTTTCTCCTCAAAGCTATTTTTTACATTACAAGTTTTGGGTTTTTTTACCTTACTCTGATTTGGGATGAAAACTGGGGCTGAACACTGGCCTTTTGCTTTCGCTGGTAGTGCCAGTTTTAAAATTAGATGTACCTGAAAATGTCCTTTGTGCATTGGAGACGTAGCCTCCAACTTACACAATCCTCAAACAGCCAACTTCAGTAAGAAAATAAACAAGACATTTTGGTTGAGATTGTATAATACTTTTTTTTTTTTTTTTTTTTTCCTAAAGAGGTTGTGATTGTATATGGTAAGACCCTGAAGAGTAAAAGCTAGAATAGAGCCAAGAATACTCACAAGCAGATAGAGACTCATCTATCTTCTTGCTGTGGTACCTGCCTCACGAAAGGTTGGCTTTTCATGTTTCCCATCATTACCAAGGTTGTCTGCTGCCTCCAAGGTGAAAAGAATGAAAATTGCATTGTATATGTTTACAAAATATGTCACCTCTTATGTTTAAAAGTGAGTATTAGAAAAACAGTAACATGTAACAATAAAAGCTGCTAGACCAAAAACTTACTGGCTGATTTCTTTACTGATGGCAAATTCCTCTGGAATTCTGTTGAGTAAATTTACAACCATGAAAATGACAGCATTAAATGTGTATCACCATGTATAGTCATACCCACACTGGGAGAAAACAAAGTGGGCATGATTTTACCAAATGCAATAGTCCTACACAACAGCTGCTTGCACACTCCTTTCTTGTCTCAGAAGCACATTTGATGAGTGAGATAGATGCTTCTTGCTCACTGGAGTAAAGAGCACGTGTGAATCTCTTCAGCTGGGAGTCACTTTGTCAACAGGGAGGTGTGAGACAACAAGTAATTTTACTTACCTCTTTAACTGACGCAGCGGTGCAGGTCTAAAATCTATGATTTATAGATGTTGTGTGGGCTGCCAGCAGTCACTGGAAGCGGTCCACAAACTGAGAAATTGATTATGCCTTGTCATTTGTGCTGGTTTTAGCTAGTTAAAAAAGAGCCCTAAAATAAAGGATAAAATAAGTGCAAACTTAAGAATTGGAAGAAAAAGAGAAAATTAAGAAAAAAGAGAACTGGCAAAGATGTACGTTAGAGGTTCCTCAGCCAGATCACAAAACTGGGATGCTACTAGCTTTTTATCCCCTGCTGGTATCTCTTCCCATTGCAGTGAGAGGCTCTTGCAGGGATAACTGCTCTAAGAAAAGGCCCATGGGAGGGATGGTTGAGCAACACAGGTTATTAGTTTATTAAGGTTCTGTTGATTGTTCTAAAACTTGAATGCTCAAGAAGCAGTAAATGGTGAGATAAGGGGTTGAGGGGGATTCCTCTCGCTCCCCTGAGCCGTCACAAGCATTTGTGTGATATAAACAATGTTACCTTCAGGTATTTTCTAATACAATCTCTGGATAGAAGCGTAAGAAGTTGAAAGAAGACTTGATTTCATTAGCAGAAGAGGCCAAAAGAAGAAATACCAAGAATTTTATAATTTTATAAGCTTAATTTTATAATTTGTGAGCATTTCTTTACTATCTCTTCCTACTGTAGGAGATTGTTTTTGGATCCTTCCTGTGAGTTAACTTCTCATATTCCTGAACAACAAATAGAATTACCAATTTAGAGAAAAATCCAACACCATACCAAATCAGTAACTCAGAATGACAAATGCTTTCTGGTTCTGATCCAGAATCCCCTGAGTGACCAGCCAGTTTTTAGTTTACTTGAGTGAGTTTTGGAACAGAACTTAAATGACCCCAGTGTCTAAATCTTACATAAGTCAGGGTAGATGCGTACTTCATCTTTTTCAACTGTGAGCTGAACTGTATGGCAGGGAATATAGTATGTATTGCTCTGGAGTAGTAAGAGAGGGAATACACAGATGGTTTTCCATGAGGTAAGAAAGTGTGCCCATGAGTACAGACCCCATCCATCCTGTTAAAACCATTCCTCTTGTGAAGTCTGCCTCCTGGAATTGTGTATTTGTCACTGTGAAATATTCTGCTTCCTTTTTGTCCCCTGGATTTTCCACTCACTCATTTTTACCATCAGCAGTGGAAGTCCTTCATTTCTCATGTCTAAGTGGGCTAAGAGGTCAGGGAGGTGACTATGGAGGCCTGTTCATGTAGACAGTGTATTGGCTTAAGGAGTGTTTATTTCTCAGATAGTGTTCCTCTCATGTACTCTGATGCCTGTGTCCAGCAGAGAAATATTTGGAAAGGTGATTATGTATTAAACATCCAAAATGAGACATAAAGTTGACAAAATGTCTAAACTAACAGGGACATGAGTATTAGTTAAACACTGACCTATTTGATGCTAATACTTAGTATTTATATACTTTACATTTTTAAGCATGGTGCACATTTGAACTAGTTAATACTTCAAATATTCCTGCAACATGTGTAAGTCTCTTCCACAACCCACTGAACAAGAAATTCGGAGACAAAGATCTGGGGATCAAAATTTTAAATGCAGATTTGGGTATTTGGCATCCGCAAGATCTTGGTCACTCTTACTTATGAAAGCCTTCATACACATTTGCGCACTTAATATTAGCAAACTTTGTTGGGAAGACTTGGCCTAAATGACTGTTAAAGGTCACAGAAATCAGTGGTAGAGCTGGGAAAGGAACTGAAGTCCATCTCCTTTAAACGCAGAAAGCAACTAACCCATAAAACTATTATGCTTCTAGAATTTTATAATTACAGTAATGAATTGATTTCATTTCATTTAATGCTGTTCTCGAAAATTCAATCTAGTGTATAAGAAATGCTGCAGTTGCACTGGATCAACCTCATGGTGTATCCAGACTAGCACCCTGTGATTGTGGCCAAAAGGTTGTATTTCTACTGTTGCAAAATACTTGCAGGGGACTTGCCTGCTTGGGGTACTTTCTTCCTAGGCTATATAAGTTATCTCTTGATCCATACACTTAGGAAACCCAAAACTTCATTAACAATAACTGTACTTCTTTTACTCAGTGTAAGAGCAGACTACCCTTCCTTCATCAGAAATACTCCCAAGAAGATTGGAAAGGGTGAGGATCTCCCCAAAGGCCCTGAGCTACCTGATCTAAGTTAAAGGTTAGCTGTGCTTTAAGTGGGAGATTGTACCAATGACTTCCAAAGGTACCTTCCAAGCTGAATTATGGCACAGTTTCCCTTTGATGAAACCAATGGGTGGAAGAGAGCCTAAAGTGGAGTGCATTGATTATGCAAGAGGAGAGTGAGTTCTCCATATTGCTGTAGAATGGGATTATCTTCTTGATTATCACAGAGGACATAGGGCCTCTGCTAGGATAACACAAAACACTATCTCTCTAGGTAAGTACTGAAGGAGATCTGGGAGCTAGTTACTAGAAGTGGTTAACTTTTAATAAAAAATAAAGTGCAAGATACCTTATCTTGCAAAGGGGTCGCAGCTGCCATTGCTGTCAGTGGGAGGGAAGAGTGCACTACACATCCCAAGCAATTCTCAGCTCCTTGCAAATGATACTTAGGTATGCCTTAAATTACTTGATGAAATGCTAAAGTACCATCAGATGCTTCTCAGTTTTCTGTTTTCCTCATTTTGTCAGTATTTTCTGGGTCTGGTGCCTCTACATCAATGCCTGTAAGACAAAACCAGCCTCCCCTGTGCTGACTACTGCTGCTACAGCACCTTTTCCTTTCTGGTGATGTTATGTAAATTCCCCACAGTGAAGTTTTTGATAATTGAGTAATGCCACTCCAGGCAACAACCACCAGATGGCAATGAAGAGCAGAACGGCTATGTGTCCTGTGTAGATTAAGCGTATCACCACAATGTACAATTTTGCCTTTGCAAGCAGAGTACGAATACAGCTCTAAATACCAATCTGCTCAGTTGTTTACAGACCTCTGGGCCACTATAAAAGTCTGCTTCGCATCTCCGTTTGCATAAAAAGTAGTTTTGCTTGTTTTTATACTAAAACATTTTAAAGGAATATTTTTTACTTAACACATGAATGCTGATACTATTATTTAGTACCCAGGTGTTATCATTATAAGGAAGATTTTGGCTATAGCTGTGTACAAGCTATCTCTTGTACGGAGATGCAGAACACCTTTGTCTTGCTCCTTCTGGAGCCATAATAGTTCTTAAAATGTCCTGACGTAAAGGATGCATCTCTTCCAAGGTAGAAATAGTGTCTTTCTGCTTGTGTGTGTGCTTGACATCAGCAAAGAGAGCAACGGTGGGAAGTGAACCAAATGAAAACTAAGTGTCTCTTTACTGAACATCATTGTCAGTGGAGAGATGGTGATGAGCACGGCTCACTGATCCCCCAGCATGGCAACATGAATGAAGAGCAGCATAAACAGAGCTTCATCAGTACTGCTAGCCCCAGACTTGAGAATTAGAAGTCAGCCCCACATGGGTCATGAAATTTGGAAGTCTCAGTTTTAATTATCTGCCTGCAGGTTTTTGGGTTCTTTACCTTATAAAACATCTAGGTCAAATTTTCCATTTTTTTCTCTCCATTGTGCAACCCTGAGACTTCACAACTCTCCTGCTCTCTCTTTTAAGGAAAAACAAGGTTCCTTCTGCCTTTGAGAGACCTGGGCAAACCAAGAACCATAAAGACAGTGAGAAAATTTGTAAAGCTGACACCAATGGCTTCAGTGTGTGTCAGGAGTCAGACCTATGGGTCCCGTGTCGTTCTCTAACTCATTCCCCAGACATCTGTCCATGACTCATATACTTCTGGGGTTAATAGACATGTAATGACTGGGACCATGAAGCCTTCCAGGGAGGCAGTTTGTTGGTGTTTATGTTCATTCCTTCCCTCCGGGAGCAGGGGCCAGCAGCCAGATGCAGCTGTCTTAAAACCAGCTGGTAGAGCAGGAGGCTCTGTCTGAAAGCAGGAACCTGAAGAAGACCGCAAGTGGAAATGCTCAGCCTTCCTCCCCTCTCCTTCTGAGCTGTGGCAGCCCCCATGAGCTGCCCCTGCCTCAGTCCTCTGCCCCTTTCTCTGCCCTGCATACTGTCTCAGAAAGCTGCAGAAGGTTTGCTACTGTTGCTTGGAACAACCACAAATTTTGATGCACTTTGCATTAAGCTTGGCAGCCCTGACAGAAGGCAGGGTATAGGGCAGTGGTTTCCCAGATTTCCTCCCACGACCCTGGCTGAAATGTCCTTCACCTCAATGAAATAGCCAGCCTTGTACTTTTTTTAATAAAAATCTCTATTCTCTCCACATGAAGAAATCTTCACACCATATTTCCTGGGGATGCCCATTTTAGAGACAGAAATTATGAGATCTACATTATTTCCCACTGTGCCACTGAAGAGGTCACTGTGACCTGCCCTGATGGCCTCTGCATCTCTAGATTCCTGCCGCAGGCATCATGTGGATCAGTGACATGCTCAGTTATATGTGTGTGTGCGCTAGGGAAGCAGTAGGGTTAGATGAGAAATGGGAGATGGAGGCATAAGAATTCTCTAATGCTTTTTTGCTGAGAACACTTTCTGCCCTGAATTGGCAGTTCCTGCAGTGAGTGCCTCCACAAACACATTTCCATTGCAGTGTGTAGAGGTCCCCTTAAATAAGAAGCTCACAGTTTACGTTCTTAAATGTCCATGTGTCAATCATGAGAAGAATCCACATAAATCCTGTTGCAATTGGTAAAAGCAATATATATGTGTGTGTGTATGTGTGTGTGTATATATATATATATGTGTATATTTGGTGCTCAAAGGATTTTCTAGCCTTATTCCAAGAAATCAAGGACATGTGTGTTAAAATAACCATGGTACTGTAGAACAGTCTTGTAAATACCATATGTCAGAAGAAAAAATACACAGCTAAATGCATGTCGGCATCAGTTCCTGCAGTTTCGTAGGAGTTCTGGCCCTGGAAATGAAGCAAAGCTGGATCAGCTGAAGGTTCAGTTTCATAAAGAGTTTATGTGGTGCTTTGAAAGGACAGATGAGGTGGGGATTTGAGAAGTGACCTGAGATACAGCAGACTGGAATCAAGCTCCTGCTCTGCTGCAGATTTCTTACACAGTATTATGGTGCTGGTTTTCCACCTAGGCTTCTTGCATCTTGGTTCCCTGGAAAACAGAAATAATTGTACTTTCTTGTGTCCAGTCCTTAGTTAGTCTTAATTTTCTAGCCTGTGAGTTCTTGACAGAGGGAAGTGCATCTGGTAATGTTTACTACGATGAATACCTTTTGATACTGGAGGTAACAACTTTGTGGTCGGATACCGAAATAAGATTCTGTAAAGAAAACTACCAGAACTACAGCAGGGAGGGAAAGCTGGACTGGAAAAAGGGCAAGAAAGAGCTTAAGCATCTATCTTACTGTTCCCAGAGCAGAACTTAAATTGCAATCAATAGATCCAAAATTGAGACTCCTTAAACATTAGCACATCACTACAGGTGCAATCAATGCCCATGGTATTCTGGTGTCCCCACTGATGGAAAATTCTTCCCTGAACATGTAGTTCAGGCTTCTCCAGAGCTGCAGGTAAGTTGCCAAAGGCAGGTGTATTTTTTGTAGATTTCCATGGTCTCTTCAGTGTGGGTGGATATGGGGAAAAGGGGAGTGAAAGACCCCTTGCACCCTTGTGGAGGTCTAAGGAGGGTAAAACACTCTAGTTACCTTTACAGAAAAGGTATCCATCCATATCTTTTCTTGGTCGTCTACCGAAAAATGGGATTAGATTATACATCTTCAAAAGAAGGGATATTCAGCCACTGAACTTTAAAAAAGTATGTATTTGATGACAAGCTGTTTGATCAAGACTGTAAGAAACCCTATTGATATGGGCAGAAACTGTAAAAAGTCCTAGAAATCAATGATTTAGCTATTAAAATAAAGAAACATTTAGATCCTCAGCAGTGACCCCAGTCTCATCTCCTCTTTTCCAAGTATTAGAGGCTTTTAACTATGCAATATATAGTTGGGCATTAAAGGTTTTCCCAGTCTTTTCCATATCAGCTTGGCTGTCTTCGTGGATTTGATGCCAGGACTATATCAAGTCAAAATCAGCCAAATAATGAATGCCAGAAAAATGATGTAACCTATAAATTACCTGTATAACCTGTAATGTTGGTGGAATCCATAGTTTACAAAAATGCCTGGAAAGGCTAGGTAATGCCTTCCACAAGAAAAGTACTGTCTTTCTTTCCACTTAATCTGATGGTAAAGTAGAAATGGGAAGAGTGATGAAAAGCTTTTCTGCTCCTCTCTGTGTTGTGATAAATAAAACCTGATCAAACTATATTTGAAGAGTCGTAGCTTTGGATAAAACTGGTTTTGAGGTATGGCCAGTATGTCTGCATCAAAAATCATTAGGAGGATACATCAGCATAGGGGCAGTTAAAAAAAAAAAAAAAATCTACTTAAGATATTGAAGTGCTTTCTGAGCATATGGAGACAGACAAAAATAGTCCCCTTCTTACAATAGTCCATGATGTGTGAGATTTCTTTTGGAGAAATCTTGGAAGAATTGGTGATAGAAGCTGGAGGAGCTGAGAAAATGCTGAATACAGAAAACATTTTTAGGGAACATTAATCCAGCTTGTGACCACTAAATCCTTCTTGGAGTCATAAAGTTCTTTTAGAGAGATGATATAACCCAGAAAATCTCTGAAGTGATCAAATATAATTTAAAGCAGTATTTTCAAAATGAGCATATACCTGCTAGTAACAAAGAAGCACCCTGGGAGTTTCTGTATGTTTCTATGCTACAAATACATGACAAAATAATCTAGAATATCTCTTATGATGTAATAAAAAAAAAGTTGAAATTAGTGAGGGCAATGGTCATATCAAAAGGTATCAGCAAGTACTCAGAAGTGATTTATATAGCTTACAAGGCTGTTTACTGTTAATTTTAACTATTTTATGTTCCCTTCAAACCTCATTTTGTAAAAGTTTCAGCAATATACAAATGATACAGTTGTTCCAATATCAAGGACAAAAATCTCTCGTTTTCTTATTAGTCTTACTTAATTCTTCATAGTCAGTGCTGGATCTAAGGGAGATAATAACCACTGATAAATTTGAAAAGTGTTTGAACTAATTTTCTAGATTTAGAGAAACTATGTTTTCATTTAGTTTTAGGACTTGTGGGGAGTAAAAGCACCGAAACAGCACCTGGATCCTACATCAATATAACCTGCAGCAGGGAGGGTGTCACAGAACAGTACTGTGTCTGCCTTTTCCTAGAAAAAACAACATGAGCATCTTCTACAAAGCCATGAGTACTTCTTGCCTGGTGCCCTCCATGGCATGTCCACAAATCTTTCAACCTGATATTACCTTTACTGAAGTGCCTGGACTGAAGAGACAAAAGACATCAGTAATAATATAATAATATTATTTCTTCTGAAAAACCTGAAAATCATTCAAAGACCAGCTCAGTTCCTAAAATTGCTGGAAGGGGGAATAACTGAGTGAGTTTTTTGACTTCTACCTGTAGCATAGCTACTGGGCCTATGGCATCCATGTTCCTTATGACTCCAGGTATGGATCTGAGAGGGGGCTGAGTGATAATGTTTCTCAGGATACTCGTGTGGGGAGATCATTACTGGTGAATACCACTTGACTTTTTTATTTCAGGTCACACAGGTGTCTGTACATATGTTAAAGGTAATAAAACAATCTAAACCCAAGGGTGCCCCTGGCTCTGCCAGGGTGTTGTTGGCTTTCTTCCACAGCAGCTGCCAGAAGTGGCAGTGTTGTAGAGCCACAGCTCTGTGTCTGTGACTAGCCAGCAGAATTCTTCCTACTTCTGAACTACCATCTATTGTCCTTGCTTTAATTTTGTCAGTTTGGCTTCTGCCAGCAAAATTTTTTTGAGGTATCTCTAGATCAAAAACTCTCACTTAGAAATATTTTCTGTGTTTTGCAACAGTAGATTATCTTTTCTTGCAAGTGACAGGAAAACTAGGGATTATCTTGACTGGAGGCCAGTCCTAAGTATCCCCCTGGCACAGTCCATGCTATAGTGGAAGACTGGTCCAGAAAAACAAACTACATCACTGTACAGAAGATCAAAAGTGGCTGATTAATCCAGGCAAACTTATCTGATGTGGTGGAATGGTTAAACAAGGAACTGCTGGGCAAACTCAAGTGGAAAAAGAGAATCTATGGATCATGGAAGGAGGGGCTGGCCACTTGGGAGGAATATAGGACTGTTGTCAGAGCATGTAGGGAGGCAATTAGGAAAGGCCTCTTTAGAACTAAACCTTGCTAGTGAGGTCAAAGACAATAGAAATGGCTTCTTCAAATATATTGCAGAGAACTAACACTAGAGGCAATATAGGCCCACTGCTGAATGAGGTGGGTGCCCTGGTGACAGAGGATATAAAGAAGGCAGAGGTACTGAATACCTTCTTTACCTCTGTCTTTACAGCTGCAGACTCTCTTCAGGAGCCCCGGATCCCTAAAGCCCCAGAAGAAGTCAGGATCATGGAGGAGTTTGCTTTGGTAGATGAGGATTGGGTTAGGGAGCAGTTAAGCAATCTGGACATCCATAAATCGATGGGTCCAGATGGAATACACCTGTGGGTGCTGAGGGAGCTGGCAGAGGTCATTGCTAGGCCACTCTCCATCATCTTTGGTAAGTTGTGGGCAACAGGAGAGGTGCCTAAGGACTGGAGGATAGCAAATGTCACTCCAGTCTACAAGAATGGCAAGAAGGAGGACCCAGGTAACTATAGACCAGTCAGCCTCACCTCCATCCCCAGAAAGGTGATGGAACAACTTGTTCTTGGCACTATCTTTAGGCATATCAAGGATAAGGGGGTCATTAAGAGCAGTCAATATGGTTTTACCAAGGGAAGTCATGTTTGACCAACCTTATAGCCTTCTATGAGGAAGTAACTAGTTGGATAGATGATGGTAGAGCGGTAGATGTGGTTTATCTTGATTTCAGTAAAGCATTTGACACCTTCTCCCTCAGCATCCTTGTAGATAAACTGCGGAAATGTGGTCTTGATGATCAGGTAGTGAGGTGGATCATGAATTAGTTGAAAGGAAGAAGAGAGTTGTGGTCAATAGGACAGAATCTCTTTGGAGGTCAGTGACTAGTGGAGTCCCTCAGGGGTTGATACTGGGACCAATACTATTCAACATTTTCATCAACGACCTGGCTGAGGGAACAGTGTGCCCTCAGCAAGTTTGCTGATGACACTAAACTGGGAGGAGTGGCTGACACACCAGAGAGCTGTGCTGCCATTCAGCGAGACCTGGACAGGCTGGAGAGTTGGGGGGGGAAAAACCTGATGAAATTCAACAAGGGCAAGTGTAGAGTCTTGCATCTGGGGAAGAACAACCCCATGTACCAGTACAGGTTGGGGGCTGACCTGCTGGAGAGCAGTGTAGGAGAAAGGGACCTGGGACCTCTCTTTACTATGAGAGTGACAGAGCACTGGAACAGGCTGCCCAGAGAGGTTGTGGAGTCTCCTTTACTGGAGACATTCAAAACCAGCCTGGACAAGTTCCTGTGTGATGTGCTCTAGGTGATCCAGCTCTGGCACGGGGGTTGGATTAGATGATCTTTCGAGGTTCCTTCCAACCCTTAAGATCTCATGATTCTGTGAAATTAAACCCCTGAAGAGCTGCTGATCCATCCTTCTGTTGTTCCTGATCAGATTGCTAGTGGAGCCAGCACAGCAGCTTCTTGTTGGCATGCTGGTTTTCACCTGTGTGTGGAGTTAAACAGGCAGTTCCCAGAACCTCATCACGGGACGTGATGTGACCTTGGTGTGACATCCTACTGTCTGCATTATCCAGGCTTGTGAATACTACATGAAATGCCATCCACAGGCATGCTGCCTGCTCTGTGAGGTTTCAGCAGAGCATCCAACATTCCAGTAAGGCTGTCAGATCAGGATCCTGTAAGGCAGTCAGGAGATGAGGATCCTGTCAAAATCTGAGGAAGCAGACTGGTAATCTGCAGAGGCCTAAATAGGGCTTTTAAAATTGGAAGCAGAACTGACTGCCTAGACAGAGTTTTTTGAAAGATAAACAGCATCAGCAAGCTAAGTGGATTTCAAGCACAGCTTTAATTGTTTTTCAAAGGAATCAGAAAAGGGCACCCTAGCTGGAACAAGCTCTGAAGTACAATCCGGAAGATTTCAAGTGTACAGTAGTTCTTAAGGTAATCAGGCATTTCAGCACCCGGACATACTGTAGCAAGTAATGAATAAAGCCTTTTAATGTCAGCATTGACAGTACCGTAGTCTTGGAGTCAATTAAAATCACCTGCTGTATGGGCCCCTTCACTATGAACTCCTCATTGAAATTGACATGCACACTGATTGCCAAACCTAAAGAATTGTCCCCACAGCACACTTGATCAGAAGAACAAGTTGTTTATTGCCAATACCTGTTGTGCTTGGGGACACCCCGACCCCGTTCTTTTCTTCCCTCTTCTCTTCACCCCCAAATCCCAAAAGCCTGTGACAGACTAACAACACTTCTGCGCAGATTTTAATGTAATTGCTGCAGAATCCCTTGGTCCTTGTATAATAGAAATTATTTGGGTCACCAAATCTTGTTTCCTAATTATAGGAATGAAAAGAGAAAAAAAAGATAAAATGTGAAACCATTCCCTTATTCTGGCATTTTTTTTGCTTTAGAAACCCTGGATAACCCACTCGCTCCCATCCATTTTAGGTGCGCCCTGTTTTAACCTTGAAGTTAAATCGTCATTCCTATCCTCTCCTCTTTCCCCAGCTCCTCTTGCAGCGGAGCGGAGGGACCCTCCTGCTCCCAAGCCCTCCATCGCTGGGGAATTAACCGCTTCCCCCTGCCCCCCGCCGCTCTTGGTTTTGTTCCCCTCCTGGGGACCAGAGATGACTGGGACGAACGAAGACTTCGTCGGCGCTGTCACCACCACGACGTCCCCAGCCACCCTTCTCCCACAGGCACCCCACCTCGCTGCACCCCCACCGGCAACCATCGGGCGGGAGAGCAGCCGCCCCCCCTGCCCCGCCAGCCTCCCCGAGGGGGCTGCGGCGGCCGCCCTGTGCCACGGGGCACCCAGGAGGGGAGAGCGGGGCGGGGCGCGGGGCCGCGGGCGGGGCGGGGCGGAGGTGGGAGCCGGGGGAGGACGGCGGGGACCGGCGCCTGTTGCCCCGAGAGAGTTAACGGCGGGGGGGAACTCGCCTCTCCTCCGCCCGTGCCGGGCGCCTGGCAACCGGGGCGCCGCGCATGTCGGGCCGCCGGGGGCTGCCGCCGCCGCCGCCCCCTCGCCGGGCCCCGCGTCCCCCTCCCCGCCCCGGACAAGGCGTTTAACGTGCCCAGGCGTGAAGTATGGCATGGAAAGATGGTTTCTGCCAAGGAGCCAGCCATCGCCATGTCCTCGGGTCTCTCCATCGCCCTCCTGCACTGCCTGTGCCTGGCGACGTGGTGAGTACCCCCGGCGGCGGCGGCGAGGGGACAGGGGCGGCGGGTCCCGGTGCCGCTGCACCCGCGGGCTCCGGCGCCTCCGCTCACCCCTTCCCCCTTTGCCTTGTAGTCTCACCGGGCCGCCAGGGCAGAGCAAAAAAGAGGAGAAATTGTGGCCGGAGAATTTCACCAGCATCCTGAACAGCCTCCTGGATGGCTATGACAACCGGCTGCGACCGGGATTCGGGGGTACGGTGGCGGAGCGGTGCCGGCATGGGGAGGGGGAAAGGGGGGGCCGGGCGGAGGCGGCGGGGGCAGCAGCGCTCGCCGGTCGTACCGAGCCGTTACCGACCGAAAACGCGTGTGTCACCCCCCAACAGCGCTCCGCGGTCCGAGCCCTCCGGGGAGGGAAGGACCGGCGGTGAGGCAGCGCCTGGCACCGAGAGCTCCGGGGCACTGAGCAGCCCCGCTGGGGCGGTCCCGGGCTTAGCCCCCCTTCGCTGCTCGGCCCACACCCTGAGTTCGGACTGCGGCTGTTGAGCTGGGGGAGAAAAAAGCCCTGCGAAGCCGGTGTGCGTTGGCTTGATGAGGATGGAGGGACCTGTCTGGCATCTAGCTTCTTCTGGTTCTTGACAGTTTTTGACCCCTAAATCCCACGGATTTCCTCATAGAAACAAGTGTACTTTTACCAGCGTAAGAAGTCGGGTCTTTGGTGGGTTCTGTTCCACTAGTTAGGGAAAACCAGAGCTCGGGTGCCCGACCACACAAGTTCTTTACCACAGTTGCTCCAATTCCAGCTTTGATTTAGAAGTAGTAGACTTAATTGCTGTATAGGAATTAGAAGCAGAGGAGACTCAAATTTGACTTCACCTGTGTGCTGCATGTGGGGGTTTTGTGCTGCTTTCGTGCCCCGTGCTGTTAAGATCCAGTTCTGTGTTGCTGAACAAGCAGCCAGGCTTGCTGGTGGGTTTTGATGTTATTGTGTAGGGACTTGGAACCAAAAATTATGAGGGTCCAGATGAAATAAAAGTTTATTTTGTAATCTGGAATGAAGATACTAAAAAATACGTATTTGAAAGTAAAAAAATAATAGTAAAAAAACCCTACAGTCCTTATGATGCACAAAGCTATAACCAGTGTTTTCTAGACTGCTTCCCATACAGGACTGAATGAGATCCTTGCGTAGGTTTATGTTGCGAAATACTTTCTTCCTCCTCTGGAAGTACCTTCTTCATTACATGTGATCGCTCTACACGGACATGTCGGCCAACACGTTCCCCACATGCCGTGCACGGTGCTCACACGCACGACTGTGGTTGTTAAAGGACAACACCTGGAGTCATTGATCGCACCTTTATTATTTTGAGTGTATGGGATAAATGAGGCCTTCTATAAGTTAGCTTACATATTAACTGAGTAGGAAGCTAAATATATTTGCACCCAGAGGAATCATTTGGAAGTGGTAGCCTTTTGCAATTTAGCCTCTGCAGAGAGGTTAAAGACACTTCTGCACGTGTACAAGAGATGTGCTAAGTTTGGCATCGTTTTAGGTTGAATGCCAACTAATTAGTCATCTAGCAAAGATGCTTTATGAGCATTATCAGATTTCCAAAATTAAACAGCTCCTAAATATGTGATACAGCATAAAGTTTATGTTGATTTTTATTTCAATACAGTTGTCCTTTGCAGGATATTTTGCAAGAGTAGATCTTTTTGCCCAATCAGTGTTGCACACTTTCAGCAAAATTCTGTAAAGGAGGAAAAGTTCATTGTATCTCCTTGAACTTCCATAACAGCAATATGGAAGTAAATAATAGAGGGAGGAGAAAAAAAACCCTGAGATTTCAGCCTGGAGAAAACACTTCTGAGTGAATATTTCAGAAAATTGATATTATGTTGCTTCTTGCTTCTTCCTTCCTTACAACATCTAGGCTACTCATCTCTGAGTTTGAACTTCTAAATAACACATGGGGAAAATTTTTGAAATTTTTGAAAATGATGCCTGCCTCCCTAGCTCCTTACAGCAAAGGTTACCTTCACTGATTTGATAAGAACAGCTTTTTAAAAAAATCAGACCAAAACCAAGAAAAGAAAGAAATTTCTGGAATTGGTCAGATTTTACTTTTTAGATAACTCAGAATAATGACTATGGATTAGTTATTGAAATATATACTACCCAGATCAAGTTTTCCCTATATTTTGGTTTCTTTTTGCTGATAAATCTTCACAACAAATGGACTTCATGTTAAAAGTGGATCACTCACCAGTTTCTAGCATAGCAAACAAAATGTCAGAACATTTAGAGATGGAAAAGGATAGTGTGTTTTGGTAACATTAAAACTACGTCACTTTCTGATGAGCAGCAGAATATTTATTTTTTGTTTTATTCTTGAAGCTGATTCACTATTTTTCATGTAGTTCAAAATGAAATTAAGATTTTATTTTAAGAACGAAAGCTCAGAGGTCTGACTGATGCTGCTTTTAAAACTTCAAATCAGTGAAAACATTTCTAATTCTGGCACAAATTATGTTTAAAATCA
Source organism: Apus apus (assembly GCF_020740795.1). Classification (NCBI taxonomy): domain Eukaryota; kingdom Metazoa; phylum Chordata; class Aves; order Apodiformes; family Apodidae; genus Apus; species Apus apus. Next base: position 88,880,364 of record NC_067285.1, read on the forward strand.
GACTCGGGGAGGTAGCCAAATGCTGAATTTTGCTGGCATCTGCCAGAGTCACCACAAATAACAATTAATAAAGATTTTGTTCTGGGTGCAGAGCAAAGCAGAAACGTATTTTTGAGATTTCCTAAAACTAGATCCAAATTCTCCATGCCATCACTAAGAAGTACAGTTTTTGGTAGCTATGGAGGAAATTGCCAGAGCATACTTACAAATGTGGAAATGGTCCCTTGGAGGGTTTTGAACCTCAGCAGAGTATGTGGAAGCTTGTGTTGGTATTTCTTAGGCAGAAGCATGGTGTATGTTGAGGGTTAATACAAGAATAAAGTTCCCCATGTCATGTGATTGACACCTTGCATTACAAACTCACTTGATTAAATGGACTTCTAAAACCTAGAAAGTTGCTGTCACTTATAATTACTGAGAAGTTTGGTAGTGTAGTAAGCAAAACCAGAAGGGTTTATGACAAAGTTGATTAAAGACCATTTTGAGTGAAAGTTCCCATTAAGTCGGGGGGAGGAGGAAACCTAAAGAAGCAAGAGAGAAGCTAAGAGGTTTCATCTAGAAATTTAATGAAACAAAGCAGAATGGGCGGTTTTGTATAGGTAGCAATAAAACTCCCAAGTGCTGTCAGGAACAATTTAAATGCATAAAAATTTTGAATTTCAATAAAGGGAAGGTATTTAGGAACTAATGAATAAACTAATTCTAAATGATGTTTGAAAGTAGTGTAGTGGAAATGAAGTAAATTCCATTCCCTACAGTGTCCTCCATTTTATAATTATCCTTAATTTCAGAATGCAATTTGTAATGCATTTGTATTTCCCAGTCAAAACCATTCTATAAGAATAGAGTGTTTACAGAAACCAGTTGTAGTGTGATTAATTAAAAGCATTATCTTCTGGAAAACTTCTAGTATTACCACAGTGCTATTGTCATTCAGCTGTAAAACTTTGAAGCAACAGGATTTCTAGTTACAACCTGACTCCAGTTCTCATCTGCTCTTAAATTTTTTTTGCAAGACACAAAGGTGAACTACAGAAGGTTGCAAAACCTGGATCTTCTCTGGAAATCCCCCTTTTACCTTTCCAGTGGTGATGAGTTTCAAAGTGACTATAGAAGTCAAAATTACTTTTTCAAAGGAGCATTAATCACTGGAAGTGAAAGACCTGGGTCTGGATTGCCATTTTAAACACTTGCATGGTTTCAGATTTTACCTGAGCAACTCCTCAACCAAGCAGGCATGTGATTCAAACCTGTATTGGATTATAACTTTAGAAAATATTAACAGTGTCTTTGAAATTTTCATGATAGAGTAACTCATCACACTTTGGGAAGTAAGAAGGAAGGGGGGAACTGAAGCTGGTGAGGACAGTATCACTGGGTGCTGCCACATCTCAGCTGATTTTAATTCATTTTTCTGTTAGTTGTGCCTTTTAGAGAACATCTCATATCTAGTGTCTTACTTTTAATGGCCAATTTTATGGCCACACCAAAGAAGGAGGGTGGTGTGTGATTTGTCTCCTGTTCACATCTCTTGGGTTGACTGTGAAACCCACTGGTGTTAGCTCTAAGCGGGCCCACAGCCTGTTCCTGACCCATTGTGGTGTGGTTGTCCATCAGCTGGTGAAAGCTGGAGCTCTCTCTCCTCTTGGGTTCTGTTATTTGTTTGAGGTAGAGTCTGGCATGAGCTGCAAGTCTCCCTGGCAGCTTGTGACAGTGCTGTGGCTTTCTGTTTAGAAGTTGCCACATATACTGGCTCATGAGTAGAAGGAACAGGACTGTGTTCATCAATTTTCCTTCTCCTTTCCTTCCCTTTTCATATTATTTCTCATAATCTTGTTCCTGTGAAAGTGCAGCAGAGTACTTGGTGGAATTAAACTTGGCCATTGTCTCCTCCAAGAAGGGTAGGAGGGGGCTTCCCTGCCCCTTCTAGGCTGTATGATGTTCAGCTGATTAACATAATTTCTGAATAGTTTCATTTCCTGTCAAAGCAGGAGGAATTACTTCAGTTAGAAAATAAACACAGAATAAATTTGAAGAATTTTCTCTTTTTAGAGAACAGAAAATTGTCTACATCAATATCTGCTCTTACTCGAAATTCACGTCTTGTCAAGATTCCATTGCTCAGCATAATAGTTGTAGTAATGTAGTTATTTTTTAAAATTGCAAATGGACTTAAGTGAGCACTGTGAAGTGAAGCTGATCCTTTTTTTTTCAGGCAGTTGTCCAGTCTTCCTCAGCTGGTGAGAGTAGATGACTCAAAGGCTTGACAGGATGTGGTGTTAGATACCTGTAGTTGACTGATTTTAATTTGGCCAAGGTTAGTAATGCTTGAAGTCATTGCCATCTGTCCATTGTTCAGTGACCTGTATAAAAGTAGCTGGTATTCTTAGTCCAGTTCTTAGTAGACAGGTGTCCACATCATGAAAACTGGCACCAGTATCAAGCTTGTTGACTGTCTCAGCAGAGTCTATTTGCTGATGAACAGGCAAAGGAACAGAGTAATCTCCTCATTTTTGGAGGTGTGTTTTTCCCTTTTCAGGGTTCAGACATGCATGGATGAACATATGTAAAGGCAAAGGTTTTTGTGTGCTGCTGTGCTTTATGTATTTCTCTATTGGTAGAAAACATAGCCCATGTGTTTGAATTCCACATTCATTTTTAAATATTCTGAGTTCCTAACGGAAATCTTACATATAGCAGGCGTCCTCCGCTGTTCTTTCTGATAGAATGAAGCAAGAGAACATGCTTCACAGTTTGGCTATTTTTTCCTTTTTTTTTTTTTTCCCTTTGCCTAGGAGGTATCAGCTCTACTCCGACAGCAAGAATTTGGAAAGAGAAACCAAATCTTTCACATGTAATTATATTTTTTAAAAAAATATCTGTAGCAACTGTTTTTTGTTTTTTTGTTTTTTGTTTTTTTTTTTTTAATGTATCTGTAGGAACTGATATAATATAATTTCATGTTAGTTTATTTATCCTGTAACTATCTCATAATAGCAGTAGTAGCTGCACTTAGCATTTAAATAGTACTTTTTATGCTGAAACCTTTGTACAGACTTGTTTGCTAATGTTCCCTATAGGCTGTGTGACTCTTGGTGGCAAAATTTGCAATGTACAGAAAGCCTGTGCAGGATTTGACTGTTTGCATACAGTGGAGATCTCTGCAGTGACAGTTGCCTATGGAGACGCAGGGATAATGGAGCCCAAAGTCTTTCGCTGGGAGCTGTGCTGCAGTTCAACCCATATGTTGGCATAAAATGCATGGGAGAGCTGTCTTATGTTCCTTTTCACGGGGTTAGGGCTTGGCATCGCTTCTTCAGCCCACACGTAATGTCTCTACCTAACACTGAACTATTCTGGCTTTTTGCAGGGGTTGCTTTTAATCCTGCCTGAGCTTCTGTGTATTATCTTGCAAGCAGTGATTCAGACTTAACTGTTCCCACTGCAGTGTGTAGGACTCTCCTATTTCATTGACATAAAAATACACACCAGTATGTTATAAATAGTTCCTCAGCATTCCTGCAGATTTCTGGTGGATAGATGCTTTCTGAACATCCATTGATGGATGAGCCCAAATGGACATATTTAAAGTTAATTTGCCTTCTTACAAGTTGCTGCATTTTATTGCCAGTAGTAGCATTAAGGATTCTAATAGGATCTTCTGCTTGCACAGCCTGAGTTGATTAAGTGGTGCAACATGCTAATTTTTGAGGGCTGCTTAAATCACCAGTAAAAGTAGGTTAGGTGACTACAGATCACCTCCTCGTTGACAGGAATTCCCATGATTAATAATAGTTTTTAAAAAAGAAGCATGACTCACTATTTGTACCCCCGCTATTGTTACCAACTTGGAGCTGTGTTTTCTTCTAGAACACGAAGAGTAAGGGATTGGCTTTGGTATCACCATAGATACTCCTGGGTCGGCATTAAGTATTTCTAGCATGGAGATGTGCTAGAAAATGCTGCAAGGTTTGGCTTTAACAGTTGTGAACTGATAAAGTAGGCGGAAGATGTGGAGCATAACAGGGCTGGAATTGGAGAAAAAGCATTAGGGAGATAATCAGCTTCACTGTCCCTTCCTGCTGTCTTCACTCCTACTAAACTTTTTATTGTCTGACCAGGGTTTGGATGCAAAGCAAGGATTTGCATGTCAGTAGTACCTGGATAACTGTTATGACAGCTAAAATATTTCTAGATTGTCATTAATCTGCCATTTTCTTGTGGCCTCAAGTGTGATTTTAACATTTGTTTTGGCACTGTACTGCCATCATGTTGGGCAAACAACCAAAAGTAACTTTAATTTCAACCTTATTTTGTGGCTTCGTTATTGTCTGACAGTTCCCGCTTCTTCTTTCTCATGGGTCCTACTAATAAATAAAGCTTAAAGGGCAGAATAGCAGTTACAGAAGAGTGAACTCAAGCATCGTTTTAACTGTGCTGTAGGATTTCTAATAGCATTAAATCTTAGGCTTTCTGATTTGATGAGCTTCTTGGTCTTAGCTCTCCCTTTCTTTCTTAGAAACTCCAAAAAAATGAACTTGCAAAAAACCTCTGAGCACTTACTGTCTGTGAGGCTGTAATCATTTAATAAAACAAAATAAATCAATGACTGAGGAGAAGCAGCCCATGTCTGTGGGAAAAATCTGTCCCTTTGCTCATTTTGATATGATTATAAAATTACAGTGTTCTGAGAGCTAAACAAAATAAGATATGGCCAGAGGAAAGCAGTTAAAGTTTGGGGTTTTATATAGTTTCTTAGAACTAACAAATAAAGCAGTTCCTGGAAGGGATTCTGAAATTTGAGTGCGATATTCAGTGTTCTCTTATTGTCAAGTAACAGAGATTAGTTCCTACATTTTCTTTATAGAGCTGTGTGGGAAAATGTCTTTTTCATTTGTGTAGAACTTTGATTTCAGAAACATTTCAAATTCAGATGAAATAAATATTTGTAGATAAATTACAGTCTTGTGGTTATGTGAGGTCAAACACAATTGGATCTCTTGTATTTCTGTGTACAAGTACGATTGGGCTTTTCTCCCCTAGTTTTTAATACTGCAGATGAATGTCTTCACTGCCAGAATCTTGACAGCTCTCCTAAGAGCTTTTCCAATATCCTGGAGCTTTTCTGTTCTCCAGAAATAATTATATTCAGGAAATGTTTTTGGACTACATGGTCAGTAAAATGAGTGAGTGGTCTAACCACTTATGGATTTCTCTGACCTAATGAACACTACAAAGGGGAGCAGCTTCTATTTGGCATGTTTAGAGAGCAACCCTTTGCAAAACAGTGTGGTATGAAAGTGTGTTATCTGGAACTTCAAAGTTTATTCTTAAAACTTCATAAAGAAGAACATGCCAAACTATCCCAGCTTTCCAGGGACCACCAAGCTGCCGGCTGTTGTAAGGTGAATTTTCTTTAGAGTTTGGCTTGAAAAAATGTCTTTCTGTGAAACTGTTAACTTCCAGCAAACTTGTTTATTTGACATTTAGCTTAAAAATTCTTATCTGTTTTTCTCTACATGACTTGAAAACTGTTTAGTGGTATAATTTTACATTGTTTGATTTTGTTCACTGTGTGATACTTGTTCTAGGTGCAAGAACTATAGGTTCCATGTTCTCCAGTTGCCTATTTCTTTTTTTCCTTTTAACATTTGACTCAGTGACATCTGTGAACAGTGTTCTTTAAAAGTTGTGTTGTGTTTTTTTTTTTCTTTCGTAGAGGGACATATTTGTGTTTTGTTAAGAATTTTAAGTCTTTCCTCCTTTCATTTTGATTGCCAATACTATTATAAAGCCTGAATTGACAGATTCGAGCCACTTAACCACTTCAGAAATTTGAGTTGTGGGCATTTAGAAACTGGTTGGGAACTGTTAGAGCTTACATTTTTTTTTCCGAACACATACTGTTAGAAATAATTAGATTTTTTAAATTTTTTGTTTAATAAGCAGTGTGAGTTAAATGCCTGAATTAAACTATTAGGTACTTCTTTGATCATAGAATCATTATAGTAACTGGTAACAATTAGCAGGTTTCCATCCCTTAACGTTCCAAGAGGAATCTAAATTCCAGTTAAACTAGTTAGTGCATGTGTTCTTTGGTTTAAGGGGAGTTATAGAGTACACTGTAGAATGAATGCCCATCTGAAATTTCAAGGTCTTTTGTCCTGTAGTAAAGGAAATTATATACTAAAATGAAACTGCTTTCTCTGATGGTTTCTTTGTGGCACCCAGCTGTAAGAGTGCAAGACCTCTGCTCAGTGCACTGGTTTGAATCAGCATCAGTAGTGCTTTCAAGACAGGCTTTGTAGTAGCATTTGGACCTAGGCTGAGATCCTCAGAAATTGTTAGATTCCAAAGTTTATTTTGATTTTCAGTGTTAAAGCATTGAAGTGCATCTCAGGATATGGATGCTGTTCTTGATCCTGCATTACTAAATTGCCCAGTGCATGGAATGCTAATACCTGCAGTCCAGTTACTACGTAGAGCTGAAAGTTAGTACTAAATGCCTTGGGAAATACTAATTTCCTGAACATGGTAGTTCTTGTTAATTAGCTTGGTGTTTTCAGTGTGCCTTTTAATTTTTTGACATCTGTTATCTGTTGAGACAGCGTCGGTTTTCTGAATGGCGCTTTTCATGGAAATGCTGCTTTTGATTTACTGATGTGGTGAAGGTAATTGAGCAGTGCTTGTTTTTAGAGACTTATCTGAAATTACCTGTATTTGCATTTTGCTCTTGCTCGTCCACAGAATTCTCAAAGTGATAACTGTTCAAATGCCAGGATCATTTATGGTAATTGTTGACCTGCAAAATTCAAATTTTCTTGCTCACTTCCTTTTCATACATTAGGTCCTGTTACTGAAGTCAAAACAGACATATATGTCACCAGTTTTGGACCTGTTTCTGATGTAGAAATGGTATGTATTTCTGGGATTAAAATGCCATTTCCTCATACTGAGAAACCATTAACTGCAGTAAGGAGTGGATGCTTCATCCGTACTGTTTTGTCAATCATGCAAAGTAGGTACGATTAGTAACAGCTTAATTTACAGGTTATAATTAGCTACATCAGGCCTGATTTTGGTCACACTTACACTCTTTTTTGGCTGGCTTAAGGAATTAACTTCACAGGATTTAAACTAGAGTTTCATGGTGTAGAAGCAGAATCAGGCCTCCCAGGGAGCATCTAAGCCTGTCTACTCTGGGGAAAACATGCAATACCTATGAAATTGCCTTTCCTTTCTGAAACTTGTGTTATTCTCAGGTGAATAATAATGATATCTTTTCACAAATACTTGTTGACGTTTTCATTTCAGATGAATGCTCTTTGCTCGTCTTGGTGCCCCTTTTAGCATCACTTGCAGCGAGTATTTGACTGATAAGAGTTTTCTTAAGTGTCTGCAGAAACTGAACATCAAAGTGACATTCATGAAATACTCAGAGAAGAGAAACATTACATTTGCACGTACTGTTATTTGTGCCTGAATGGCATCTGCATTCATTTGAGGTCAAATCCAGCATAACTCTCATAAACTTCTATAATTCAGTTGGATACCCTTAAATCATACAACAATTTATCTTTTGGTAAAATTTCCAAGAAATCACATAGAAGTAACACAGCCATGTGTGCTGAACTAAACTTCTTTAAGGGAAAGGCAGTTTCAGGGTAGTAACTTTCAACATACGGTGCTGTGAGCTTTGTGGTGCACCTGATTTGGTTCTATCATGTGGAAAGGTATGTGGCAACAAGATGTCTTTTTGATGGCTAGATTCATGATAGCAGTCTTGTGCTGAAATGCATCTTACTCCTTCAATGTTTGTCATGTGCAGTGTGATGCTGTTCAGTGTGACAAGGGCCACAAGAACCTGGTCCCAAGGAAATCTAGTGATGTGTGCCTCAAAGCTAAAATGCGGGATACACAGGATCTCTCAGGCTTCACTGAAACATTTGACATGGTGCTACATGGGAAATTATTAGTTATATTGGAGAAGACAGGAGTGAGAACACTGAGTAAAGGTAGTAAAGGAATTGGCAAAAAGAGAATTTTCAGCAGTTGTTTCCCTTTTCGTCATTAGATATTAGTTGGGAGAGTATTCAGGGATCCAGGAATTTGTTTTGGAACAATGTTTAGTTAATATATCAACTAGTGAATGACCCAGTGTAAGCTGAATGTGGCACCACTCCTGAAACTCGCTGAAACAGGAGTCATATAGTCTCAATACAGGGAAAGATCAGAATATCTTTTTAGAGCTGTGTTACTTCCATAACAATGTAAAGAAAAGCATTGAAATCTTATATTACAAAATGTGTCATGTAGAAGCTAATAATGGAAACTGCTACTTATGAGCTATGATGTCACCAGCAAGAAATTACACTAGAAAAGAATCTTTTCATAGATTAACTGTAAACCACAGTGGAGAATGCAGCCATAATTCTAAGATGCATTACACAGAACACATGACTCCTTGCCCACGCAAATAGATATGGCCATACGATTAAATGGTAAAATTATGCAGAAGAATTTGAAATAAAGGAAACATTGTTTGGCCTAACAACAAAATCACAACTGTATGTTAGAAAGGACTTGAAGCTTTCTGTGTTATCTTTTTCAGTGTACATAATGCTTTTTTGTGAAATGCTTTAGCTTCCCAAGATAAGAAATGCATTCCTTCATTCATTAATTCACATGATTTCTCATTATGTGCCTGTGTCTGCAGTTCTGAGGTTATTGTTTCATGTTTTCTTTGGAGCATCTGAATGGCTTTTCTGAGGAAGTTAATGGGATAGTTATGTAGATAAAATCAAATGTATCTATATGCAAGTCTATATGTAATGTATTATCCATGTTTTGTGGGCATGGCAAAGGAAGGAAGTATTTAGCTTTTCTCAGTTAAAAGCTTACTTTCCATGAGTTGAAATAAAAATTTCCTTCCTGACTTTATAGTGTAAGTAATTGTTTATCCTGGTATTTTTAATTTAGTCATCAGCAGAAAATCCATGGATATATTTTCTTTAAAAATCTGTTGACACTTACTGTCAGAAATTATTTTGTTTCTACTTCCATGCTTGACTACAAATTCAATTGCCTGCTTCCTGCCAGCTAATTAGATTAATTATTCCTTAATGATTAAATATGTGTAGCAATTCATTGATATGATTAATGTGGGAAATTAAGCTATTAAGAAGTACACAACACACTTAAATTGGTGGAAATATGTGTAGTGGACTTAGGATTTTCTTTACTACTGATTTCTTTGCTTCTGAAAGGTTTCTTTCTTTACAGGCAACACTTACACATGCAAGTGTGATCTTTGTTTTTCTGCAATTTAATACAGGAATATACAATGGATGTCTTCTTCCGTCAGACGTGGGTCGACAAAAGATTAAAGTATGATGGCCCTATTGAAATTTTAAGACTAAACAACTTGATGGTTTCAAAGGTGTGGACTCCTGACACTTTCTTCAGGAATGGGAAAAAGTCTGTTGCACATAATATGACAGCCCCAAATAAACTCTTTAGAATAATGAGAAATGGCACCATCCTGTACACAATGAGGTACCTAACACGTTTGTTCAGCTACTTAAAATTACTGTATGCAAAAGTTATACTGCCTAGATGAAATGGCAACCAGAGACTATTTAATTTGTTCCATTATAGGCTTACAATAAGTGCAGAGTGTCCCATGAGATTAGTGGATTTTCCCATGGATGGTCATGCTTGTCCTCTCAAATTTGGGAGTTGTAAGTTGCAATTATGAAATTTCTTGTCACTACAGAATTTAAATAGTAGAAGTAGATTTTGAGCAATTGCTAAAATTTCTGTATATTAGTCTTGATATGCAATCCTTATGCAGACAAAACTCCTGTTAAGTTCCTTGAGGGTTTTCTTTAAGTCCTCAAAAATTAAACCCAGGCAGAGAATTGAAAAGCAGGCAGTGATTCGGCGATTATGTTAAACCCCACTATTCTGGCTAGAGTTGCTTGAAATACATAGTTTTGCTTTGTTCTTAGGGAGGAATTGGATACGCAGTGATGTAAGAGATTCTCTGGAGAAGACAAAGAGGGTGGGATCCATCTCAACTTGCAGCAGACAGGTGAAAGGCACTTAGGGAAGCAGGTTATTTGACTTTCTCTACAGTTAGTGGAGGCATATTGACAACCTGAGATAAATGTGCAGGTTATGTGCAGATATGTGATCTTTAGTTGTATTTGGCTGTCTCCTGGCCTAGAATGGGAGTCTTCATGGCAGGTTGAGAGTAGATAAATAGTTTTTAGGCTGGTGAGATGAATCTTAGTGCAGGTGACTTGCCTATTCTACTTTGGCTGGAACATTTTGGGGCATATCCAAAACAACCAAGTGAGATAGTTTTGTTTACCTGGTTTGAATCCACAGCTGAGAGCTCTAAGACTGTCTGGGGTTGGTTAGTGCACTCTATTTAGTACCTTGTCACTCCTCTAAGCCTTCTCAGTCACTGACTTCACTGCTTTACACTCCAGTGTAGTCACTGGCTGGACATTAATCTGTTTTCCTTGACTCCAAATCTCTGAAGCTAGGAGTGGCTAGAAGCTCCTCATAGTCTTTACTTAGCATAACATTTAGCTTATACGGGTGGCTAGACAACCAAAAGGGGGATATTAAAAACACTGCTCTGATAAGGTTTTTCATCCTTCTTACAGTGAGGCTGGAGACCAGGTGCTGCCAAAATTGTTTTTGGTATCAGCTGTACGATAGGGGAGCTTCAATAGCGGGGACTTCTCCACAGGCACATTTCTTCAGGCAGAATCACCAGCCAGCAGAAGTTATGCTTGACACTAACCTGACACTTTCCTCAGTGAAAGTTGGAATAAGATGTACCCATTTCAAATGCAAGACTGATTTAATTTTATTTTAACAGGAGTTTGGGCTGTGTATGGATTGAATACTAGCCCTAAGTTATGTCTTTTGTATTAACTGTAAAATGGTTTTTTGAGTGTACTTATTTTTGGGCTATTGTGAATCGTGTACTGACCTCTAGTTTCTGGCAAATATTTTAAACACAAGTTTAAAATATCATAGTTTTTAGTATAATAATTCTCTCCTGTAAAAGATGTGCATGGTCTTCAAAATGTATCCCCCTTGTATATGCTCTTTTTTGTGTGTTGATGTATTTTAACAATACTATTTTAGATAGAAATTTCTAAAATAATTTAAAGACAACCTTTACATGCCCAATAAGGGCTGTTGCAGAAAGATCTTGTTTTAAGACTTAGCATTCAAATGCAAAGTGAATTTGTATGTGACACTTGGCATATGACCTTCGCTGCTATCTATTCTTTTGTGAGGGTGGCTTTTGGGGGTAACTTAGCATGTAGGGTACATTCTGAAGTTGTCTGTGTGAGTCTTGCCATTTGATTTTGGTAGGATTGGATTGGGCTTTTAGTCAGGAATGAAAAGTAGTTTCCTATTTATGAAAACTGATGCTGTGTTGTAGATGCTTATCCAAAGAGTGAAATGATTTATACCTGGACAAAAGGACCTGAGAAGTCAGTGGAAGTTCCTGAGGAGTCTTCCAGTTTAGTTCAGTATGACCTGCTTGGGCATACGGTGTCCACTGAAACCATTAAATCTATTACAGGTAGGAATCTCATCAGTTAAAGTCATCTGGAGATAAAACTAAACCTGTAACATTGCCTGAGGCTTTTTTCTTTCCTTCCTATATGGTATTTTACTGAATGTCATAAGGTATGTATTAAGGGCTGAGAGCGTAAATCTGAATTAGGTTTTTGTCCTTCAGATTTACGTTTACAGATTCATTGCAGTCGATTGCAATGGTCTTTCAGCAAGCTAGAATGAGATCATTACTCTGAGGGACAAAATGAGCATTTAATCACTGCTTAAAATGCAGTTTGAAAAGTCAAGAGGATTCCTGGGTGAGGAAGTCATTTCTCAGCACTGTATCCACATTATGTGCAAAAGACTTCCTTTGTTTGGCAGTGCAAACAGCTCAGGGTAGAAGTACAGCATACAGAATGGGTTATTAAAGCCATAAAAACCCTCTACTCAGATAAGGAGAGGCACAAATGCGTTAGTCACAATAGATACTTCTGCTGATTTGTGCTGTAAGAAATACGGCAAATGGCAACTACATGCATCTGAAATGAGTGAAGTATCACTGATGAGCAGCGTGGTGATAAACAAGCATATTCCCAAAATATTTTTAAAATTTGGAGTAATTTTCTGAGCATCAGCAAGTTTGGGTGAAATGATCAAAATGAAACAGATAAAGTAAATATATTTGATGTATTGCTCTGTGAATATTTTTCTCAAAGAGAAAACAGCCTTTGGCAGTACACTAGAAATACATTTCTCAACATGTTGGTTATTATGAGTTAACAACAGAATTTCCTTACTATGCCCAAAATGCTTATTCTGTAGTGATTTTTTTAGTCAGCTTATTCAGTTTATGGCAAAGCTTGAATTATGTTGGTTTTGTTTAATATGAATGATAAAATTTTAGATAAACTTACAGTATTTTTAATTCTTGTCAGTGTTTCATTATTACAGTGGTGCTGATGTAAACCTAGTAAAAAGCTGAGATACTTCCATGTAAATGAATGTGCTTTGTTGTTGTTGTTGTTTTATTTGGCAGGTAGGTACCACAATGTTCTGCTTACTATGATAGGTAGATAGCTTTTGCCTTGGAAGCTTCTCCTTCAACACATGCCAGAAGAATTTTTTAAATCATGTCTATGCTGTAAAAAGTGATCCAGTAGTAGCTGTACATTTATAGTACTTTTGGTAGCAGCTTCTGAATGGCACTGTTAAGATTCTACTACTACCAGAATTTTTGTTTAAAACTTTGTTTCGTTCTTGTCTCTAAGGAACGTGTCTTTTTATGCATGTTAAGTGGTATGAATAGCATCAACAATCCTAGTTGATAGTCTGAAACAGTTTTTCTGCAACACAAAGATTTTATGCACAGCCAGAATTTTTTTCTTTTATTTTTTTTTCAGGTGAATATATTGTTATGACAGTTTACTTCCACCTCAGACGGAAAATGGGCTATTTTATGATTCAGACCTATATCCCATGCATTATGACCGTGATCCTTTCTCAAGTTTCATTTTGGATAAATAAGGAGTCTGTTCCAGCTAGAACTGTGTTTGGTAATTACTTCTTTTTTACTGTTTCTCATAGCTCCTCTTTTAATGACTATCATGAGGATATGCCTTTTTAGTGCATGGGGTATCCTGCCTCTGTGCTAGTGCAGAAACAAGGGAATAATGTAAATCTGAGGAATTTTTACTGTCTGTGTTATGAAGAATGTACTACGTGAATCCTTGCAATCTCAAGAAAAGCTTGGAATATTTAACAAGAAGGGTGACATAGTTGCTTGTGGCACATGGGTGTGCATTTGTGGGTATTCTACCCACTTGAGGGAGCAAATTGGGAAGACCTGGCCCTGAGCAATACAGTCAAGTCCCCTCCAGTGAACGGTAGTGAAATTACTTGAACTCACACCTTCTGAAATCCTTTTAAAATAATTTGGGAATATGTGAGATGTTCAGATATCTTCTTATAAGATGCCTGTGATGTCTGTGGAACTCGTGAAGAGTAACGCTAAGATCCTGTTTCTGTAATTTCGTGTTTAGTGCTCTTCTCTCCATTCTGCTATTGCCATTATGAGAATGAATTTAAAAAGCAAAATGATGGCCAGATACTGAAATTATCCTCATCGAATACAGCATGAAAGATACTGCTGTGAAAATGAAACAAAAAAAAACCACCTATGGAAGACAAAACATGAGAAGTTAAATGGAAATCTGATTCCTAACAAGTATGATAAAAACATTTAAAAAACCCCAGTCTTCACAGAGCAGTGTCTTGACTTCATAATGTGTAAAGCAGAACTAATCAGGAAGAGAATGCTCTACAAAATGCCATTCTGTAGATAGACAGATACTGGCAAGAGTAGTAGGAATTCATGTTTCTATGTGATTGCCCATTCAGTCATGTAAGTAGAGTTTAGAATACTGTTTAGTATCAAAAATTAAACAAGTTTAATGATCTGTTGTAGGAGAACCAACCTGTAATCATAATAACACCAATAGCTATCAACTCAAGCACTATGATAGGCAAGCTGGTATATCACTTCATGTGCCTTTGCAATGATGTTTAATAACGGTACTTTTTTTGAAGGGGGTTTTGCCGTGAACTAAAAAGGTGGAATCTGTATTTACAGGCAAAATGTGATAATTGCAAATGTACAAATTAGAGAGCAACAGATATAATTATGTGTAATTCTACCCAAAGATGAGATTGAAAACAAGTAATACTAAAGTTTGGACATGCACTAGGTTACAGATAAGTCTCTAAAACACCTTTGAAAACAAGTGGCTTAAAGTATGGGTAAAAATATCTTTTTAGTTTTCTGACAAATGTCAAAAGGTTTTCCTAACAGACAATAGAAAAGTTACAGGCAAGAGACAGGAATGAAACCAGAATACCTGCTTTGGTAACACCTTTCTAGAGGAACTGTCAGAAGAGGCTAACCAAAAGATCTTTCCGTTGGACACTGCATGATTAGAGAACACTTGGCAAAGGTGCAGGAAAGGATATGCAAGGAACTAAGGCACATCAGGTTGTGATTTCTGCAGTTAGTTTCAGATACTTGAATCTGGTGATTGTGGGAGTTTGGTGTGTCTTAGAGGAGAGAGAGCAGTAATTTTCTAACAGGTTTATAAAATTAATTTCTATATTAAAATACTCTGAAGATATTTGCATACAGTTACGTACATTTCTAATCAGATGGTTGCAAGTATTTAGCTCTGGATAGTTATGGTTCATGTATAATGTCCTCACAAGGACAATTCCGATAAACTGTTTGCTTGAAGTGGACAAAGGCAGAATCAGGAATGATAGGGCTAAGCAGGGATGGGTCTCTTCCAGGAAAAAAATAACTTCCCATAATATTTTTTCCTCAGACTTACACATTTTCAGTGGTGTGTTTTCTCGACATCTTCCCACTGCAGAAGGTTTTGTGAGCTTGCATGTGTGTTTTTATCCTGCTGAGTTTGCTCTGAGATACTCTTTGTGATTTCATGAACTGCTATTAGTCTTTTTTCATTTTTCTTTAATAGGAATTTTTTTTCATTGTGTCCTCTTCTCTGTATGGCAGTGACTAGATGAAGCTTTCTCATATTACATTGCCCAGATAGGGGAGCACAATTTAGGGAATAAGAGATGTGAAGATCCTGTTGGAAAACAGACTTTTAATTACTTTGGATTCTTCTCAGCGTATGCATTTCATCTTGAATCCCATCGGTCATCTCCATTTGTAGGCAGTCTTCCTTTAGGTTATCATGGTAGGACTTAAGTGGTGCTTCCTATATACTCAGTATATTTGTGTCATATGGGATATTCTGGATGAAAAAAGAAAAAAACTAAACCCATGCCTTGGTTTTATACAGCATGTATTTGCATTTGAAGTAGTACCATGAAGTGGTCATATTTTGAGCTCAGTGTTCATGCTTGTACACTTTAA
Organism: Apus apus; assembly: GCF_020740795.1. Taxonomy (NCBI): domain Eukaryota; kingdom Metazoa; phylum Chordata; class Aves; order Apodiformes; family Apodidae; genus Apus; species Apus apus. The sequence goes on from NC_067285.1 coordinate 88,895,887, forward strand.
TTAAAAAGTTGTTCTTTCAGAAGATGAGATTCTCATTAAATTTCATTTCTTGACTAGTAGCAGAAATGTTTACAAGACAAGGTGTTGGTTTGCTAATTAACAGAGTTGTTAACATAATATTCTAGTTTTCCTTAGCACCAAAATAGTTTGCTATGACTTAGCAGAACCTGGATTATGAGCGGGATCAGAGTAATAGGTGGCATTCTGAACCCATTACAGGAAAAATAATGTTTTTGTTACAGTCTAAGGAGTACTCCCCCATTAAAAAACTTAAGTTATGTTAAAATTTTTAGAGAATAACTTGTAAGAAATGCTGTTGAACTTGACATGAAAAAAATATTAAATGGAGGCTTCCATGTTTTCTTCATGTGGACTGTAGGTGATCTATCTGTTGATGTCGTAGCTTCCCATGACTCCTTTAAAAACTGGTTAACTGTTTTGTGCTCATAGATATGTAATGGTTACCATTACTTAAATCTAATGCGCTATTCACAAGCAGCAGAGAAAGACTCCTATGTGATTTAAAAGTCTTTGAAACTGCTTGCCTATTCTCATTCTGATTTACTCAGATTCAGTTGTGCTTTTGCTTTGTTTCTTTGAAGGAATAACCACAGTGTTGACAATGACAACACTGAGCATCAGTGCAAGACATTCACTGCCAAAAGTATCCTATGCTACTGCCATGGACTGGTTCATAGCGGTCTGCTTTGCCTTTGTGTTCTCTGCTCTCATTGAGTTTGCTGCTGTCAACTATTTTACTAATATTCAAATGGAAAAAGCCAAAAAGAAGACAGTAAAATCCCTCCTTGAATTTCCAGTTGCTCCAGTACAAAGAGAAAGAAGTACAGAAGAGACAGTCACGGTATGTATTCAGCTTATACACGTATTTTCCATGGTTTTGGTAGTGTAGTCAGTAAAAATAGGCCTCTAACTTCTTCCCAGGTTCCCTCTGAGCTAATGCAGTGTAAGCATAATGGAAGACTAATGCTACACCATATTCAATGATAAAACCTGTAAAACAGTATTAAATTATTTCTTGCATTATGAGGTTAACTTGGGGGAGAGGAGGAGTTTGTGTCCGTTTAGCTGCATTATGAGGAAATAATTTAGCTTCATTTAGGAAATTAACTTTCTCTTTGCATGTTGATTCCGATTGGACTGATTATACAGATATTGGCATTATAGATTATAAGGAGAGAATGTTTTTTTTATGTGGTTATTGTCTTTAATGAATCAAAATATGCCATTGTACCTTGAAGCATTTTCATAGACATTGCAGTTCTCTTTTCATTGCATGTATCACCTGTCTATAGTTTTATTTCTTCTTTTGTTAGAATTTCAGAAATGTTTGAAGAATGCTGGATGAAACCTTTGTGTCCACCATAGATTTAATTTTGCGTAATTTATGTATCTTTGCACAGGAGCTCACCTCAACTCCTGAACAGGTTTTGGAGTTCTGTTTAATAAAACACTTTCCAGCTTTCATAGTGCTTCAGGTTAAGCATGGCTGGGTGGTAGCTGTCTTAGTTAATAAAGACTCAATCTCATTTCCTTTTGAGCTCACCAGTGATTCTTCTTTTCTTCCTTTTCCCATTCCCATATGGTTAATATTCTTGCATTGCTTCTCCTATTCATGAGACACCACCTGACAAAGCCCATTGCAACACTTGGTCCAGCCATGTGGTAGGTCAGTAATTCCCAGCCATGGATGACTCTCTTGGCAACACCACTCGAGAAGTAAGATGCCGACAGCAGCATTATAATTTACTCTTCCTGTCAGACTGATTTTCTGATTTCCTTTGGCTGAGCTGTGATTTAAGAACCACTGATTTAGACTAACTCTGGTAATTCTGTCTTCTGTCTCTTTTCACATCTTGTTTGTCTCCTTACCTATTCATCTGCTCTTTTTTTACCTCCCGAGCCCTTCCATCTGATATCGTTACTCAGCTGCTGTCCACCCACTTCCATTTTTCTTCTTCCTCTTTGCTCAATAGATTATTACTGTTTTCAGTCTCCTGGCTGTGTTGTTTAGTTAGCTCCCATTTGTGCTTAAAAGCATGGATGTGCTCCTGAAGTGTTTGTTACACATGTCACTCCGTTGGCCTATAGCAAGAGACAGGAGCAATGACAAGTCTGTTTATAGTAGTGTGTAGGTTGCTTTGTACCTTAGAGGTATTGGTGGTATTAGTTTGTGCTGAGCTTCTTGATTGTACAACGTGCAGTTTAGTATAGTATTTTGGGCACTCCTGAGGTGTGTTAATAAACACTGCTTTTGGTGATAGTCAGCTTTTACATGGGTCCATAGAAAAATAAATTACGTAAGAACATTTTCATCCTAGGTTTATTTCTAAGATTTGATTAAAACAAAAGGAAAAACAGTAGTTTTCTCAGGTAGCAAGAACAGAGGCTTAATACAACTGTTTTGATTCATGGTCAGAATTGCTATAAGTCAGCCTTGCATCATGCTTAGCCACGTACACACATGTTTTTGAGAAACCTCTTTTTTTTTTTTTTCTTAAACAGCAGAACACACACAGCTTCACTGAACTCAAAAGCCAGATAAAATGAGATGTGAACAGTTTTATTCCACTGCTAAATTAATACTTCTGTGATAAATGTGATAATGTGCTTACAGGTTTGAGGATCTTGTAAGCACTCAAGGGAGCAATCTGCTTTTTTTTGAAGGGTTACATGTTAATGTTACGAGTATGTAAGTGAGTGATAATGTTGACTGTACCTTGACCTGTTATTTTTTTTAATGGGTTTTTCTCCAGCTCTGCCTATTAAGACTCTTTGATCTTCCAGCACGGGTGTACAAGAGTGAGCCCACAGGTGCCAGTATAAAGGCTTTGTTGTCGTGTAGTCCTTTCCATGACTAGAGAATGACTTGTGTCCTGGTCTCCCACTGTACAGTACAGGGGCTAATATGGCTGTCCTAATTTATAGTGATACAGCTGTTAGACTCTGCTTTCCAACCTGACATGCAATATAGTCCTTCTTCTTAAAATTTCTAGTTTTGCTTATAAAAAGCTAATCTAGAATTTTATTATGCCTTATTATGACTTTGACTTTTTTCTGCACATATTCTGTCTAATCAGTGCTGATCTACCAGAGATAACAGAATTTAAGCATCTCTGTGAGTTTGTGGTAATACTATACTTTTAAATGAGGATTTTGTTTTATAGGATGTTGATTGTGCATTATTCACTGAATGGTTATGTACATTTTTTTTCTTTTTTTTTTTTTTTTCTCAAAAAATGTGGTGGTGTTGTCCTTGAGGGTTTCTAGGAGGGAGCAAGTTGGGCTATGAAACCAGATTCATTATAGAACATACAGGGATTTTACTATCTGATAGTACTAGAAATTAGGCATTTAATAGCAAAGTTTGGTAAAATAAAGAGAAATTGCACATAGTTGGAAGTTTCTTTTTGACATGCATGTGTCTGATCGATTTCTGACAGTAGAATTAAAGTGGGTTTTCTATATTGAATCCGTTCATATATTACTCACACTAATCAGAATTCTTGGTGGTGGGTTGTTTTTTTCTTTTCAGTCAAAAACGCTTTTCTGGTTGTCTTGGATCAAAGGCAACTTATATCATTATGATCACATGCTTTGGGATGTGTTGATTCATGTTACGTATTTCTTTGCCACAGCCAATACATCTTTACTATAGCAAACATGGCCTATATGCTTTTCTAAGCTATTTTCTTGTGTAGCTACACGGTGGGTGTGACTGATCAATATATTGATTACAGTAAGTGTTAAATGAGTTTTGGAGACTAGCTAAGTAAATTGAACTGTGTTAATTAAAAAAAACAGTCCTGGTGTCAAGCTAATTTCCTGGGCTGGGGGTGGTAGGAGCCAGCCTACAGTGGCTGTAGCTGCACAGTGGGCTCCTCTGTAACTTGATTTTGTTTTAGTTGGTATTTATTCAACATTCGCCCCCTCCCTGCCTCATTTCAGCTGTTTCTTCTTGTTGCCTGTAACTTTCTGATAAAAACTTAATGTATTTCCATAAAGAGGAGTGCACTCCTGCTGTAGACATCACATGAGTAGGACCCCAGCTTGTTTGTCATGTGCCTTGAGTTCACAAAGGACTTGGGAAGCCTCACTCATCCCTTCTGTCAGGCACTGTGGGATAGTACTGAAGTCTAAGGCAAGACAGTTGACTTACACCATGGTCTCCTGTGATATACGTTGTCTTGGGAGCAAGTTCAAATACTTTCAGGTTAGTACGAATGAAAGAGTCCTTAAACTTTCTGAACTCCTTTCTTCAGTAAAAGCAGCAGTGTTGTTACAAGTCAGGATGTGATGGAAATGAATGATTTATAGTTTGTTTTTGGGCTCCTGGTCTATTTTTATGCTTCTGAACTATTTCCTCTTCACTGTATTCCTATGAAGTTTATTTTTAAAGATCTACCCAATTTTGAACATTCTACTGAAAAATAGTCTTTAGCATGAGCTTCAACATCAGCTGTTTGTTAAAAGAGTGTGAAACTTGAAAAAACAGGTCAAGCTCAAACAAAGCTTTTTAATGAAATAATTTATTCTAACTCAGTTGCAAGTAGGTGGTAACTCTTTCCTGAAGCCAATTCTGGGCTCCCCAGTTCAAGAGGGAGAGGGATCTGCTTGAGAGAGTCCAATGGAGGCTACGAGGATGATTAAGGGACTGGAACACCTGCCTTACGAGAAAAGGCTGAGAGACCTGGGTCTTTTCAGCATAGAGAGAAGACTGAGGGTGGATCTAATTAAATGTCTACAAATACATGAGGGCTGGGCACCAAGAAGGCAGGGACAACCTCTTTTCACTTGTGTCCTGTGATAGGATGAGGGCAATACATTCAAGCTAGAGCACAGGAAGTTCCCCCTCAACACGAGGAAGAACTTCTTTACTGTAAGGGTTACAGAGCACTGGAACAGGCTGCCCAGAGAGGCTGTGGAGTCTCCTTCTCTGGAAACTTTCAAGATCCATCTGGATGCATTTCTGAGTGACCTGTCCTAGATTTGGTCCTGCTCTGGCAGGGAGTTTGGACTTGATGATCTTTGGAGGTCCCTTCCAACCCCTGACATTCTGTGATTCTGTGAAGTGTCTTGAGTAAGCCCCGTAACATCTAGATGCACGTGTAGATGCACACTCCTCATCAAGAGGGTGCATACTGGGATGATATGTGACTGACAAGTTTACAATTAACATTGTCATGTGGGCAGTTTACACACATGCTTTAAAGTGATGAGCATGTATTTTCTGTGATGGGGAGGGAGTACTTTTTGTCATATGATGGTCACAGCTCAAATTAAGTGATGGAGGTATGAGGAAAGCAGAGATCCTTTCTTTTAATTGTTTTTTTCATTTGTTTATTGGGATTTTTTTCTTTGTTTTAGAGTTTATGTTGTGTTGTGTTTAAGGCCTGGACTGTAAGTGAGAGTGGAAATTTTAACCTTTGAACAAAACTTATTTTTGAATATGCAGACATACTTCGTAATGAAGAGAGATGCATAAAATCTACTCTCTTTAAAATAATACTTGAAGGTACTAGAAAATGCATTTACAACTCAGTTTCTTTGCTTCTTCCTTAGACTGGTAGAAAAGTTGCTCCCCCTGTCCTGGTAAACAGAGAAGTTTTTCACATACGTGGATGGAATTATCTGAAGGGCAGGCAGATCTTGATGATGGTACTTGGACCACAAGGTGATGGTCTGTTTACTGAACTCCGTATGTGGATGTTCAGCCTGCCTCCTCTGTTTGACTTGAATAGTTCTGCAGTTGGAACAGCATTTCAGTTTTTAAATAAAATAATATTTTTTGCTCCCTCGCTGCTTGTACGTTGCCTAGAGTGTTATGATTTAGGGTTTTTTAGGGCAGTGGCATTTAAAACTCAAAACCTAATGACATACTTTGAGCTCAAGACATGCATAGAGGACATGCAAATATAAGCACAGGAGCACAGAAAGGGAGGCTGCTGTGCCATGTAAGTAATTTCTTTGACACATCAACAATTTTCTGTTGTTCTAGTTTCATTAGTCAACATTTTTACTGTTGATGAGTTACAGTCATAATACACTAGCGTCATGTTTAAGTAGGATGCAGGTCACAAACAACTGTCACATTTCATACTAAACCTCATTTAAAAGATAAGAGAGAATGACCACCTGGGGGAAGACAGCACTTACTTAGTGGGAACTTTGGATGTTTGGATACCTGAAGATAGAATAGTTCCAAAAAGGTTCTTAAAATACTTAATTAGCTTATTAGCTGTGGTGCTCAGGTACAATGTTTTGTGGGGGTTTTGCTTTATTTTTTTTTTCAATTGCTTGTTTGTTTTTGTTTTGGGGTTTTGTTGTTGCTTTTCTTTGGTTTTTATTTTTTACTTGATCTGCTAGATTTAGATAGTCCTATCCAGCAACTGGCTCTACTGACAATACATAAAACTAAGTATGTGCTCAAACAATACAATCGGGACATAAATGTGGGATGTGCAATTTCAAATTGCTTTCTTAATATTTCGTATAGCATATCTTTCAAAATAAAACTAAACTAAAGTGCTGTATTAAAAAATGTGGTCTCTTTCCAAGATAATGGTGTTGCTGTACCTTTAACATGGTTGAGTTGTGGGACAAATTTACACTGGAAGTAGAAACATTTGTCTACTGCAAAATGGTAGAGTAATTACTGAACGTATGTGGTGTAGTATTAGATTTGGGGCTGAATTCTGACCCAATTTAACTGTGATGTATACTCCATTTAATTCCAGAATTCAGTTATAATGAAGGTGAAAAATGGCTGGTTGTTGATAAAATGAACAGAACTGTTGGAATTCAAAGTTGGGGAATGATTTTTTTCTTATATATAGTGGAAAAGTTTTTTTTGTTTGGTTGTTTGTTTTAGTTTGGTGTTGGTTTTTTTGTTTTTTTCTTTTTGTATATGCAGGGAAGAAGCAGGAGTTCACTTTCAGTACCTCATTCACAACTACTCAATAAATCCTGTTGGAATGCCATCTCCTGCAACCCTTACTAGGGTAATTGCTCAATCTTCAATTTTCCGTAAGTGTTATTATCATCAACTAGCAGAATAGTAGGCAAGGGAATATGAGGGATGTGCTTGGCTGCTATTAATCTGATTCTCAAATACCTGACAGTGTTCACTGCAGTTACTGGAAGACTTAATTTAAATGGCATTAGGATAAGGTTTTTCTTTTGGAAATGAAAGCATAGCTCAGTAATGCCAATCTTTCAAGTGATTATTCTAGAATATGCTATACCCCATTGTTTTTAATTTTAGAAATACACTTAAGTGGCTTTCTCTGTTATTGTGCTGATCTACTGAAAAGAGATACTCCTTGTGTTTTCCTTTTTTGAATAAGCAATACAACCCTATTTAGCATGAAAGTAACATATTACTAATGTCAGTTGCAGGCATTAAGCAAGGACTCGTATTGATCTTACTTCAGGGTTTTTTTGGCAAGCTACTATGAAGTACTCAAAAATATGAGATAGCTTTTCAGAAACAGCAATTCAGAATAAACCTGTATGGTGTCAGGGGTAAATTTTTCAGATTGTTTAGCATCCTTTATAATGCAAATTGTCAGAGAGTTTATAGTTTTCCTTACGATGATTAGTATGAAATGATGCCTTTGAAAACAAGGCTTTTCATATTTCTTGCTTAAACCTTTTTCTGTATTTATATTTAAATTTCAGTTTTGTTTCCCCTCTGCAAAGAGTTTTTGATACTGGTGAGCCCAATGACACCAAATTGCACTTAAGTTTCACAGCTGTGTGTGAGATTTCTAGCTGAGTCAGTTTTTTACACTGGGAAAACTGTAGTCAGAAGAAATAAACGTAGAGAGACTTGGGAAAATTTATGAGGCAATGAGTGTTCAAGACATTTTCAGCAAACCATTGAAGCACATTTAACTACAGCTTTAAGGTCACAAAAATGGAAAGATAAAGAAAACAATATCTTTGGTCCCTTATCAGCTGTTCTTCATATCATAATGTATTATACAGAACACCTCCACAGTTGGTTAGTGCATAGCCTAGCCTAAGACTTATTTCTCTCCCTGCAGTTACATTTTGAGTTCTTTCTTTTATGTTATCATGTAAATAAAATCATCAAGAATTGTGAACACTGGTGCTTAAGAACCATATACATGGAAACTTATGTACACGTATGTATATGTGTATACATATATATATGGCTTTTAAGCACTATATAGGTGGATGGGTTTATTTGGCTTAAGTTTGGCATCCATTTTTAGAAAAAAGGCTCTTCTAACTTATATCTTTTTTGATAACCTGAAATTCTCTTTTCTTCCACATCTTGCACTTCTAGACGTGTGTACTGGTGGAATATAAAATGGAGTGCTCTTCTTACCTCTCATCCCCTCCCTTCATATGATTCAGGTCACCAAGTGTGCAGCATGGATGGTGGACTGGCTCTTGTAGCTTACCTCCCCTCACTTTTTCCTCCCAAAATAATTCACATTGCTCTTTGCACCTGTAAAGCTATGGACTAGAATTCATTGAATTTTGTGGCAGGTGGAGCTTTTACTTGGTCATATTCCAGGTCTCTGTAAGGCAAAACAAAATCTCTAGTACTATTCCAGTAAATTTTTGATTGACTGGCTCTACAGCATATTAGTAAAATATGGGAGATTTCTTCTCCAAGTTTTGCATTTGCTAGCAGCATGGCAATATGGTGACTCAGTGGGATTTGGGACAAGCAGCATTATTTACACTGATGACAAGATGCTACTTCCCTGGTAAATGTCAAATGGTATGAATTTGGCAGGCTATGTAATGTCCTCCCAGAGGAACAGACTGTTTTCTTAGGAAGGAATGGTAAGGATAAAACCCACTATGGTAGAGTTTAATAGGAAAATATTACTAAATTACTACACAAACAGTTTTCATGTTGCCGCTAAACAGTAAGTAATGCCAGACTTCTGGTTGCTTTAAGCCTTCCAGGTTTTGCATGGGTTTTTGTTTAGATTGAGATCTCCCAGTCTGAGAAACCTATGCTTTCATGTAGCAAATCACTGACCTTCATATATATATATTAATTTTGCTGCATCTCGTTGAAGGTTTAATTGTGCTGTCATGGAAGGCTCTGATCTTAGTCTTGCAAAGTTAACAATGAGACATAAAGATGTTTATTTACTGTTCACTTGTAATTTCGTTATAGCAGCACCTCTTTGTTACATGATTGATTATTCCAATAAACAATTAAAATTCTTCTCTGCTGTTTTAAAACTGCTTTGATTGTAGTATCCTTTTCAGGGTGTGGTTTGTTTTGGGGTTTTTTTTGGGTTGTTTTGTTGTGGGTTTTCTTTCTTTTTTTTTTTGTAACTGTTTTTTGGGTTTTCATGGCTTTTTTTTTTTTTTTTAACTTAGGGAGATTAAGCATCCAAAATGTTGATTAGGCAACTAAAAGGCTTAATTACTAAATTTCCCTGGGTGGTCATGTACAGAACCGACTTGCTGTTTCCGAAGTGTTTGCCATTCATCTTTGGTGGAAAAATAGCTACTCCGTTTGATCGAATGGCCAGCATGCCTGTTAGATACAGCCTCCCACAAACCTCATGTGGGACTCTGTGCAGGCTTGAGTCCTGCCCCTTCTGTCTTGGTGAACTGTATTAGTAACCAGACTGTCAGGTAGTCTGCAGGATGTTAAGTTCCTTTTGAAGCTGCTCATGTTAAATAATGAATTTGGGGCCAGGGAGAAGGAGAGGAGTTGATTCTCAAGCCAGCTTGTCTAGGCATGCACTGCAACAGGACAGTGGGATTGAAGCGTGCAGAATACAACATCTGTGACAAGGAATGAGGACCACTTGTCATAGAATATCCAGTAGCCTGGTGGGGAAGCACCTGAGATGTGGGAAGCCTGTGTTGATACCACGGAGACAGTCAGGGCAGATCTGAGAAGAGGTCTCCAATCACCAAACCTACATTCCCATCCTGGTTGCTGGGTTACTACAGAGGAGGACAGAGTCTTTTTGTGAGTGTCTTCTTACAATGTGATTTAGCTATCTAGCTTCAGGAAAGAGCTCAGAGCTGAAAATGCTGGCTATGGTTGGATGGCTGCTTCTGCGAAGGCATGTAATTTAGGCTGTGATCCTACCCAGGGCATTTCTTTCCAGCTTTGACAGCTGCTTGCTGGATGTTGAAGCATTAGCTCTTTCCCTCTAGGACTGGTACCAGATGGTGGTGTTGTGACTCGTAAATTCTGCTGTGAATTTATCCCTGACAAAGTAGAAGCTACTGCTTTAAATGTTGTGCTGCCTCTGTCCCAAAGAGATACCACTTCTGCTAAAGATCTCAAAAATGCATTGGCCTTCAGCAGTGAACTCTCTGCTACAGTAAACAAATGGTGCATCGGCAGCCCTGGGAACTTGCACAGTGTTGCTGTGAAGTTCTCTTGTAGGATGGGGCTGACACAGGTCTTCAGAAGTGTCTATATATTGAACCTCAGAACTGCTGAATTATTTTCCGAGGAGTGCTGAGGCAGATTAGAAGAATAGCTCTGAATTATATTGCAAATGCATGGCTCTAGTTTTTGTGTGTAGTAGTCCTGGTTCCCTGTTAGCTCAGGCAATAGGAACTGCTTACTTTGGATTGAGATCCCAACAGAATGTATCAATCATACAAACTACCAAGGAATTTAAAATTGCAGAGACTGAGTTGAAGCTGCAGTGTAGAGCACTAACAGGCTATAGGAAGATGCTCTTGAGTATGAAAGAGTAACTCTGTACAGTGATGTATCAACATAAGAATTTATCACAGTTTGCAGGGTTACATTCCTAAGAACAGTTCTAAGGGTGAAGTTGCCTGATGCCTTGGTAATCACTTTTGCATTCTTCCCAGGACTTGGCATGTGACTTTTAAATAATGTTCTTGTTTGTATTACCTGTGTAAGGTTGGCCTTACACAGAACACATACTGTGGTGGTTACCATCTCTCTTTGTTCTGTAACAACAAGATGCTAAGTTTGTCAGTTCAGTATTGTGTATTGCTGTGCTGATGGTTCCCTTCCCATGAATCTCAGCTCAGCTGCTGCATGCTACTTAAGTTCATGCTAAATTTACAATCTTGACTTCATTGAAGTGCAAAATTGGCTTATTTGGCAAAAACTGGTAATACAAACAAAATAATCTAGTACTTCATTTTTTTTTTAGCGCAAGCCAAGGCTTATGGAGGCTTGGAGAAAGTTTCAGAATTTCCACATTATGTGAGCAGCTGTTTGTAGTGTGCAAAAATGGTTAAATATTGAAGAGTTTAGTTTGACTCAAATTTGTGTATCATTTTAGTGCAGTAGTAAACAGCAGTATAAAGCTGAGCTTAAATAGAAAGGCAGGTGATGTGCAAATTGATTTTTTGTCATTGTGGGGTTTTTTTTATATATTCTGTCATAGAAGGTGACCACCAAACTTGCTCCGCAAATCTGCCACAATATTTAACAATACATTGTATAGATTTATCCTGAAGTGTGCCAACTGCATCTTTCATTGTATTATTCGTGGTTAATTGCATGTGAATCCACTTGTCAAAGGGAGGATATAGCATTAATTACCATATTTTACACATGCCTGCAAGGAGATGTTTTAGTTATCCTATCTTCATGTCAAATAAAATGGACTTTCTGCTCTGGGACTAGCAAAAGGGCATCTTACATCATGACTTTTTACATAGGAATACATTCTTTGTGAGTTCTTTTAAAGATAAAAACCGTGCAAAATGGCATGTAATGCTTAAAATTAAAGTAAGATCTCTATGCTTTTAAATAAATATTTCAAAAGCTTTTTGCATGCTGCATGCTGTTTATTGATCATGTTAAAACAGTTTGCACCTTAATTCTCAAAACTACAGGGAATGCAGTTATCCCCTGCATAATAGAGGATTTAGGTTATTTTATTCCATATCTGGGGCCTTTTTAATGGGTTTAGTACCAAATTTGGTGAAAGTCTACCATCACCTCATATAAAGTAGAATCATAGAATCATTTAGGTTGGGAAAGACCCTAAAGATCAAGTCTGACCTAACACTACTAAATTCACCAGTCAGAATTCTAATCTGCCTATTATTATTCAGGGTGGGCTGAACAACTAGAGCCAGTGCTGGGAATTACTACTGTCTTCTGTGTCATGCTTTCTTTGCAGTGATATCTCAGAAGACATAATCTTTGCAGAGATCTCACATTCTCTGCTCTGAGCTGTAAATCATCTGACTGCGCCTCTTGGTTGTAAACTGCAGTGAGTTTTTTCTTGTTTCTTTAGTTTCAGTGCACAAACTATTTGCCTAAAGAGGTCAGATGCTGTAGCACATCATCCACAGACCTAGTGGGATCTCAGTCCTATGTACCCATCAGGTGCCTGATGAGACCCAGGTCTGTAAGGTAGTGATGCTGAAACCTCAAATCCAGAATGCTGAATCCAAGCAAGATGGAGCACCATGGGAGAAAGCTTGAGATGTTTAAGCTTGGCCTTCAGAACCTATTGTTTACAACCAACCTGCCCCAGGTGCTTTCATTAAATGGGGAGGCAGAGAGGGATCCCATGCTTAATTTGAACACTTCTCCAGGAGATTTGAGATGTGAACAGATTAAATTATTTCCCTGTCTGACAGAATCTGAACCTCCGGTCTATCCTGTGCCTCCCTTCTTCTCCAGAGTAGTGTGCTAATGCACCAGGTGGAGCTCTCTAAATCTTTTCTACTGAGTTTCTTCCCTTCCCTTCCCTTCCCTTCCCTTCCCTTCCCTTCCCTTCCCTTCCCTTCCCTTCCCTTCCCTTCCCTTCCCTTCCCTTCCCTTCCCTTCCCTTCCCTTCCCTTCCCTTCCCTTCCCTTCCCTTCCCTTCCCTTCCCTTCTCTTCCCTTCCCTTCCCATCTCTCCCTCCCTCTCTCTTTCTGTCTTATGAAGGAAATATTCACTTGGGCAGAAAGAAGAAGTCATTATCAATCTCTTCTGAAAAAGACTGGAGTCTGCATTTCCTTGTGTTTGGTCAGTTCCTTGGCTATGTTAGTGCAGTCACCTCTCTACTTCTGGTATGCTGTACCTTTTAGTGTCTCTCAATGAAAGTCTCAGTGATAAATGTTCCAAGTCCCATACAGGCTGAAACTAGGCTTTCCTTGTTGCCCATCTTTTCTGTTAAAGATCAAATAGGAGACTGGTTCTGTAGATTCTTAGTATTAACATATCTCAGCCAACCACAGAGCTTTATCCAATGAAGATGTCTTGCAATTACAATTAGAACAAAATATATACTCTTAGATAATTATTGGATCTCTTGAGGACTATGTCTGTGCATGGACAGGAATTCTTCTCTCAGGTTGCCCTGGATTTTGAGACTCTCATCTGTACTGTTTCTGCCAGTTAAGATTCAGGTGCTTAACTATCCTGACAGGATCAATGGAAGGAAGATTCTCCTCTTGGAGGAGGATATGGCAAAGCACTTACAGCTGTAGTTTGATGGTGGTTGTGAAGTATGGAGTTGTTTGGACCAAATTAGAATGATTGGCTATTTCAAAGGAAGGTTGAGGTGTCATTTATGCAAGCAGCATGTTGTTGTGTTTCTAGAAAGACAGTCTTTATCAAATGAATTAAGGCTGACGTTGCATGCTGCAATACAGTGCAGTTAATGGTAGCTTCCAGGCTCCCATTTTGCATTCCTGAGCTATGCCGTTTTAAATGTCTCCCAGAAATCTCACTGAAATGTATCCAGAAAGTCAGATCCTTTCTGAATCTAGAGTGAGAATTTTAAAATATGTGGACTCAGTATTTTCTGTGGAGCCCCATCTGGACTAGCACAGCAGCTCTGTGTTGGCTCAGGATAATTGAGTGGTTTCCTGACTTGCCCTCGGGAAGGAGTCTTTACTTGGATAATCCCTTAATTTCTTGGATTGCATTTTAATTTGGCTTCAGTTTGATTTTCATGTTTTATTTCTTGTATTTGTGCTACCAGTAGGCAGTAGGTTTGTGTTTCTTACTGTTGTTTAAAAAGACTAAGTGAAATAATTTTTGGAGACGGGAAGTGCTTTACATGTGAGTGTCACTTTGTTGATCATACTGTCATTATCACAATATCTTTTTATTAGGAGTATGCAGATCTTTGCAACCCCTGTCCCAGCCTGTGGGCTTTTGTTCCCCAGGGACTGCTTGAGAGTTTTATGATGGGAGAGTCTGACTTGAGCAAAGCCAGGTTGTCTAGGGATGATGAAAGACTGATTTATTCACTGGTTCAATTGCAGTTGGATAATTTATTGCCTGTGGTTGATGTGAAAAAGCACTGGCTTTTATTTCTGAAAGAGAAGCAGTATGGTAACTTGGTTTGGTGAATACTTGCATTTTAATAGCACTACTCTGGAAGATGGACTAGAGTTTCCTGTGTATGGTAGTTCCTCTTCTGGAGCTATAAAGCAGAAATAAATCATCGTGGCTGGTAAGTTGAGTCTAGAATGTTTTTGTATCTTCAGAAAAGTAGGTAAACAACAGAGGATTTTGTATTTAGCATGAGCCTGGAAGAAAACACTGTTTCTAACTCCAGAATCCTTAACCTCCTGGTATTAAGTTTGCATAGATACCAAATCACATGGAGCGTGATGCATCAGGTGTGTTCACCCTGGCATTCCAGCCACAGGTAAAAGGAACTCTTTTTCATCACTTTATATGCTATTAAATCTATTTTCATGAGCATGCAGTATCTTTCTGCTTCCAGAACAAGCTACTGGTTTATATTTGTGAATATTATTCTGATCCTGCTTGGTTACAAAGTTTCCATTGCTTCTGTTTAAGTCAATATCTTAAGAATGACTAGAAAGTTTTGTTTGTGTTTTGTTCTTTTTTGTAATTTTGCAGAGTACAGATGCCAACTCAAATGTGAGAAAAAGAATGAATGCCACAGTACAATCCGAAGCTGACGGTGGGAGCCGGATTGACACAAGGCACAGCTCCATCAAGCCTCCCTCTGTAGCTCAGGGGTCTTCTGACATTACACCCCACTCCCTTTCTGCATCAAGTCCAAACCCTTTCACACGCATCAATGCATCAGAGACGTTATCTTCTGCAAGAGCTACACCTCCAGCTCCTCCTTCTACCCCAATTTTAACTGGATTTGTATCCCAGCATGCCACAGCTGGATCCCCTTCCATTCAGCACTTGCTTGGATCTAGACTGGAGCAGATTCAGACCACCACACCTAATACATTAGGAGCATCTGCAAAGCCATCTGCTGTCACACCACCTGCTCCCCCTGCCTCTCACTCTGGCACGAGTAAGATAGACAAATATGCACGCATTTTATTTCCTGTTACCTTTGGAGCATTTAACATGGTCTACTGGGTGGTGTATCTATCCAAAGATACCATGGAAAAATCGGAAAGTCTAATGTAGTTTTGCTGCTATGTAGTAGTTCCTAAATTATATTCACATTTGATGCAGAGTTTCTTCTTTTGAAACTATTTAAAAAGGTCAATAATTGTTATTTATAAAAGCTGTCTGCTACTTTCCCATTGTAAAGGCTGGAGTTATTGGGGATAATGAGTTAACTCCTACCAGAGTAATGGGTAACAGGTTTATCTTCCTCCCTTCAGCTAGCAGTGAACCATTACTCTCTTCAGACAGACTGCTCTGGCTACACAGAACTTGCCTTTGGGATGAGCATGCACCCCAAATGAATCAAAGGCAGAGGTGCACAGTTGTGCAGTGGGACACATCTTGACTGCTAGGAATATGCGTGTAGATTATTATAAATCCCTGAGGCACCCAGCACTGCTGTCTGGACACAGCATTGCATTCTCTTGAGTGCAAGGGCCATGTCCTGAATATTTTGACAGTGCTTGCTAGAAAAGGACTTTCCTTGCTAGATTAAAATTGGCAGAATGGGGGGAAGAAAATGAACAGTAGAAAAAGAGAGTCCAGCCTGGGAAAGTGCAACTCCAGAAAAGTTATGCAAAGGAGTTGTAGAGCTCCGTATATTTTTACTAAACATTATTTTGTGTTGCAACCTGGGAATTTCTCACTCCAAAATAGGAACCTTGTAAAATCTGGAATCTTATGTAATTCTAAAAATAAGAGGTTTTTGTTTGATAAGATGATCTTAAGAGTGTGTCTCTTTTTTAATCTTGCTGACCAGCTTGAATAGATTTATTCCTAATTTACATCTGTTGCAGTAGAGGAGGACCAGGCCCACAATGTTCAACTTTTTACTTGAATTCTTTGTTTTTTTCATTTGGATGCTTTTGGGTTTAGTTTGGGGTTTTTTTGGCCATCCCCCCCTCCCCCCCCATATTTTTCAGTAAAACTCCTCTGGTTTCCTTTGAACACGTATTTTCCCCCTCCTGCTTTTACATCATACTTGAGTCAAGTGAAATTTTCAACAGAAGGTTAAAAGGGGCTTCAAAATTAAGCAGAACAAATTTTCTTGTGCTTTGATGAGTGAGGCTATGGCACATCTTTGAGTGAATGAGAGACACCCTTTTGTGAAGGAACGTATTGACATAAACAAGAAAATACAGTTTCTAGGTGGAGCCTATGGGGAACACGAAGTTTATTTGTGGTTCTTTTACATTATGGCATAGATAGGTGCTTTTCTTAGTGGCTGAAATTGCAAAATTCAAGCAGGCAACTTTGTTGAAGAGTTGAACAGTTTAAACCTGATAGAAGTCTTGATTAGAAATATTCTTTTCACCAGAATGTGTGGAAGATATGCTGGGAATAAATCTAAAAACGTTTGCACAAATCCATCTGGCTAGGCAAATGGTTAGTATTTCTGTGCAGGTGACGTGACACACAGTAAAAATAAAAAGCCAAATTCTCAGCTGTGATTTGGCTGTGCCTTTAAAGGGTCTGGGAGAAGATTCTGTGATTCTGTGTGAGTCTCCTTTTAGTGGACTGTTTTTCAGCTTCAGTTGATTGGAGTAGCAGATTGGTAGTCCGTGGTCAAAGTTTTGTGCTGCGGGGCTGGTCAGGTGGGTGTTGAGTGGCCTGTGCCCAAGTAATGGTGAAGTGACTGATGGAGACCACAACAGCAGGGGTAATTGATGGCATGCATGAGACTGCCCTAGATTATTTTGGAACAAGAATCAGAGTAAAAAGCCCCTCGAATGGTGAAACTATGACTTTATCTCTGTGCCTCTGTCTTTCTCCAAAACTGCCAACCAGTTAATGGCTGAGAATCTGACCTTTTAACTTAGAGGACCTGGGAGACTGCAAAAGATGTGTTCTGCATTGTAGTTTGGATCCCAAGCTGCTATTTCATGCATAGTGTTGGACTGCTGATAGAATGCACGGCATGTGGGAATGTCTTACGTGACTTTATTATGATGTAGTGATGATATGAACAGTTACCTTGGTCTTTTTTTTTTACTGAAGTGATGCTCTCAAAAGGCCAGAAACCACTACATGTGCCATAGCACAGAACTGGAGATGGAGCATCCGTTCAAGATGTCTAACTCCTGTTGTCTGCGTCTTTGGATTTATTTCTAGCTGCTGTGGCTGTCTCTTCCTTAATTTGGAGACATTGTTGCAGATTGTCAGAATAGAAGATAGTCTACAAGAGATTGTTTATTTGTTTTGTTAAGCCAGAAGAGACTAAGCTGATCCTCTGGCTGTTACTGATCATAATTGCACAAATGATAAAATATTTCTAGTATGAAGAACGATGGCCTTCTGTGTGTTTGCTGTGTTTGCACCAGAAGTTACTGAAATTATTCTTTGCTTTGCTCTGTGATGAGAATCACGGATGTTTTCTCTCAGGCAGAGCTTTAAATGATTCATTAGGAACAGCTGTCTCTTCCTTCCACCCATCCCTGTATAGTGAACGTATAATCAGCTTTTTCAGTGCATTGTTCAGTAGGATCAACACTGGTTCAGGCTGTTTGACCAAGTTTGGTGTAAATGTGCTCTAGGAATCATTTGTAGTTCCTGTTTCATTTTAAAGACTTACAAAGAGGAAAAGGATCACAAAAGCGATAGATTCCAAATATTTATTTCCATATGTCCATTTAGGAAGAAATTTTTAATGACATCACAGAACAAAAGTATTTTTTTAATCTGTCAGTGTATTTCTGAAGTACCTTCCAAAACTTGCATGCCTATGTTTGAATTGAGAGAGAGAGATATATATATATTTAAATTCACTATGAATCTAGAACTAATTTATTGTACTATGCTACACTTTCTGTGTTGCAGCATATGAATAAATTACCATAACTAGCATTCCAAAATACCTGTGGACAATTTAAATAGTAATGTATTGTTAACAGCCATCCTTCATTATATTTAATCTCCTTGTAGAATGATTAGAAACAGTAAAGAGTCTGCAGTATACTCAGTAATACTGGCAGGTTCTGAATACTGTGTAATTCAGAAGCACAAACAAAAGCAGGAGTATGCTAAATATAGTGGCCCAAATGTTCAACACTGCAAACTAAAATCCTAAGGGAGAGTGTTGCAGGTGCCATTCCTGTCACCAAGCTGGCTTGTTATGGATGGGTTTCAGTGAGGTGAACTCTACAAAAGCTATTGTACATCTTTTTTGATTGGCGTTGTTGAATGATCCTTTTTTGGCAGTACCATAGTGATTTAAAGCTAACCAAACACTTCAGAGAGTTACTGGGAAGCCAAAAAACCTTACCAGGAAATAGACAGTTCTCCACTGATTGCTGTTTCCTCGGAGACATTGTTACCAACAGCAAAACTCCCACAGATTGCAGTGGTGCAGCCCCAAACAGTGGCACAGTCATTTCAGAAAACAGTTAAAAACTCAGTTCAGGAAGATTGTCTTCTCAGGAATCAAAGTGTATTTTATCTAGACCATGGTTTTGCCAAAAAAGGTTGGACCAGCTGATTGTTGATTTTCCTTCCAGCCTGGTATCCTATGATTTATAGTCAGCTGTGAGCAAGGTCAAATTTTTATCAGCCCATTAGTAACAGGTTTCACTGCATATGCAAAAATACGGAAGCCAAACAAGGAGGCAGACCTAGGTCCCAGCCCTCCATGGGGACCTGAGTTCCTGGAGCTCACCAGCAGAACTGGAGTCTGTTTCTCCTCCTATTAAATGGACTCATCTCCATCAAACTGATATCGGTGATGCATTTCTTCTCCCATGTGCTTTTTAAGGAAGGAAAAACAGAGTTTGTAAATTCCTGTTCAGTTGTCCACTCTACATTACCCTGCAATTAGTCAAATAGACCATATGATAATTGAATGAAAGAAGTAAATAATTTAATAAAAATGTCACTAGAGCTTTTTTGTTAATGGGAGCTAACAGTTATTCGTTAGAGTATTCAAGAATAGCCTTTGGCATCTCATAATTTACATCATTCAGGATGGACCTTGCAAAAAAATTGGGAAACCAAGTGACTGTATTTGATAGGATTTAACCTGTGCTGGTGTCCACCGAAAACAATATGTGTTTTTAATTTACTTCAATGCACTTAAAACAGGAATTTTAGTGGCAGGAAAAATGTACCATCTTGGAGGAGTTCAATATGCACTAATTTGTACAGTCTTTTTTGTAGGTCTCTCCTCAGAGTAAAGATGTAGTTTTTTGGAGAATATGAGTGTGGTAGCAATTTCATAATGTTTTGAGTAAATCAGACTCTGACAGTAAGTTTTTCCCACATCCCAAGTGAGAGTAGTGTGAAGCACAGAACACTCTGAAAAGATCTCTGTTTGCTAATGTTATGTACTGTGTTCTTAACTGGAGGGAATGAAAAATGCAATTATTGTAAAATTGGTAGAATTTGTAAAACATACTTTGTTTTCACGTGAATTAGACCACATGGTAGGTATTCTTTTCAGAATTGATTAGCTTTGCCTTCTAGTCTCTCACTTAGTACATCTACAGATGTCTTAGACTTTCTTATTCTTCTAATATTATTCCACTAGAAAGGACTTCAAAGCAAACCAGTTACAGTTCACTGAGGTTCACTATATTTTTTGAGGTCATAATTCTATTTTCATTTTCTTGTGCAAAAGAAATGGAGAGCATGACGGCTTCTTTAAAATAAAAATGACAACAGCAAAAATAAAAAGCCTTGGAGATTCCCTTTTTAGAATACCATCCCAACTCCCATCAATTATTGAATGTTCCCTTTAAATAATAATAGGAATTCTGTGAATTCTAAGGGAGGCAGGCTAAAGAAGCTTGTAAGCAGTCTTGTTTTAGAAACATACCTTTCTAGATGGAAAGCATCATGTGAGATAGCTATTTTTTTATTCTTTTCATATCTCTATTTCCAAGAAAAAGATTCTGAGGAAAAATACTGTACTACTGGATTAACCCTCAAACTAGCGAAGAGATCTAGTTTGCTGACTGCAGGTGGCCTTGCTGTTGTTGGTCTACTTTAACATTGGCTGTGTGTTTTTGTGAATGTTGTATCCATGTTGCTGTTAACTGACCTAGCACTCTGTGGAGGATCTGATGGCATAAAGAAGCATTTAAAGAAGTAATAATTATTTGTCAACATGCCCTCATCCTTGGAAAAAGGGAATTGGTAGAAGAAGCAGGTGACAGTGTGAAGCACTCAGCTGGACTTTGGGCTCAATGCATTGCAAAATGAAATCCAGTACTTCTTTGTCTTGTCATTTCATCTTGTGCTGATGGCCCATCTCCATGGTAAGTAAAGATGCACAAGGAGGGAGGACTCAGAAGTCAAGAGCATGTACAAGTATTTATTTAAAGTGCTTTCAAAGTATGCAATAATTAAACCTTATTACTAACAGTAACTTCACAGCCTGCATTACAGTTGGAAGCTTGAAAATCTCCTACTGTGCTAGAAATTACCACATCATACAATTTTCATAAATGGATTTTTCTCTGTGTACATGCATGTGTTTTTTTATTAATTTGTAGCAATATTCTCTGGTACCAGACCAATGGTGGAGATTTGAGGAGTTTCAGATAACCAGAGTCATTGTAGAATAACATGAAAATATCATTTTGTTTTATGTATGCATGCCTTTGCAGATCAATACTAGCAGCACATTTGTTGTGGAAATGAATGAACTTGTACACAATCCTGGCCTTGAATATTTAACCTATGTTTGAAGAAGGGCTCATGAAGCGTATTGGGAAGGGCAGGACTCAGGACATGGTTGCTCAGAGAGGCTTCTGGATTGAAACTGACTCATGTCCTGCCAGCCTCTAAAGCAGTCTGCACTAGACAGTTACATCAATGACAAATAATGGAGAAAAAAATATAAGCAGGTCAGGATTTATGAAAGAGCCCAAATCAATAAAGTTATTTGAAGAGAGAGAAAGGAAGAGAAGGGAAAACATGAGTAAGGATTAAAAATTCATTTTTTTGCTACGAAGCAGTTATTTTAAGATATGCCCTATTAGAGGTACTAGAACAGCATCTGGCAGGAAACAGCCTACATATAATTATTTCTTCATTTTAAGTATAATGAGAAAGTAATAAAGAAAATAAGTTGCTAATGTCCTCTTAGATACACTTGTGTTCCATTTAAGTTGCTTTCATCAAAAAGGGGTATTTTCATCATCAGCGAGGAAGAATTAGGAGACATAATGGTAAGGAAAAAATAGTGAGTTTTATTAAGTATTACTGTTTCCCTCTGTTTTAGAGCATTTCTCAACTAAAATTGTAATCAGTAACAGGTTTTTTTATTTTTCTGGGACTCAGTACATTTAATTTTCAGTAATGAAGCATCTTGGGACTTTTAGTATTCAACTTTCTTTATGTTTAAGAGACTGAATCCAGAGATTGCTGTCTGTAATGTAATTCAGTTATAGAAGGAAGGGGAGGGGGGAAATGAAGAAAAAATCTTTAATTACAGGCAGTTTTTGGAAGTATCGTGCCTTCCTACTAAATCTGAAGACTTGATTCCTGAACTGGAATTTGTGGCAGCTTTTTAGTGCTGAGCATTTCTGAATAATCTGGTCAGTACTACAGCTCGTGGGCTGCACCTGCATTTAAAATAGATGTGTTTGAAAATGTACATCCACAGCCTTGGCACTTGCACAGCCTGGATCCCAG
Source organism: Apus apus (assembly GCF_020740795.1). Classification (NCBI taxonomy): domain Eukaryota; kingdom Metazoa; phylum Chordata; class Aves; order Apodiformes; family Apodidae; genus Apus; species Apus apus. The sequence goes on from NC_067285.1 coordinate 88,917,881, forward strand.
GGAAGGCAAAATATGTGTTTGTAACCCACTGTATGGCTGCCTGAGAGCTGCTGTGTTGCTGATGTGGGTGAAGGTAGGAATCTGTGGTCTGATATAGAGGCGAGGAAGGAAAGTGAGACTTCCCTCTTTCAGAGACAGTGCAGGTGTTATGTTGGATTAAACCACTTAGGAAAATGCCCTGTGAACTTCCTTCCAAGTAGGCAGCTTAGGCACCAGCTGAGTGCAATGTAGAATTCAACACCAACTGTGAATCCTGCCTGAGGATCCCCACAGTTAGTCTGTCCTAAGGTTTCTGATGCTGTGACTAGAAGACTGGAAATATGTGAGCCAGCAGCTGCTGCCAGCTGGGATGCATCCACCTTGCTGTGCATCCAAGGTGTACCATAGGGCATAGGGCCCTCAGAGCACTGGGAGTCTGATGGAAAATCCTTTCTTGGAGTACAAAATAGGGCAGACTGAAGCTGAAGAAAACTCTTCCTTCAGCAGCTGATACTCCATATAACAGCACTGAGCATCCCAAAGAAGGATCAAGGTGTGCTGCAGTCTCCTTGTATGTCTGCTGAGTGTTCTGATACGGAGGGTGGTGGGGACAAAAACTACGTGTGCGTTAATGAAACAGAGCATGCTTAGTGCTGCTGCCTGGTAAGCACCCAGTCTTTCTGTTGATTTTCAGTGCTCTGTAGTCATAAAATGTGTCCAGGCATGTAGATTCTTTTCCTGAGCACATGCCAGCAGTTTGTGGACCTTCCCAGAAGCAGAACTGCATCTCTCATTTTTGTGGGTATAGTTTATTTTGGCCCTACCTCTTCTCCTCTGGCTTAAACAGGATTTTGTCTTTTGCTTATTTCTCCATTCAGTTGTGTATTTGTGAAGGAAAATAATAATAATAATAATAGTAATAATAATAATAATAATAATAATAATAATAATTGCTATTATTATTATTTCATTTTTAAAAAAATAAAAATAGGTTGTTTCCTCAACTACAGACATGGAAATCTTAAGCTCTGTTGCAAATTATGGGAAGGTAGCAAACATTCCTAAGCTAACTTCAGGACAATCTCTGTAGTTATTTAAAAGACAACTTTTCAAATAAAATCTCTCCTTTAGAGAAGATTCAGTTCCATCTTTTTAACTGAGATGTAGTTTATAAAAATAATTTGTTTGTACTAAACTTATTTTATTTGTATCCATTGCACTTAGGAAGATAACACACAAAGAATGTACATGTATTCTTTTTCTGTTAAGCAAGTTAATACATGTCATGGTGGGAAAGATGCTTAGCCATGTGATTCTCAGTTGCCATGTAATAAATACATGGCTTGTGGGGTTTTTTCATTGGAGAGTGGGAAGATTATATGTAAACAGAGGGTGGGAGAGTTTTGTAGAGAGATTTAAAAAGGCTACTTCCTGTCTGGAGATTGTATGCATAAATATAGTGAACTCAAGCAAGAGAAAATACTTAGGAATTTTTAGCTTCAGTTCATCAGTCCAGTCAAGAGGGTCTCAGTGCTGGCCTTGCTGGGATTGGAGAGTGGTCTCAGTTGTAATTTTAGTCCTGTTGGAGCAATCTGTGCAGCCAAAGAAGGTATCCCGAGTCCCAGATAAGGACAGCTGGGGCTGGAGATCAGCAGGCATTTTGCTGAGGCAAGACATGAGAGTTGAATTAGGCTTAAGCGCTGCTCATTAGCTATTTAAAACCCCCCAAGTGTACAATTGAAAACCACCCTTCAGTGTGTCCTGCTGCTTGTGCACCGTGTCAGTTCATTTCAGACCTGTCCCTGGCTTTGCTGTCTTGCCTCCCAGCTGCAGGGGGGGGGGGGCAGCAGCAGCTGGGGTGGTGGGGGATTCGCTTACTTTCCCTTTGCAGCACGCTCTGCTTGGTGCTGAGCATCACCAGGGTGGGCAGACAGCAGAGCCTGGACAAGGAGAGGGCATGTGGTCGTGCCCATGCCAGTGGCAGATCAAACCCCTCAGTCAGGCAGCGAGGTGTAGGGTGGGTAGGATTGGGAGTACTGAAGTGGTGGTCTTTAAATATCACTTGGAGCATTTTGAGATGCAGTGTTAGAGCAGTGAAAAAGCACTCTGAGTGCTTGAAGTACAAGTCAGTTGTAGAGCAGACAAAAGATTATCTGGTTTCCAGGTTTTTTTGGATGTGTGCTAGTACTGACAGCCTGGTTGTGCTGTGTGTTGCTGTGTTAAGAACCATTCCACTGGAAAGTATGTGAAGAGTGTTGCATCAATAGCAAATACACAGAACAGAAACAGTATGTTAACAGTATGTTAAAAGCCCAGCTGCAGACACTATTTACCTGCTGGTAATAAGTAAATAAACCATCTAATAGTTGCCTTGAACTCCTGTGTTTCTTCCATGTTTACCTAGCACCCTTTCATTATGCCAACAACTGTCTGTCCTGCCAGTTCTGATACTCCAAATTGCTGAGACACTTGTGTGAGCTGTTAAAATCAGTCCATCTAGCAAATGATGTGGAACATGCTTTCTCTTGCTCAACTCACAGTGGTCAGAGAGACAGGCTGAGAGATCCTAAATTCTGTGCTGACTCCATGTGTAAGAGCTGTACCACCTGAGGAACCAAAAGAAAAGGCAAATTTCTACGTGTGATGTGCAGCAGCTGCTATAGCTGGGTGTCATTTTTAGATTCAAAAAAGTCAAAATCAAGAAGATGGTATTTAATTAGCTGTAAGCTTTTATTTTCCTGTGAAGTCCTGTCCATTGCAACCAATGCATTTAGGTTTAAGCGTAGAGATTTTAAGAAATACTCCCAGTGAAAAATACTTAGCCTTTTGAAGCATTTTTATCTTTGTTTTTTTTGTAAAAGCCGTGGCATGCAGAAAATATACACTAAAGCAGCATAGTAGAAATGCTTCTTTAACACCCTCTTAGGAAAGCCCTAAAACCCCTAACTTCTCTTTCACTAAGTTACACTTCTGCAGTATGTAACTGTTGTAGATGAATGTTGCAAGAGTTTCTGTGCCATGCCAAGTTGTGACGTTTCTCCCTTTGTATTGACTCATACATGGGGAAAAACTGAAAGGAAATCAAAGCAAGGGAACCCTTGGATTTGAATTCTTTTACACTATTCTTCATGCACATTTTTGTTGCATGGAACAATGTGGCTGGGAAGATTGGGAGAATCAGATGTTAACTAAATTGTTTGAATGCGTGTATTCAATGCTGGTCACCTGACTATACAATCAAAAGGTGGTTTGATAGCTGTCAATTTGTTCTGCTATTGTGCAGCTTAACTGTTAACCTTCCTGTATTATGAACATCTATGTATTTGGAAAATAAATCCATCTTGCAAGAAAGATTGTGCAAAAAATTGTTCCTATTATACTGCAGTGTATATTGCTGATGTCAAATAAAATACAATTGTGAGAGTTCTTAAACAGTTGTCTTTGTAGTTGTGGCCTAAAGCAGGAAGGAGTATAGTAAACTTCTTTGATACAGATCCTCCTCTAGTTCTTACTGGAACATTGATGTTAGCTAAATGATTCAGTCAACCTGGGGCCTTATACATGAATGGATAAAGGGATGGCTTTCATCAGCAATATGATAAATGATGACCTGTTGAGTAATCTATTAAGATGGTACACAAGTCTACTGATGTATTGTTGCCAACGTCTGTCTCACTATGTTAACAAGCTAAAAGTTAAATAAACTACCTTCCCTTTCTCACAGCAGCTTAAAAAAATAACAAACATATTGGCAGTGCCCACTTCATTTAATTAGTTAATTAATTTCTGGGTTGAAATATAACAGTGCTTACACCTACCAACAGGCTGCCTGTCAGCTGCTCTACTTCATTACATTTTGTAATATTCTGTGCTTTGGCTTGGTAAACCTTCCATTCATTAAAAAGCATAGACTTGCAAAAACTGTATTTCAGTAAGGATGTAAAATACCTAGCAATAAATACGTGCAGAGTGAGCTGTATGGAGAAATCATTTCAGTATATGCAGGGAGGCACCTGCATTTCTTTTGCTAAGTGTGGCCAGGATCATCAAATCTTTTTGCAGGCTGAGATAAGAGCTGTCAGAATAGCCTACAGCACTGTGAACTGCTGTAGTTGCCACTTGCTTTAGGCACAGTTGTTGACACTAAGAAAGTTGCTGTGTATAACAACCACAGCAAGTTCATACATTTGGGAGACTACATCCCTTTCTCCTGGCTTCTGTGGGTATACTTCTTAAGCATGATGCACAAATTACTTGTGTGTGCTGCTGCTGCCACTTAACGCTGTATGGCAGGAAGCTACCCTGTATTTTATTAATGGCACCTATATTGATTAGGCAGGGAATGAGGCCTGTTTGATATATGGGGAAAGTTGGCATTGACTTCAGCAGATGCTGGGATCAGGTTTCATACAAGTCAGAACTCTGCTGGTGGCATGAGAGGAATTCAGGCTGCAAGCTGAAAGCAATGAGGGACTTTGGGCTGATGCAAAGTACCTACTAAATTAATTATTTATACTTCATGTGCAGGGCTTGAATATGGTTAGTGTTTCTTGAGAGCCCTGGTCAGTCCTGGTAGGTAGGAGCATGAGACCTCTGTTGTAGATTTATCTTCAGTCTTAGTGGAAGAAGACAGATAATTGAGCATGGGTTTGCTATGTGAGTGATCTTAGTGTGTGCCCAAGAAAAAGCTGAGACTGAGATGGAATAGGTGTTCTCAATTCCTGTTAAAATGTTCTGCTTTTATATGTAGCACTTAGTACTTCTCATAACAGAAAAACTACAACAGAAGAGGACTCAGTTGGAGAAGTCTGGTTCTGGCTCTTTGCCTGCCAGTCCCTTTGCCCCTTTCTTCCTTCCTTTCTGCATTGCTTTGTCTCACAGATGTATTCTGTAACGCTCTGTTGGAATGTTCGTGGAGAAGCAACAGGTAAGTACATAATTGTTTGAGTAAGAAGTCTTGGTCTCAAATATTAAGTATTACTGTTCATCTACTGATCAGGCTCTGACCTGGAATGTATTAAAGGTAAAACCAGTTCAGCATGTGAGATGGTCTGAAATAAGAAGGGTAAAACTGTCTTGAAGTAACCAACCAGATGACAGCTCCAGGGGTAAGTGAAGGAACACCTGGGAACATGCTGGATGTAACCCACGTGGCTTTTCATAGCTTATGCTGGCAAGTGTCCTGTTATGGTGACAGCCAGCACAGGCACAGAGAGACAGGCAGTTGTATTGACTTCACCTTGGGAGAGGGCACAGCCAAGTGAGGCTGCAGGAGAAATTCAGGAGCCAGGTGAAGAGCAGTCTCTGTGAGTGCAGGAAGGAACTGTTCACACCCTGATGTTACTAGGTGAGGGAAGACAAAGGCAAGAATTGATATGATTAAGCCAGAAAGATTAAGAGAAATTATTTAATAAAGACTTGTTTTTCAACTTCATTGGAAAATGCTGCTGAAGGGTAGCCTTTAGGAGGAGTAGAGGACTTATCTGTATTGCTGAGCTGGCTTTAATGCTGATGAAAGCCTTTGCACATGAGTTATGTTGCTGCCTCAGAGGGATGGTGTGAAAAGAATCTTGCTGGAGAACTAGCAGTAATGAAGCTGGTGGGACAAGATGCCAAAGGCGCTCTAGGATGGGAAAATGTGTCCAAGTGTACTTGCTGGTATTTATTGCAGTTTTGGCTGTGTTTCCTGCATGACTTTCTGCTTGCTCCATGGAGATTTTTATTTTCTGAACTGAGAAAATTTCATTTTGAGCTACAGAAAATTCATTAACAATGTATTAAGTATTCTCTTTTTCAGATGACAAGCAGCTGAATAAAAAGCTACTCTGAAGCATTGTGCACAGCATTAACAGAGCACGCCAAAACAACACAACAACTCTGGGCTCCCATGTGGTGTAGCTATGGGGTATTTTTTAAAAAACTGATTACAGAGGTACTTATGTTCTTTTCTTTACTAGGCTAACAGTTAGAGCACTTGCCCATGAAAGACCTTCAAAGATTCCTGCCAATTTTAAAAATAGATGTAGGTCCAAGTTCCCAGATGAGATAAAATATCTGTAGTCATAGCACAAAGTAACCATAACCAGTGGGCCCTTATAATAAAGAAGTGAGGTCCCTTGACACACACTGGAAGGTGCTTTGCTTCTGAAGTTTGTCCAGAATTTGGATTCAGCTATAGGACACAACCATCCTGTGAGTTCCACCTCAGCTTTGTGGCTAAATGCCTCAGAGGTTTTGATACTTAGCTCAAAGAGAGACTTTATAAGGGTGGAGGTAGCCAGTCAGAAATTAAATCAGCCTGATTATTTGAATGGATCTGGGCCTGTCTGAATGATTTTTTTTTACTGCAATATAGCAGCCTCTTTTTTACCATGCAATTGACTTTGATTCCTTTATTTTTTTTTCCTCTTAATAATGTTCTCTGCTTTTATGGAAACCAATTAAATCTGTCAGTTTAGGTTGGAAGTTGTGCTTTTTTTTTTTTTTTTTTAATTCCCAGCTCCTCTAAGCAGCACTGCATCTTGGGGCTATAAAGTACAGCAGTGTAGTCTCTGCTTTGTATATTGAGAGCTGCAAGTTGAGAAGGTGGGATGCCTTGGGGCTGCAGACGCAAATCCCTGCCAGATTCCCTGGACATCACATGGAAGGTGTTTGAGGTCTGCTTCCATGCTCTTCACATGGCTCCCAGCCCTTTTAAGGAGCTCTACTGTCTGAGTGTTGCTACAGGTGGCATTATTCTAAACCCCCTTTTAAGTGTTTTAACCTCAGCATATAAGATTGCAATAAATACCACCTGTGGAGAATAAGAGTGATAAATTGTATCCTTGATTTTGAAAAAAAAATTTTAACTGCTCATGAATGTAGCTTCATAGGTACAGATGTTGTACAATGTCTGCTCCATTTTTCTAAATGGAAGCCTCTTTTTTGTGATTTTTAGAGCCTGGGATCCTATCAGTATCTTGGACTTTGATAATTTTCACATCCACCTAGATTAGCAAAGATATCAATATTCATTCTTCTGAATATATCAAGTTCTTATCAAACTTGTGACCTCTTGTAGATCACTGTATCTGTCAGACCTTTTTCAATCGGTTCTGTGTGTTTTATCTTGCTCTTACATTCACAGGTTGTTGTCAATGAAGTGCATTCTAAAATAGGAGCAATTAGACTTCTCTGGGAGCATAAATGGCCATCAGCTTGCTGTTGCAAGTGATGATGGGGAGAGAAGTTGGTTTGGCAGAATCTGAAATCTGTGCAAAATCTATAAGTCTATATGCTGAGAAAGGTTTGAAAGGAGCCAGTCTCTAATGGATTGTTCATTTCTCTGAGGCATCAGTGGGCAAAGCCTTTTAAGTACTTAGCTGTTGGTTCCTCATTGAGATCATTGAAGCTCTTTCTTGGAATTCAAAACAGTGGATATGAATGCTATCAGCAGGGAATAAAAATGCTGTCATCAGAGGCAAAAAATACAAAAGCTGTGCTGGAAACATGAGACCTGCACAGTTTGCTGAAAGAAAATGCACTTAGCAGCCAGTTACCGAAGGTTTTTGGCCTGGAGGTAAAAGGTGATAGAGATGTCCCACCATAACCCTGAGTGAAGATTTATGGTGAAAGCAAAGGTTGAGGAAAGATTAAGATATACTGTCTTCTCAGTGTTTCCCTTTGAGCCCCCTGAGGATAGTCCCTTGCTGGCATCCTAGTGTCTGAAATACGTTTCTGAGACCCTTTATCTCTCTGATACATGTAGGATAAGGAGTCAAGGATCCCAAAGGAGAAGAACCAAGATCTTCTAGCATGAGAGTGGTGAGACACTGGAAGAAGATGCCCAGGGAGGTTGTGGATACCTCATTTCTGTAAGTGTTCAAGGCCAGGTTGGATGGGGGTTTGAGCAACTGGGTCTAGTGGAAGGTGTCCCTGCCCATGCAGCAGGTTTGAAACTAAATGATTTTTAAGGTCCCTTCCAACCCAAACTGTTCCATGATTCCATGAAGCTCTGGACTGCAATCCCTGGGCTAAGTGCCAGTCATCTCAGCTTTTGAGATGCTGATCCCCCTTGGTGAAACCCAGCATCCAAACCTATAGTGCAGTTTGAACCTAAACCCAGCAGATGCTATTTCATGCTGATACCATTGCGAAGACTTTTCTTCTTCCTGCATATTTTATTGTTTTGGTTTCTTTTTGTAGGAGGGGAGGATGAGAGGAGGGCAGGTGACATGGAAGGAAAGGTGGGCAGTGGATGGGAGGAAGAGGCAAATCTTTTCTCATATAATCTGGATAATAAAAAAAATACATTTGTTTTCCAAGATCCTTTAAGGTCTTGGTATCACTGTTTTTATGACTCTTTTTCTCACAAGTATGTTGTGGAATGCAAGTCTTGCTAAAATGTTTCATTGTGGTTATGTAGACACTTGTACTGAACTGCAAATGAAATCCTGGGGTAGGTGTCCAGCCTCTGTCCCAGCACACACTGTAGTCTGGGATGGATGGGAAGAAATTATGTGTGGCAGTGATAGGTTACAGGTGCTCAAAGTGAGAGCTGAAGGAATGAGCCTTAGCATTATCTTGGTTTTCATGCAGCTTGATTTATGGTTACCTTGTTCACATGAAAGTCAAATTCATTGAATAAATCATCTTATATAGTGCGAGCATCTCTTACTTCCATTATCATAGGAGCAGGCTGTGCTAAATTGAGCAAATCAACCAAATAATTACTTAATGGTGTGCTTAATTAATTGTCATGGGTTCTCCTCATGAGTGTTGGTTATGTCTTTGCAAATGCATTGCTGTTGCATTTCTCTGTAACTGTTATTTCTTTATTTTCCCTATTCAGTTAATACATCACTGCATTAATGTCTTTAAATTGAGGTGACCTCACAAGTAACTAATTCGGGTTGCAAACAGCTTTTTGTTGTATTATTAACATGTTTGTTTAAACAGTTTTCTAGGGAGATTTGTATAGAATAAAGAATTTTGCAAGAGCCATGAAGAAATAAGAGAAGTACAGATTTTTCTACTGTGTTTGAGCTGGAGCTGCTGAAGAGGAACAGATCCCTACAATAGCCACAGAGGTCTAAGGCCACCAGATTTAATCTCAAATTCTGTTGGTTTTTTTTGGTTGGTTGGTTTGGGGTTTTTTGTGGGTTTGTTGTTGTTTTTTTCTTCTTTGTTAGGCTTTGTCCCATATATTGTTTCTGTTTCTCTCCTTTTCTGCTTTTCAGTTCCTGCTTTCTTTTGTCCACTGTCCCTCCCTGATCTCTCTTCATTACTAATTCCTTCAACTAACCTAATAATTTATTTCAATGACAATTGAGGACATGCTCAAGTCTTCTCCTGAAGAAGGATGCTCTAGTTAATCAGGACTGAAATTGTGAAGTAAATAACATTTATGTAGAGTTTTCTCAGTCATGAATAAACGCAAGAACAATTTGTTTGCCACTGGAAGGCAAGACCAGTAAATGGCATTACTCAGTTCTGTACCAGCTGGCCTCAGCAGCAGGTTGAAGGTCCTGGTCAGGTTTAACTTAGTAGTACAGGGCCAGACTGCAGTGGGGTAAAGAAGAGTCCTTGTGTTCCTTAAAGGACTGTAATTTTAACTGGTCATTAAGCAGAAACTGCAAATGAGCTTCTTTGAATTGAATTGTGAACATATGGAGGGATGCAGCAAACTGTGTTTGTTGACAGTAGAGTTTTTAAAAAGCAGTTGCACAGGAATATCCCACAGGGAGATAACAATTCTGGGTGAAGGTCAGGCTTAGCTACCATTAGTGGCATTGTATGCCATTAATACCTCTATTTCAAAATGTATTACGGGTATTACTGCAGTTTGGTCCTTTGCAAATGCTTTTTGTTGTCTAAAGAAATAATTGTAACACACTCCCTAAATTTGAGATAAAGCCATTTAGTGTTGAAAACACCACAAGTAAATGATCTTGCTCGTGCCATCACATGTGAACTTCACAGCCTGTGATGACATCTAAGCAGTGGCATGCAGATAAATCACCTGAGGCATACCATAACTTATTCCACCTGGACTAAAATACAGTGATAGGCCTATGAATCATCAACCACATGGCCAAAGTACACATATTCTAGATAAACTCTGCACTCCTTGTAGTTTTTCAGGACTGACAGTACACAGGTAATCCTTCTGACAGTACACAGGTAATCCTTCTGGCCCTTGTGTGCAAGTAGCTGATTTCACTGCCTTCTTGTAAATCTTCTTGCAGACCACTTGAGTCCGTGTAATGTCACTAAATATAAGGGAAATTGTTTGGAACTTAAATGTTTCATAGAGCTTTCTTTGAATAAGAAAGAGATAATAGAAAATTAAATTATCACAGGTTTTTGTTTCCAACTATAACATGTAGGTTTATTTGTGTTAATAAGTTGAGCTTAAAAAAAAGATAATTATTAAAATATAATCTCTAAAATGCCTAAATTTACATGTCAACAATGCCAAGATTTTCAAATTTTCTATTAAAAAATTGTAATCTTGTCCTATTCTGATAGAAAGAGACAGATTAATAAAATAGCCACTGAGTAGGGATCTGCATGCCCTCTTTTAATACACTCTATTTACTGATCTAATGAAAGAATTTCAAGTGATGAGTTGCACCATCTTCCAGACTTAGTTCCAAGACTGGTGGTAGAGAAGGTGATAGAGAAGGATACCATTAGAAATGTAAGAAGAGGAAGATTACTGGATCAAGGACAAGTCTTGTTTTACTCTACCAATCACCTGCAGAGGTCTGAGGCCCTGTACTGCAGAAATTATAAAGCTCCACATGCTGCTTGTCTTTATGTGTCAAGAGAGGATGGCAGAGTTCAGGTAATAAGAATGATGCATGATTACTTATTTATAGATCAATTGCCAGACTTTTGACCTGGACAAAACTGCTCAATATAATGACACTGGTATTTACAGCAATCCCCTGATTAAAGACCAAATTCACAGAAATATCAGGCATGAAGCTCCACAGTGTTTTAGGAGGAATTTCCTGGGTTTTAGATCTGGTCTTGTAAGTGTATCCAAGATACAGTTTACTGCAGGTATAAATATCTGTTAATAATAATAGAAGAGATTTTAAGTGGAGAGGAGATAAGGACTGATAAATGTAGAATGGTATTGTGGCCAAAGAACTGCATTCTCAGATGAGACTAGAGAAAAGATTTCATTAGCTTTTATAGCAAAGAAGTCAGCAATGGAGAAAGAGAATATCTCAGTAAGTACAATTTTAAGATAAATTTTTATATACAAGACAAAACTGAGAGCCATGGAAATTAAAAACATCATAACATGTCAGGAAGTGTGATACAATATGAAAAAGTGTGACCGAAAAGTTACCTCAGCTGGTGCAAATGTTTCCTAGTTTGAACTGTATAGCAAGTGTAGCTATAACATACTATTGCAGCGCACTGAAAAATATGTTAGTTGCCATCTGGAAAGTTGCAGTGATTGCACTTTTTAAAAATTTCCTTCTAACAAGAAGCAATTTTGCAATCTCAGCTGTGGCAGAAATTATCAAGATGAAATGCTTCTTTACCTTTACTTAAATGATACATTATGCAAATTGAAAACAGCAATTTAAGGAAACAATTACATAAAGAGAACAGCTTTTCTGATCCTCAAACAGGAAATGTTAAAGGATAAAAAAAGCAAACCCTAAATGCTGTTGACTTCGAGCTATTACAGGAAAAAAGCTCAGTACCTTTCTTCATTTCAGGACTTCCTGGCTCAGCAGTTGTCAATACAGTTCTTGTATAGCACTTCTAATGTGAGGCCTTGAGAACTAGTAATTAAATTAATACCTGCCAAAAACTTGGAATGTGAAGATAGTATTACTGAAAAGGTATACAGGGGTAGTAAACAAGTTACTTGCAGGTCAGAGCTGAAAGCGGACTCTTACCCTGACCTGATTTCCTGCAGCCCCTTTACATTTAACAACTTTTATGGGATTCATGGCTGTTTACTGACAATTTCAAACAGCCCAGTGCTTGCTGATACATCTCCATCAGTGAATGCTTTTCACTAAAGTTTATTTATGTCAGGCTTTAAAACTGAGAAGACAGTCAGTGTCTCTATGGCAAGGGAAAACTAGGGGCTCTCAGGTGATGACAATACTGTGTACCGCTTAACTAATCCATTCCTAACACATCTGAGTGATTTTAAGCATATGTTTACATCATGTTGACTTTATATACTCTCTTGATCGTCCTTATGTAGATTACCCTTTGGTCTTCTGCATTTTGACTGGCAACTAAAACTCATGAGTTGACACTGACACAGTGAGGGAGTCCTTTAACATTGAGAAAAATGTGCTAGCTGTTATTGTATTCCAGCATAGGGCTCTCTAGGGACTTTTTGGAGTCTTTGTCATGGCCTTTTCTTCTTAAAAAAAACCTGTCTCACAAATGTTTTAATGCTGTTGGTCCTGCCTTTGATATGAGTCTGGATTACCTGATCTTTTAAGGTCCATTGTTGAGGTAAAATAAGGTGTGTTTCCTTTATTCAGGAGAAAAATTAATCAACTGACTTTAAAAAAAAAAAAAAGTTTCTTATTTTTGTGAATATAATTCCTTGTGTTTCTTAAGTGTTTGTGTCTATCATGAGGACTCTTGCTGCTCTGTCTTTATAACACAGTATGATTTGGTGACTGGCAATTCACATGCCTAGCATTCTTCTAATTCTATTCAGACTCTGTGTATGTATCTTCAGTTTTCTTACGTAAAAATAGACTTGTTATATCATTTGTACACAAACTGATAAAAAATACTAATGTATTTGTTCTATCAAAATACAATTTTTGCAAAAACTTTTTAGACTATGATGCTCTTAATGTTGCTTTTAGATTTTAACTGTGCTGCAGCTCAGCCTAATCTTGTTGAAGTAATACACATGATTTAGTAGTGAGTGGTGTGACCAGTGTTTCACCTAGGCAATTCATTATGTCTTCTCTTATTTTCTAAAAGTCCAGCTAAAAGTTCCTGCTCTTCTCATTTTCTGAGCCTTCCACCTATACACCTTTCTGAATAAATATTTCAGCTGTAGAGTGGTGGAGGAGGCTGTGGTACAGATGTGATGTCAAAGAAGCACAAGTTGCAGATTGATGAACTGAAAAAGTGTGTGACAGTAAAAAATGAATACGTATAGTATGAATGTTTGGGGGGGGGGGGGGAAACCTGGACCCTGTTAGCTTTAAAGAAAGACAGATGTGTGGTACTAGGATGATGGCTATTAATTGCCTGTCGTCATCAGCCCTGGTACCACTATATATTGGGATAAGAGACAGGAAGAGGTTGGGTACATTAGTATCATATATTGTAAAATATATGATCAACTGCTGCACAAACATTGTATTGTTTTAATTAGGACGTGTTTATTATTTTAGACTATCATTGTGATTTTATTTATTTATTTAGGGTTAGGTTAATTGTAGTTAAAACTAGAATTTATTAGATAGAGAGTTGTTTGCATGTAATCACTTGTTCTTCTGGCTTCCCTGTGTTTCCTAATATATTCACTGTGTCCCTGACATAAATTTGTATAGAGAGGTAGTGAGGTGAGCACTGAAAATGTGATAAAGGATCTGCTAATAGAAAACATCCTTAGATCAAATTGATCTATGTCAATTCTCTTTGAATTCTGTGACATCAAAAGTAGGTCCATAATTAAGATGTTGAATTTACAGGCTAAATGATGAGATACAATGCGTGAAGAAAACTGAGCTAATGACAAATTGAACCAAGAAGCTCAGAAATTGATTTGAGGATGCCTGGGATTTCCTTAAGAAAAGAAAGGAAGGATCAGGAAATCTGAGATTCAGATTATTGTAGAAAAAAATCTCACTGTCTTTTAAAGTAAATAACTCTCTTAGAAAGGATTTTGGGAAGTATTGGGAGTGCCTTCAAGCAATCAAAGAAAGTTTGTAGATGTAAGTTAAATGCCTTGGAGATCAGAAAATGAGTGGATAAAGAAAATCACAAGCAGCCAGCCTGAGTTATACATTGAAAGGGAATTAAAAAAATAAAGGGCTTTTTGCTTAATAAATAGGGATGAGATAATAACACTTTACATAGTGTATTAAAACAGTATGAAGACAGAGAAAAAAGAAAGGGAAATAACAGAACAATAGTAGTGGAGAATTTTACTGAAATAATATGTAAGTGTAGGAGTAAAGTCATGAGAACAAAATATCTACCCATTATCAAGGAGTGAAATAACAATCTGTTGATTAGAAGAACTTTAATTTCTGAGAGTCAAAACTTGTGGGCGATGATAAAGGAGGAAGCATGGTTAAGGATGCTGCGACGTATTTGTGAAAGAAGAAACAAGCAATGTAGCTTCATGAAGGACTTTGCAAAATTGGAGTGGTGGAACTTATGTCATAGGTAAAAAATAAAGGAGACATTTGAAGAATTTTAAAAGCACTTTCAAATATAATTCTAATAATGAGTTGCTTTTGCTGAAACTAGTCAGGTGTTAAAAGGATTTACTAACTGAACAAAGGTAAGAAGGAAAGGAAATGAGGAAAGTAGGTTCATTCATTTTTAAGAAGCTAATGGGTCAGAAAAAGAAGATGAGAATTCAAGATTTCTTTAAAAAAGAAGATAAGGATGTTGAGCTCCATAAAGTAGCTCTTGATTAAAATCAGCTTTTCTCATTTCTATGTTTCCAAGAGAAAAATCAAATGGGATTAAAAAAAAAAAAACACAACAAACCAAACAAATGAGAACATGATGTTTTGTGTTTTTAAAGTAACTTAGAGTCTGTTACCCTATAAAATGTCAGAGACATACCTGTTTAGAATTGAACAGGCTGGTAATGTTTCTTTTATGTTCAACACCTCTGATTGAGAAGCTGTGTAATTGCACTAAGATCATGTTGTACATGAGCTAAAAGCTCTTTTGGGACATGAGCAGCATGTTAAAAGGCGATCTGCTGCTGGAAAACCTCCCTCTGGCACAAGCATTTTAAAGGAAGTAGCGTTCACAGTGTATCTGAGCCAAGGCGGATTGTGGGCATTATGAAACCTGTTTGAAACAGGCTCTTTTCAATATTTTGGTGAAGGAATGACTAACTTTGGCATTCCTGTGAGACTTGGATGGGAGCTAGATGCTGAACTATGGCGGGCTGAAGCATACATGCAGAAGAGTAGAAGGCAGCCAGTGAGGATTTTAGGTGGTGTCAAAGGGATTTGAACACCTCCAGATTTTGAGGGTAGCTGAGGGCTGGTGAATGAATTACATTGGGAAAAATCAGGTTGGGTAAATCCTTCTGTGAGGCCTGCCTATCTCTTCTTTAGTATGTCTAAGCTTTAGCTCAGATCACTAATTTCCAACACATCAAGAGCTGTTAACTTGAGTTTATAGCATTCACTTTAAAATGACTGAAGAACTTGTTTCATTATAAGCTGTTTCAGCAGACTTAATTTCATTAGCAGGGGACATCTGGTAAGAGATCTGATAGATCCCAGGGCCCGAAATAAACTTAACACCAATCCATGTAATGTAGCTATAACCTCAGGGACCTTGTCTCATTCATGTTTGGTAAGGTAGAAGTGAAAAGGTAGAACTTGGCCCAAAGACCTTATGAGATGAGATTTTATTTTATTTTTAAATTTTTTTAATTTTCTATTTTTATTTATTATTATTTAATTTTATTTATTTTTTATTTGTTTTCATGCTTTTTAGTTTTTCTACATTCTTCTTTAGGCTATTCCTCATCAATAATTTTTGCTACCGCAAAATTTAAAAATATTAACATTTAAAAAAATATTTTTGCTACCCCCTCTGCATTACCAGTCTTCCCTTTTTCAGTGTGTCTCTCTAGTGCTCTCATCAGTATGTTTGTTTTGTCTTCCCCTTCCCTGTGCCATGACCCCCCCATAGTCTAGTCAGATGTAAGATGATCATAGAAATCGTTATCTTCCTTTGTTGAAGCACCTTAGCACGGTTCTTCACTTGTTATTTCTGCCTGACAAGTGCATTCATGGCTTTGTCATCCCAGTCAGTGGGAGCACAAGAATGAGCAACAACCCTGCATGCTTTTTGAACACACGCACTGGGTAGCTTTTGCTGAATGCTGTTCTGTCACAATGTTCAAAGCAAACATCTACTGCAATGCAGCTGTTTGAGCCTTGCCTGCACTTGGTACTATTTCTGTTTGCAGTTCAATACATTTTCTTAAACCTCCTTTTGTAAACTCAGATGCATGCTGGAAGCTGATAGCTATTCAGGGAAAAGCGTAATCCCTGGGAGCTGCTCGCCTTGGCAAACATGCATATGCTTGTCAGTGTGTCAACAGGCAGTTGTTCAAGTAGTGTTTGTTTCCTCTGTTTGTATTAGCCTGGCCCAATACTTGGATGACTTCTTAATTTGCCTTCACTTAAGGAAAATGAATTTGACAACTGTGGATCCGTGCAGTCCCAGGTCACATGACATAGTTATTCAACCTTTTACGCTCTATTAGGATTATATTAGAATGCTAATATTTCCAGGACCAGGAATCACTATCCCTAGGGGTCTTTAAAAGACATGTAGATGTGGTGTATAGGAGCATGGTTTAAGCACTGGACTTGGTAGAGTTAGGTTAATGGTTGGTAGAATTAGGTTATGGTTGGACTCAATGATCTTAAAGGTCTTTTCCAATCAGAACAATTCTGTGATCATGCAATTGATACTACTCGCATGAGCAGTCCCATATTCTCTAAAATGAGGTGTTGACATCCCCAAGACAGTATTTTGCTTATCTTCATTAGCTGTGATTTCCTATTCCTTCCACAAGTGCATGCCTACAATAGCTTGTCTCCACATCCTCAGAAGAAAAGCTACTGCTCTTGTGTTCTCCCATATCATTTCAAATTAAAGGATCTTGCTATATGCACACCTCATCTGTAATCATCCTTCAGATCTGCTGTTTATTCTGTAATTAACTTGAAACTATATGGCTCATGCAGCGTACAAGTCATTCAGTTCTTCATGTAAAATGGTCTGCTGATTTGTGAGTGGATTTTCTTTGGAAATATTTTTAATTTTATTGTTACACTAATAAGAGGAGTGGAACATGCTTTTCATGTCTTAGCCAAGTTATAAACACTGAAAGATGAGAGTTCTCCACCTCTTTCAAAGAATGAGACCTGCTACCATGGGTTTTTTCACATCATGTATGGAACTCTTTTTCTGAAGCAAAGTAGCTGTTACAGTGCTTAAAATACTTTAATAGTGTGATTATAAATACATGCTGCAATCTGGTATGGAATGATTGTTTGTTATCTGGACTGCTTCCATTCAGGTATCTACTAGTGATGGAGGACATATTTGAATCTGTGACAGTATCAGTACTAAAAGAAATGCAGTTTAGCCAAGTACTGTAATATTAGCATACCATTTTTTTTGCCTTTTGAAGGTTTCCCCTTCAAGAACAGGAAGACCTTGGAAAAGGAAGAGAAGTTTAGGGTTTTTCATTTTTGGAGGAATTTTTTTTTTTTAATTGTGAGGGCGGAGGAGGGATGAATAAAAGCAAAGGAGAGTGCTTTTCATCAAGTCTAGAGTATTCTCTAGTGCCACTTAAAGAAATTATTTTCTTGTGTTCTTTTTAACTAAGTGAAGTTGATGTGGTCTCTTGCTTTTGGTGAAAAGTGAGACAGTTGGGGATTTTAAAATTAAAGTGGCTGTGGTACTCTTTGCTCTGACTGGAAGGAGACATGGACAACACATCCCTATTGCCATTCCTTTTCTTTCCTGGCTGTTACCAGTATCTCTGCCAGAGTACCTCTGCCTGACAACTTTGAAATAATGCCATGCCACCTCTCTCTTGAACACGGCTATTTTGATAGCTCTGACTGTGTTTGCAAAGCTCTCGTATCTTAAAAAGCACAAACATCTAGTTTGTCTCTTTGTTTTTCCTTTAGTATTCACAGTTTGCTCTGGGCACTTGCAGCATTTAGGAAGAATATCAGTCTGATTTGTTGCCTGCAAGAGAGTCTGATTAAAACAAGAGAGCAGGATGGGAACTGATGACACACAGTGCAGCTGAGCTGCTCCCAAAGCTGAGCATAGCAGCTGCGCTTTTCGTCACTTGCCAAGCCTCAGCCAACACGCTGGCCCACAGAGTTAAAATAAATATCTAATTATGTTGTTTAATTATTTTGGTTCCAATTCATGCTTGCAAAGTATTGCAAAAGATGGGAGAGAAACACTGAAAGCACCATGATCACGACAGTGACCTGCCCATAGATCAGAAATCACTATGCTTTTGCTTAGTCAGATTCCTCCCTTCCCCACGCCGGGAGGTCAGGCTGCAGATGAAGGTGTTTGTGTGCTTGAACCAGTCTCCAGCCCTCTCCCCTCCCCTGTCACTTGGCACTGACTCACAGCACTGTTTTTCAGCATGACACTAAGTAGCTGCCATGCAGTGAGATACTGCAAATGCAAAACGAAAAGACAGGAGAAAACTTCAAAGATGTTTACTTTTTTTTTTTTTTTTTTTTTTTTTTTTTTAATGTCTAATCACTGCTGCCTGGATCCAGCAACCCCTCTGTCATGGGGAGGGACACGTTCCACTAGGCCTGGCCTTGAACACTTTCCACATCAGAGCAACCTCTTGGGGGTGCAATGCGTTAGGTCTAAGTCCAATGTGGGACGCTGGGGGCAAATGGAGACCTTTTCACCCACAGCTTAAGCCAATGCTCTTGATTAAAGTGATGAGGACAATTAGGTGCTTAAGACTCTCTGTAGTTTTAGCCTATACCCACAAAATTTTTTGCCAGTGGAGAGATTAATACTTAATGGGTCTACTCTGTTTGTACAAAGGTTGCATGTTAGTTAAGCTGTTTGTGAATCTACATCATTCTTACCAAGGGCACTGGAAATGAAGAGACTTTCCACACATTAATGTTTCCCACTGATTGTGCATATTTTCTTAAGCAATGGCTTACTAAAGCTGCAGTGGGTTATACTTAATCTGCCATTCTTCAGATAACTCAATAGATAAATGTTGAATACTTTGTCAAAAAGTAGGAAAAAAAAATGTATTTAGGAAAGACTTCTCATTTTCATCTATTTGTGTTTTCTTTTCCTGATTCTAATGGTCTTCCTTTCAATGATGAGGAAAATTCTGCACAATATGAATGAAGATTGTTAAAACAGCCAGGTGCCTTCCTGAAAGAGAAATTGCCACAAATCTCCCATCTTGTAGATGCTTTATTCATCCACAGAGGTAGCTGGGCCAATCTCAACTTTAACTTTCAACTTAAACCCACTTAAGAGTGGCTTTAGATATTTCTGGCCTATGTTTCTAATCTAAAGTAAAATACATGAAAATTTGGACAAAATTATAGTGTAATCAGTGATACCCCCTATAAATTTTCTAAATACATGGCTGAGTGAAAGTCTAACAAAACACTTTCAAATTTTTATTTAAATTTTTTTATATGTATATCCGTGTATATTTTTACTTAGAAACTTTTTTCTTTCCTCAATATTCAGTGAGACCATGACCAAGATGCACGATATAGCTTTGAACAGTCTATTTAGCAAGTTTTCTCCTTCAAGGTTCAGAGCTTAAAATGGTGGATGAGCTGTCTGAAATTATACATAAGCCTTCTGCAGAATGCTTGCCTTTATGAAATATTCCTAGTTCATGTTTCTTTAAGATTATTTGATATTTAAAACCTAACCTGTCTTGTTTCATTTAGGTGCTTGAATTGCATGTTACAGTAGTAATAACACATTCCAGGTAATTAATTTCCAGTTCAGCTCCACTCTGCTTGAGTGCTTAAAAAGCCATTTGGCTTTCTGTCTTGTACCTTTTAATGCCCCCCACAGTCTCCAATAACCGTTCAAGAAATTCACTGCTTGTCATGGCCTATTGCTTTAATTAAAAAAGCTAAATTTGGAGACTCCACATGCTCTGCTTTCAATTTTTTTCCAGTGTAAAGCTGTCCTACCATGTGAAACTGGGAATGGACTTCACCATTCCTGAAAATACTTCAGCATTAATACTGTGGGAACAGAGAAGAAAAATACAAGTAATACAAGTATGACTGTGTCATACTTGGTGAAATGTAGTGTAGATATAAATATGAAACTTGCCAAGGCTTCTGAAAAATCCCAGCTGTCTCTACCCTAGCGGACTGAATGCACCACGGAGACCTTGAGGTGGCATGTGACGCTGCAGCACCAGGCAGAGAAACTCCCACTAGTCAGCAGGCACTACAGGAATCTCAGCAAAGCAGTGTGCCTGTAGCAATGCAGTTACTGCCTGCATTTCTCCCTGTCTGGAGACAGGCTTGTGCTGCACGATACTCCTGGCTCTTGGGGGTAGCTTCTTGGCAGACAGGTCCAATGGCTGTGATGTAAACACAGTGATTCAAGAGCATCTTCTCACCATAGCATTTTAACTTCAGGACAGCCACCAAATCTCTTTTAGCTTGACTAGATGAGCTTATGTGGTACCTAAAATCCTGGAGAGAATGACAGTCAACAGTGTTCCATCCAGCGCTGGGCATGGAAAGTCTCAACGCTCCTATTTTTATAAGCCTTTACTTTATCTGGCATCAGAAGGGGATATACTTAACTCAGGAGTTTATCTGAACCACAGAAGAATTCTGGATAGTAAAAAAGCACACAACAACCAAGTGTGGACACAGACAATATCTAAGGGTGGTAAGCAAGTCAATAAGAGCTCCCCTTGCAACCCCAGCACTGTGAACCGACTCTAACTAGGACAGATCAGTGAGGTGCTGAATCTGGATTATCACTCCTGTGGCTATAAAATGGTTTATCACTGCTTAATCTTGGCTTAGGGGATCTGATTCCAGTCCATTTGAAGGACAACTTCCTCCAAAGTCCCACACAGGCACAGGTTTATGTACAAAACCAAAAATGTGGGCATTTTTAGCGTGCACTTAATGGATAGGATGGGGTCCCTTGACATAACATTTTCTGTGAACAGGTGGGTTTGCATGTAAAGGTTCAGGCATGCCAGTAGGATGAGGGAAGTTTAGGTTAAATATTTTCAGCAGCTCTGTCCTGTCCCAGGGGAATACCCTTCACTGCCATGGGGCAGTAGGTAAGTTAGAGCTGTGTCATTGTGCAGGCACAAGTGAAAAGCCTGTAAATTCCGGAGAAGAAAACAGGGAATAGTTTGGCTTTTGGTCTATCTATGTAGTGTTCTGTGAGTAGAAGCAAGCTGCCTCTCTCCAGACTTCAAGCTGGCTGAACATGAGCTAGCTCTAAGCCAAAGCTGCATAGCTCCAGCTAGTGCATTGCTCACCCCAGGCTAATCCGTAATCAGAAAGGCAGGATTTATTAGGTTGGGCCCATAGCCACTCTAATGCAACTAGACAGCATCCAACCTGCTGACAGAGCAGGCAGGCACACTTCTTGAAGAATAAAGTCACTCAGCTTTGAGGTGTCTGGAGAAGGCCTAAGGTTCTACTCAGCAACCTCCAGCTTATTTTTGGGTTTGTAGCTGGTCTCCTTCATTTAGGTCATGCAAATAATTTGGATTAATCAAAGCATGATCAAAGCCATGTTATGGAAGAAGGTGCGATTTGAGCTTCCCTTTTTGCTGTCCATGGTGAGACCACTACTGAGCTTTTGAATATTTATAGCTTTATAACTTAGTTACTTATCTCCAGGTCACATCTCATGCTGTACATTGACTGCAAATTGATTTTTGCTCATTGTGTTACCCTATCTTTTTAAAAATAAAGCTATTTCAGAGTGATATTCAAAGACCTTGTCTCTGCACTCAGAGGTAGCTCATACAGTGTATCACCGTTTTTTCTCTTTTGTGATCAGTTTAGCACATAAAGCTGTTACGTATTTAGTAGACATTTCATTTGCAAGTTGTTTTTTTTTTCTTTTGAGAATTACACCTTTTTGTAAAACAGTGGGAATCTGAATACATAAAAGATTAATATGTGCTTTTCTGAGCATTAACATTCCTTAAATAGCCCAGTTTTCCCTGAGTTGATATGTAGCCAAATACTTCCACTGAAGACATCTTTATCACCCAAAATGTGAACAAATTTAAATTTAACTGGTAATTATTGATGGTGAATGGAAATTAAATACATTAGTGTTTTTCTGATTTAGTTTGATTAATTTCATCTTCAGTGCCATCAAGGCAAAAGGCTCCTGAGAGGCACATAAGCTCATACGTTGCTGTGGTATGCTAATTTATACTGTGTCAGCATTGTCTACCAAGAACTAAGAAGGGATTCCAGCCTCTGATCTGAGGAACTTTAAAATGCTTTTAATTTGCATTGAGGAACTCTAAGAAATATAAAAATGTTCAACCTCATTGTGGAATTTCTGCACTGAGCAGCTGAGGTGTCGCCAAGTGACATCTCAAAAATCACGTAATTCCAGCCATACACATTCCCCATGAGGCTAGATATCATTATATTAGTTATATAAACTGAAGGCTCAGGATCTATGCAAACATTGAAACTATCTTCTCATCTTCAGTTCATTTGTTGATGCTGCTTTTTATTCTGATGCTTGGCTAATGTAGCAAGCTCCAGGATTCAGGGGACCTGTTTCTGCATTTCCAAGAAAGGTAATTATGGAACCAAACTTTAAAGTTCAAAAAATTAGAATGGATAGGAGTGGAGTCCCCACCACAGATAATTATGAATAAAATCAGTACTAATAAATATTTGTACCAATAGAATACACCTTGGAGTAGAACTGTGTTGTGCCAGGCTATGCAAAGACAAAGCTGCTTTCTTTTCTAGCTGTACTAACTGGATGAAGAGATGATGTTTGGGTGGTCCAGCTGATATAATTACTTTTCATAGCTTTAATAAGCATAAAAAACAACAATGCTTTGCTGTCCTATTTCTTTTAGATTTTTAAATGCATTTAGATGTAAGAAGAGATTGGTACCCCCATTCTGTGAAATGGGTCAGACTTCATCTTGGGAAGCAATAATCTGATTTTGGTCACCTATATTAATGAAAGCTGAATTTGAAGCATAGCTGATATGGAGTACTAGTGTAGCTAGTACTAGCTAGCGGGGGGACTGGGAGCCATTTTTTGTGACAGAAGCTCTGCTGGTGTGGTCCCACCAGATTAAATTTGAAAGACGACAGCTATCTGATAATTTAATTAGTTTCTAATACCTTAGAGCTTCCATACTACGTGAAGGAGAAGATAAATGACTGATGATTCTTTCTCTTCGCTTTATCCCCAGTTTGCTAAGTTCTCATTCTTTTTTTCTTTTTTTTTCTTAATTCCTATTCAATGGCTGTCCTGAAAGTGACTGTACTTGGAAGCCCAAAAGTAGAGAGTGGCTTTCTTTAAACTTACCTGAATTAAACAAATGCAGACAAGTAGCCAGTGAATAATAGTATAATGTATTTATTTATTCCTTGAAATATATAGAGCCGGTCTCTTTCTCCATTGGTTGTGAAAAATTCAAATGGATTTCAAACACTACTGCGTTACAGTTTGTTGCTTACACTAGGGGCACCAATTTACACTCACATTGAGCATCTGCTCAATGGTACAGTAGACTACCAGTGAAAAGGCAGGTGTCCATACTTATTCCAGAAAAGCAATACCCTAATCTTCTTTCAGTTAATTCACACTTAGGAATGAATGGTAACTCCCCTCTAAGCATCAGACTGTGAATATACTTGATCAATGTTTTTCAGACTGAAATAGTGGGACTACTAGGAAATTGGCCATTTATTGCTTCTGCAACTCTAAACTAATTAAAGTTAGTCAAAGAAGCTGGAATGGGCAGTCCTAGGGTTCCTTCTGAAACTATTTTTCTAATGTATACTTCCCTCAAAACTCTTCTCATAAAATTTGACCGTGGTATATAATTAAAATTAATGTTTTTAGTTTAGTTAAAATGTACCATAATGTTATATTGCCTGGAAGGATACAGAAATAATCTTGATGGATAGATGCAGATCTGCATTCCTAGCTAGATGTGTTTCTTTGAGTTTTGCTGATGCACCACCATTCTGAGCACTTGGCTTTCTTCCTGGGCTAATGCCATTCATGATTTCCTGAGAATCAGGATGAAGTGAGTCAGGGTTTGTCAGAAGGACTGAGATGAGATCTAGTGAGGCATCCACATTAAAAATAAGCATATAGAATACCCCTACTCTGGCAGCCACCTAAGCCAGGACAGCTCCAAAACCCAGGCAGAATCTTTAAATAGGTCACTACATTTTCCTTAGTTTGCCTTTATTCAGAGGTTTCCTTCTTTAAACAAAAGCTTCCTCACTGATCTGAGCTTCAGTGTGATTTACCTGTGAGGTAAAGCAGAGTCTAACCTCTGCCAGTCTCTGGAGATGCCTGTGACTTTAGTTTAAACCCTTTTACAGAGGAGACAATGGTTTTCTTACCTTAAAAAATGTTTTGTCTAGAATCTCCAAATTTTAACACAGATGCACAACTGCAAGGTGATGGAATTTCTATCTCAAAAGTGTGTCTTCTCAATACAGTGATGATAATCTCTCAGTCCTTTAGCCAAGTTTTCTAAGATGTGTAGGTGCTAATGCTATTTGCCTTCATGTGAACCACCAGAAAACTCTCTTTCAGCATTGTGTTTGAATAGTGAGACGGTGTATATGTGGTGTGTCAGTCTAAGCAGACACTCCAGCTGTGTTCCAATGAAAGAAATTATCTGAGGAGACAGTATCTGTGGTCACTTGGACTGACAGTCGGGCAGTGACCAAGCAATTTCCTTACAGCAAGGGCTGTCTTTTCTAAGTCTGCTAATGGTAAAGGAAAATTTAATTATTATTTAAATGTAAAGACTCTTTAAAATAATTAATTAAATTTAAAATACATTTAGGGGAGTTGATAGACCTTTGTGTAAAAGATAAGCTTGTTTGCACTTAATTGAAACAGAACGGGAATTGATACTAAACCCTGATGAAAGTGAAAGGATATTTCACAAAAAGGACCAATGAAGGAAAAAGCAAGCTTTGAAGATGCTGTAAAAATTATCTACTATAAAAATAAAGCCATTTAGAAAAGCTATTGGATACGTATGAAGTCAACTACATATTTACAAGCTGAGGCTGAACTAAGAGCATTGTGTGAACATGCTGAGTCAATAAAGAAATGACAGCAGCTAATTTCAAGTCCAGCCAAGCATGAAAGAGCTTCACATTTTGTTTTGTTAGTATTTTTTTTCACTTTTCAGAGCTGTTTAAAAGGTAAAGTTATGAAGACATCTTCATTATACTAGCAGCTCCTTGCTACCGCTGCCTTAGCTTTATCATATATTGCATAGCCTTCTGCTATATTCAAGATTGCCAAAAATGAAGGACATAAGAAGCTACAGTATTGCTTAATGCCTCTCCAGTTTATCACTCTCTTGGACTATACTTACATCACAGAAATATGACCGCATAGAAAACCCAGATGACAATAATATCAAAAGCAATAAAACATTTTTCTTCTGCTAAGCTCTAAGTTACCACTTCTACTGATTTCCTATAAAGATGTCTATGTCTGTGCAAAAAAATAAAACAAAACAACCACATGACTCCACAGTAACTTTTAAATCCAAATTCCTTCTCACAATTTTTTTCCACCCACTCTTTATGTTGAGGAAGGGGAAGTTAACCAATACAGTGGAATTGAGTGAAATTTTGCTAATCTTGATATAACCTTTTCTGGCAAAACTAGATACAGAGCTAGGGAGGTTTCAGTTTTGAATGCAAAACTCAATTCTTTATCACAGATTTCTAATTTAGCTAATAGTGCCTATTTTCAATTGTGTGCTCCGCATTACTCCCATTTCTATAACACTGTCTAGCACAGTACAGGAATGAAGACAACCTTCTCCCTCCTCTGTCCAAAACTGTTCTCTTCTATCTAGCTTTGCAAGTGGCATCTACATCAGGAGACTAAGAACCCAGTCCCATCCTGTGCTTGCTCATGCTTATCCCTGTTTGACTTCAGGGCAGGGATTCAGTTGCCTACACTTAAGTGCCTAGAACCATTTTAGATGTTATAAATGCCCCCTTGCTCTCTGGTTGCCTCTTCTTCAGAATGAAGAGGCTCTGTGGCAAATCCTGGTGTGTACCTGCCAGCCCTGTGCGGGTATCTCAGATACTGTGGTTCATACTTCTCTTTCTTAATGGATGCATCATCTTGGAGAAAGTCACTTTACCATATGGGTCTCAGTTTTTATTTGTGCTCCATATTTGAAATCTCCAGTGAGTAAATGATACATTGAGAAGGAGCATCAGATGCTTGTTTCTATGCTGGGGCCTGTTTGCATTGCAGGTGCTGCTCCATAGTGCAGCAGTCTTGGTGGGTGTTGGCTGGGCTTGAGGCAGGATGTCCCTTCCTCCTGGCCACTGGATGTGCAAATAAAGTGAGAAGAATCACCAGGTTTTAATGGGGGAAAGCCATAACTGGAGCAAAGACTGTTTCTGTTTATTTTTGCTGTGTAGGTTGTTTTAGGGCAGAATCTACTCCTGCTTTCCTCCACAAGAAACAAACATTTCCTGATGAGGAAGCACATGAGGAGAAAGGAGACATGAGACTTGATTCTCCATTACTTTATACCTTACTACTGCTCAGGATGAAAATTTGCAGATGTGGAAGGCACCAGATTTTTCAGAAGTTATTGGTCTTGCTGTGAGCTTACTGTGATGATACCAACCTTTGTTATTTTCCCACTGTGGAACTCATCATCCCCATGGGTCAGAGAGGCACAGGGGAGGAGGACACCCCAACCCCCAGTGGCTCACACCCTTGACCTGTTGGCAGAGGAGTGGGAATGCTGGTGTTTGAGATGGATGGACTTAGCTGTGGTGATTTGCTGTGCTATAACAGTCCTTCCACCAAGGCAGGAGAGAAAAAAAAAAGGGTCTGCACATGCCTGTGAGTGGTATTAGTTTGCTAGCCTGTTAGAGGGGCCAGCTGAGGTGTAAGCAGCGTGCACTGTCCCCCGCAGCTGTCCATGCAGTTGCCTGTTTGCTAGCCCTTGTGATTAAAGAGCACTATTTGATGTTCAAGAGGTAAAAGATAATAGAGAATTAAATTATCTGCAACCCAGTTACCCATTTCTTACTATAAATAGAGCAGAAGTTTGTAAAATCTACAATTAGCTCATTCATGTTGCAAATCACATTGTATCTGGAAGAAACAGTTATGCTGTGCGTAATATTTTAACAAGGAAAAGCTATGATATTGCAAATCGTATGTAGGAACGCAATGGTGAAATAAGTAATCTTCTGGAGATTATTTGAATTGTTGCTTTTTGTCTTTCATATGCAAATTGACAACTACTGGTCTTAAAAACTATTTTACCTCTCAGAGGGGAGCTTACTAGCTGCCATGTTAGTAGCATTCAGCGAAGTGTCATCTTCTCAATGCAGGGAACTTGTATAAGCAGGGTCTAGCAAAGATCAGTCTGTTATCGCAGTTTAGACTTCATATTCTTACATAACTGACATTCAGAGAAACAGGTATAATGGCAGGTACAATTTAGATCTCGCTGTAGAAACAAATGTATCTTTAATTCACTAGGTAGAGAAATCCTAACACCAGGACAGGATGCCACCTGCTTTATCAACATGTTCACTGTCTGTGTCAATTTGTATGGAACATAATTACTATTGTTTTAAGTAATTGCAGCTCTCAGTGAGGGCCTTTGAACAAAGGAGAACATATTCAAAGACAATAACCTTTTCAGAAATTAATGGTGCTATTATTTTCTTAAAATATCTTTTTTGTGCTCAGGCAACTGCCTATCACTCTTTGGCTAATATGTATGTAATACATGTTGATCTGAAATACTCTTTTTCTCTTTCCTTGATTTGCTAAAAAGGAAATATTTTAGCTTATAAGGGAAAATGGTCTTTTAAGAGAACATTTATACAAAGAGCAGTGTGGCCTTAGCTTTCTCCTGTTAGCACAGTATTCCTTTATGATCAGCTGCTTGCTTTTACTATTACCACTGTTACTACTCTTACTGTTGTATAAGTAGACCATTTACAAATGGAGAAAAAAAAAGGAAAAAATGCAGAATGTTTAATAGTGCCTCCCCAAGTCAGCTCCTATCAATATTTATGATATCCTCTACTGTATGTATCTTAATTTTCAGTCCAAGGTGGACCACTCAGCACTTAGACTGCAGGCCTCTAACTTGAACTGAATAACCTTAAGTTTACCCTCAACAATATTAATATATATATATGCTAGTTATGTATATTCATAGAATGGTTAAGGTTGGAAGGGACCTTAAAGATCTTCAGGTTCCAACCCCCCTGCTATGAGCAGGGACACCTCACACTAGACCAGGTTGCACAAAACCTCATCCAACCTGGCCTTAAACACCTCCAGGGAGGGGGCTTCCACAGCCTCCCTGGGCAACCTATTCCAGTGCCCTGCTACCCTTATGGTGAAGAATTTCTTCCTGATGTCTAACCTAAATCTCTCCTCTTTCAGTTTAAAACCATTACCCTTGTCCAATCACTGCCCTCTTGGGTGAAAAGCCCCTCCCCAGCTTTCCTGTAGCCCCTTCAGGTACTGGAAGGCTGCTAGAAGGTCTCCCTGGAGCCTTCTCTTCTCCAGGCTGAACAGCCGCAACTGTCTCAGCCTGTCTTCATAGCAGAGGTGCTCCAGCCCTTTGATCATCTTTGTGGCCCTTCTCTGGAACCTCTCCAACCGCTCCGTGTTTTCTTGTGCTGAGGGCACCAGAGCTGTACTGAGAAGGGTTTTTTCTAACAAAGAATAAGGAGGTTGAAGGTAAAACAAAAGAGGAGCTATTTTGTCTGTGTCCTGTCCTGAAAGTCTATTCTGCGATGCTGTTCCCAAAGGATGTAAAAAGCCCCAGAGACTGCAGTGAATTTCTGCAGTGGCAGTCCAGTTATATTTTTGTCAGGTTTTATGGTGGCATTTCTTATGTACGAGAACTGACACGTTAAATTTAAATTTATTCCGCCAAATAACAAATTATTTGTTGAGAGAAGTGAAAAACCTTTGCTGTTCTGATAACCATGCTTTCCCTGTCTCAAATCTAAAATAATACAACAGTTGTATTTTTGTTTTATTTTTAGAATTTAAAAAAAAATGTTGCTCTTTGTTGAAACCAATGAAACCAGTTCTCTTGTGTCTTGCATGTGGATTCTCTGGTACAGACTGAATGAAATCACAACTCAATCTTTGCATCAGTACTGGCACAATGTTTCTTCTCTTCTGGCCACCTATATTTACAGAACTCAGTATCTTCTTAAAACTGTTAAAAATCCTGGGGTATAATTATGAATATGAAGGCATGAAGAATATGTTTAAGGTGTTAAAGATAAGGTTTATCTTAACATCTTTATGGTATTTAAGACAGTATGTTAAACTCTATCAAATCTGTCTGATAAATGGCATAGGTTCAAAAGAGGAAGCGTACAGAGACAGTGACGAACATGTAGATATTCACATACAGACTTGAGCCCTTGGTGATTTTAAACCTCATTTCCTTGAGGCAAAGACCAAGTATGAGTAATTTCAGTTTCTCATTTAAATTGAGGAAAATCTATGTTGAAGCTTAAAATAGCCCTTTTTCTTTAACATTAAGCCTGTCTATAAGTTCATTTGAAAAGGCTGAAAGTTGCAGTTCACAGAAGCAATAGATGTACATGGTGTTTAGAGGCATGAAATTGCAGTTGCTGTTGGTTACTTTTTAGCTTGGACTCAGTAAAACATGCTGTTAAAATTGACTAATGACACTGATGTATATAATTTGTAATGCAGAAGGACAGAAACTGTAAAGATGCCTTACTGCATTTACTAAGTGACATTAAATGGTCAGCTGATTATTCAAATATACTTATCATTCTTCAGGTGACTTGTACCCATGAGATAGGGTATTTGGTAACAGACTTGCCCACCTCCTGAGGGAGTGTCCTACTCATTAGAGAGGTAAAATATGCTGTGAGACTTGCTCGCCCTAAACTTCCCTTGTTGCTTCCCATGTAAAAGAATGCTTGCTCAGGGTGCTGAGGTATTTGTGTCTACCAGCCTGTCAGGGGAGATTTTGACAGGGTGAGACCTGGTTTCAGTAACCCAGCTGTGCCTAGAAAGGGCACTTGGCACCTATGTTTATGCCTCTGAATCTTGTCCTTCTTACCTAAAGAACTAGATAGATCGGTGAAGTGAGGTACCAAAAGCAGCTGGCAGATATTTTGAGAGGCACAGCATCCCAACTGTTGGATATGAGCTCTCCAATCCCTTCCTCTTCTGGGGTCACAGTTCATCTTCTACTACTGCAAAACATAATGTCAGAGGAGGAAAAAGCTACCATATGTGCACATAGAGCCTGTGGCTGTCTTTAATCTTAGGAACTGCTAATTTCTGGGGCCTTGTAGCAAGCTGTTCATTAAACACTTGCAAATTTGAATTCCTTTTTTCAGCCCCATCTCTGATATTTAATTCAATGATAGGTGGCAATACAAATGTAAGGTATGTGCCTTCTTGGCAGCCTTTTAGGGTTTCTGGTAGCTGTGGTAAGGTGGGAACTTAATCACAGAATCACAGAATTTATGAGTTGGAAGGGAACTTAAAGATAATCAAGTTCCAACTCCCCTGCATGGGCAGGGACACCTTCCACTAGAACAGGCTTCTCAGAGCCCCACCCAACCTGCCCTTGAACATGTCCAGGGATGGAGCCCCCACAACATCTCCGGGCAACCTGTTCCAGTGTCTCACCACCCTCACACTGAAGAATTTACACCTGATCTCTAACCTAAATTTCTCTTCTTTCAGCTTAAAACCATTACCCCTCATCCTCTCACTGCAAGCTATGTAAAAAGCCCCTCCCCAGCTTTCCTGTAGGCCCCCTTCAGGTACTGGAAGGCCACTATGAGGTCCCCCCGGAGTCTTCTCTTTTCAGACTGAACAACCCTGTCAGCCTGTCCTCATAAGAGAGATGCTCCAGCCCTCTCATCATTTTCGTGGCCCTTCTCTAGACACGTTCCAACAGGTCCACATCTTTCTTGTGCTGGGGGCACCAGAACTCGATGCAGTATTCTAGGTGAGGTCTCAGCAGGGCAGAGTAGAGGGGCAGAATCACTTATCTCGATCTGCTGGCCACACTTCGTTTGATGCAGCCCAGGGTGGAGTTGGCCTTCTGGGCTGCAACTGCACATTGCTGGCTCATGTAAACTCAGCACTTCTGTGAAAATCCTTTTTCTTTTCCCTAAGGGCTTTGAGATTAGCTAGTCAAAGAGTCTTTTGCTCTGGAGGGTCAATATTGCTATATTTCTGAGTTCCCTTAGGGAAGAAATACTGCCTGATGTGGGTGAAAAGGCAAACATGCAAAGTACCCAAGTCTTGGACAGAGAACAAGGTGATTAGTTGCTCATTAAAGGGACAGAGAGAGATACTGTAACTATGGTAACCACTGCATATATGAACATCTACCCATCTCCTTGTGACCCACTTGGTTACAACACAGATTTCAAGCTATTGTTAATTGTTTGTACAGCTCTTCCTCTAACTGAAGAGTCACCTCATAAATACTTGTTAAATATGCATACATATATATACATGTGTGTGTTTGTATATTCACATACATACACAGACTCAGAGACACTGAATTTCCTTATGATTAGGCTAGACAGATGAGTAAATCCACTCATATAAAAACTCATCAGTACTATTCTCGACATATTTTTTTTCTTGATTCCTAAATAAATGTCATAATGACTCAGGAACCATTTTCACATTAAAAATACTGTAACCTGTGCAAGTATTTACATTCTCTGAAGCATTGTATATTTCATTACAGCTGCTTCTTCCTAAAAACATATCATTAACACTTAAAATGTGAGTAAATGGAGCATGTATCAGGAATACTGTCACCTGTATCAGAACCAGTTTCCAATCTCTTGTGGGTCAGCAATGCCATCAACTTGTTCCAGTGTCCTCACTTCACACCTGGCTAACTGCATTAATGCACAATACTACTCACCTACTTCGAATGAAATGACTAACATTTAACCTGCTGATATGATCAAGCATAAATTTG
Source organism: Apus apus (assembly GCF_020740795.1). NCBI lineage: Eukaryota > Metazoa > Chordata > Aves > Apodiformes > Apodidae > Apus > Apus apus. The sequence goes on from NC_067285.1 coordinate 88,949,874, forward strand.
AAAGACTGGCAAATATTGTCCTTTCTAAGAACGTCATTTTGATGCTTACAATATTCATTGCCCTCAAACTGCCCAAAATCTTCTAGTCTGTATTGAAATCAAAGGGCAAAACATGAGGTAAGCCTAATGCTCCAGCAGCTTTTTCCAAGCCCTATATTTTAAGGCCTTTTAGCTAGAAATCCTGAGAGCTCCTAGTCAGCAGAACTGAACATCTTTCTTTGACTCAAAACACTTACTGGCAAATAGCAAGGCCTTGTGTTTATTGGTGATAATGAAGCCACTTAGCTGATACATTTCCATCAGCATCAAGGAGGTAAAATTTACCTGAAGTTCACCAAGAAAGACTTTTATTTTTCTCATGTCAGTGAGGTGGCATTATAGGAACTGAAATGCGAGTAAGGATCAAATATATTTCTACACATTTTCTTTTACAGTGGACTAGTGAAAACCCACCTGCCTAGTGTGACAGTTGTGCCTGTACTTTCAGTCACTGAAATGTGTGGGGTTGATGGGCCATGGGATCATTTTGATAGCTCTTCTTGACTATAAGACTGTTTCAGTGGAAAGTGTGGAGGTTTTTTGTGCTCAAACAAGCTGCCTGCCTGTAATATTTAGTGTGAATAAAATCCTTGCCCCTCAGCAAAGTATCTTCATTAGTATGGATACCAAGGCAAAATTCCAGTGAAACATGACCTGCACTGAAATTTCTTCTGCATGGCATAAAATGCAGGATTTCTTCTTTCCTGAAGAAAAATCAGGTTCTTCAGAATCAGGACCTTCCTGACACAGCTCCTGGACACAGGCTGCTGCTTGTCCTTTGCAGGTATAGGGCCATGCAGTGAGTTGTCCTGGGCCTTGCAGTGAATACTGACCACATCAACTCCTAGGACTTCAGTACTTTTTTCTTGCATGTCTTCTGATCCAGGAGCATGTGGAGGCTGCAATTTCTGAGGTATCCAGAAAGGACAGTATGTATAGTCATTTGCACACCACAGAGATAACTGAAGCAGTGAACACAGAGAAAAGCCTTGCATGCATGAAATCTGCCTCAGGGTCCTCATCATGCTGGGGCTCTATTAGGCATGGGATGAAGTGCCCTTGGTTTCCTGGAGTCTCCTCTTGAGTCCGCTGCAGGCTCTTACTCCTGTTGCAGTAACTTCTCCTCCCTTGCTTGTCTCCATGGGCTTAACTGGGTCTCTCTAGCATGGCAAGAGTTCCCAGCCTTCCTCCATGGATTTTCCTGTGATGTTTTCTGTCAGAGTGTTCAGCTCACAGCTGAAGGATATTTAACTGCTGTGGCTTCCTTTGGGTATCTGAAGCTTCCTGTGCTGCTGCTGGCAAGCCAGGCAGCTTCCCGTCCTCCACACAGAGACACTTCTCACTAAGGTGTGCAAGGAATGGCAGCAGCTCTGAACAGGAGGGGGCTGAGACAAATAAAGAACCCCGTAATGTCTGTCTTTGAAAGCCACTTTACAAAATGCTTTGAATGCGTGTACGGGACCTGCAATTATTTCTCATCAGGGTACGTCAGAATCAACCAAAGAAGCCCTCGAAAGATGTATTGCTTTAGGCTCTTGCTGCCAGTGACATAGAAAACAGGAAAACAGTTTTAATTTGTTGCTCAGAACACAGTCGATTTGTTACCTGTCAAAATTATAAAAAAAACACCTGATGTTTCTATTATATCTGCAGCACAGGATGTCAGCGTAAGCATCTGGGGAGAGCTTTGTTTCTTTGTCACGTATTTATGTAGATGTAGTGGTATTTTCAAGTGTCACACGAAGTACTAACAGGTATACTTGTTTCTCCTTTTGCCTTTGAAATAGAACAATACTTTCTGCTGTTTTTCAGGGTACACAACAGACATGTCTCACTTTCTGCAGTACTTTTCATAGAGAACTTCACTGTATTTTCTTTTTTATACCACATGAATTTACTGATTTACTTCTGCTTTCAGGCCAGTCAATGGACAAGTGAACATGTTGTACTACAGCTGAGATTATGCCTAGTGTCTATTTCTCTGTGCATATGAAGTAATGGGGTGTGTTTTTGCACAATATTCTGGCATATCTTTTACTTTGCATATTTCCCCAACACCAAAACCTGTTTTAATATTTGTGCAATTTCAGTCTCTTGAAACGGGGAATCACAGTGGCATTTATTGTAATCATGTGCATGTGCAAAATAAACACTTGGAGCAATGTTATTATAGAATCAGATGGTCAAGCCTGACATTTATAGTTACATCTCTAAGGCTGAATCATACCACATTTTTCCATTAAAAATGAAGTTTTGCTGAATTTCAAACCTAGTTTTACTCTATATTCCACAACTTCATTAGAATTATGGCTTGAAATATAACTTGGTTATATAACTTGCAAGGATTTGTTCCCCACTTGCAGCTTTTAATATTAGATGCCGTTATCTTAAACCCAAACCAAAAATGGTTAAACTAGTAGCTTCTTGGCAAAGTGTAACCCTGAATCAATTTTTTGACTTTTTGTGTGTGTGAGTATGTGAATTAATGGAAATATTCAGACAAGTATTAGCAGGAATGAAGGCAAAGCCTTGGGAAAAATGTATTTCATAGCATGATATCTGAATATACTAGGGAAAGAAAAAGCATTCACATCTGAAAAGAGGCTGTTTCATTCTTTGTCCCAGACCACTTAAACCTGTGTAGGGTTGCCATTTGGGGGGCTCTATACTGGTACTGTACACTCAAACCCCAGCTCAGTATGCAGGTCATCTGTCCATTAAAGAGTGTGACTGGGAACTTAATGAGTAAATAGAAACATAATGTTGTTATGCAGTTAGAAAAGGAATCGTTATCCCCCAACTGCATGGAGATTTTATCATTTTGGTTTGACTTCAATGTCTGATTTGTCTGGAATGTAACTTGGTTTCAGGTACACATTTCTGTGGAACTTTCTGTATTATAAGGCTTGCCTCACTTCACACATTAAAAAAAATCAGAACATAATTTTAAGGCCCATGTACTTCTCTAGCTTTACTTACAGTTTCTTTTTAGAGCTTACTTGGTATTATATAATATAAAGTATACACTGTTATGCTGCATAATATAAAATATTTTGTGAGTTCTGTGG